>NC_060123.1:190124185-190749185 GCF_021461395.2 Schistocerca americana
AATCTTGGTGCACATCCCTGTGTAAGGAGGCATACTACTGTAATTTCCCCTCCCCCCCCACCCCCCCACCCCCCAGCCGTCAGTTCCACGTCACACCACTAAGTTCAAATCTTGTGCTGGTACAGGGCAAATAGTTTCGATCATTGCATTCTAGTTAGCGTACGTATTTCGTGTAAGCAGAGTTTCTAGTACCAGGTGGCTTTAGATACGTCCACTTCAGTAGAGAAATTTTTTTCTGTTCAAGTGCTTGCCGTCTCACGGTGCGGCGAGAAATCTTCAGACCAGTTTCTGGTGTTCTTTATTCTCCTTTTTATTATTCACAAATATTTCACACTCAGTAGCGCCATTTGAGATCTTATATCTACATTTTACACACGGCGATATGGTTAGTTAATGTGATTGTTGTGAGCGGACACAAGGAAAATTGGCTCCTGTCCGTAAACAGCTGCAAGCTGCGTTGACTACCGTCGTCGTGCTTCTGGCTGATGCTCGAAGTTGCGGCGACATCGGAGCGCTGGTGACGAGACCTGCGAGACGTTTGGTGCCGTCAGAATCTCCTGTTGACCTGGGTGTCGCTGCATCTTCTGATGCGCAACACCTGACCAGTCCGTCCTCATTCGAGGGCGGTTGGCACACGGTTTTTCGTTAGCTGGACGGAAGGCGAAGGAGAGAGCAGGTCGCGTGGCTGGCTCCCGACGCTTCAGCAATGGGTACAAGGTGCTACCCAGTGTTGATGACAACTCTGAGCCATCACGGGATGCTTCTCATGTTGGGCCAGCGAACAATGCATTGGGTAGTTCTGCTTGTGATTTGGAGCTCCAGTGTTAGGCGGGTGATGGAGCCCCTCAGGTAAATATCAAGCAAGGCGGAAAAGAACGTCAGTTTGAACTCGATATGTTTGCTGGTGAGCCACGATGGAGATCTAAAGGAGGTCCTGTCGGCAGCTTTCGAGCTCACTGGGTGCAACCGGCTGCATGTAGTAGCACATGTCGGCATGAATGACGCCTGCCGCTTGGATTCTGAGGACATCTTCGACTCCTTTCGTCGAACGCCTATTTTGGAGATGGCAGCTAGCGTCCCACACAGGGTGTAGACTACGCTGTCTATCTGTAGCATCGTACCCTAGGATGTTCATGGTCCTCTGGTTTAGACAGAGGGGAAGGTCTAACCCCTAGGTTCCAACGCCTCTGCGACGGAATCAGATGCGAATTTCTCGACCACCGCTATTGGGTGCAGAAGTACTGGCAGAAGTAAAGCTGTGAGGACGGGGCGTGAGTCGTGCTTGGGTAGCTCAGTTGGTAGAGCACTTGCCCACAAAAGGCAAAGGTCCCGAGTTCGAGTCTTGGCCCGGCACACAGTTTTAATCTGCCAGGAAGTTTTACTGTGGATATTATTCCAGGTTCGTGAGAAGTCGTGTGCTTATTGCACCAGAGAATATTTGCCAAGTCTGTTCGATGAACACTAGTGTAATACGTAACTTATCGTGGTTTCGTCTCGATTCCCCAGTATAAGATAACAAGAGTAGCATCTACAAATGAAATCCTATAATGGAACTGGAATACTGTGACCAGACCTTTTCTGCCTGGGATGTTATCTCGTTATATAAAGAAAATCTGTAAACAAAATTGTTAAATTATTAGTAGCTGCCTCCGGTCTCGTGGGATCTGAAATAAAGTTAATTGTCCTAACCGACGGCACGTCTCGTAGATGAGTTAAATGAAATATGTTAAAGATGTTTCTAAGATGGCGCCTAACAATGAAAATTCTTTGTTAAGGCCCATATCTACTTAAAGCAATACAGGTATCAGACTCACAACCGATTGACCACATACACAAATTCTTTTGACAAAATAACCGTTATATTTTTCGGGTTTTAAGTAGAACTAACATTAACAGCTGGTACAGCAAGAAGAGCTTTACACAAGAACGTCCTCTTAGATCCGAATCCAAGCAGATAAGACAAGCGAATGACAAAGGAAAGATAGTTCATGCATAGAAGCGCAAGAGTCCATGAAATAACATGTCCATTGTAGTTCTATCTCTTCTTCTTTGGGGGCCGGCCGCGGTGGCTGTGCGGTTTTAGGCGCTTCAGTCCGGAACCGCGGGACTGCTACGGTCGCAGGTTCGAATCCTGCCTGGGGCATGGATGTGTGTGATGTCCTTAGGTTAGTTAGGTTTAAGTAGTTCTAAGTTCTAGGGAACTGATGACCTAAGATGTTAAGTCCCATAGTGCTCAGAACCATTTGAACCATCTTCTTCTTTGGCGTACTTGTCGATTATTTATAAAATTTGCCGTAATATTTAGCTTACATTTTTTTAAAACCCCAGTCCACCCAGGAGAAACAGTACACGGACTGTTGTCTAGTGATGGAAGAAGAGCTACAAGTGAGAAAAAACTGTTTTATTAGTAATTTCTGGAAAAAATTGTGCATTCACTTCTAAGAGCATCCAGGCGGCCACCCAGCTTCGCTTTCCGGGAAGTGCAGTTCCTGGGAAACTACAAAATTTGAATGCAGAAAAGGCACAGACCTACGGTCTGCAAAGCAAGATATTCGAGAATGGCAGTTGTCTGCAAAAAGCAAGACAAAACATTCCATTTTAATAACCAGTCGTTGTATTGTATTCATTCTGAAATGATCGATTTACAGTTGCTCCAGGGCTGTTGCAGTTTCCACAGATATTTTTCAAACGCTGTTAGCAAGTTATTTCTACGGGTCACAGTACCTGTAATATTATTTGAAGAATATGTTCCGTTTTTAATTCAATGAACAGTGATTTCATTCGCATACTGAATTTATGTGAAAGTGCACCCAATTATGTTTGGTAGTTTGCGCAGTGTGCAGTTTTTAAATTGCTACATGAAGTCAACACAAACATTTATTCCTTGTTTTTACAATTGCGTTCAATTGTTTTACGAGAGGCGGCCATAGCGTCGAAATATTTTTTTAAATGTAGTCAGCTGCTAGATCTGAGGCCCTAGTTAAGCCTTTTATGCTGGGAACTTAAATTTCGCAGGGTATTTTTTAATTTAAGCCCCTTACTTTGGTGATTCACTTGAGACAAGCAGAAAGAAGTAAGTGATTTCTGAACTTTACGCTAGGGATTGAATAATATTAAAATTAATTCAGGCTTCATTTTTTAAGAAAGGGAGTTTGCATCCTGGAGACCCCGACAGAGATCGTGCCGTAGCTGCTCTGCTGTGAGTGCTTTCTATATGCAGTAAACTATTTTGAGAAACAGTATAATTACGTCGTAGTCGTAAAATGAACTTCTTAGTGGGCTAAAAACAAAGGTACTTAGATAGTTATTTAATGCCGATTAAACATTATTTTCAAAAAAATAATGTTTCGTCGTCGCCGTTGTCGTCGTCTCGTCGTCATGATAATCAGCCATTTCCCATGATGCATAGTAAAGTTGAACGATATGCGGCCATGTCTATCCTGCACATTTTCTAATGTGATGAAATGGACGGTATCCACCATGAAAGATGGATAGATCTTCGTTGCTGTGGTCTTCAGTCCGAAGAGTGGTTTGATGAAGCTATCCACGTTAGTCTGTCCCGTGCAAGCCTCCTCATCTCTACATAGCTACATAGCTACTACAACCTATAGGGTTCAAATGGTTCAAATGGTTCTGAGCACTATGGTACTTAACATATGAGGTCATCAGTCCCCTAGAACTTAGAACTACTGAAACCTAACTAACCTAAGGACATCACACACATCCATGCCCGAGGCAGGATTCGAACCTGCGACTGTAGCGGTCGCGCGGTTCCAGACTGAAGCACCTAGAACCGCTCGGCCACATCGGGCGGCAACCTACAGGGGATAGACAAAATAAAGTGAACAGTGACAGTAATAGGATGATTGTGTTTGACAGTCAATAACGAAGGTAAGGCACGTGTCTAGCTGGATTGTGCGTGTTCGGTACGAACTAGGCATCAGTGCAGGTTGTTTACGAGTAGTGTACACTTCGTATTTGCACTCAGAGGCCGAGGTCGACGTGCAGTGAAAGACGTAACAGAGTTCCAAAGAGGGCAGACTGTGGGGGCCGATTAGCTGTAGCATCGGTAACCAAGACAGCCGACTTATTGAATGTTTTAAGAGCAACTGTTTCAACAGTCATGACAGCCTACACAAAACATGAAAAGACATAATCGCGTAAAAGTAATAGACGGCTGATCAGTGACACTTCGTATGGTCCAACGAGTCAACTTTTTCGTTATTTCCAACATCGGGCCGGGTTTACCTCTGTAGAACGCCAAAAGAAGCGTACAATCCTGATTGCTTGATTCCAAGGGTTCAGCATGGAGTTGGAAATGTGATGGTGTGGGTAGCCATATCATGGTATTCTGCTGGTCCCATCATTACTCTCAAAGGCCGTATTACAGCTAACGATTACGTAAACATTCCAGGTGATCAGGTGCCCCCCATGATTCAAATGTTGTTTCCCAACAATGATGCACTGTTTCAGAATGATAATGCGCCCATTCACAATGCCAGGACAGTAAAATCGTCGTATGAGGAGCATGCAACTGAACTGCAGCGTCTACCCTGGCTAGCGTAGTCCCTGGACTTGAACATTATCGAACCCTTGTGGGCGGTATTGGAGCGCAGACTCCAGGTTTCCCCTTCACTCGTCACTACAGAAGTTAGAGGAGGTCCTGACCGAAGAGCGGCGTAACATTCCACTGGGGACTGTATAATCATTATTTGCCAATATTCCAAGAAAAGTCGGAGACGTGTTACGGGCGAATGGGGTCCAACCCCCTACTACTAAACCATTCCAAAGTAAGTGCAGGTGTTTATATTATTTTGCCTGCCCCTGTACATTCATCTAAACCTACTTATTATGTTCATGTCAAGGCTTCAGCTACAGTTTTTATGCCCCAGTCCCCCAAACTTCTAGCCATTACCAAACATATTATTACTTGTTGCTTCAGGTGTTGTCCTACCAGCCGATCCATTTTTTTAGTAGTGCCGGAAATTTCCTTCTTCCCATTTCAATTCTGTTATGACCAGATGAAACTGCTATCGTTCGGCCATAACTGCGGGTTCTTTATTGTATTGGGAGATGGATCATCTGAACAACAACGTTTAATATATTAGTTCACTTTATTAGACGAATGAGGAAAATATTTACTCAACTTGATACAATCCTTTGCCACAGCGGATCTTGATTGTTTACAATTGTTATTGATCTTTAAAGTACCACTTGATACCATAATTAACAAACTCTTCTCTTTAAGTGCAATGTTAAAAAAATGTTCAAATGTGTGTGAAATCTTATGGGACTTAACTGCTAAGGTCATCAGTCCCTAAGCTTACACACTACTTAACCTAAATTATCCTAAGGATAAACACACACATCCATGCCCGAGGGAGGACTCGAATCTCTGCCGGGACCAATCGCACAGTCCATGACTGCAGCGCCTTAGACCGCTCGGCTAAGAAGTACAATGTTCAATATTCACAAAAGTACATTTCCACCTTTAAGACTTGAATAACACTTTAGTTCTACTCGATTATGTTCACTGTTTCAGCTGAGGTCACGAACTGAGGTGGAGTGCTTCCACCCTCGGCTCTATATTGACCTCCACACGAGGGCGCTGTTGTGCTGAGAGAGAGGGTTTGTCTTCTTCAGCTTCTCCCATTCGTCTTTGTGGATGCAGCAAGACATTCCTAATATCAGTGGTATCGAGGTGTGTTGCCGACACTGGTGTGGTGCTGTGATCTTTGGACTGTACCACAAGTTCACTATTTCCTCATTTATTATTCATTCTGCGTGCCTAAGTTTCAACGTTCTTCTGTAACACATTTTAAATGCTTCTATTCTCTTCTTGTCTAAACTGTTTATCATCACTTAAATCTGTTTACAACGTTGACAGATTTCTCTTTTTCAGAAAAACTTTTTTTGCTAGTGACAGTCTGCGTTTTATAACCTCTCGACTTCGGACATTTAGATGCCAAAATAGCAAATCTCATCGACTAATTTTAGTGTCTTGTTTCCAAATCTGTCAGCATCGAGTGATTTAATCCGACTGCATTGAATCGTTGAAATTTTGTAAGTTATTTTCAAGACTCTATCCAGTCTTTTGGGTAGGATGGGTGGCTTTAGTTTCTCCTCCAGGCAGCCCTAATGTAAAGGTACTTTATCAACGTCTTCTGGAAGTGTAGAAAACCTTTCTATGACGTCACGGTGTGTTTGTAAGAGTGTAACAGTGCATGATCCAACGAGTGAATGCCTCAGCAGGAACAAGCGGAGTGTATTTCGGGCGCTTCTTATGAGTTCTCTCATTCATGACTCAACGAGGAATTTTTCTTAAGTATTTTTTGTTCTATTAGTGTGAGGAAGATGTCTTCATAGTTTGTGAAAGTGTTTCAGATACACCCTGTATTTAGGAGAATTAAATCTTTCTTCCCATTGTAAGGCTCACACCTCCTTTTCTAATTTACGATCCGTGCGCCCCCTGTATGGAAATAAAATGTGGGGCAAATCTTATAATGATTTTGATTGCGGGACGGATACAGCATTTGGGAACACAACATTAAATGGCATTAATTTTGTTTGTAAAACAATAATAATATATTTTGTGTACCTGTTTTGTTCATTCGTTTTCCAACACTTACACAATAACGTTTGAGTATCCAACGTGTAATCCTTTCAGACTTCAAAACCTGTCTTTTGCAATAATTAATGTACGGCTTTAGACTGCTTGCGCGTGCTTCTCTCTAATGGCAGAGTCGAACTCTTCCTCCAAAAGAAGGATTCATATATTCTTCCTTTATGGAAGGGGAAAAAGATGAAGGTAGACAGAGATATACATTTTATCCTTATCTGTCATTACCTGATTTCAGATCGAATTTACTCATTGCATTACTATTTCAAAAATTTATTAAAAATTTCCGCCCACGATGTAAGGCGGAAGTAATACGAGATTTCTCACCATTGTCTTCTGTTCTATATTTTTTGAGTAACGAAATCTTCCAAAATGTTCTTTCATTTATTTTATGCAATGCATCTCTCTTTATTACGTTCGCTCTGAACTCATATTTCGCAGCGTCCGATCAGACAGCGGATTCACTGCAGTTTGCAAACAACATTTTCACTGTATGTTTTCAAGGAGCAGTGACTGGTCCACTAAATTTTGTTGGTGCAACGACAGAAATCCTCTTTCTTCTCGCAATATTACGGCCGTATGTCTTTCCATCATTCTCATAGTGAGCCGGCAGGCTAAAGCTTAGGGCTGGGCGACCTATACTCGCGTTCGCACTGGCTTCACGATACGCTGCAGGACTCCCTACGGTATCGAGCCTGCTCAATCACATGACTTTTGGCTCACGCTGTGCGTGTACATGAGTGACACCAGAAACTACAAAATATCCACAACAAAAAGCTACAACTCTGCTTTACAAATTGATAATTTTGCGAAAGAGAGAGGAAGAAATAGCGTCAAATCCTACCATCGGACAAACTCTTATTCTATTTGAACAAATTTACTGTAAGAGTTTTCGTACACTACCGATATGTGTTGTTATGTAAATATGTGTCTAAGTAGAGTTAACAGCTATACGCGAGTATGTTTTCCTCCGAAAATGTCACGTGGCTCTGATTTTTTTTCTTTATTTGATTTCGATTTCCCCTCAGAGGGGGGGCGGGGAGGGGGGGGGGGGGTTACAGCAGCATAATACGATAAAACGGCGACTGTTAAAAACTAAAACATGGCGAAGGAGTTGCGAAGAAAATATAAAAGCAAAGGGTTGGTGATGCTGATTAAAACACATAGTAAATAGACAGGCACAATTAGAAAACATGGTGACAGTCTGGTTTCTGTTCGCAACAGTTAAAAACACACCTAGCGCCAGGGTGGTGGGTATTCGCTACACTTAAAAAGGGGACACACAACACTGAACACTCAAAGAAGCACTGCACTATAGAGTTCGATGGTGTATTGGGGGGGGGGGGAGGGGGGAACCCGGACAGATGAGGACAAAAAAGGGGGGAGAAAAGGAAAGGCAAACAAGGTGGGAGCCGATGGTGGGAGAGGGGATCGGGGGGGGGGGGGCGGACGCGAGAAGGAGTGGGGAAGGCAGTGGAGGGGAAAGAAAAAGGCATAGGGGGAGAGAAAAAAGGAGTCAAGGAGAAGGTGGGCGGGGAAAAAACCATGGCTCTGAATGCTGAGCAATATTTTATTTGATTATTAGAACTGTAATGATTTGCTAATGAGCACTTCGATCTCCTACTATATTTTATAGTAACGGGAAAAAAAACGTTTCAAAACTAGATGTTCACATTCAGAAGAAACAAACAGTCATAAATTACATGCATAATAATCCACTTAAATCATGTGAAACTGACTAGCTTCTATCGCGGGAATCAACTACAGCAGCAGATCTGTTGCGGAATTAGTACCAACGGGCGTCACTAGATTGCGGGGTATGCGATAGCTCGAGAGTTGAGTTGAATGGGGATTGCGATCTCTTATTTATGTACTAGTTGCTGTTGTTACATATTATCTGTACTGTAGAAGATATTGTAATCCTTGTTTCAAAGCTATTTTATTTATAAAATCTATAATACATTAAAAACGCCAAGACACTCGAGGAAATAGTAGCAACAGAAGTCGCTAGATCGTGAAGTGATCGAGCACAAATCTATATTTTTCGCCTTTTCACGTAAACTACTCACTGTACGACCGAAGCCACAGCACTCGTTCCGTCTTTTTAAGCCCGCGGTCTGCATCATTGCGCACGCAACCACAGGTACTCAAACTCCAGAGACCATGTTCACTATGTATAAACAGTAACTGTGGCTACGCGGTCGATCCATCGACAGCCACACTGTCTACAGGCAAAGCCAAGCAACCGTTTCGTTACGTCATAGCCATGCGGCATTCATAACATAAAACAGGAAACACCAAATGAATTGTGTGTCTTGTAAATTTAACGGTTTTTGATTTGATACTTTAATGAGGACAGTTAACAGAGGAAACACATATAGTGGTTTACGCCGAAATGAGGCAAAAACTATTAAGAACTCATAACGGCGATTGATTTCATGCATAGTACGTACAGAAGACTAGCAAGCTTGTACAAGAAGCTGTTGACGTGTTTGAGAAAAGTGTTAATTTTGTACTCATGAACTGTTAGGAACTTCTGGGGCATTTTTAAATGAAGCTTACAGTATTTGTTTAGTAAAACATTTACACATTTCCATATAATATTTTATACAATCACCCTGAAACATGCACATCACAGTCAGTTGTATTCACATAGTTTTCTGATACCAGTGCAAGGTCAAGAACAACTTCAGTGACTAGATTTTTGCTTAACGAAACTCCTTTTGAATAGACTTCCACTTTCAAATGATTATCAGTCGCAACGTACACCAAGTAATGGGTCTACACAGATAGATCGACATGCATAAAAATAATGCATTACTCTTCCATTATTTTCACCTAATGCTCCTTACAGTTTCCGAGTGCTGTTGTATGGAACTAATGCTGTTACATGAAATTCTTTTTGAATATTCACTATGGCTGGTTGCATTAATATTGACTCTTTATTGCAATACCTCTGTCTCCAAAGTACGTTTTCTTCTGGTTCCTCTCTAGGTGGTACTACAGCTCAAGACAGATAGGCTGGACAGATCCGACAAATGCCTGACACGGTATTTTAATAAAGCAGTGGATCTGAAGGTGAAAAAGTTGTCCGTCTGTGGTTGATACTTCCCAGATAACGCAGCTAGTCTTAACATACTTGTAACACACCTGAAAAATGATTGATATATTCAAGCCAAGTAATCCGACAAATAACAATTCCCAATAATCTTAAACAAGCTTTAATAAATTAGATTCTAAACAAAACATGGATATGAATAATTAGTAAGTGCCATGCCCTGGGACTGAATGGAGCCGTTTCTATAGGATTTCATCGTCTTTATGAAACTTGAACACATGAACGTTGTTTCCTGCTGTGTAATTTCCATTAGCATTTGGCGCACAGCAGTTCATAATCGTAACGAAAATGAAACTGAATCAAATCACACAAATACGTCTAGTAACACAGAATATGACCTCTGTGTACTTAAACAATACTCTCATAAGAATCACACAGCACGAGTTCTTGGTTTTCGCCGGTTCTCGCTGACGTCACATCTTCGAATTCTCGCAGTTTTTCGAGCTTTCCATCTAGTTGCAATTGGTTGCAATCCCTTTAAATATAGAAGATTACCCTACATAACCGCGTGGTCTGGGTCGCCCTGCCACGGTTCACCCGGCTACCCCCATCAGAGGTTCGAGTCCTCCCTCGGGCATAGGTGTGTGTGTTGTCCTTAGGGTAAGTTAGTATAAGTTAACATTAAGTAGAGTGTAAGCCTAGGGATCGATGACATCAGCAGTTTGGTCCCATAGGAACTGAAACATCCCCTTAGAAAAATTAAGAATGACAATGCTAGTAAACCTTTACGTTATTTGTTTTTCAAACAGCTGAGCAAAACTGAATGTACTCAGACATTTCTCTCTTTACTTAGTCTGATCAACACTAAGCTGACACACAATATTATTTTTAGCACAACGCAATCAGACTTTCAATAATCCCTACAAAAGAATAGCCCTGACTAACAATAACCTATACCTTTCATGAATCACTTACCTCACAAAAATCTTCGTTACTCAAACTACTGCAATACAGCGAGCGCCAATACTGCCAGCTAAATAAAAGATTCTAACTACTGAAGGCACTAACTACTGTTAGGCATGGTTAGCACATGAAAGACTTTGATGGAGAACAAACAATGTATTTACCTTAATAGTGTTCAAAAGTCATAATATATATATATATCAGTTCATGACATCCAGTCTTACAAATTTCCTTTTTTCTTACGGACACACGTCCAGATTGTCCGCTCTCAAAATTCTCCCATCCCTCTCTCCACATTCACCACTGCTGGCAGCTCACTTCCAACTGCACAATGCTATGTGCTGTTCACATTCAAATGCCCAACACTACAACAGCGAAAATTCCAACAATGCAAACCAGACACAGACTGCACACAGCACAGTCAGTGATTTTCATACAGAGCGCTATGTGGCGTTACCAACATAAAAACCTAAACAGCCTCCTTAAATAGCCCCCATGCTCCCCACAAAAATTTTACAAATTGTTTTGGGCAGTGCTCAATACAGATTTGAAAATTTTTTTCACAATTACAATAACAAAGATATCAAGTGCACACACTTATTGATACACTGTTGGTCAAAAGCAAAAATTGTTCTCATAAAGACAGTCCTGATCATTCATCATAGTAATTACATTGCACAAAGTCTGATCAGTAAAAGAAAATGCACATGGAAGTAGTGGATTTCCATGCAGTCTTGAAGAAGCAGTGTTGTCCTTCCAACGGAAAGACAGTGCTGACTCTGGACATGCAGACAGGTAATGGACCGCGGCAGAGCGCTCCCATAACAGAGTCAGTCAAAGTCTTGAAGAATATTGGTAGGTAGGTCATCACAGAGCAGACCCACTGTAGTCCTGGTAGAGAGTATGGTATTGGTGGGCCACCAGAGGTGCAGAACCACTGTAGTCCTTGTAGAAATAATGGTACTGGTGGGCCATCAAAGATGCAGACCCACTGTAGTCCTTGTAGTGATGGCTAGCAGCCATCCATTGCGACTGTGCAGGTGCACATTCACCATCAAAGAGTCTTGCGGAGAATATAGCAAATCCATAAACTACCACTTGTGCACTCACAGACTTTTAGGAATGTCCTTAGAACCAACAGTGCTGTTAACCAGTCCCTTGCTGAATTATCAACACATGTGCGAGCACTAACAGTCACTTTTTTGTCACATATTGTTCATATACTATGACCAACAGAAATGTGTGCAGTGAAATGAAACTTAATTTGCAGAACTGCTGTCTATACAATTATAAATTTACGACATGGGAATACAGTTACAAAGGTACAGAAAACAGCATTAAAGAACATAATAATACAGATAACATTTGTAGTAATACAGGCTTTACAAAAGAATAGAAATAAACATATACATCAATGTTACAGGAATTATGACATAAGTAAGTAAATAAAAAAATTAGAAGAGCTGTCGAAACATTATCTTCAGACATGAGCATTAAAACAGAACGGAATAAATAATGTCTAAACATCATCGTTGTTGTTGTTGTGGTCTTCAGTCCTGAGACTGGTTTGATGCAGCTCTCCATGCTACTCTATCCTGTGCATAAACATCGTTACAAAGTAAATAGCATATTAGAAAAATTCTCCAACGTAACTCTTATCTGATAAACACATAAAAACAGGAAGAACACAAATACAAAAGGGTACACAAACACATAGTGGAATAATACAAAAGGAAAGGACAGTGTTTGTTTTCCGTATGACATTTGGTGCTGCAGTATTTATCGTATATGATTGCAAACAAAACTTTCTTTACTTCTTGGAGATACTCCTCAGTTCATCATTATTCCCAAAAGTTATATCTATACCTGTTGTCCCTAAACCCTACTTTTTTGTTCATGTCCTCTTTCAAAATAATTTTTCTTCATTGTACACTTCTTTTTTTCTCAAACTTTTTTTCTTATAGCTTCTAAATGCATTTCTTCCAATTCATCACAACTCATTCTCTTATATAGCCTAGACCCTTTTAAGCTAACGTAAATCTACTGAGTTCAAATGTATATACTAATGGATGAGGCAATGCAGCAGCACAAAACAATTAACAGAAACAGCAATGACAAAAAATGCAAATTGGCAGAGCAAGCAGCAGTATATCTAAATTAGCAAAGCAAATGCAACATTACAACTAATATGAGCCAATGTGCAGCAAAATGAAAAATTAATCAGTAGAAAAACTGGCTTAGCAGAGTAATACAAAGTGACAAATGCAATAACTTATACCTAAACATGACAAAGCTCAAGCAAAAAAAATGTTACAGTCACTAAAACTTACTCTGACAAAAAAGTTACCAAATCGTTGAAAAAATTCTTTATGCAATTCCTTTGAAGGAAATTTTGTCTATTTGTGCTCACCCCCCCTTTTTTTAAGAAAGTACATCATAAAATTATTCTTTACTGGGTCTGTAGACAGAAAACTTTTCTATTAGTACATCTATTAAGTTTTATTTGAACCAATGCTGCAGTGCAGCTAGAAACTAGATATTAAACAAAATGAGCAAATATATATACATATATAAACCAAAGCATGAAACGTCATTCACTAGCCGTATGGCATTTCAGTAAATATCAGCAATTACGAGCTCCAAAGTGTAATCATATGTTTTCCGTTATGAGCGTGTCGTATCTGCGATGCATTCTACAAATAAATGTCAAATCGAGGTTAATGGCCTCTTTTTTTCCACCTAATGGCTTTTTTCCCGGGCGACTGTGGCGCAGCTGGGCACCTACAGTGCATTACGTCAAGGTCACTTACCTTCCTTACCGAAATATTTGCGCCAGCAGTCTCTGCTACAGTGACAGTCTCATATATATATATATATATATATATATATATATATATATATATATATATATATATATATATATACAGGGTGTTTCAAAAATGACCGGTATATTTGAAACGGCAATAAAAACTATTATTGCCATTTCAAATATACCGGCCATTTTTGAAACACCCTGTATATATATATATATATATATATATATATATATATATATATATATAATTTCACAGGTTGAGAATTTACGTTACAAATTTGTAGAAACGAAATCTCATGAATAGCAGTGTTGTGATACTCACATTCACACATGAACACACATGTCATAACTCTTAAAGTACGATTCTTGGTTTCCAGCATCCTTTCTCACAAACCAGGGTCCCTAACTTTTATTCATTATTCGTATACATATAAACACGTAATCACATTCCTCATATAGCATCAGCTTATTGATCGTAAACATACCTCAACAGCATAATACTCATCGTCGTCGTAATAATAACTTCATAACAGATCAGTCACATCTCAAAATCGTTGCAGCTTCTTTCAATAATTTCAAAGCCTTCAATAAAGCCATCTACCTCAAACATACTTCAAAACTCATGATCCCTTATGAAATACAACATTCAAAGCTCTCATAGTATCACAATGGTTCTGAAAAAATATGAACAGTTGACAAATTAAAGACAAAATACAATTTCATAAGTGTGAAGTTATCCAACTGTGTAAATGCGTAAACATGTGTCACTGACATAATAAAAAAAAGTTTGTCTCTCTCAGTTAAATGAGCAGATAGCTGTGTAATTCTGTATTAGAGAAATATGCTACCTGTGTGTAAAGTTGTATAAGCAAATACCAATTAGCTAGGGCTCCTAACGCTTGCCACACGCTTAGTACATAAAGTAGGCGTGTACCCCCTGCAGATTAATGTAATTGTAACCTCAGGTGTTACAGATTACAGCAATGGAATGAAATGTATCACCGAAAACCTTCTTTGTATCTTTGTAATTCAAAAATCTTTAGAAACAACTGTTTTAAGTACAAAATTAATCACTAAATGTATTGTAGCGCTAAACTGTGCGTCTTATTGTAAGATAATATCTGTCATTACTTAACGGTAAAAATGTGCCAAGTGTCGTAATTATCGCAGTCTATAAGCAAAGTTCTGTAGAAGACAATGTACCTACCTCATAATAAACAAAAGTGAAATGCTATGCATATAGATATTGTAGTTATTACGTATATTACCGTGACCAAGAAAGTAATATACTGTAACGTATTGTTGGGCTACAGAAAAGTCTATCTCATTGTAGCTATACCACAAAAGTTACTACTAAAACATGTTTTACTTTCCAGAAGAATTCAGAAAAACTGTGTAAGGATAAAACAGATACAGCGCAAAAGCAATAATATAAATGGTGTCACTCACTAGTAGCGTCGTGATATAATCGTGTAGTTGTCAAACAAACTAACCACTGAGACATCTGGTATCTCTCAGAAAGTACTTTAAATTCAAAATGTATTTTCAAGTAGACCAAAATGTTGGAATAAAATCTCATTAGCAGTACATGATCTAAGTATGTAAGCCTTATAGTCGTTATGTAATCATACAACACAAACAGTAACTCTGTGTCGTCTGTTCACTATAACAATGCATTCGTAATTACTGTCTAAATATGTTCCCTAGGTTCTAGACTGGATAGTTAACTTCAAAACATTGTTGCATGTTAACAGTTTCTAAGTGTGACAAAGCATACTAGTAACGTGAAGTGAAAAATTTTATGGCCAAGACTAAGTTAAAAAGCAGAGTATCTCTCAATAATCGGTTTTACATGTGAAATGTGGTACAATCCTTTACTCTTCCTAGTACGCAAAGTTTCAACTTCGGCGCAATTATCACGTGGTATAAGTCGGATTCTGTAAGGTCCATTGTAAATCAGAAAGAATTTGTGACTCAAGTGTTTCTTCTTATGTGACAATGAATGAGCTTTAATGAGAACTTTCTAACCAATATGTAGTTTCTTTGCATTTGTTTTACCATGTAGTTTTCTCCTTTTGTCTGCAGCAGAATTTATATTTTTAATAGCCAAATCAATTATGTCTTTGTGTTGAAGTTTATGTGTATTCGGAAAAGGTACAAGCTCTCTGATTCTGTTCGGTGGTTCTTCATTCTTTAGTACAAGAATAGGTGGTAAAGCAGTGGAGTTATGAGGCATTTCATTCAGCACGCTTTGAAATAAGTGTAAATATCTGTCCCAATACTGATGCTTTCTGTGACAATAAAGTCTGCAAAGCGTATTGATTTCTTTCAGAATCCTTTCAGGCGGATTACAATGTGGTGAGTACAATGAAATAAAAGCAGGTTGATTTTATGATTCCGAGACATGCGTGACCAAACAGCAGATCTGAATTGCGGTCCGTTATCTGAAATGACTTTACTAACGTGTCCAACTTCACGTAAGAAATTTTTAACAAAGGCGTTGGATACAGACCGTCCAGTGGCTTTACGTAAAGGTGTGAAAGAAACAAATTTTGAAGTAGGTTCAAACGCGGCTAGAACGTATGAAAATCCATTCGATGTTCTGACAAGGGGTCCCAAGAGATCAACAGCAGCAAGTTCTTTTAATTTCGAAGGGATGATAGGAAACAACGGAGCACGATGTGAGATAGTAGATGGTTTAGCCCTTTGACAGTTTACAAATAGACAAGACTCTTCGAATTCCCTTTTCCATATTGTTAAAATAACATTTTCTTGGACCAAAATGTGCGTAGCTGAAATGAATGTACCAGATGAGCTTAGTAACAGAATCGTCAGGGATGCAAAGTACCCATAGCTTGTCATCAACAGTACAGCGTTTGAAGAGTATGTTGTTTATAACCAGATAATAATGCCGAATCTCTGTGTGTCTTTTCATGCCATTTACTTTTGATGTCTTTCCAAATCGGATCTTTATCTTGTTCATTAGCAATGTCCTTTAAAGATGTGGTGATGAAGTTTTCAAAGGCGACTTTCTGAATGTAAAGAATACTGCAATTTTTCTCGAGGTTGCCTTCTGTGTTACTTTTCTCAAGCCCAGCCGGTGCGCGTGACAGTGCGTCCGCAACAATGTTCTCCCTGCCGGGAATGTAGACTATTGTGAAATGGAGTTCTTGCAGAAACAATGCCCAACGTATTAACCTGTCACGATTTAATTTTGAAGACATAAGAAATTGTAATGCACGATGATCACTGTACACTTTTACGTGCTTACCAGAAAGTGAAGAAACGGAATTTGTTAAATGCCCAAATGATAGCTAATGCTTCTAGTTCAGAAACGGAATAATTTTTTTTTCAGATTTGGTTAGCACTCGGCTAGCAAAAGCAATGGTTTTCTGAACAGTAGTGTCATTTTCTATGGCTTCTTGAAATAAATGGGCATCAAGACCGACTTTAGAAGAATCCGTGCCAAGGCAGAAATCTTGTGACAGATCTGGATGAGCCAGTATTGGCGCGTTACGTAGCGCTTCTTTCGAAGAATTGAATTTCAACTGTGCCTGTTCGTCCCAATTAAAAATAGCTTTTTTTCCAGTGAGAGAACAAAGTTTTGGTGTAACTACAATTTGCATATTCAGAAAACGACTTACTATTTTTTTTTAATGGAACTGGAATGGCCCTGATTGCTTCTAACTTTTCAGCCTCTGGCGGAATGCCTTCAGAAGAATTAATATGTCCCAAAAACTTAACCTTTGACCTAACATATTCAGACTTTTCCAAGTTAACTGTAATTCCAGATTCTGCAAAAATACGTAACACACTGTTGAGGATGCGGTTATGTTGTTGCCATGAGGCTTCTGGTATTAGAATATCGTCTTCATATAAGGTGACGTGACGTTTTAAGAACTCAGGTAATATGGAATTTAGTCCACGAATGATTGCTGCGGAAGAAATTTTCAAACCAGAAGGAAGTTTCCTAAAGTGATCACAAACGCCGAAACAAAGAGAAGCTGTGTATTTTCTACGTTCTGGATACAGTTCGATCTGATAAAAGCTGGATGTGAGATCAACTGCCCAACACTACAATAGAGAAAATTCCAACAATGCAAACCAGCCACAGACTGCACACAGCACAGTCAGTGATTTTCATACAGAGCGCTACGTGGCGTTACCATCATAAAAACCTAAACAGCCTACTTACAGAACTTACCACAGATTTCCAAAAAATAACCCTGCGGAGGTTTTGAAATACATGGGTATTCTCCACAACAGATACGTAAGGCTCTAAACCCTAAGGTAGACATATGGAACGAGGATTACGGCCTAGAGAGATTTAAATCAATGGCTTTGCCATATGTGGGAAGCCTGTCGTCAAAAGTAGGTCTGATCCTCACCAAGCACAAAGATAGCAGCAACATTTCGGTTCCATCAAAGATGACTTGATGTTTCAAAGGTTTGGGTTTACAAAACCCACTATGAATGTGGCATTTCGCACATCGGGCAGACAACTCATACAATCCATGAAAGATGCAAGGGGCAAGGTAGGTACACCCGGCTCCTAGAGCCCAATAAATCGCCTGTGATACAGCATTGGATCGACATTAGCCGCTCCATGCGATATGAAAATGTCGAATTCTAGCGCCGTCTTCGCCTTTTTGGGACTCGGTGGCAGAAGAATTATTTGAAATTCGCTTGGTGAAAAAATTATTTAATGGAGATAGTTTCATCCTGGACATATCATGGATCCGGCGCTTTCTTTGATAAATTTACAAAGGTGCCGCTACAGTGCGGCCAATAATGTTTCATCGATTTCCTAGCACGAATTGACCACGTAGCCACAGATTCAATTTTACGCTTAGTTCCTTATCACCAATCAACGTCTGGCGCTAGAGTACCAGACACTGCGAGCGCAGTGGCGCGGTCCGCGTGTTTAAAACGATGGAGCGAGTGCTTCAGTCTGACGGGTAGTCTCTGAAGGCGGCCAAAGGTATACGGTTAAAGTATTAAGAGAACAAATAGAGTTACTGCAATTGCACACCCGAAATTTAAAGGGTCCACAGCTACGCTCCTCAAACATAATACGCAACAAAGCACTCCTGGAGAACCCTCTTTGGACACAGGCAGTTTTGAACTTGGAACAATGCTTCACGTAAATGACAAATCGAATATGATACAACCCCAGAAGCGTGTCCTCCGTGGTATCGTTACTGCTTACACGCACTTAAATCACGATTTCAGTAACTCCAATTCCTACTGTCAAATACACTACTGACCATTAAAATTGCTATACCACGAAGATGACGTGCTACAGACGCGAAATTTAGCCGACAGGAAGAAGATGCTGTGATATGCAAATGATTAGCTTTTCAGAACATTCACACAAGGTTGGCGCCAGTGGCGACACCACAACGTGCTGACACGAGGAAAGTTTCCAACCGATTTCTCATACACAAACAGCAGTTGACCGGGGTAGCCTAGTGACACGTTGTTGTGTTGCCTCGTGTAAGGAGGAGAAGTGCGTACCATCACGTTTCCGACTTTGATAAAGGTCAGATTGTAGCCTATCGCGATTGCGGTTTATCGTATAGCGACATAGCTTCTCGCGTTGGTCGCGATCCAATGGCTGTTAGCAGAATATGGAATCGGTGGGTTTAGGAGGGTATTACGGAACGCTACGCTGGATCCCAACGGCCTCATATCACCAGTAGTTGAGATGACAGGCATCTTATCCGCATGGCTGCAACGGATCGCGCAGCCACGTCTCGATCCCTGAGTCAACAGATGGGGACGTTTGCAAGACAACAACCATCTACACGAACAGTTCTACGACGTTAGCAGCAACATGGACTATCAGCTGAGAGACCATGGCTACGGTTACCCTTGACGCTGCATCACAGACAGGAGCGCCTGCGATGGTGTACTCAACGACGAACCTGGGAGAACGAATGACAAAACGTAATTTTTTCGGATGAATCCAGGTTCTGTTTACAGCATCATGATGGTCGCATGCGTGTTTGGCGACATCGCGGTGAACGCACATTGGAAGCGTGTATTCGTCATCGCCTTACTGGCGTATCACCCGGCGTGATGGTATGAGGTGCCATTGGTTACACGTCTCGGTCACCTCTTGTTCGCATTGACTGCACTCTGAACAGTGGAAGTTACATTTCAGATGTGTTACGACCCGTGGCTCTGCCCTTCATTCGATCACTGCAAAACCCTACATTTCAGCAGGATAATGCACTACCGCATGTTGCAGGTCCTGTAAGGGCCTTTCTGGATACAGAAAATGTTCGACTGCTGCCTTGACCAGCACATTCTGTGGATTTCTCACCAATTGAAAACGTCTGGTCAATGGTGGCTGAGCAACTGGCTCGTCACAATACGCCAGTCACTACTCTTGTTGAACTGTGGTATCGTGTTGAAGCTGCATGGGCAGCTGTACCTGTACACGCCATCCAAGCTCTGTTTGAGTCAATGCCCAGGCGTATCAAGGCCGTTATTATGGCCAGACGTGGTTGTTCTGGGTACTGATTTCTCAGTATCTTTGCACGCAAAATGCGTGAAAATGTAATGACATGTCAGTTCTAGTATAATATATTTGTCCAATGAATACCCATTTATCATCTGCATTTCTTCCTGGTGTAGCAATTTTAATAGCCAGTAGTGCAATTCCAATTTTAGGAGCTGGCTGCGAAGATGAATGAGAGAATGAGGTGTCCCATTCTCGATCACAGTTTTATACATCAGTGTCTTGTGTCTGAAACCTGTTTTTTATTTTGCTATTTGATAGAAATATAATGAAGTTCGTACTAACAAAGAAACCCTTAACTACGAGGTTGCAAGTTCAGTCTTTTGTTCAGTCTCCTTGGAAGTTATTGAGTTAGCAATTATGAGAGGAAGTATATTAGCTGCTAATGACTCATCATGTGCATCAGGAGGGCGACAGAACATGGATGTCCAGGATGTGCAGATATCAACCTTCCATGGAATGTATTTATTACACTTCACGAAACAGAAATCATCAACATTCAGGCAACTTTCAAAATAAACCTTAACTTGCACCATGAATACCAAATGAAAAATGGCGCACCATAGTTACCACAAACTTCCGCGCCATCAAGATCGAAGGTGAACTCCTTGGGAGTTAAAAATCGAGCAGGTAGATCAGCTAGGCATCCACCCTTAAAGAATGCATATAGAATCATGTTGGTGTATGGGATGATGAGGACTGATGGAATGTGATGGCATGCAACAGAATGCGAAACAGTCTTTATGGAACTTATTGTGAAACTGGCTGCCCTTTAAGGTGTAGCTGCAGATAATGCGATAATATATTTCGTAGGCACGGACAAAGCAAACATCCAGATGTAGCGGCGCCACCGTTTAAGATGGGAAAAGGTTAGCTTCTGTGTAATATTTCTGAGCACACAAGTTACAGCCAGGTGTGGGCCTGTTGACAGTAAGTTGAGCTACCAGCGGTTGTGAAGTTGAATGGAGGCCACAGGGCCGTAGACCCGCTGGAAAGAGTAAATGCAGCGGTTTTCATGGCGCAAGTTACAGGCAGAAGGGGCCCACTGGCCCAACCCAGGTGTTATGAGTACATGACTCGGAGCAGCGCATTAGCAAAACAGAGGCGCCAGTTCACTAACAAGGCATTCAAGTGTGACAGCTCTCCTGGACAGCAGGGTGTGTCACACCACCGGCTACATGCAGCAACAGATGGGGCGCCAGCGTTCCAGTCCATGGCAGGTTGCTGGTTCGGCCCTCTGAGGCCAATGTGGGGTCTGCATCCAGCCACTGGCAGGCCACGCCCTGGCTCACTACTGAGGGCAGTCTTGGCTCCCAAGACACACCGGAGGCATCATGAGGCGAGGGCCACAGATTCGGATGCCGGATCGCGAGCGCTTATTGCCACCACGATCTTAGCCACGCTGGCGAGGAAGCACGCTGTGGGCTGCCTTGCAGCTCCCAGTGGGCGGCACTGAGGCAGCAGGGGTGAAGACCGCTGAGTCGACTGCAGACGCATCTTGAAGTTGTTGCAACTCCACAGCCGTACAAGGCCGACACGCTGCAGGGCGTTGCATGGGTTGCTGAGGCAGCCATTCCGCACCAAGCTGTTTTGCAGACAGTGAAGTGGTGTCCTCAGCATTGTGGGACCTGGTGACGCAGACCGAGAGGGACAGGGGCACTGTAGCTGGAAATAATAAATCACTTGGGAAACGTGGACGAGTTTTAATACGGCGCGTCCTGACAGTTTCCACTCTCATCCAGTTTCAACAGCACAGAGAAAGAATTTGTCCTTTGTTTCCTCCCATGTCCGGCCATCCTGATTTAGGTTTTCTGTGATTTTCCTAAATCGCTCCAGGCAAATGCTGGGATGGTTTCTTTAAAAGGGCATGGCCGACTTCCTACCCCATCCTTCCCTAGACCGATGACCTCGCTATCTGGTCTCCTCCCCCAAAAACAACCCAACCTTTGGTTCCAGGTGGTATGAACTGCAATGTCAACACATTTCAGGAGTCATAGTCTGCTCCAAAGGAGTACCGAGCGAGGTGGCGCAGTGGTTAGACACTGGACTCGCATTCGGGAGGACGACGGTTCAATCCCGGGTCCGGCCATCCTGATTTCGGTTTTCCGTGATTTCCCTAAATCACTCCAGGCAAATGCCGGGATGGTTCCTCTGAAAGGGCACGGCCGAAATCCTTCCCCATCCTTCCCTAATCCGATGAGACCGATGACCACGCTGTCTGGTCTCCTTCCCCAAACAACCAACCAACCAATCCAAAGGAGTATGACTTTTATATGCAGGGCAGGAATCAAGCAAAAGCAAATTATTTTGACAAGCTATTGGCCAAAAGCAGTGCTCTTACCATAGCTGTAGTTCTCTTATGACCATTTTCCCACTCTTGCTTGTGGTGACGTAAATGTTCCATAATGCCCTTGCAAGATCAAGCACATGAGGAAGAAACATAGGGGGCAGAGTACCTTCAGCTCCTCGCAGCACAACAAATAACTTACCAGCTAGTTTACCACCCACATTAATAGTCGACATAACTATATACGAAAGCATTCAGGCATTGATATTGATCTTGATACAACTCTCTTGGTACCTCTAATTTCTGGGGTTCCTTTCATAGTCATTTCCTCTTCAAATCCCGATTGGTCGGAGTTGAAAACAAATTCGTTACTCAACGATGGGATAAGTTTGTTTGCCTCACCTACAAATTTTCGGGCCGACTCAGCAGTCTGCTGTGCGTCGTAAAGTTGACACTTTGTTTGAAATTTCGTTATACGTCTTCTAATTTTGTAATGCTGAAGTGATGCAACCATCCACTGCCTCCCTTGAAATCACCATGACCTATGCCGCATGAGAATTGATGTGCTTAACATAGTATGTATCTATCATGCACCTCCTATAAATTGTATCGAGCAACCAGGAAACGCGCGAACACCAGTGGTTTTTTAACAAGTACGCCTTGTCCTCCCGTGAATATCCATAGTCTTTCTTATGCACTGCACAGCCGTATTGCTGCGGACGTAATCGAAATCTGCTCATAATTGTTTTTTTTTTTACTTTGCTGTGGATGATCTTCCTTTCACGTAATTACGTTTAGTACCTGCTCCTTGGACAACGATTGTCCTTTACTACTTTTCACTGTGGCTCACTGTCCGATAAGGATGATGAACTACATTGCTCGGCACAAGTTTCAATAACGCTTTCACTTGCTGAGCACATATGGTCGTCATTGTACTCCTGATGTACATTGTCCACACAGTCGAGCGCACACGACACCAAACATTCCACTGACTCATCTTGCAGAAATGCTAATACTTCGTCTACCACGTCTTTGTCATTCTGAGAAATTCCTTGGGTTCCTTTCTGACGAAATGTTAACTTTGGGAATTGTTGTTGCACATATAATTCAAGGTTTCCTTGTTCATCGTTGCTATTGTTCTCCTTTGCATCAACACCACTAGGATTGTAGCACTGTTGTGAGTTACTCGTCGACTAAGCACTTCAACTATGCTCCTGACCTCTTTCTGTGCTCACCATTGGATACCTCCTGTCCCGTCCCCTGCTGTCATTAGCAGCCAATATTGTGGTTGAATGGTAGACAATATGTGGGGCATCGAATACCGTAAACATCGTTGGCTTTTTGCAACCGCGTACTCAAGAGATTACTTGTAAGACACTTTCCCAGAGGCCACATAAAATAAATGTCGTATGACTAGGGCCTCCTGTTGGGTAGACCGTTCGCTGGGTGCAAGTCTTTCGATTTGACGCCACTTCAGCGACTTGCGCGTCCATGGGGATGAAATGATGGTGATTAGAACGATACAACACCCAGTTCCTGAGCGGAGAAAAATCTCTGACCTAGCCGGGAATCGAATCTGGGCCCTTAGGATTGACATTCTGTCGCGCTGACCACTTAAACTACCGGGAGCGGACTAGAGGCCACATGAAAGTTCATTACATTAATGCAAGTGTGATGACATTTCTGATGACCATTTAAGTCTTTCAGATACATTAAATAAATAAAGCGTGAGATCTTATGCAGATTCCGTCAGAAATGTTTTCATAAGCCTTCCTCACACAGAAAAACCGAAAGATCCGAGTAAAATATTTGTCCGAAAATCCTTCGTTTTACTTTATTCATGACAGAATATCACAAAAAGTCTCAAGTCATATACTCATAACATATCTTCAAAATTTTCTTTGCTCGTTTCTTATACACGACCGGATCGTTCAATTACAAGAGAGACTGAATGACAAGACTGTCATTTGTCTGGCAACGTGTTTTCATACAGTCGTACAGTGCCGTGTCTATTCACTTGGCTGAATATACTCATGGAAAGACGTGGCTGCCTGTGTTCACGAAATGAATATCCCGCCGTGATTAAACGGGAAATAGTATCAGGAATCTCACTACTACTGCTACTGCTACACATATGGACAGTTCAAGACATAGAAAAGGAGAAAAATATCAAATGTAAACATGTCTGCATAGAAACACATCGCCACTGAGGGTGTGTTGACTGCATCCGCAGATTGACTTGAATAAATAATATCATTAATTTTAATTACTGATTACAAAGTTCATTTGCTAGAGAGCCAGTTAATTAGTAAAGTGGAGATGGGCTGCCACTCTTTGTCCTAATTCCTCTAGCGGCATCTTGCGGCACCATGGCACGGGCATTTCTATATGTACCAGGACTGCAGATCCGTACCACAAACACACAAAAACTTATATAAAGGCGCGTTTACACTGAGTTCGCAACGTTGCTCGCAAAATTGTTCGTGGCTAGTAATGGACTACCGATGTTCGCAACATGTTGGTAACATCCAGAATGAGATTTTCACTCTGCAGCGGAGTGTGTGCTGAGGAAGTTTCATGTTGGTAACATGTTCGCAACACAAAATCAATGTTCCACGGCTGCGTCGGTAGAGATCAAAGAAACATTGATCGTGTCTTGCTACCGCTAAATTCCGCTACGCAGCGCTAGTGTTCGTTTGCTCTGAGTGAGTGTTTTGCTGTTTATTTTGCTGGAGTATAGTGGTGCGTTTATTTCATGTCCCTTCATTTTTATTTGAAATAGAGTGGTCACGAGATAAAATTTTCCAATTGATATCGCTCTATGAAGCAGAGGAGCGCCTGTGGAATGTACGTTGCGCAGGTTACAAAAATACTAAAATCAAACACGAGTCATTACAAAAAGTTGCTGCGGCGCTTGGCACCATCAGCAGTGACGTGGACAAAAAATTAAATCTCTGTTGTCTCAGTACCGACGAGAGAAAAGAAAAATAGAGGAAAGTAAAAAATCTGGTTGTGGTATTGACACACTATACGAAGCGAAGTGGTTTGGATTTAAATATCTACGTTTCCTGGATGATATGGAACTATTTGGAACTATCTGTGATATGGCTGGCTTTCATAGGAGTCTCCTGATGCCAGAAAACGAAGAGTAACAGCAAGTCTTTGGTTCACAGGGTTTGCTTTTCTGAAATTTGTGTCTTTCTTTGAAACAACTAGTCCTATAATATTCAACATCATTTCAAAATCTGACGGCGACATCCTAGTGAAGTTACGAAAGTCAGAACCGTCTTCCATATTCAGCTCACAAAGCATGTCATTCCCGCCACGTCTTATATAGTATGTTTTGGTCCACCAACGACGACTACGTCGTTCTCTTCGTCGGTTTATTTCGTTAAGTATTATTAATGCAGCACCAAATGTAATTAACTCTTCCTCTTCACTTGACATAGCGTATCTCTTCATGTGAATACACAAAGTAGCCTATCAGTTTACCGCAGCAGAATATGCGAATACGTAGAAATGTTGGTCGCCAGTGTAAACGGGAATGCGAACAAGGAACAATGTTGCCAACATGTTGAGGGAACAAGTTGCACACAATGTTCCGACCAAAAACGTGTTCTGAGCTCAATGTAAACGCGCCTTCAGTCTGTAGACTTTAGTGGCTACTGTCAGTATATGGGATATCTTCTAGGCTGTTATGACGCATCATGCCCCTCTTATGGCGATAAACAATACGACTGGGCACTTTAGCAACCGAATGGAAATAAGAGTCAAGTGTTCAGTGTTACTAACGTCCTGTGCATTCTATCCCCTGTATTACTGTCCACATCTGTATTACTCGACCACGGTACGATGTGTGTTGAAAAAATTCCAGAACTTCGTCCACAACATTTTTCTACGGTTACCTTTCTCTCATTGTGGATGGTCTCCTTCGAAATACTCTCCTTCTCAATTGATGCACCGCTCCCAACACCGTTTCCACTTCTGGAGGCAGTCTAGGTACGTCTCTTCCGTTGTCTTTTATCTCGAATATCGTTGCAAATCTTCGTCCTTTCAAAGCGGTCTTCAACTTCGGAAGCAAAAAATGTCCGCAGGGGTCAGGACTCGAGAGTGCAGAGGATGAAGCAGCCCAGTGACTTTGTTATTTGTGCAAGAGTCACGCACCAAATGGGATGAATTTGCGGCTGCGTTATCGTAATGTAAGAGCAGTGAATTGTCTCGCCACATTTCGGGCCGTTTTCTTCCCACATTTTCTCACAGGCGTCGTAACACTACCATCGATTAACAGTTTCTCCCTGTGGCACGAATGATGAACTAATCCATCAAAGACAAAGAAAACTATCAGCGTGGTTTTGACATTTGACCTGACGATCTATTTTTGGTCTCGGAGAACCTTCGTCTCAACATCATAACCGTAGACCCACACCTCACCACCAGTTATGATTCTCTTAAGGGACATCTCGTTATCATCTACACGATCCAAAAGCTCTTCACAGACTGCGAGTCGAAGGTCTCTCTGCCCTCGACTCATGATCCGTGGTACGAAACTGGCGGCAACACGATGCATTCCAAGATGCTGTGTTAGGATTTCATGAAGTGATCCAGTTGAAATGTTACATTCTTCTGCAATATCTCGGACAGTCAGTCTTCGATTGGCACGCACAATTTCGTTGACGTTCCTGAATGTCGTCGGTAGACGTCGAATGGCGTCCTGAAAACGGTTCATCTTTAACATCCGTCCGGCCATTTTTAAACAATGTGAACCATTCGTAACACCGAGTACCGCTTAAGCACTCATCACCGTAGGTTCCTGCATCATTAGGTGTGGCTCGGTAAACGTTTTCTTGTGTTTCACTCAAAATTCAATGCAGACGCGTTTCTTCTCTGACTCTGCCCTCTCGAAATTCGCTAACTGTGCGACACAACGTTCTACTCATTATACGACCGAACAATAACTAGCAGACATAAAACAATGAAACATCCGACAGTTACACATTAAGCACAGACGTGTGCAAAAATGACAACCGCATTTCGCTCCAACACACCACTGACGCGAAATTACGAATGTTCCGGAATATTTTGAACAGACCTCGTATTGTTGCATCTGATAGTGAGGGTGCTCCGAGCGTCTCGGCGGTTGAAGCCCACCAGAATGAGCTCTGTTGTTCTATCAAACAGACCCCTTGCTCGTGAAGTTCTTCGGACTTTCACAGTGTATACGACAATCGAAAAAATAGATATAGTTTTTGTCTACTGTTACGTCACCGCGAGTTTCCGATAACAGCCGCGGGAGGCCAAGTGCAATAATATTGCGCTCGGCTGGTACTGAAAACGCAGAACGTCCGAAAGCTCTACTTGTCGTCTGCAGCATCAAGGCATAACACACAGTATCTAAGACTGCCCACAAACCTGGTGTCCCTGCACAGAAGTAGCACTCAGGTCGTAGTGCAACACATTTGCCCAATATCGACTATACTTGCATCATGTAATTTCTTTGTCTTCTTAGGCCTAGTCTGACATTTGTGCCACCATGTTCTTTGGTTACGTATCTATGTAAATGTTTATTCATATTTTCTGTCATTTTACCTCACTACAATTAATCTGTGCATGTAATTTTCAAATCTATCTTCTGTTTAAATGCTGTTGGGTTAAAATAGTATTTCCAGAACTTGTCCACGCATAGGACACGTAGGTTTTTACTTATGGTAACTGAAGAGGTGGATTTGGTCGTAGAGTGATAGAACCGCAAGAAGTCTTTGTCTCACAGTCAGTCGGTGGCCAGCATGCAGACTGTCCACATCTCATATGATGGAGTCAAGGAAAGCAGCAAAACTATTAACAGTGTTTCGGATGTGGAAGGGCACTGGCTAGTTATTGGTTGCATTTACTGGTTGGCCCGGAATCGTAAGAATCCAGCACCAAGAAAATAATTACGATACTGCAGTGCCTATGCCGCGCGGGGTTTGCCGAGCGTTCTGTTGTGCTGCAGTCCTGGGCTGTGCCAGTCCTCCCTCGGGCATGGGTGTGTTTGTTTGTCCTTAGGATAATTTAGCTTAAGTAGTGTGTAAGCTTAGGGACTGATAACCTTAGCAGTTAAGTCCCGTAAGATTTCACACACATTTGAACATCTTTTTTTTGCAGTGCCTATGTTATTCCGAATCGCGATGCAAAGTTCCTTCGGACATGCAAGGAACTTTTATCGTAGTCAGATTAACACAGGGACTGCAATATTGCATTTATCCGTCGACACCGGGCAAGCGAATTTCAATCAAAGTGTCTCACCTGTACGGGAATATACATAATGGATGCACAGGTTGTAGACACATGATTGACGACATATGGAAGTTTGGGTTTCACCGAGAGACGTGTTCGGATAGGCAAATGGTAAGGCGACCACTCCCGATAAACGCAAAATCTGGATTCGAGTTTCGGTCCGGCACAAGTTTTTATTGTCCTCATTCCATTACACAGCTGATGGTTGCCCATATTCGCAACTGCGAATGCATTTCCTTTATACCAAGAAGATAATGTTGAAAGCGTTTATACATCAAGAGCCATGAGTAAGTTTGCCGCCTTTACTTTAGCTGCATCTTAAGTAAAATTTTAGTGCCGTATTTACTTGCGTGGAGCAATTATTTGTTTTATTTGCAAAGTATAATCGTTTTTAGTTAAGCTCGAGAACCCTTGGTCATTTTACCTCGTGATTCAGTATATGCGAGTGGAGTGTCCTATTATATTGAACTGCAGAGTATTTATCGCTTTAATAGCACACATTAACTTCTCTAGAGTGGCAAATTTCTTAACTGCTCAATTAGTTTTGTATCCGGGATACTACAACTAATTATTCACAGGCGAACAGTTAAACTTCTGCATAAGTGAAGTTGTAAAGAAAGAAACTACGAACTTTAGTTAGCCTTACTAAAATTTATTCAGCATTAAATTTAATTGAATCAAACAGTGATCATTATCAGTGGTTACTGGCCATTGCAATTTAAGGAGCAGCATAATGAATATCTGTCGCACAGGTATGTAAGAGCGATTATGTTCTTGTATTTGTGTTTATAAGTGAGTGTTCCCTCGTTGTGCCTTACCAAAAATGTTTGGTTCTGTTCTCAAGCAAATGACGGTATTGCTTCGGGGTTCGCAAGCAAAATGTTGATCCTATATTACAATCATTATTATAGTAAAAGTAATTATGAAGTGCAGCAATCTTTTTAATAGTAGTCGTGCTCTTTAAATATTAACTGGCTGCCTCTGTTCAGACCATAAGTGGTTCAGGGACTCTCTGTTTCATTTATGACCAATTTAACGTAAAGAAATAAATGCTCCCTCAGAAACAAATAGTAATCAGATCAGTTAATATAACACTTTAAAGATCACTTCTATAGCAATGTTTACAAATAGTTGGTTACTATATGATCCTCACGTCAATATTACACTACTGGCCATTAAAATTGCTACACAAAGAAGAAATGCAGATGATAAACGGGTATTCATTGGACAAATATATTATACTAGAACTGACATGTGATTACATTTTCACGCAATTTGGGTGCATAGGTCCTGAGAAATCAGTATCTAGAGCAACCACCTCTGGGTTTCGTTTGGATCGAATGAAGGGTAGAGCCACGGGTCGTAATACATCTGAAATGTGACGTGCACTGTTCAAAGTGCCATCAATGCGAACAAGAGATGACCGAGACGTGTAACCAATGGCACCCCATACTATCGCGCCGGGTGATACGTCAGTATGGCGATGACGAATACACGCTTCCAATGTGCGTTCACCGCGATGTCGCCAAACACGGATGCAACTATCATGATGCTGTAAACAGAACCTGGATTCACCCGAAAAAATGACGTTTTGCCATTCGTGCACCCAGGTTCGTCGTTGAGTACACCATCGCAGGCGCTCCTGTCTGCGATGCAGCGTCAAGGATAACCGCAGCCATGGTCTCCGAGCTGATAGTCCATGTTGCTGCAAACGTCGTCGAACTGTTCGTCCAGATGGTTGTTGTCTTGCAAACGTCCCCATCTGTTGACTCGGGGATCGAGACGTAGCTGCACGATCCGTTACAGCCATGGGGATAAGATGCCTGTTATCTCATTGCTAGCGATACTAGGCCGTTGGGAACCAGCACGGCGTTGTGTATTACCCTCCTGAACCCACCGATTCCATTTTCTGCTAACAGTCATTGGATCTCGACCAACGCGACAGAAATGTCGCGATACGATAAACCGCAATCGCGATAGGCTACAATCCGACCTTTATCAAAGTCGGAAACGTGATGGTACGCATTTCTCCTTCTTACACGAGGCATCACAACAACGTTTCACCAGGCAACGACGGTCAGCTGCTGTTTATGTATGAGAAATCGGTTGGAAACTTTCCTCATGTCAGCACGTTGTAGGTGTCGCCACTGCGCCAACCTTGTGTAAATGGTCTGGAGAGCTAATCATTTGCATATCACATCATCTTCTTTCTGTCGGTTAAATTTCGCGTCTGTAGCACGTCATCTTCGTGGTGTAGCAATTTTAATGGCCAGTAGTGTAGTTGTGCTCCTTCATCAGTAAATGATTTCTCGCAATGAATGTTAGCTTGCTTATTCTGAATACAGACAGTAAGTGTTATTAAGAGTCAGTTCGTTGCCACAACATTTTAACATACCATTTGGATTGCCCATAGCAAATTACTGCTCCATAACTTGCTAAATTGTGCCGCTGTTTCGTGTCCTATATACAAAACAGAATTTCGTACCAAGTAAAGCCGTACACAGTAGTTAATTTTGCATAATGAACAGTACAGTCGCTTTGTACCGCTTTGTCTAAACAGGCGCGGACCGTTTTTTTTCCTGTAATAACAGTTTACTTTACAGCTATCAGGACATCGGTTCGCTTCCCACTCTTTCAACTACTGCTCCCTATGAAAAGATAATCTTTTGGATATCGAACCACAGTCCAGTTACTCTTTTATTAATACACGATCAGCGTCACTTTAAATTCCTTTCATAGCAACACGATAATTGTATCCGTTAGTGTAATAGCGTACTCGTGTTTCTTGATGTGAGGCGTAAGAAACCGTCTAGTGAGTAGGGCAGTGATCTCAACGCAACTAAATGAGCAGCCAAATTTGAGTCAGGGGTGGAAGTGGCTTTTAATAGACACACGACACACCAGACAAACCTACAAACTGCTAACAACCGATATAATTTCCTCAGCCCTGAGCCTAGACTTTACAAATAAAATGTTCATATTGATGGTTAATAGTTTTTCTGGACAAAGGAAGACTGAAATGCTGAATTTAAAAAAAGAATTGTGATTCGCCAAAATATTAGGGCCTCTAGCGCATAAGCTACATCAGGACTGAAATATGTTTTTGATCCAAGAAATAACATGTTTCAGGGGATTTACTTGATGAATTTTATTTATGAACTGTCAACCGAAGTACGCAAAAATATATTTATGTAAGTACCACAACATGGTATTTTATTATTATATCTGAAAATACAGTCAGAAAATTTTACGTACGAAAGTATTCAAAAGATAAGTTACACGTTGTCATGGTAGACCAAGTAACATATTCACTTAATGCTGGACTGCACTTCAAAGTGAGACAAATACGTGACATTAATTTTAAACATACTCACCAAGTCTCTGTAAAAAACGATTGTAATTTTCTAGCCACAGTCCAGTTCCCCGATGACAAAATCCGCGCCATGGCCGAGGAGCGATTCGAGAACCGCTTGCAAACTTCTTCGTCGTCGTAAAAACTACGACTGCTGCACTGCTGCGAATCACTTTCTCGAGTACTTGGACATCGTCGTCTGTTGTTGAAGTTGATGGCCTTCCTACAGGGTGACAATTATTGAACTGCATCAAATAAAATCGTCACAACTTCTGAACTGTTTGCGTTAGCAAGTTCAAACTGTACAACTGGCGGCGGGGCATGATGGGAATTAATATGAGCATGCATGGTTTGGTTTAGCGACGAAGCCCACTTTCATTTGGATGGGTTCGTCAATAAGCAAAATTAGCCCGTTTGGGAGTCTGAGAATCCGCGTTCCGCGATCGAGAAGTCTCTTCGTCCTCAACGGGTTACTGCGAGGTGTGCAATGTCCAGTCACGGAATAATCGGTGCAATATTCCTTGATGGGACGGTGACTACCGAACGGTACGTGAAAGTTTTGCAGGACCATTTCGCTACCATTATCCAAAGTGACACTGATTTCGACAAGAAGTAGTTCATGCGAGGCGGAGCTCGACACCATTGGGGCAGGAGAGTGTTTGACGTCCTGAAGGAGTATTTTGAGGACCGTTTTCTGGCTCTGGGGTATCCAGAGGCTACCGGCATGGACCTCGATTGGCCGCCATATTCTCCGGATCTGGACACACGCGACTGCTTGTTCTGGGGCTATATTGAAGACAAGGTGTACAGCAATAACCACAAAAACCTTTCTGAGCTGAAAACAGCCATTCAGGAGGTCATCGACACCATCGATGTTCCGGCACGTCAGCAGGTCATACAGAATTTCGCTATTCATCTGCGCCACCTGATCGCCAATGATGGCAGGCATATCGAACAAGTCGTAACGTAAATCTGGATATGTGTAGCGACATTTACATGTAGAATAAAGTGTGTGCACGCCGTAGTTCGTAACTAATTTACGTTATTTTCATATAGTTCGTTAATTGTCACGCTGTACCTGATCAGCAACACCCACGTATCTGCTACTTTGGTCAGAAGATTGTCGGCACTGTTCCAGTACGGCTGGACGGCCCCATTGTATTTGATCCATACACCGCCAGAAATTCACGCTGAATCTGTGCGCAATTTAGATGCTTCGTCCACAAAAATCGTGCGGTCCCGCGTACTTTTGCTTTGGACTACTGTTCCAGTTGCCGCGTCATTTCACTCCCGCACCCTTGATGCACCTATTACCCTTACTGTAGCATAGCTGCGGTTGCAGGAAAACCAGAATGTGCACTGTCTTGTGACAGTGCTCCATCTCTTGTTGCGCAATGATCTTAGGGTGGGACGACATCCCAATGTACAGGGCCCAGTCTGCTAGTGTTTTTATAGAACTGAAAAAAAGTTCCTTCTTTCTGTGAAACAAACATACACTACTGGCCATTAAAATTGCTACACCAAGAAGAAATGCATATGATAAACGGGTATTCATTGGACAAATATATTATACTAGAACTGACATGTGATTACATTTTCACGCAATTTGGGTGCATAGATCCTGAGAAATCAGTACCCACAACTACCACCTCTGGCCGTAATAACGGCCTTGATAGGCCTGGGCATTGAGTCAAACAGAGCTTGGATGGCATGTACAGGCACAGCTGCCCATGCAGCTTCAACTCGATACCACAGTTCATAAAGAGTAGTGACTGGCGTATTGTGACGAGCCAGTTGCTCGGCCACCATTGACGTGACGTTTTGCATTGGTGAGAGATCTGGAGAATGTGCTGGCCAGGGCAGCAGTCGAACAATTTCTGTATCCAGAAGGGATCGTACAGAACCTGCAACACGCGGTCGTGCATTATCCTGCTGAAATGTAGGGTTTCGCAGGGATGGAATGAAGGGTACAGCCACGGATCCTAACACATCTGAAATGTAACGTCCACTGTTCAAACTGCCGTCAATGCGAACAAGAGGTGACCGAGACGTGTAACCAATGGCACCCCATACCATCACGCCGGGTGATACGCCAGTATGGCGATGAAGAATACACGCTTCCAATGTGCTTTCACCGCGATGTCGCCAAACACGGATGCGACCATCATGATGGTGTAAACAGAACGTGGATTCTTCCGAAAAAATGACGTTTTGCGATTCATGCACCCAGGTTCGTCGTTGAGTACACCATCGCAGGCGCTCCTGTCTGTGATGGAGCGTCAATGGTAACCGCAGCCGTGGTCTCCGAGCTGATAGTCCATGCTGCTGCAAACGTCGTCGAACTGTTCGTGCAGATTGTTATTGTCTTGCAAACGTCCCCATCTGTTGACTCAGGGATCGAGACGTAGCTGCACGATCCGCTACAGCCACGCGGATAAGATGCCTGTCTTCTCGACTGCTAGTGATGCGAGGCCATTGGGATCCAGCACGGCGTTCCGTATTACCCTCCTGAACCCACTGATTCCATATTCTGCTAACAGTCATTGGATCTCGACCAACGCGGGCAGTAATGTCGCGATACGATAAACCGCAATTGCGATAGGCTACAATCCGACCTTTATCAAAGTCAGAAACGGAATGGAACGCATTTCTCCTCTTTACGCGAGGCATCACAACAACGTTTTACCATGCAGCGGCGGTCAACTGCTGTTTGTGTATGAGAAATCGGTTGGAAACTTTCCTCATGTCAGCATGTTGTAGGTGACGCCACCGGCGCCAACCTTGTATGAATGCTCTGAAAAGTTAATGATTTCCATATCACAGCATCTTCTTCCTGTCGGTTAAATTTCGCGTGTGTAGCACGTCATCTTCGTGGTGTAGCAATTTTAATGGCCAGTAGTGTATATTTTGAATATAGTGCACCTCACAAAAGTGAAACCCTCACATGCAGGTAACCCACATCTGAAGGACTTTTCTCGGTTTTGCTCATCATCTCAGGCACATGCACGGCATGGAACAGCCTTGCTGTTGTTGATGGCACTCGCTTTGGTACCAAGGGACATTTCCTCATTCTAAATGTTTCGCTCTCTTCTCCGTTTATATTCTGTCTTGCAAATGCGTAAGTACAGGTCCTTGCGAATGTAGACCCAGCGCTAAATCGAAAAAAAAGCATAGGGTATGTTGGGGCATTACACCTTATTCTAAACACGTTCTAGTTCAAAATTACTAGAAACAATCAGAAATTCAGAAGTTACCTTTATTTATGGAAACCATGCTAACACTGTGATAACAAGCTTCCTCAGTCAGATCCTGAGACCTACTGAATACCTACAGAAATGGAAACAAGTGATGCGCAGGAATCACATGGTGTAAAGTACACGCTACAGTAAGGCACAAGAAGTTCAGTTAACATCCTGAGGTAGAAAAAAAGAAGTCATATAGCACGTGAGTAGTGAGGAGGATAATCAAACATTCGACCACAATCGTGCGCATAACACAGGTCTAGTGAGAGTTGGCAATACTCTCTTAGGATTTAAAGGTCGGCTGCAGCGCGCATACACAAGCTCTGGAATCTAAGATATTGTTGTCGCGCTTCGCAGCGCACGGATTAAGTTTGTGGCAGTTTGGAAGCCTGTGTAGAAGCTCGCCTGCTGTGTGCGCACGTGTTTTGGGCGAGGGATCGTCGCCGAGCTGCCGTACAGCCATGTCCGCCAGCAGCGACACAGGATTTGGTATTTAGTTGATATTTTTTATAATTTGCAGCGTGCTTATTAATTTAAAGAAAAGCGTTTTTGCATGTGCGTAGCAGCAGACGGTAATTTTGATAATGGTAGGAGTTGAATTCTTAAGGGAAACCATTGTTAGGCGAATAGATTAAGTATTGAATTTTGTCATTGATTTCTTTTGTAATTGTCAGGGAATTGTTTCACTATGTCTTTAATTGAGAAGTATTTCAGTCTGGCTCAAGAGTTTGATTAATTTGTAGTATTGCTTTAATGCCACTGGAGGCAGATTTACATACGAAGCGATTGCTCAAAGAGCTTCTAGCGTTTTGTTCATTGAATGAGAAAGAACAGCTTTATAATATAGTTTTGAAAAAAGGAAAAAAATAATAGTAAATACCTCAGAAGTTGAGTCCCATAGTGCTCAGAGCCATTTGAACCATTTTGCACGTCGAAAATAAGCTGCAGCGTCACACTTCATCCATCGGTCGCCTACGTTTACACTCCCCCTTTTTCCGACGATACATATATGAACATCAGTTTGTGCTCAATTTGCGTAACTCCTCTGTGGTGGATCGTCTTTTTTTTTCTTTCTTAGAGTGTACTTAACATAATTTACTATCAAATATGAAAATAAACTTCCTATTTACACTCCACTCCGCACTGCTCACGAAGAAGTGAGTCATCAAGATACACTATGTGAACGAAAGTATCCGGACACCAGCAAAAACATACGTTTTTCATATTAGGTGCATTGTGCTGCCACCTACTTCCAGGTACTCCATATCAGCGACCTCAGTAGTCATTAGACATAGTGAGAGAGCAGAACTCACAGACTTCGAACGTGGTCATGTGATAGGGTGTCACTTATCTCCTACGTCTGTACGTGAGATTTCCACACGTCTAAACATCCCTCCGTCTTCAGGCCACGAGTGGCCTACCAGGACCATCCGACCGCCGTGTCATCCTCGGTGGAAAATGCGGGTAGGAGGGGTGTCGGGTCAGCACACTGCTCTCCCGGTCGTAAGATGGTATTCTTGACAGAAGCCACTACTATTCGTTCGAGTACCTCCCCAATTGGCATCAAGACGCTGAGTGCACCGCGAAAAATGGCAACAGCGCATGGTGGCCTGGATGGTCACCCACCCAAGTGCCGACCACGCCCGACATCGCTTAACTTCGGTAATCTCATGGGAACCGGTGTATCCAATGCGGCAAGGCCGTTGCCCTAGACATACCTAGGTCCACTATTTCTGAAGTGATAGTGAAGTCGAAACATGAAGTGACACGTACAGTACAAAAGCGTACAGACCGACCTCGTCTGTTGATTGATAGTGACTGCCGACAGTTGAAGAGGGTCGTAATGTGTAATAGGCAAACATCTATCCAGACGATCATACAGGAATTCCAAACTGCATTATGATCCACTCCAAGTACTATGACAGTTAGGCGGGAGGTGAGGAAACTTGGATTTAATGGCTGAGCGGCTGCTCATAAGCCACACATCACGCCGGTAACTGCCAAACGACGCCTCGCTTGGTGTAAGGAGCGTAAAAATTGGACGATTTAACAGTGGAAAAACGTTGTGTGAACTGACGAATCACGGTACGCAATGTGACGATCCGATGGCTGGAGGTGGGTACGGCGAATTCCCGGTAAACGTCATCTGCCAGCGTGTGTAAAATTCAGAGGCAGTGGTGTTATGATGTGGTCGTGTTTTTCATGGAGGGGGCTTGCACCGCTTGTTGTTTTGTGTGGCACTATCACAGCACAAGCCTCCATTATGTTTTAAGCACCTTCTTCCTTCCCACTGTTGAAGAGCAGTTCGGGGATGGCTATTGTATCTTTCAAAACGATCGAGCCCCTGTTCATAATGCACGGCCTGTGGCGGAGTGGTTACGCGACAATAACATCCCTGTAATGGACCGGCCTGCACAGAGTCCTGACCTGTATCCTATAGAATACCTTTGGGATGTTTTATAACGTTGACTTCGTGCCAGGCCTCACCGACTGACATCGATACCTCTCCTCAGAGCAGCACTCCGTGAAGAATGGACTGCCATTCCACAAGAAACCTTCCAGCACCTGATTGAACGTATGCTTGCGAGAGTGGAAGCTGACATCGAGGCTAAGGGTGGGCTAACACCATATTGAATTCCAGAATTAGCGATGGAGGACGCCACGAACTTATACGTCATTTTCAGCTAGGTGTCCGGATACTTTTGATCACATAGTGTAACTGCGTAGATGGCGCGCAGCTAAGACGTTAAACGTGCGTCCTCCCACCTGCAACCGGTATCGTATAGCGGGGTTGGAACTCTCGCGCGTAGTGACATTTTCAGGGAGTGATACCTGTAAGGAGACTGGCTCTCGCCGGGATAAAGGGCTTTTCACAGGTACAGGCACTCTTAAGAGGGCTAGCAGTTCCGCACAGCTGTCCGCGCGAGCTGTCTGGCGCTCACTCCACAGCAGCGAGCAACCATGTTTCACTTCAGGGTGGCTCATTAACGCGTGTCGTGGTAAATTTGCTTTTAAGACGGTTATATTAATGCGAACTGACAGTGAAATTCAGCATAATGAGAAGTGACAATGCAATTCGACCTCATTTAATATCTTGAATTTGCACAGAACGGGGATAGCTAAGTAAGAGATGTGGTATTTACTACGACTCTTGCAGTCTTATGATGACTGCCTTTTTAGAACGAAATTTAAATAGACAAACTTACATTTCGTTACCATTTTGTGAAACACGTATGTAACATGGCAGCTATGGCGAGGCATTGTAGCATCTGTGACCAGAGAGTTTGCGCTTGACCGCGCGAGTGTTGCGAGCGGTTCTCAGTCTGTCGTTGCGAGTCGGTAGCTCGGTCTAGTTCAGAGCAGTACTCTATCAGTAGTCGTTGCGAGTCTGTAGCTCTGTCTAGTTGAGAGCAGTACTCTGTCAGTAGTCGTCGCGTGCTGTACGCTAATAGTCGTCATGCAGAGCGGTCGGTCAGTAGTAGCAGCCCAGTGCGGTTGTGTGAGTGTTGCGAGCGGTTCTCAGTCTGTCAGTCGTCGTTGCGAGTCTGGTAGTCGTCGTTGCGAGTCTGTAGCTCTGTCTAGTTGAGAGCAGTACTCTGTCAGTAGTCGTCGCGTGCTGTACGCTAATAGTCGTCATGCAGAGCGGTCGGTCAGTAGTAGCAGCCCAGTGCGGTTGTGTGATGTAGGCGGTCGGCAACACTGGTCAAGATGGTGAATAAGGTATACTGTTAATTAATATAATCATTAGATAATGAAAAATTTTATTTATTGTAATTATTCTCCAACAAGTCCCCCAATAATAATTTTTATTTCAAAAGCATTCTTTCAAAAATTTAATTTTTTATTGAACTAAAGATTTCGTTGCACTTCCCATTTCATTCCACTTCTTTTGAAGAAAAATTTCACTAGAATCACAAAAAAAGAGAATATTATTATTTGCAATGCAGTTCCTCCAAGCGGTGCGCAACAACAAGAGCAGAAATGTGACATCCATTTATTCTGAGGTAAGACTTTAATTCTGATTGTTTTGCACAGGGCCAAAGACCGATATTTCGGTTTAATTGTATTTTCTTGTTACTGAACGGACTTTAAATTTTGTGAAGAATTTATATTTGAGTCAGATTGCGAATTTCACATTTTTGTTGCCATTGTCAGTACATTTCATTGTGGGCAGGTTACGCTTAGAGCAATGTCCATTAGCATTCTTAAATAATATTGTCCATACTTTTTCAAAATTATTGTGGGGAGGTTACACACGGCTCCCAGTTGTATTAAGTATTGTCATTTATTTCTTTTAAATTACGGTGGGGAGGTTACACTTGGCGACACCCAGTCCAGGATCGTATTTCGTTGAGAGTCTTTTGAACAACAGTCAGATATCTGCTCTTATTTGCTTAAGTATAATTAGGATTTGGCGCTACGCTTTTACTAATATTGTGACTTTCTTTCTACAGGTCAACGGCAATTCATTGCTCTGTTGTATTTGTGTGTTATTTTTTGCATTGTGCTTCTTTGTTCTGTGAATATTTGTGACTATTGTAAAAATGCCGCGAAAGACTGTGAATAGTGTATCGCGAGGTATTACGAACGAAATTACCGGCTCGAACGACTTTACCGATAGGACATGTGACACGCAGTGTGATGATGACAATCCTGCGTTCACTAACAATCAGTGCATTCCAACCACTAATGATGACTTTTACATTAATGATGAACAAACGAACTCAATTGTCTCGTCTGTTAATTTGACGACAATTGATGACGCGGGACGCTCTATTGTAATGAGCGCTGCCGAGCTTAACACACCCGATTTGGAAAATTCAAGTAACGTACAGACAAATTTTTTTAATGAAAATGAACAAGGTACACAAAGTACGCCGGAGTTCTTTAATTCCGAAATAGTGAATGAGAGTGTACATTTGACAGGGAAAGCCTTTTGTGAACCAAAGAATGACCAAATGGTCACACAAAACGCGATAATTGCAAATACATCGTCAAATAGTACAGAGAATGGAGTAGATAATGTTACATTGGGTCAAATTATGGCAATATTGTTACAAAATAGTAAAAGACTAGAAAATAATGATGAAAATTTTAGACAACTTAGGGAAGATAACAAACAAGATAACGAAAAACTCAAACAATACTTAAATGAAAAATTAGACGACAATTCGAGACAGCTTAGTGAACAAATTAGAGCCGTTGTTGCGCAGTGCCATGACACTAAGGAACAGTTGCGCGTGGAAATTGAGGCTTGTTCACGAAAAAATAGCGAAGAAATTAAGTCTGTTGCGCAGGAATTAAGAGAAATGCAAACAGCCGCAACAGAAACACTCAGAGACGAAATTAGCGGAGTCGCTAAACAATGCTCTGAAAAAGCTACACAATTACGGGACGAGTTTAAAGCAATAACGGTAGAACTTTCGCGCACAATGGACGCAAAGATAGACGCGAAATTCGAACAGCAGAACACTCAGATTAACGAGCGCTTTAATCAGCACATACAGAACAGTGATACACGTTTCCGCAAATTTATTCAGGATCAAAATAAAGTCAAACGTCAGGTTATGGAAACAATCACTGCACAAAGACAAGAAGACAAACGTAAAATGTTCGCGAAAGCGAAGACGTATGTAGACAATAATATTACTACAGTGTCCGACAAAATTAATACCATAGAACAATTGAACGCGGAATTACGGGATGAAATTTCTGATCTTAAATCAAAAACAGATACACACACAGTAAATATTCAAACAGTGACAGACAGATTCGAACAATTAGATCTAACACAGGATTGCGATGTCATCAAAGCTGATGTTAAAAAACTGAGCGAAACTACGCGTAAGTTGCAAAAACAGATTAATGCGTCCGATTCTAAAACCGATGATCAGGCAAAAATACTGACTGAAAAATATGATGAATTGGCCAGTCGTATTGATGCTATCGAAAGTGCTAATGATAATAAATCAGACGATACTGCACCGATTTCATTTAACCAAACACCTGAATTTCAAAACTTACAACAGACAATTAATGAGATCGATTCATCTAACAACACGTTACGTAGGAAGTTGTCAAGTTTACAACAAGAAGTAACAGAAATGAAAAGTATTTCGGTTAATAACTCAACACAGCAGACGCCACTTAGCGAACATTTGTCAGATTTACGCAGCGTGTATAATGTGAACAATTTGCAGAGACTACGCGAATTAAGATCTGAAGAGCTACGCGACTTAAAATCTGAAAAGTTACGTAACTTGAAGTACGAAATGACACAAACAAACAGATTCACACACAAACCCGAACGTGTTTTTAAATTCAATGACGAGTACGTAGATTACGAGCAATTTCTATCTGTAAGAAAATGTAAAGAATTTAATAATGACAGCGTACAGGTACACGCTTTGCACTGTATACGACAATTTGTCTTTGTACATTCACCGCTATTACCTGTAATGCAGAAACTAGCTTTGAACCTGAGGCGACAATTTGCTATTGTATTTTCATCAGCATTACGTATTATGCAGAAACTGGAATTAGCAAGAATACAGCGATTTACTTTTGAAATTTTACCGCCATTGGCTATAACACAAAAGCTAAAAATTATTTGCAGTGCGTAATTGACCTCAGGGGATTCATTACGCTTTAATGAATATGTGCCGTAGCGAGCATAGGGCCCCGAGCTGTAGTAGTGCTGTTTCATCTTTAGTTTTCTGCACTGCTGCCTTTTCTTCTACTATCCTTTATATCTATCAAAACTGCTCTTTAACTATTGCTCTATCTAGTATTAAGAAACATGTAATGAATATCCGATGTGACAAACTTTTACCGAATGTGACAATTTTCAGTAGGCACTCCCGTAATGACAACTACCGCCGTAATTTTAATAACAGATAAAATCGCAATCATCAGTATGTGCAAAATTATCAGCAATAGCAAACCACATTTTAGTAACAATAGATGTTTTTCACTACAATAGCATGAAAGTCAACCGCTTAGCATACCTAACCAACAATACAGTCTACAAGGTCAACCAAACTTTAATGTTTCGCCGCGTGCACGTATAGTCCCAGCTCCAACAAATAGTAACGCATGGCAGCAAAGAAATAACCAGGTACAGACAACACTCTATTTCAACTCGTATCGAAATACGCCGTATAGAAATTACTATCTTGACAGACGTAAAAATAACGAGCACAATTTTCAGCGTACATTTAATAACAGTCGATCTTTTCAGCAGCAAGAACATCAGCAACAACGAATAATCATGAATGAAACAGACAATAGGTGTCATCGATAGCGTAATACGTCAGTAAGAAATAACAGAGCAGTTCAAATAGTCGATATGCCACAACATTCTCCCGTAAATAATAACACATACGATAGATTTTAACCAGATACAGCACAGATTGCATATTCCAGTAACGTAAGCAATAATTTTGACACGCAGAATCTTCTTCACGAAAATGTTATTATTTTTGACGCCATCCGACACACGTTTGCATTAAAGACAGAATCACGACGTATGTAGACGACATTCTTATCGCAGAAGCTAACTGGTCCGAACACAATCTGATTCTTGAACAACTGTTACAAACTTTTCATGCACAAGGACTTACAGTTAATCTTAGTAAATCGCACTTTGGCAAAACTTCTATAAAATTTCTTGGACACGTGATTTCAGCAGAAGGCATTGCACCTGATCCGGAAAAACTTCAGGCTCTACGTGACATTACGGTTCCTACAACAAAAAAGCAATTACGCAGTTTTTTGGGCTTAATTAATTTTTTTCGCAAATTTATTCATCACTCCGCTTTAGACACGCCTAGATTATGCCAATTAACAGGTAAAAACACTATTTGGTCTTGGGATAAGCAAGCTCATTCTGAATTCATGAACCTGAAACATGCTCTGTTGAATGCACCACTTTTATCGCACCCAGATCTTACCAGAAATTTTTCCATTGCCACCGACAGTTCCAATACCGCTTTAGGCGTACATATTTTCCAGGAAATTGAAGAAGATGGTTCAATAGTAATTAAAAACATCGCATTTGCAAGCCGCATTTTGTCACCTGCTGAGCGAAATTATTCCGTTACAGAATTGGAAACATTATGTGTTGTATGGGCTTTTACGAGATTTAGGCATTTTCTTTACGGCAGACATACCACAGTTTACACAGATCACAGAGCGATACAATTTTTACTTTCGGCCAAATTCACGCATGATAGATTAAGTAGATGGAAACTATATTTACAAGAATTTAATTTTACAATAGTTCACATTCCCGGTACACAAAATGTTATAGCAGACGCACTATCGCGTTCTCTCAGCAACAATCAGCAAGACGTAGCAACCAACTTCTGCAAAACAAATTTCAGTGTCATGTACATTCAGCAAGTTGCATTTGAAAACTTTATTTCATCGTCATTACAGGACATAGCACAAGAGCAAAATAAAGACAATGTGTGGAAAGAAATTAAAAACCTTTGGCAAGATAGGAAAAATGTTACGATTAGAAACCACTACACTGTACGCAATGACATTCTGTTTCGCCGCTCTCATCCTGACAGCAACAATTGGTTATTATGCATTCCTGACGAACTGGTTAACAAATTAATCTGGTACACTCATCTAAGTTACGCACATTACGGAGCACGAAAATGTTTTCTTATACTGAGACAGAACTGTTATTTTGCCAACATGGAGAAACGTATACGACGAGTTTTAGCGTCTTGTAAAATTTGCCAGAAAGCTAAATCTGACACCACTTCACATATTCCTCCATTATATCCCATTATACCTGTTAAATTAAGACATATGGCCGCTGTAGATATTTTTGGTCCGATTCCGAGAACTAACAGAGGTTTTTGCTACATCTTTGTCGCTGTTGAGCTCACTTCAAAATTTGTTACTTTCACTCCATTACGCAAAGCTACTGCTAAAACTGTTTCGAAAGCATTTGTAAAACATTTTCTATCTCATGTAGGGCATGTAATGAAAGTAATTTCTGACAATGGATCACAATTTCGTAGTAGCGTATGGACACGCATGTTACGAGCCAGAAACATTTCTCCGATCTATATATCCAAGTACCACGCTTCTTCGAACCCCTGTGAACGATTAATGAAAGAAATTGGTAAACTGTGCGGAATATACTGCCACAAAAGACATATTGATTGGGACACACACATATTCTCATTCCAAGATGTAATTAATTCCATTCCAAATGAATCCACTATGCTATTTCCGTCTGTTACACTGAAAAATGCTGAACCACCTAACAAAATTAAAGAATTAATAACATTTCCTACATCTCGTCGATTACGACACCACGAAATAATTAACATTGCGCTGAACAACATCAAACGTGCCGCAGAGCGCCGGAGAAGACAGCAAAAACAGGTTTGTACACGCCGCGACTTTCACGTTGGACAGAAGATATTAATACGTACACACTATTTATCCAGTAAATTAAAAGGTAAGTGCAGTAAATTTGAACTTCTATACGCAGGTCCATATCGGATTCGCAGCATCCCTCACCCCAATGTTGTACACGTCGAAACTTTGAGAACCAAAAAATCGAAAGGCAATCACCATATCTCAAACATTAAACCGTTTATTGAGTGAAGACACTTTATGATTCAACACACTATGATGCCATTTACTAATGCAATTATTTCACCTGACTAATTACTGATGATTATCGTATTTTTTCTTGGCAAGTGCCCGGCAAGGTAAGGTTAGCAGGTCGCTCTTCTTGTCGTTACACATCAGACCGTGCATATTTTTTCAGACACACTTACGTATTTTATGACTAATTATGCAATGTTAGCTAATGACATGTTAATTTCATTACATTTTTTTTTCATTAAAGTCTTTAATTCTCGCCTCTATTAACTACACTACATACAAGCTGAACACAACGAACGTCACATTTTGTCTTTTTTATGTACGATTGTATTCCAGTTTTGTTTATATGCACTGTGAAATAGTTAAGATATAACACACACCAGTTAACTTTGACATTTTTTTGCTTTATGACATCTCAAGATCGTGACTGTTTTACATTTTTTGCTGCTGCATTGTATTATTCTGTGTACATTTTTGCATCTGAACACTGTCAATGTCTTTGACATATTACGTTTTCTGTCATGATATGCTGTATGCTTAAGTATGTTACCATAAACCAGTCATTATTTAGTGGGTATATGATTTAAATGCAAGACATTAATCTTTGTTCATGAATTTCAGAAAGGAATGATGATTCTAAGAAATAAATTTACCATAAATGGGAATTTCACCTACGGAATAAACGAAAGAAGATGTAATAACTTTATGAGGAAGAGTAAATGGATCAGGATTGGCAGGCATTAACAAGAATATACTATACTCATCGTAGAATAGCAGTCTTAACTAATTTTTTCTTTCAGAATACAAGGTGATTGATGCAGGCTGTCAGACTGAACTACACATCTTAGTTTTAGTGATGAAATATGCTAGAGATAAGGAATAGTTGTATAATGAGTAATGAAGTGATTTTTGCAGATGATAATGAATGCTGACGAATAATGATGAAGGATTATGAATAATGAAGTTTTTCTTTACAGGTGATGATAATAGTGAAGTTATGATGATATGGATAATGAAGTTTTTTTCTTTACAGATGAGGATAATGTTGAAGTTATGTATTTATGCTACGTAGTTATTTAAGTATTTGTTGCAGTTTGTTTTGACAGCAGGTGTTACATTGCATAGTAGGATGACAGAAAGTTTTGGAAAGGACAGCTATGGAACACATTTTTATACACATTTCACTACCTGTTAATTCGAAGTTCACTACTTTTCAGCATAGTGTGAGTTTCTTCTTTCAGGTTAATAATCCATTTTGTATTTTTTCCAGGAGAAGCTTTTCATGATACTTACTAAACCTGTTAGTTATTATACCTGTTCTAGTACTTGCATTTTTATTTTTTACCCATTTGTGTTTATCATTTATGAATGTGATCACATATACTGCCTTGTTGCATAACCTTGCTACAGCTGACTCATGACGAATGACGTTACCTATCCTCATTTGCAGCAATAGGTCAAAAGCAAATTGTGCTATGCCTCAGCAATTAATTATCGATCTCAACGCAATGCATTGCTAACAAAAAAAATGTATTACCAGTCCCAAATAGTGATACCAGTTTGAGAAAATTCTGAATAATACTGATTAGCTCTGAATAGTATGTCACTTGAGTAATGACTTCTTAATGAGACAAAAAAAAAAGTATATATTTAAAATAATGCTTTGTCACTAGTTAATAACTGCCACTGTTTATTGTAATGAGACTACTTATAATGCCTATGATTACTAATGCTATGACTAATTAACTGATTTTAATAATGACTTTGTAATGATCTGAATACTACTGAAGGAGAAACACTGTTTATTGTAATGATACTACTTATAATGCCTGTGATTATTAATGCTATGACTGTAATTAACTGATTTTTAATAATGACTTCGTAGTAATCTGAATAATACTGAATGATGATTCTATTCAATACTTGCTGGCCACTGAGTGCCAATAATTAATGTCACTTGAAGAATTGTTATTAATTATGCCATTAATTAGCCCTTTTTTCCCATGTTGAGTTTTCATGTTTTGGTTAATGGCCAATGAGTGCCAATAATTTGTATCACTCAATGTATTATGTTAATGCTAGGCCAATAATTGACTCTCCTTTTCAACTAAGACTTATGATGAACATTATTCTGTCATACTAAATATACTTTGTAACTGGCCAAGGACCGCCACTGTTTATTGTAATACGATTACCCATGATGCCAGCTAGTGATTCTTAATAGATTGGAATGACACACAATTAATTAACTATGGTACTGTTTAATAATGTTTTGTAATTAGGAGAAGACTAATAATTCTTACTATTGGAATGACAAATGATTAATTAACGACAAATGATTAATTAACTGTAATTAGACAAATGATTAATGAACGACAAATGATTAATTAACTGTAATTAGGAGAAGGTTAATGATTCTTAATTATACTCTGTAACTGAAAAGAATGCGATTATTTCATAATACTTTGTAACCAGGAAGAGAAGGCTACTGATTCTATGTAAAACAATAATTAATGAACATTTTTCTGTAATACTACATACTTGGTACAGAAATGTTCAATAACTGGGCTATGAATGCCACAAATTATCAATGAAGACTGTAATTGTCAATATTATGTGACTTGATGTCCTTCACCTCATAAGCTGACTACCCTGAATTACTGCAATGTCCATTTGTCCTGTTTATCCTAGTGATCATGGAGCACTATCTTTGGTTTTGCACTAATTCTACGTTGGTGTGCCTTGTAAGAGCGTGGTGTTGACACGACATGCTGTCCACTACCGTGAGCAATGAAGACGTTATTATGGTCCCACTGTTTGGTGTACCTAATGTACTGCCAAAATGAAAACATGGAACATTACTACGACAGTTCAGTGTCTTGGCTACACTGATAAATTCTGATGGGAAAAGAACTTCAAGTTGTGTCACTTGGTGTTGTACTTCTGTGGAAAGATATGGACTTTCAGAGCAGCTGTGTGCAATCTAAAGTGCTACAACCATGATGCAATCCTTCCCTTTCCTATCCTGATTCTTGTCACATAAAGAAAAAAAAAAAATTTTTTTTGGTAACATCATTTATGTTCATAGGTTATACATTTTTTCGATTTGTTGAATTCCAGTGCGAGTACACTTGTGGCACTGGTCGACATGATTTTTTGTCATTATGTTTATTTGTTGTGAAAATGCTAAAGACATTTTTTCAGTGTGTGTGCACTTTGGACATGATTTTTTTTTTGTTATTATGTTTATTTATTGCCAAAATGCTAAAGACATTTTTTGATTTGTTATGAAGTACAGTATATGTGCACTTTTGTCTTTTATATTGTATATACATTTTTTATTTTCTGAACTACAGTGCATGTGCACTTCAGTTAGGTGTTAATATGTTTTCTACTGAACTTCAGTGCCTGTACACTTTTCTCATTTTTCAATATGATTGTACTCATTCTGTATATTCAATACTTCAATGCGTATGCATTTATGTCATTTGTTACTAATTGTATATACATTTCATCATTTGCTGATATGTTCTCAACTGCAGTGCATGTGCACTCATGTCAATTTTCAACATAATATTTTTTGCCAGTCTGTTTATTTGTTCTGAATATGCTAAAGGTTTTTTTCAGTGCCTGTGCACTTTGTTATCTGTCAAATAATTTGTATATACATTTTTCTGATTTGCTACTATGTTTTGTACTCACATCTTGTCTTTGTCTTATATATTTTGTACTTAGTGCGTGTGCACAACGTTTAATTCATGTACTACATCTAAATATTCTGTAAATTGTAGAAGTTTATTAATTAATTAAAAAATTTTGCCGCGATTGGCAAGTCCAAATGACTCACCATCGCTGCCAAATTTTTGCCCCCCCAGTGGAGGGTTATGAAACACGTATGTAACATGGCAGCGATGGCGAGGCATTGTAGCATCTGTGACCAGAGAGTTTGCGCTTGACCGCGCGAGTGTTGCGAGCGGTTCTTAGTCTGTCGTTGCGAGTCGGTAGCTCGGTCTAGTTCAGAGCAGTACTCTATCAGTAGTCGTTGCGAGTCTGTAGCTCTGTCTAGTTGAGAGCAGTACTCTGTCAGTAGTCGTCGCGTGCTGTACGCTAATAGTCGTCATGCAGAGCGGTCGGTCAGTAGTAGCAGCCCAGTGCGGTTGTGTGAGTGTTGCGAGCGGTTCTCAGTCTGTCAGTAGTCGTTGCGAGTCTGGTAGTCGTCGTTGCGAGTCTGTAGCTCTGTCTAGTTGAGAGCAGTACTCTGTCAGTAGTCGTCGCGTGCTGTACGCTAATAGTCGTCATGCAGAGCGGTCGGTCAGTAGTAGCAGCCCAGTGCGGTTGTGTGATGTAGGCGGTCGGCAACACTGGTCAAGATGGTGAATAAGGTATACTGTTAATTAATATAATCATTAGATAATGAAAAATTTTATTTATTGTAATTATTCTCCAACAAGTCCCCCAATAATAATTTTTATTTCAAAAGCATTCTTTCAAAAATTTAATTTTTTATTGAACTAAAGATTTCGTTGCACTTCCCATTTCATTCCACTTCTTTTGAAGAAAAATTTCACTAGAATCACAAAAAAAAGAGAATATTATTATTTGCAATGCAGTTCCTCCAAGCGGTGCGCAACAACAAGAGCAGAAATGTGACATCCATTTATTCTGAGGTAAGACTTTAATTCTGATTGTTTTGCACAGGGCCAAAGACCGATATTTCGGTTTAATTGTATTTTCTTGTTACTGAACGGACTTTAAATTTTGTGAAGAATTTATATTTGAGTCAGATTGCGAATTTCACATTTTTGTTGCCATTGTCAGTACATTTCATTGTGGGCAGGTTACGCTTAGAGCAATGTCCATTAGCATTCTTAAATAATATTGTCCATACTTTTTCAAAATTATTGTGGGGAGGTTACACACGGCTCCCATTTGTATTAAGTATTGTCATTTATTTCTTTTAAATTACGGTGGGGAGGTTACATTTGTTCAAATGTTAAAAACGCAGAATGTCAATGAATATTACTTATTTTGCTATTCACTAAAGTATCAGCGTGTGGCACCACTTTTCGAGCAATGCTAACTCGAAGACAAGTTCTTAAGTTGCAGTCAGCCAGTGAGCGTATTTGGCATCAAAACATAAACAACTGAAATGGTGAAGGTCTGCGTGGAGTATAAACAACTGTCTAAACTGAAACTTCCTGGCAGATTAAAACTGTGTGCCGGACCGAGAATCGAATTCGAGGCCTTTGCCTTTCGCGGGCACGTGCTCTACCATCTGAGCTACCCAAGCACGACTCACGCCCTGTCCTCGCAGCTTCACTTCTGCCAGTACCTTGTCTCCTAATTTCCAAACTTCACAGAAGCTCTCCTGCAAACCTTGCAGAACTAGCACTCCTGAAAGAAAGGATATTGCGGAGACATGGATTAGACACAGCCTGGGGAATGTTTCCAGAACGGGATTTTCACTCTGCAGCGGAGTGTGCGCTGATATTAAACTTCATGATGAAGTTTCATATCAGCGCACACTCCGCTGCAGAGTGAAAATCTCATTCTGGAAACATCATGATGAAGTTTCATATCAGCGCACACTCTGCTGCAGAGTGAAAATCTCAATCTGGAAACATCCTCCAGGCTATGTCTAAGCTGTGTCTCCGCAATGTCCTTTCTTTCAGGAGTGCTAGTTCTGCAAGTTTCGCAGGAGAGCTTCTGTAAAGTTTGGAAGGTAGGAGACGAGGTACTGGCAGAAGTAAAGCTGTGAGGACGGGCCGTGAGTAGTGCTTGGGTAGCTCAGATGGTAGAGCACTTGCCCACGAAAGGCAAAGGTCCCGAGTTAGAATCTCGGTCCGGCTCACAGTTTCAATCTGCCAGGAAGTTTCATATCAGCACACACTCCGCTGCAGAGTGAAAATCTCATTCTGGAAACATCCTCCAGGCTGTGGCTAAGCCATGTCTCCGCAATATCCTTTCTTTCAGGAGTGCTAGTTCTGCAGGGTTCGCAGGAGAGCTTCTGTAAAGTTTGGAAGGTAGGAGACGAGATACTGGCAGAAGTAAAGCTGTGAGGACGGGGCGTGAGTCGGGCTTGGGTAGCTCAGTTGGTAGAGCACTTGCCCGCGAAAGGCAAAGGTCCCGAGTTCGAGTCTCGATCCGGCACACAGTTTTAATCTGCCAGGAAGTTTCATAACAGCGCACACTCCGCTACAGAGTGAAAATCTCAAATTCTCTAAACTGCTTGCTCGAACTCTTCAACGTTGCATTCACGAAGAATGATTCGCAGTTTGATAAACACGCGTTACTCTTTTCACTGGCAAACACCAGTATTCTGCTTTCAACTGCAAATAACAAATCCCTACCATCATTCATGAGTAAATTATTTTCTTGGAAGCATAATCCTCCAGAACGGGTGGAATCTTGCGTAGTTCCCATATATTTTCTGCTAATGCGATGCACAGAATGTTTCGTACTTCTGTGTGATGGTAACGATGTTACTAAGTCATGGCCTTAACTGAAAAGCTGTCGTAATTCTTCAACGAAAACTGATGAATCTGTAGCTTCCTTTTCTTTTGCCCGCTTCTTTGCGTTGACAAAATGTTTTCGCACTTTATTTGCTGCTTCTGCTGGAATAAAAACATGGCTAACTTCCACTAACACTGAATTATTTTTTGTGGATGGTCTTCCTTTGCATTTATTTACTCTTTTTAAAGTTTACACAAAGCCAGGAAGTCAGTTCTTGTTTGTTTGTTTGTGTAGTCCATGGTATATTAACTCCCGTTGTAAATCAGTAGCCGGCCGCGGTGGCCGTGCGGTTCTAGGCGCTGTAGTCCGGAACCGTGGGACTGCTACGGTCGCAAGTTCGAATCATGCCTCGGCCATGGATGTGTGTAATGTCCTTAGGTTAGTTAGGTTTAAGTAGTTCTAAGTTCTAGGGGACTGATGACCTAAGATGTTAAGTCCCATAGTGCTCAGAGCCACTTGTAAATCAGTCAAGGCTTCCCTTTTGGTGGCCTCAGTGAACTCCATTATCTCACCTCTAAAACATGTAACACTACTTGGCAGTCAGAGGCCAGCTGCAGTACTGAACTCTGGGAGAAAGCAAGGCACACTTCAAACTAGTGCTGGGACAAGGAACGTTGTGCAGGAGATGAGCTTTGGCCTTAGAATAGGTCGCAGGTAGCGGCGGACATGTCTGTGTGTCCTACTTCTGGAGCGCCCTGTTCATTACCTACAGTGTCCTGGGCTCCGTACAAATGTCAGAGCTTACCGTCTCCGTACAAGTGTCGCTCTGTGCAAGTGTCACAAACTCCCGTATAGCTGCTCTGTACCGATACCCGCGCTCACTCACAACCTCCAAACTCGAAACGTCAGCCCGAATTACCTTATAGTAAAGTTGTTACAGAAAACTGTTTAAGAAATGAATTTGGATACTGTGTATGGCAGCTTACTACTAAGGACCGCTGCTGAAGTAGCCAATATATCTGAATTTTTTTTAAAGAAATATTAATAAATGGAAGTATGTCTGCATCTCACTATTTTTCTTACATCTACTTTCTCTATAACGTACTGAGACTTGAGAGTGAATCAATGGCTATCAGAGCCAGTAATGTTACATTCTTCTATTTCTTTCATAGATCGTGTAGAGGAAATCGAAGAGGAATATCACGCGGTCTATGAACTCAGAAAATTTTACATTCAAACAAAAATACAAATGTTTTATTTTGTCCAGGAGGTAATTAAAAGCCGTGCGGGATTAGCCAAGCGGTCTAAGGCGCTGCAGTCATGGACTTTTCGGCTGGTCCCGGCGGAGGTTCGAGTCCTCCCTCGGGCACGGGTGTGTGTGTTTGTCCTTACGATAATTTAGGTTAAGTAGTGTGTAAGCTTAGGGACTGATGAGCTTAGCAGTTCAGTCCCTTACGATTTCACACACATTTGAACATTTGGTGATTAAAAGTTTCTGTCTATCCCTAGTATGCCTCACACGTGGAAGCATAGAGCTCATCGTTCTCAATTTTGACGATCTCACTCACAAATAGATGAAAACTTGAAAGAAAGTGAAATCTTTCATCGAATCGATCGCTCGTCGCGCAGATTTTAAATACTAACACGCACTTCGCACAACAGCGAACTCGTCACAAGAGCCTAACAGACGACGTGTAAACATCTCAGTGACACTTCTGTTTTCATGGCTGACTTTGTGCCACATCTCCTGCTGGCTCGCTCCTGAAACCAAATCGAAAGCTGGCCTATAGACCGAGGAAATAAATTTCCAGTCTGACTTCCTGCCTCGGACGACACCGAAAAATACTGACGTTCTCCGCCAGGAATCCCTCAAACACGGAATACAAAACCTGAATCTTCCAATTTCCAGATATAGGCCACTATGGAGACGACGAGGAGCAGTACAAAGAGCAGAGAGACGGAGAGAGGGAGGAAAGAACAAAAACGCGGGGGCGGTATCTTATTTCCCCATGTAAGTAGGCTGCCTTTTTATGTTGACAAATTCCCTCGGTGTAAAATCGAAGTGCAGAGTTTTAAAATCCTCTCAATTGGAGAGCAATCTTTTTGCCCTTCTTCAAGTTACAAAATTCAATTTCCAGTTTCCTCCGGCGGTGCCGCCCCGACCACGCCGGCGTTGCCAACGGTGATTTGTTTCTACAGCTCGGGGAGTAACTCTTCTCCCATTTACATACAACTCCATTAATTTTACTTTCACCCCGGGCGCAGTCCTTCTCCGGCGCGGCGGAGGATAAACTGAAGGAAAGAGAAGGTGGAGGACGAGGGAATGAAAGAAAGGGCAGGAGACAGAACGGATGGAATACTTGCTCCCAAGGCCTGGTGCAGCCAGCGCGTAAACATTGGCACACGTAGCCGCGACAGATACTGCGCGCCTACATCTTGTTTTATCAAGAAATTCCTTGGCACGGTTTCGATCACAGCTTCGATGGGGACCGGCAGCGTTATTATGTCACAACCCTATCTGCGTCCTTTCCTAATACCAACCAGCTCCACTTTGACTTCGCAGTGCCTCGTAAGTTATGGATAAAGGCAGTGCGATGAAAGACGTAAGAAGTGACTAGCTATAGAAATTGACTTTCAGGTCTACGATGGAACCTCGTTTAGCCGGCCCTCTTCAATCCTGATCTGAAGTACACTACTGGCCATTAAAATTGCTACGTCAAGAAGAAATGCAGATGATAAACGGGTATTCATTGGACAAATATATTAAACTAGAACTGACATGAGATTACATTTTAACACAGTTTGGGTGCATAGATCCTGAGACATCAGTACCCGGAACGATCACCTCTGGCAGTAGTAACGGTCTTGATACGCCTGGGCATTGAGTCAAACAGAGCTTGGATGGCGTGTACAGGTACAGCTGCCCATGCAGCTTCAACACGATACCACAGTTCATCAAGAGTAATGACTGGCGTATTGTGACGAGCCAGTTACTCGGCCACCATTGACCAGAGGTTTTCAATTGGTGAGAGATCTGGAGAATGTGCTGGCCAGGGCAGCAGTCTAACATTTTATGTATCCAGAAAGGCCCGTACAGGACCTGCAACATGCGGTCGTGCATTATCCTGCTGAAATGTAGGGTTTCGCAGGGATCGAATGAAGGGTAGAGCCACGGGTCGTAACACACCTGAAATGTAACGTCCACTGTTCAAAGTGCCGTGAGTGCGAGCGAGAGGTGACCGAGACGTGTAACCAATGGCACCCCATACCATCACGCCGGGTGATAGGCGAGTGTGGCGATGACGAAAACACGCTTCCAATTTGCGTTCATCGCGATGTCGCCAAACACGGATGCGACCATCATGATGCTGTAAGCAGAACCTGGATTCATCCGAAAAAAAGACGTTTTGGCATTTGTGCACCCAGGTTCGTCGTTGAGTACACCATTGCAGTCGCTCTTGTCTGTGATGCAGCGTTAACGGTAACCGCAACCATGGTCTCCGAGCTGATAGTCCATGCTGCTGCAAACGTCCTCGAACTGTTCGTGCAGATGGTTGTTGTCTTGCAAACGTCCCCATCTGTTGACTGAGGGATCGAGACGTGGCTGCACGATCCGTTACAGCCATGCGGATAAGATGCCTGTCATCTCGATTGCTAGTGATACGAGGCCGTTGGGATCGAGCACGGCGTTCCATATTACCCTCCTGAACCCACCGATTCCATATTATGCCAACAGTAATTGGATCTCGACCAACGTGAGCAGCAATGTCGCGATACGTTAAACCGTAATCGCGATAGGCTACAATCCGACCTTTATCAAAGTCGGAAACGTGATGGTACGTATTTCTCCTCCTTCCACGAGACATCACAACAACGTTTCACCAGGCAACGCCGGTCAACTGCTGTTTGTGAATGACAAATCGGTTGGAAACTTTCCTCATGTCAGCACGTTGTAGGTGTCGCCACCGGCGCCAACCTTATGTGAATGCTCTGAAAAGCTAATCATTTGCATATCACATCATCTTCTTCCTGTCGGTTAAATTTCGCGTCTGTAGCGCGTCATCTTCGTGGTGTAGCAATTTTAATGGCCAGTAGTGTACATCACGATTTACAGAAAGTGAACAGTTTTCGATACTCTACAAGTAATACCAACAATTAACAACGACAGTCCTTAAATTCAAATTCATCCAAACGTCATACGTGACTCCTGTCACAGCGTTATTTAAGAATTTATCACTGAGTTATACAGTACCATGTCGCGCCATATGTTGCGAGTGTAAAATGACATTGAAGAGAAAGAAGGTCGTAGTATTTATGGAGAAAAGTTAGAGGCACCGCATAGCAGCGCTAAAGGAGAAATATTGAAAACAATTGTTGCTGGCCTCGGAGTCCGATTGGAAGAATAACTGGAAGAAATTGCAGACACTTGTTCAGAATCATGATTCCTTATGAAATTATTGCCTTTTGTTCATCTGCAGACAATTGCGATAATGATGGTGGCCTATCTGACGAAGTTGGAGCTCATTTGGAAGACATTGTGAACATACAGAAGCAACAACGCAGGGGGGAGAAAACTCTACATCTACATATACAGTCCCCTACGTAAACGAGTTTGTGAAAGCTAGATTTAGAATTTCGGCCTTTTGTTTATCATCATCCGTTATATTACCCGTACTGTCAGCAAGAGGAGGTATTGTGATTTTTAGAATCAACAGATAAAATATTGCTTTCAAATTCGTTAAAAGAATTTCTCATTGACCTTTTGACAGCTGCTTGCATTTCGCATAATTTCTGTTTGTCAGTGGGGCAGTGAGTACGTTTAAAACGACTGTGCATTTCAACATGTATGTTTATGGCATTTAGTCCATGTCACTCTAATTTTTTTTTCTGAATTGCCGGATTATCCGGACGTTCCGCTGTAGAAATGAACTTCGGGTTACTTGTAGAGAATAATTTTTTAATTTTATGCATACTTGGAGAGCCTGCGGCGCAGCTTCATTCTGTCGTGTTAAGGAGCATTTAATGATGTATTACAGCCGTCATCTAGATTGGTGTCCAAAATTAAAGCAACAAACCGCTATTTCCACGTTCTGTGTCTAATTCACGAGTTAATCACACGAACTGTGAACCGGATGTCCATAGGAAAGTGTTCTGCACGGAAGAGGGCATTCCGGTCAACTGACAACCATGCCAACGATGACGTCAGGGCACCTATGAAATGAGGTAGTGTTTGCCGGTAACACCATATTGTAATATTTCTGGCTTAGCCAGCCATCATATTAGGCTCCAAGAAGCTGTTCCCAGAGCAATGGAGGTCCAAGAAGTATATAGATGACGAAATGTGGTGTGAGGTACCTGTGACAGATGTTAGATTCGGTACCATTCCCGTGAGAAAGACCGCCTGCATAATGCTACTGCTCTGTGATTGGCTGCTGTGTTCGGAGCAAGGGCGCCAAAACGTTAAAGTATAGTTATTATTATTAGTTAAACTACTCATTGGAATGAATTCACTTTTTAATATAAATATCTCTCAAAACTGACTATCAATCAGTAATTTAGAATTACTAAAAACAATTTAAGTCAAAAACAAAAGACTGACGAAATTGCAGACGAAGCACTTCGGAAGCGTTCGGATCAAGTGTTTTCTGGTATGGCGCGCGGAGTGTTTCGGGCTGTTCGTCACTCTCGATTAGGTAATCGAGAAGAACAGACATGTTGTCTGTCGTAGGATGTGTTTCCGATTGTTATTTAAGTTCCTGTTCATCACTCTGGATTAGACAGTCGAGATGTACAGTCATGTTGTCTGTGGCAGGATGTGTTTGCCAGTATTCAGTATTAAAAGATTCACTCCGGTAGTCATGAAGCACAGACGCGTGCCACAGATAGTGTAAAGATACATTTTCGTAAGCAATGTGTTTGATCAAGTACTTTGCTGTATCAGAAGGTGTTGTGTTAACATCATGTCGTCTTCTCGTGTGGCTATATTAAAATACGCGAGTGGCATCCCAAAGAAGTGATACATTATTTCAGAACAGAACCTCGCTAAAAGTCAGTTTCAGCCTCAAGATACAGAACCTACGACCTGCGTGCTGTTTTCTGCGCTGGGGACATCAAATTGAAGACTGCAGGTTAGTGAACTATAACGGAACCTTCATATTCCACACAGTGCAGTGGAAACAACTAGGCGCCTCACGTGTACTGCACGCACAGAACAAATGTGCTCAGTGATACGTCATCTGAAGTAATGCACAGGAGGTAAAGGAGGATGATCGTTGTTAACACCAACAATCAGTTCATTCTTCCTTTCTTGCCGTAATATCCACAATCACTGTGAACGCTATCACAGGCGGTGCAGTATGGCCTAGAGTGATGCCTAGCTGACTCTCTGCGGTCGAGGACCATCGGACGAAAGGAAGCAAGACAGTTTCAAATGGCTTAATGTGAATCGTTTTGTTCTTTCTCAGATGTGGCGATAGTTTATAGAGACCGAAACTGTATTCCGAAGACCAGGGCAGGGCCGACCACGTGTGACTTCGGAACAGAGGACCGCCATGTGGCTGTAAGAGCACGACAGTACCGCTTTAGTACTGCACGACAACTGTCATGTGATCTCGCAGCATCATCCGGATGTATTGTATCGAGGCAAACGGTGTCCAGAAAGCTTCGGCCTTAATTATCGGAGACCTGCTGTATGCCAACCTCTGATGCGTCTTCACGGAAGGGAACGTCTAGAGTGGAATCATCAACATGCCACCAGGTCGCTCGAAGAGTGGGCCAATGTTGTTTTGACAGATGAGTCCCGATTTAGTCTGGAGAGTGATTCTCGGTGGATTCGCATCTGGAGGGAACGTAGAACACGATTCTGAGACACAAACATTGTGGAAGGAGACCAATATCGAGGGGGATCCCTAATGGTGTGGCCAGGGATTATGTTGACCATTCGAACTCGTCTTCATGAAATTGTACTAGTGAATCGAAAAGCTTGCACTGCTGTCGGGCATCGTGGCGAGATTCTGGACCCTCATTCGCGGCTGTTGCGAGGTAGTGTACTGGTGGACGATACTGCTCGACCTCGTGGAGCGCGGGTGGCTGACGTTTTCTTGGAAGATACTGCACGCATGGCGTGGCCTGCTCGCTCTCCTGATCTGAATCCCACAGAGGATGGCTGGGATGCACTAGGGAGACGACCTGCATCACATCAGCACCCACCAACCATTCTTCAATATTGCGAGCAGCTCTGCAGGAAGAATGGGCGTTATTGCCTCAACATGAGACTGATGAAATCATAGACATCATGCCCCGTCGTTGTCAGGACTGTCTTGCTTCTAGACGTGGTTACACCCAACTCTGAACACATTACCCAGTTGTCGGAATGTGTGTGTAAATCCGTTAAGGCGGAAAAAAGGAGGACGTATTTGTCTACCGTTATGCTTGTTGCAGTTGTTTACGTTTTGAATTCTTTGCATTGTTTCCACTTCATTATCTTCTGTTTATACAGTTTTGTGGCAAATTAAACGCAACCTTGCAAAATTTCCGTTTGTTTCTTTAATTTTGGACATCAGTGTCTATACATTCTAAATTATCCTTACAAAAATCGTATCATAGTTATTAGCAGTCACAACAATAAAATTCTGTGTTACCTTTGTTCTAAGACAGGAGAATTCTGTTACTTCTGCTAATGACTTATTCCAAGTTTTGACGTAAAGGAAGCCGTAATAGCGTCTATACGAATCATTATTACTATCAAAAAGTATGATTAGTACCGAGCGAGGTGGTGCAATGGTAAGAGACGAGACCTGGGAGAACAGCGGTCCAAATTCCCTCCGGCGAGCCAAATTTAGGTTTTCCGTAATTTCCGTAAATCACTTGAGGCGAATACCTGGACGGCTCCTTTGATACGTCACAGCCGATTTCCTTTCCCAAAGAGAGGACATGTTCCGTCTCTAATGATATTGTCCGAGACTGAACATTAAACCCTTACCTCCGTCCTTTCTAGTGAGTACTCCTTACTTTCCGACAGAGGTGCTATCTCCGAACCTTACATTTGACATCTGTTCTCCTTGCTACTTTATTCTTCTTCCAAAATTTTTCACTTCCTAAACAGCTTCTTAGACGTAGAAATTAATAATAACAACTCCATGTGTCGCAAGTCTTTGAACTGCGCTCTACTTCGGCGACTAACATGTCCATAACCCGCCTCACGTGAGGCAATACTGACCATACGACTTATCTTAGAAGCAAGATAAGGCAAACCTACGTTTCTAGCATTTGTAGGCTTAGAGAAAGCTTTTGACAATGTTGACTGGGATACTCTCTTTCAAATTCTGAAGGTGGCAGGGGTAAAATACAGGGAGTGAAAGGCTATTTACAATTTGTTCAGGAACAGATGGCAGTTATAAGAGTCGAGGGTCATGAAAGGGAAGCAGTGGTTGGGAAGGAAGTGAGACAGGGTTGTAGCCTATCCACGATGTTATTCAATCTGTATATTGAGTAAGCAGTAAAGGAAACAAAAGAAAAATTCGGAGTAAGTATTAAAATTCATGGAGAAGAAATAAAAACTTTGAGGTTCTCCCATGACATTGTAATTATGTCAGAGACAGCTAAGGACTTGGAAGAGCAATTGAATGCAATGGACATTGTCTTGACAAGATATAAGATGAACATCAACAAAAGTAAAACGAGGATAATGGAATGTAGTCGAGTTAACTCGGGTGATGCTGAGGGAATTAGATTAGAAAATGAGACACTTAAAGTAGTAAAAGAGTTTTGCTATTTGGGGAGCAAAATAACTGATGATGGTCGAAGTAGAGAGGAAATAAAATGTAGACTGGAAATGGAAGGAAAGCGTTTCTGAAGACGAGAAATTTGTTAACATCGAGTATAGATTTAAGTGTCAGGAAGTCGTTTCTGAAAGTATTTACATGGAGTGTAGCCATGTATGGAAGTGTAACATGGACGATAAATAGTTTGGGCAAGAAGAGAATAGAAGCTTTTGAAATGTCGTGCTACAGAAGAATGCTGAAGATTACATGGGTAGATCACATAACTAATGAGGAGGTATTGAATAGAATTGGGGGGAAGAGGAGTTTGTGGCACAACTTGACTAGAAGAAGGGATCGGTTGGTAGGACATGTTCTGAGGCATCAAGGGATCACCAATTTCGTATTGGAGGGCAGCGTGGAGGGTAAACATCGTAGAGGGAGACCAAGAGATGAATACACTAAGCATATTCAGAAGGATGTAGGGTGCAGTATGTACTGGGAGATGAAGAAGCTTGCACAGGATAGAGTAGCATGGAGAGCTGCATCAAACCAGTCTCAGGACTGAAGACCACAACAGCAACAACAACCCGCCTCATAAATCTTACGAGTGAATGTGGAATGTCGACCATGACGGAGAGGTGAAGGCTGGATTAAAAGCAAATAAATATTCCATGGGCCGATCACCATTCGACCCCGCGATCTGGCTCCAATTTTTATCCTTAAACCGTCTGACTCGAAAGCGTTGAAGTTAAGCAACGGTGGTGATAATGTGCAAACCTGTCTCGGACGCGTATTGATGAGAGAAAATTTTAGTGACTGTGGAGAAATCACGAACGGAATTCCACAGTCTTCAGTTTCGGATCCACTCCTATTACTTATGAATGTGAATGAGCTTGCACTTCAGATTCGTCGAGCACATTTGGTACTTTTTGAAGACAGTACTAGCGTTATAATAAATACCGTTGTGGAGAACGCAACAGAAGAAACTGTTAATTCTGTCCCTCAAAAAATTATTTAGTGGTTCCTCGAAAATTGACTCTCCCTAAATCGAAAGAAAATACATTGTATTCAGTACTTTACAAGGAACATAATCAAACCAACATTTCATATCGCACATAAACAAAAGTCATTAAATAAGACAGAATGTTCTAAATTTTTGGGTGTATATACTGAAGAAAACTTGAACTGAAAGAAGAACTTCTCGTATATTAAAGTTCAGTTACTTTTGCTCTCCGCAAAATTGTTGGTCTTGGAAACAAACGAATCACTTTCCTAACATATTTTGCATATCTCTAGTCCATAACGAGATATGGAATAATTTTCTGTGGTAAGTCATCACTTAGAAAGAAAGTACTGATTGCACGAAAATGATCTGTAAGAATAATATGCGGTATTCATCAGCAGTCGTATTGTAAGATCCCCTTCAGGGAGTTTGGTATTTTAACTGCACTTTTACTAATTATTTATTCGCCTATGGTTTCTTTGTAAATACTCTACTGGCCATTAAAATTGCTACACCACGAAGATGACGTGCTACAGACGCTAAATTTAACCGACAGGAAGAAGATGCTGTGATATGCAAATGATTAGCTTTTCAGAGCATTCGAACAAGGTTGGCGCCGGTGGCGATACCTACAACGTGCTGACATGAGGAATGTTTCCAATAGATTTCTCATACACAAACAGCAGTTGACCGGCGTTGCCTGGTGAAACGTTGTTGTGATGCCTGGTGTAAGGAGGAGAAATGCGTACCATCACGTTTCCAACTTTGACAAAGGTCGGATTGTAGCCTATCACGATTGCGGTTCATCGTAGCGCGACATTGCTATTCGCGTTGGTCGAGATCCAATGACTGTTAGCAGAATATGCAATATGTGGGTTCAGGAAGGTAATACGGAAAGCCGTGCTGGATCCCAACGGCCTCGTATCACTAGCAGTCGAGATGACAGGCATCTTATCCGCATGACTGTAACGGATCGTGCAGCCACGTCTCGATTCCTGAGTCAACGGATGGGGACGTTTGCAAGACAACAAACATCTGCACGAACAGTTCGATGACGTTTGCAGCAGCATGGACTATCAGCTCGGAGACCATGGCTGCGGTTACCCTTGACGTTGCATCACAGACAGGAGCGCCTGCGATGGTGTACTCAACGACGAACCAAGGTGCACGAATGGCGAAACGTCATTTTTTCGGATGAATCCAGCTTGTGTTTACAGCATCCTGATGGTTGCATCTGTGTTTGGGGACATCGCGGTGAACGCACATTGGAAGCGTGTATTCGTCATCCCCATACTGGCGTATCACCCGGCGTGATGGTATGGGGTGCCATTGGTTACACGTCTCGGTCACCTCTTGTTCGCAATGACGGTACTTTGAACAGTGGACGTTACATATCAGATGTGTTACGACCTGTGGCTCTACCCTTTATTCGATCCCTGAGAAACCCTACATTTCATCAGGATAATGCACGACCGCATGTTGCAGGTCCTGTACGGGCCTTTCTGGATCCAGAAAATGTTCGACTGCTGCCCCGGCCAGCACATTCTCCAGATCTCTCACCAACTGAAAATGTCTGGTCAATGGTGGCTGTTGCGGCGTAACAAGACAGCTACGCCACACTGAAATAGCCCAAAGGCACGCGTTAATCTCACGTAGTCTAGAGAGAGGTCTGAAACAGGATACGTAATGAATGGTAGCAAGAAAAGTACGTAGCTGCTATAATACTTAACTTTTAATCCATCCTTTGTATACAGCATTCCTTGATGATACAAGTGAGACTCTATCTTAAAATGGTTAATGGCGCCTTGCTAGGTCGTAGCCATTGACTTAGCAGAAGGCTATTCTAACTGTCTCTCGGCAAATGAGAGAAAGGCTTCGTCAGTGTAGTCGCTAGCAAAGGCGTCGTACAACTGGGGCGAGTGCTATCCCGTATCTCGAGACCTGCCTTGTGGTGGCGCTCGGTCTGCGATCACACAGTGGCGACACCCGGGTCCGACATGTACTAAATGGACCGTGGCCGATTTAAGCTACCACCTAGCAAGTGTGGTGTCTGGCGGTGACACCACAGTGGCCGTGCAACCGGCTCGTCACAATATGCCATTCACCACTCCTGATGAACTGTGGTATCGTGTTTAAGCTGCATGGGCAGCTGTACCTATACACGCCATGCCCAGGCGTATCAAGGCCGTTATTACGGCCAGAGGTGGTTGTCCTGGGTACTGATTTCTCAGGATCTATGCACCCAAATTGCGTGAAAATGTAATCACATGTCAGTTCTAGTATAATATATTTGTCCAATCAATACCCAGCCGGCCGCGGTGGTCTAGCGGTTCTAGGCGCTCAGTCCGGAACCGTGCGACTGCTACGGTCGTAGGTTCGAATCCTCCCGCGGGCATGGATGTGTGTGATGTCCTTAGGTTAGTTAGGTTTAAGTAGTTCTAAGTTCTAGGGGATTGATGACCACAGATGTTAAGTCCCACAGTGCTCAAGCCATTTGAACCAATTTGAATGAATACCCATTTATCATCTGCATTTCTTCTTGGTGTAGCAATTTTAATGACCAGTAGTGTAAATTAAAACGGTTCTCTAGGATGTTCTGAAACTATTCTTTCAAATTAATATAGGAGGTAGAGAACTTCAACGCCCGCATCTCGTGGTCGTGCGGTAGCGTCCTCGCTTCCCACGCCCGGGTTCCCGGGTTCGATTCCCGGCGGGGTCAGAGATTTTCTCTGCCTCGTGATGGCTGGGTGTTGTGTGCTGTCCTTAGGTTAGTTAGGTTTAAGTAGTTCTAAGTTCTAGGGGACTTATGACCACAGCAGTTGAGTCCCATAGTGCTCAGAGCCATCTGAACCATCTGAGAACTTCAACACAAATACATTTTGACAAGTAACGTATGGGCTCTGAAGTCAGCTTGAAAAGTTAGGAAACCTATCGTTAGTGGTGTTGGCGTAAGCTGCTGCGTCAGTGTCGCTGACTGGGATGGTGAACTGACGTTCAAAACGAATAGTTGGCTCTGGGGTCTGTTTGGAAACACGCCGATTCATTCGCAAGCATCACCACCTTGGGACAACAACGACGATTTCCTTGTAAACATGCTAATTCAGTCGCAATTATTACCTGCTCTGCAACAGTAAACATGGAGGGGTTTACGTGTGCCTAAATGGCTGACATGCGTTTGGTATATGAGTCTGTGAATGGAAATGGACGAGCTGCAGTGAAAGGCCATGGACAGCTCTTTACCAACCGACGAGTTCCACAACAACAAACATTTGGATGCCTGGATCGCCTGCTTCGTGAAACAGGCACTTTCCATTCAAGAATGCATGATAGAGGTCGGAATCGAACAGTCCGAACCCCGTAAATGGAAGACGAGATTATCCGACATTTTGAAGACACTCCATCTACGAGTGCACGACGTTTTGCACAAATTGATGGCATCAGACATAACTTTATGCGGAATCTGGTATGACAAGCAGCTTCAGCCTTTCCGTCTTCAGCACATGGCAGCATTAGCACCTGAAGATTTTTTCCAAAGCGTGCAGTTCGCACAACGGTGTTTACAACAAATGCTCTGCAACCCTTATTTCCGGCAGAGATCCTGTACGCCGACGAGTTTTTTTTATTCGTGAACGCTGTTCTAGTATCCACATTTCGTATGGTTGGGGACACGTGAAGCCGGAGGTACTGACCTCGTGCTCATCAACAGGGATTCGGTGCTATTGTGTGGGACGACAGTCTAGGTAATAGGTTGACTGGGCCATAAGTTCTTCCATTCCGCCTCAGCCGGCCCGAGTGGCCGCGCGGTTCTAGGTGCTTCAGCCTGGACCGCGCGACCGCTATGGTCGCAGGTTCGAATCCTGCCTTGTGCATGGATGTGTGTGATGTCCTTAGGTTAGTTAGGTTTCAGTAGTTCTAAGTTCTAGGGGACTGATGACCTCAGATGTTAAGTCCCATGGTGCTCAGAGCCATCTGAACCATCTGAACCATTCCGCCTCAACGGACGGAGATATCGCGTCTTCGTCAAACGTTTGCTGCCAGAACTGCTGCAGGATGTACCTGTTAATGTTAGACAAAGGATGTACTTCCAGCACCATGGGGCACCAGACCATTCAGCACTGTTGATAGTAATCGTCTGAGAGCCATCTTCGGGAATAGGCGGATCGCCCGAGGTGGACCTGTGGCCCGGCTACCCATGTCACCTGACATCACGTATCTGGATTTCTTCCGCTGGGGATATATGAAGCAACTGGCGTACGAAACTGTTGCGGAAACAGAAGATTTCGTCATTAGAACTGCCGTCGCTGCTGGTACCACTGCGGACGTGACAAGAACCTTGAAAAGGATACGACAGTCAATAGTCCAACGATGTACCGCGTGCACACAGTTCAACGTCACGCTTCCGAGCAGTTCTTGTAAATTCCACTGCTGTAAATAGCGCGCTAGACTATCTTCTGTGTAAATGTCCCTAGGGCGAGAAACTGCCGTCAGGGACCATACGTTCCATAACTAAATGAGGACCTAAAGCACACCTCGTCAATTTTTAAGACTGTAGCACGTATGCATCTTCCTGACATCTGTTGATATTACGGTGAACCAGCTTTGTCAGTGCTGTTCCCCTACGCTGTATGTATAAACATTTGCGAAAAGCTGTTTACCGACTTCTCTCATATTCACTTCCATAAGGGCACAATGCACACATTTTCATTGCTGTAGGAACTCTTACTTGCTACATTGACGTCCGTTTCTTCATAAAAGCTGGATGGTCATGAAGGAGTGTCCGCACTAAAGCCTCATGTGCGACTCTTTCAGCATTCCAGAAAGGCGATGTTCTTGGTAGTAAAACACTTTTCAGAAATTTTACAATGATGAAGTTTTCAAAACTTTGGCATCAACTGTTGTTTAAAGTAACATATTCTCCATTGGAATCGAGGAAGGCCATCATGTTCTTCACAATCTGTAGATACCTTGCAAAATATGGTGCCCAAATACGTAGACGGAAGACACATGTCAACGTCGGAACACAAACACTTCAGGAAAACACTAGATCAAACTTGAAATATATAGACTAACTAAATCACTGGATTTCATGACTAAAGTGAACAGACAGTTTTACCTGAACCTCAAGCCAGAGAATATGCTTAATGAAAATGATAATAACGAGGACCATGAAGCGCTGGGATAGGTCGTAATTGTATGTACGGTGCACTTAGTATCCGTTCTTTATGTTCCGATTCTAGTTTCAGATTCATTACACACTGCATAACAGTCAAAAATACACTATTTCCGCTAGCCCTAATGCGAAAATGTTGTGCATTGATATTAGTAATGATTAAAATTTCGTATCATAAATTGAGTTTGTGAGCTTTGCTGCGGGAAGTATTGGATGTTGAGACTTAGTTAAAAAATAAGTCAAATCTATGAGTCTGATGGTTTCCTTACAAATCTGTTGCCGGCCGGAGTGGCCGTGCGGTTCTAGGCGCTAGAGTCTGGAACCGAGCGACCGCTACGGTCGCAGGTTCGAATCCTGCATCGGGCATAGATGTGTGTGATGTCCTTAGGTTAGTTAGGTTTAATTAGTTCTAAGTTCTAGGCGACTGATGACCTCAGAAGTTATGTCGCATTGTGCACAGAGCCATTTGAACAAATCTGTTTTTCACAAATATCTATTTTTCTCAAAACTTGGTATCTGTCCTTTGGGCCTCTAAGGTTCTCAGCACCTCAGATATATTGTTTTGATGTTCTTTGCCCCCTGTATTCATTCACTTTAGTTTCGGAACATCCTGTGTAAGTCGCAATCAAAAAGTGTTTGTTTAAGGTCGTGGCGTATATGCAACCCAGCGCCACTCAGAAGTAGGCAAGGGATTGGTGTGGCGTTCGGACGGAAACTTTTTGGTCGTCCCTTACGATTTTTCCGGAAGCATCAGATTAATTTCATGATAATTCGCGACTGTAAGAGTAATAATACTAGATGCAGGTTTCGTCTGTCCAAATTCATTTGTTCACATTCAAAATATGTGAGTAGCAAAGTCAGATCTAAATAAAACTTCCAAAGTGAATGAAAGGCCGTCTGCGCTGGAGACCAGCGCGGAGTCCTCCGCAATCGCCCTGTTCCAAAAATGAGTCTGGCGACTTGGGAAAGCGGCGCGAGCAGAATTTATGCAGCGGCTGGTGCGGATTTCTTCCCTAAATCAGCGGCTTCCCAAATCCCATTACTGCAACAAGGGGAGCGGCCGGCGATATTTCAGAGTGTATTAAACGCTATCGCTGATTTACAGGGCTGAATTGTAATCCGCGGATTATACATCACGGAGCTGTGATCCTCGCTCAGGGACTTTCCCCTTCTCCTTGGAGTCTCGCAGATAGCGGAAGAGAGAAGAGGTTGTGTGGCGGTAGTGCTGGCCCAGATAACCGCATCCTCTCCTGTGTGCAGAGGTCGCCCCGATACTGCCTCGCTTACCCTATCGTATTATTTTAATTTCAGCTACACTGTAATGTCGACCCGGAAAGAAGTCGATGCGTATTGGATACAAACGTGGCGAAATAGATATATAGAACAACTGAGATAACTAAAATACTGGAAACGTTATTCGTTAGCTAATATTTAATCTCCTTGAGAAGCTCAGCATACAGCAGTTTCAACTGTGAATCAATCTAATACTCTTCAAAAAAACTGCTATTTCGAGAATATGGCAAGTGTGATTACGCTACTGGCCATTAAAATTGGTACAACAAGAAGAAATGCAAATGATAAATGGGTATTGATTGGGCAAATATATTAAACTGGAACTGACATGTGATTACATTTTCACGCAATTTGTGTGCATAGATCCTGAGAAATCAGTACCCAGAACAACCACCTCTGGCAGTAAAAACGGCCTTGATATGCCTGGGCATTGAGTCAAACAGAGCTTGGATGGCGTGTACAGGTACAGTTGCCCATGCAGCTTCAACACGATACCACAGTTCATCAGGAGTAGTGAATGGCATATTGTACAAGCCAGTTGCTCGGCCACCATTGACCAGACGTTTTCAGTTGGTGAGAGATCTGGAGAATGTGCTGGCCAGGACAGCAGTCGGACATTTTCTGTATCCAGAAAGGCCCGTACATGACCTGCAGCATGCTGTCGTGCATTATGCTGAAATGTAGGTTTTCGCAGGGATCGAATGAAGGGTAGAGCCACGGGTCATAACACATCTGAAATGTAACATCCACTGTTGAAAGTGCCGTCAGTGCGAACAAGAGGTGACTGAGACGTGTAACCAATGGCACCCCATACCATCAGGCCATGTTATACCCCAGTATGGCGATGACGAATACACGCTTCCAATGTATGTTCACCCCGATGTCGCCAAACACGGATGCGACTGTCACGATGCTTGTAAACAGAACCTGGATTCACCCGAAAAAATGACGTTTTGACATTCGTGCACCCAGTTCCGTCGTTGGGTACACCATCGCAGGCGCTTCTTTCTGTGACGCAGCGTCAAGGGTAACCACAGCCATCGTGTCCGAGCTTATAGTCCATGCTGCTGCAAACGTCGTCCAACTGTTCGTGCAGATGGTTGTTGTCTTGCAAACGTCCCCATCTGTTGACTCAGGGATCGAGACGTGGCTGCACGATCCTTACAGCCATGCGGATAAGATGCCTCCTGAACCCACCGGTTCCATATTCTGCTAACAGTCATTGGATCTCGACCAACGCGAGCAGCAATGTCGCGATACGACAAACCGCAATCGCGATAGGCTACAATCTGACCTTTATCGAAGTCGGAAACGTGATGGTACACAATTCTCCTCCTTACGCAAGGAATCACAACAACGTTTCACCAGGCAACGCCGGTCAATTGCTGTTTATGTATGAGAAATCGGTTGGAAACTTTCCTTATGTCAGCACGTTGTAGGTGTCGCCACCGGCGCCAACCTTGTATGAATGCTCTGAAAAGCTAATCATTTGCATATCACAGCATCTTCTTCCTGTCGCTTAAATTTCGCGTCTGTAGCACGTCATCTTCGTGGTGTAGCAATTTTAATGGCCAGTAGTGTACATAGCGTGTCAGAACATATAATCTCGACGGACGAAATGTTGGTAATATCTTAAAATAGAACACTATTCGCTTTGGAAGGTTGAAGAATTACTACGGGCTGATCATGAGGCTCTCCAGCGTTAACGTTGGTCACGACAGTGAAGCGATGTGTTAAGTGCCACACGATTGAGCGTAATCAGCGCAGAAAAATTGGTCCTTTTTGAAAAAAAAGCGCGATTTGCTGTAGAACATCGTATAATATTCACTTTTCAGCCCCTATTGTTTCGTGAAGTTCCGACAGGTAGCTGTCATTGAGTGTCTTTTGGAGGAAAACCAGAGCATCGCAGACATACATAGGCACTTACCAAATGTCTACGGAGGCCTAGTAGTGAACAAAAGCACGGTGGGCCGTTGGGCGAGGTATCTGTCATCATCAAAACAAAATCGCGGAAACCTGACCGGTCTCATACGTGCCAATTGACCACACACAGCTGTGGCTCGTGAAATGTTGGACCGTACGGACACTCTCTTTCGAGGTGTTCGACTGATCACAGTCAAACTGTTCGTTGCACAGATGGGCGCCTGTGTTGGTAGTCCTGACACATTCGTCAACCCGTTGGAGTGCTCAAAGGTGTGTGCTCGCCTAACGGAAGACCGCATAAAGCAACGAAGGACGAACTGTGGGAAATTTCTTGTGCGTTATAAGACTGAACGTGACAATTTGTTGTCGAACATCGTCGCAGGCGCTGAAAAATGGGTTCATCAGATCGAGCCGAAAAGTAGTACGGCAATCCGTGGAGTGTCGCCACACTACCTTGCATGTGGGCTTAATTATATAAATATGAAATGCAAATAATTTTAATTTTAGTATCTGTCTGTCCGATTACGAAGTCTCGTAAACGGTTGGCCCTGTCTGGTATAGTACGCAATCTGACTGCATGGAACAACAACAAGGAATGAAAGGGAATTTCCGTTAACACAATTAATTAAGTCCCCAGCAACTATAAAACCTACGAAACCAAAACACAAGTGTCATTGTTCTGCGTGTGGAAGTGTGATTCAACGTACACATCTGTCAATAAGACAAGAAATTTTAAATACCATTTATACTGAAGTAATTAAAAAAATAGAAATACTATAATTGCGCAAGAAAACCAGAATTACACTCTAATACAAGAACACAAGCCAGATGCTTTGTTGACTGAACCTGTAATGACGCATTATTTAAGACATTGAAATAATAAAAGGAAAAGGGAATTTTTTTTACCTTCATATATATTGACGAAAAGCACTCTGATCATTACAATATCTCCATTCGAACAACATCTGCTGTCTAGCCCATCAAACAACTGCATAAAACATGGAACAAGCACTCCCTACTACAACATCTCAACATCGACTCACTACTGCCACATCTCGACAAGCACTCTCCACCACGACTTCTCGACAAGAACTGCCAGTGGAGGCGGCGGAATAAAACTCTTTGGCGCAATCTCTGGCGCTGTGGCTCAGTGTAGCCACCTTTCATATGCCCTGCCTCCACGGGCCAGAATTTGATGGTATTTATGCCAGCATTGGTGGTGAAAATACCACCAAATTCGTCCACAAAAATATAGACAAAAATAAAAGATAATATTAATACGTAAATATCACATAATTAGATAAAATTTTGGCTTCGCACGGACCTTTCAAAAACCCAATATATAAAATACAGTAAGCAATACAAATTCTTTCATACATGTGACTTTACATAATAGTTTACACAATACACAAAAAATCAGTTTATACAAATGTTCACATAAAATACTTTCAATGATTCAAAAAACAAGTAGTTGATAGTTCCAGCAGTAGCACCCAGCAATGTTGAACAAGTGCAGACACCAACAAGTGACATTATTTCAGTAGAGGCAGTTCCATCTGTGGCACCCAGCAGAGTTGACAGGTGCAGACAGCAACAAGTGACATTATTTCAGTAGAATCAGTTCCATCAGTTGCACCCAGCAATGTTGAACAGGTGCAGACACCAACAAGTGACATTATGTCAGTAGAAGCAGTTCCATTAGTGACACCCAGCAATGTTGACAGGTGCAGACACCAACAAGTGACATTTCAGTAGAAGCAGTTCCATCTGTGGCACCCAGTAATGTTGAACAGGTGCAGACACCAACAAGTAACATCATTCAGCATAAACAGTTCCATTAGTGGCACCCAGCAATGTTGAGCAGGTGCAGACACCAATAAGTGACTTCATTTCAGTAGAAGCAGTTCCATCTGTGGCACCCAGCAATGTTGAGCAGGTGCAGACACCAACAAGTGACATCATTCAGCAGAAGCAGTTCCATTAGTGGCACCCAGCAATGTTGAACAGGTGCAGACAGCAACAAGTGACATCATTCAGCAGAAACAGTTTCATTAGTGGCACCCAGCAATGTTGAGCAGGGGCAGACACCACAAGTGACTTCATTTCAGTAGAAGCAGTTCCACTAGTGACACCCAGTAATGTTGACAGGTGCAGACAGCAGTCCATAATATTCACTATCACTAATCACACTGTTCATCAGAGTTTATCAGCAGAAATTAAACATGTCCTAGTGGCACCAATCATGTAGAAAAAGTGCAAGTAACAGTCCATAATATTCACTATCACTAATCACACTGTTCATCAGAGTTTATCATCAGAAATTAAACATGTCCTAGTGGCATCAATCATGTAGAAAAAGTGCAAGTAACAGTGCATAATATTCACTATCACTAATCACACAGTTCATCAGCAGAAATTAAACATTTCTAAGTGTCACACATCAATGTTGAACAGGTGCAGGTGTGAACAACAGTTTGAATGCACACACAATTCCTTATACAAAATTATTATCAATGCTCTTACACTAAACATACAAATCATAATAAACACACAAATGATATAAGATAATTGTCATATTAACTTTTACAAATACACAAATACCAGTAAAAGTATAATGTTTATGGGTGTCAGTGCAAGCCACAACAAACAAGTAAAATAATATTTAGGAGGTAGGTCGGTGCCAATTATCTGGGATTAGGAAAGGAAAACACACAAAACACATTCACTCATCTTTCATCCACATTAAGTACTACTGTGTAATTGAATAGTGTTAACTGTGTAAATGCAATTCTGTCAAAGATTTGATGTTCAACGTGTGTATCAAATAGTAGTGGCACAGTGTATAACAGTCAATAATGGTTAGCCTACGTCATAGTCATCATGTCAAGACCAATGTTTGCCAAGCCAAATCAAATGTACGGTTGCTGAACAACTGTCAGTGAGCCAAGATATGCAAATGCTTCCTCTCTCAAAAAAAAGTATATACTGCTTAGTGATTTAACAAAGTGTGTGTGTAGACAATCTTCCTTCTACTTGAGTGTTCTAGTCTGCCATCTTCATCCTCCTTGTTCCATATAGACCAACAAAAAAAAATGCTCCTCACTTACTTCACCTCTTATCCACCAAAACTCCAATAATCATTACATAATCTTAATACTTCAATAATACCTCTTACGTCGATACATATAAACCTTATCATCAATATCATTTACCTTACCTCTTGTCCACCAAAACTCCAACTTCACACAATCTCAATAACTCAATAATACCTCTTCAATACGTCGATACATATAAACCTTATTACCAATATCATTTCACTTCCATAACAACTCTTTCCTCTAGTCAGTCTCCTCGAACAAGTACAGATAAAATCCTAGTGCAAACTTCAATTCATCATCCCATGCAATCCGAAGACACAGTGTCCACACACAACCTCTGTGTAATCCATCTGACCCAATTCTTCAACTCATTATGAATTATAAAATACATTTTGGTTACCTTGTCCATCATTAAACAAAAGAAATGCATACATGACCTCTAACAGCCTTTAGTTCGAATAACTCTCAGTAAGTAAGTAGAGTACGTAGTATGAAAGATCACATAAGACTTTGAGTGAATAAATCGTAATATTTCACAGTGTGTACACTACTTCAAGAATCTTGGCAAATCAGAAACATACATGTGGAGTATTTCTTGTGTCAAGTGTCACTTCCTATTTCAATTGCTCACGAACAATGCAGTGTAATAACTGTCAATGGTCTAACCCCAGCGTTGGTACGTCATGTCGTTAGCTTCCTTCCTATTAGCATAAATTTATACAGCTTCCATAAAACCTCCAGCTCATGTGACTTCTATGAAGTTTCTTGTACTAATGTCGTTCGTCGAATTATAGCAGTTCATTTTCTTATCTTAAAGATATAAGGCACTGAGTGTAAGCAAAACATGCAATAGCGAGTAAATATACCAGTGGAGAACAGAATGTCAACCAGTGGATGCAGCACAATTCCTACAACGAGGCTTTGCCAAGCGAACAATCTATAATTAATACCATAGTGTGACCTAAACTCTATGTTTGTACACTGTACATCAGCATTGCTATATTCTAAATTGAAGAGTAGTTATGACAACAAAACAGAAATGTGTAAATATGCAATCCATACGCAAAGCAGCAAATATATATCTCACATAATAAACAGGCCATTAGCATCATATCAGCATAAGCAAATAAATGTTCATATGTAATCTTAATAAGTAAACATGAAGGCGCAAGCAGATAAATCACAAAGTATAACTTACATACATAACCACAGTCAGCACAATTAATCAGGTGACAATTATAATTTAAATAAATAAGCACAGCAGGCACATCATTAAAAAATATGACATCAGTGAAAAAGCATAGCAGCCAAGCGATGCATCATATATACAAATAACAACCCTGTTCATTAATCAATCATTGTCAAAATCAGTTAACGTACGCAAGCACGTTGCTTCACAAGTAAATTCATAGAACATGAAATTAGCACAAAGTATGAATCACGTAATCGCGAGCAGCAAATTACGTCTAAAGTACGTACCTAAGTGGAATTATGTTACCTGAAAAATAGACTCAGTTAATAGTTACCCTTTTTAGTTTATTACTTTTTTTTTCGAAATTACATTCTTCCTGAAATTTTCTCCATAGCAAGTCGTCTTAACGTGGGACAAGCACAGAATTTACCTGAAGTACTTAAATATTTTATACAACCGTATCCTGAAAAATAGTGAACGTTAATAACATAATTTATCAAGTCACTATAGCTTTATACCGAATTTAATCAGAGAAATTAGACTGTGAATTTGTTTACGGCTGTCAGTGCATTCGCACTGAGCGCTCGATCAGCTGTAGGCGCGTGGCGTAAGAAGTGACTGTTTGCGGTCAACGACTGCCTTGTGCGGCGCGCAGACTTGACTGTTGCTTTGAGTATGTGCCGCCGCCGGAACGCGGCGTGGTATCCTTATATTCTCTGCATGTTTACATGTAACTGTTAGTCTCTCAAAGTATGTCATTCCACAAAAATTTTAACGTTCGATATATGATGTATTCCCTTAGAGCGTCGAGATTTAAGAGTTTCTACTTCGACAGTGTTATCATGAATAATTTTGCGAACTCTATATGGACCGTTATAAAGCAGAAAAAATTTGCGACACAAGCCCTTTCCTTTGTGAGACAAACGATGAGACTTAATTAATACCTTTTGACCAACTGACAAGATTTTTAAACGACCAGGACGTTTAGCTGATTTCTCTCTTCTAGCAGCTACAGATGCAATATTTCGTAGAGCCAGGTTGACAACTTCAGAATGCCGCAGTTTCCGTGAAGGCGGAAAAGGAACGATTTCAGAAATGCGATTTGCCGGTGCTTTATTTTTTAATATCAATATAGGCGATAAAGAAGTTGAATCATTAGGGAGTTCATTCAGAATGTTTTGAAAAATATGAAGACACTGATCCCAAGTTCTGTGATTCTGATGACAATAAAGTCGACACAATTTATTGATTTCCTTCATCCATCTCTCTGAAGCGTTAGATTGAGGGTGAAAAAGTGAAATGAAAATTGGTTTAATTTTACGACGCCGTAGAGTACGAAGCCAAATTTTAGAGCGAAACTGTGATCCATTATCTGATATAGCCTTATCAACATGACCCACTTCTTTAAGAAAATGTTTGATGAAAGCGTTAGATACTGAACGAGCTGTTGCTTTGCGTAAAGGTGTAAAACACATATTTTGATGTCAATTCCACTGCTACGAAAATGTACGCAAAACCATTAGTAGAACGAACCACTGGACCGAACAAATCGACTGCAGCCATGTCCATTAATTTCGCTGGAATGATAGGAAACAACGATGCTCTGTGAGAAATAGTTGGCGGCTTAGCCTTTTGACATAATTTGCGTTTGGCAAGAACAGATCGGCAATAGTTTTCTGCACTACAACGCCGTTATCTTCTATGTCTTGAAATAAGTGTGCACCTAGGCCTTTGTATGATGAGTCCGTCGCGAAACAAAAATCTTTAGATAAATCCGGATGTGAAAGAAGTGGAGCAGCAACTAAAGCATCACGAAGTTGTTCAAATTCTGACTGAGCTTCCTCATCCCAACACCAATTAGATCTCTTTCCAGATAGTTCACATAAACGAGGTGTGGTCAAATTGTCCAATCTAACAAAGCGTCTAAGAAAATTACAGACACCAAGGAAACTACGAACATCACGTTTTGTGGTAGGAACAGCATAATTACGAATAGCGTCTAGTTTCTCTAGATCAGGAAGAATACCTTCTGTAGAAATAATATGACCGCGAAATTTCACCTGAAAACGACCAAATTCAGATTTTTCCAAGTTCACTGTAATGCCAACTTTTGCAAAGATACGTAATAATGAATCCAAATTTGTTATGCTCACTCCAAGAACGTTTAGCAATAAGAGTATCATCAACATATAAAGTAATATTGTCACGAAGATAAACAGGTAAAATTTCTTTTAAACTACGAATGAATGCTGCAGAAGATATAGTAAGTCCAAACGGTAATTTCCGAAATCACTTTTGGGTAAAATAGTCATATCCGGTTATTCTTTAACGACTCTATAGATAGATTGATAGTCGAAGAGTTGTTTTGACAGATGCAAAGAATAGTAGAAGAGTAGGCAGCGGTGCAGAAAACTAAAAGGGAAATAGCACCACTACAGCTCGGGGCCCTATGCACGCTACGGCACATATTCACTTAGTGTAGTGAATCCCCTGAGGACTTTAATAGCCGCACATAAATTCCAGTTTGTGACTTAGTGGCCAATTTGGTGGAAGTGCGTACATAAATTGATCTAACCATGCACATGGATGTATGTCATTCTTAGAATTGCGAAAGATCTTAAATTTCCGAACAGTCAAAAGGTGTTTATAGTCAAAGTTTTCGCCTCGTGGCGACAAAGACCTACTGCATCTGTCCCAGTCCCAATGTCGATTATTGTCAATTTCGCGCGCCTGGCGCTCTCTTGTTGCATCCCGTAAATGAAACAAATTATTTTCTTCAAACCCCTCTGCTATCTGTGATTCTAAATTTCCTTTGCTGTCTTTTCCTACGATTTCGCCTTCAATTTGTTTGACTTGCTTTTGTAATGCCTCAAATTTCCTTTTAACACGTTCATTAAATTTTCCCTGATTTTCAACATGCTTATTTATGTTCTGGTACTCTTCGGTTTCTGCAAATGGTAATGGAACTGTATCATCCGAATCTCTGTCGCCATTTAAACTAAGACTTGTCAATTTATCTGAAATCTCCTCAACTCTTTCCGATAAGTCACCTATTTTTTCTTTCTGTTTATTTACGTCCTCCGTAAGTGTCGCGACTCGGGTTTCAGTATTGACACATTTGGTAGTTAACTGTTCATATTGTTGTGTTAGGTTACTTAATCTATCATTTGGTACGGATTCCTCGATTCTCTCAAATATTTCTTCCTTATCGTGTGCGCGTTGTATATTTAACTCTGAAAATTTTTGTACTATCACGCTATCTCTTTCTTTCTGTTCTCTATCCTGTTCCTTTTGTCTAATCTCTACTGCAATTAATCTAGTATTGTGAGCATTCAACATCGGTTGTACTTCTTCTCTGATTTCTTTCTTTAATTCATCTTTCATATTTTTGAAACATGTCCCTATTCGTGAGTCTAACCCTGTTTCCATTGTTCCCATACCAGTTCTAATTGTTCGTATTTGCCGGCCGGTGTGGCCGTGCAGTTAAAGGCACTTCAGTCTGGAACCGCGTGACCGCTACGGTCGCAGGTTCGAATCCTGCCTCGGGCATGGATGTGTTTGATGTCCTTAGGTTTAATTAGTTCTAAGTTCTAGGCGACTGATGACCTCAGAAGTTAAGTCGCATAGTGCTCAGAGCCATTTGAACCATTTTTTTTGTTCCTATTTGTGATCCCAGTGAGTCTAACCGTGTTTTCTGTTCAGATCCCAAATTTAATATTACACACATCAACTGCTCCATATTAACTGGTTCAAAATTCTTTTCGCCCCTAACATTTCCCACAAAACCAACTTCTTCCATCAAAGCTGTAAAGCTATCTGAGCTCGATACTATTCCAGAATCTTCTGTCGTTGATCTCGTATTCTGAAAATTTTTTGATTGTGAAAAATTTTGAAATGGTTCCGGCCTATTTTCCAGACTTATTAAATTGTTTTTAACTTCATTATTCATCATATTGTTGTCCTGTGTTGGCGAGTTCGCCATGTCAACAATTTCGTCATTCTGACTATCCATCATTTTTGCCTTTTTCATCGATCGCGTAATCATTTACAAAATATACAAAACTCGTCACTATATGAAAATTACACCCAATAACACCATATCATCAACAATATCATTTACACGAAATGCTTCCCTCAAACACGATTAACGAACAATTAAAATCTTCCTAACTGCACAAAATTGTCAAACCCGTATACAAGACAACAAATATTAAATTCTGCAAAAAATACCATTAGAAGAATGACAATTACCAAATCTACACATGCAATATAGACTACAATTACTAAACTACAAATTACTACAACAATACTACTGTCTGCTATTTTTACAATCAGAAGAATTCCAAGGGACGATCCGAAGCAGCGGTCGCCACGTGCATGGGGGCTTGATTATATAAATATGAAATGCAAATAATTTTAATTTTAGTATCTGTCTGTCCGATTACGAAGTCTCGTAAACGGTTGGCCCTGTCTGGTATAGTACGCAATCTGACTGCATGGAACAACAACAAGGAATGAAAGGGAATTTCCGTTAACACAATTAATTAAGTCCCCAGCAACTATAAAACCTACGAAACCAAAACACAAGTGTCATTGTTCTGTGTGTGGAAGTGTGATTCAACGTACACATCTGTCAATAAGACAAGAAATTTTAAATACCATTTATACTGAAGTAATTAAAAAAATAGAAATACTATAATTGCGCAAGAAAACCAGAATTACACTCTAATACAAGAACACAAGCCAGATGCTTTGTTGACTGAACCTGTAATGACGCATTATTTAAGACATTGAAATAATAAAAGGAAAAGGGAATTTTTTTTACCTTCATATATATTGACGAATAGCACTCTGATCATTACAATATCTCCATTCGAACAACATCTGCTGTCTAGCCCATCAAACAACTGCATAAAACATGGAACAAGCACTCCCTACTACAACATCTCAACACCGACTCACTACTGCCACATCTCGACAAGCACTCTCCACCACGACTTCTCGACAAGAACTGCCAGTGGAGGCTGCGGAATAAAACTCTTTGGCGCAATCTCTGGCGCTGTGGCTCAGTGTAGCCGCCTTTCAACTTCTCCTCCGAAGAAAAAGTTCAAAGCTGCACTAAAGTCATGGCGACGACCTCCTGGGAGTCTGAAGGGGTTATTCTGTTTTATGTCCTCTCTCATGTTGCAATCATTCACTCTGAAGTGTGTTATGCCGGGCTCGGTGGCCGTGCGGTTCTGGGCGCTGCAGTCTGGAACCGCGGGACTGCTGCGGTCGCGGGTTCGAGTCCTGCCTCGGGCACGGGTGTGTGTGATGTCCTTAGGTTAGTTAGGTTTAAGTCGTTATAAGTTCTAGGGGACTGATGACCTAAGATGTTGAGTCCCATAGTGCTCAGAGCCATTTGAACCTGAAGTACATTGAAGAAATGATGTCTGCGTGTTCGTTGCCTCAAAAATGCAAACGAACTTCTCCTTTTCCATGACAACATAAGGCTTCATACACGTCTGCGCACCCTAGAGGAACTTACAAAACTTCATTGGACTGCTCTTCCTCATTCATCTTACAGCGTGTATCTCGCACCTTTCGACAGACATCTGTTTGGCCCAATGAAAGATGCATTCTGCGCTAAGCACGCCGTGGATGAATGGGAGGTTTCTGATGCAGCAAGACGTGGGAGCTTCCTTCGTTGTCGTGGGAGTAGTTCGTGTGGAACTACAGCATATGAAATGTTAGAACACTTTATTACAAAAGTGATAAAAAGATTTACTTCATTGTATTGCCACAGGAAGGAGCTGGATATTCACTACTGTTTTTGATATTAAACTATCACTTGATGCACACGTTTGCAGAACTCTTCCCTTGAAGTACAAAGTTCAGAGTGACAGCTCAATCCAAGACATGAGTAACACATGTGTCGTAACTAGACGATGTTGTCTGCTTCATCGGTGGCCTTCCTCTGCATACTTGAACACTGAAGCGCCAAAGAAACTAGTATAAGCATGCGTATTCAAATATATAAACACGCAGAATACGGCGCTGCGGTCGGCAACGCCTATGTACGAGGTGCATTCAAGTTCTAAGGCCTCCGATTTTTTTTCTAATTAACTACTCACCCGAAATCGATGAAACTGGCGTTACTTATCGACGTAATCGCCCTGCAGACGTACACATTTTTCACAACGCTGACGCCATGACTCCAATGCAGCGGCGAAGGCTTCTTTAGGAGTCTGTTTTGACCACTGGAAAATCGCTGAGGCAATAGCAGCACGGCTTGTGAATGTGCGGCCACGGAGAGTGTCTTTCATTGTTGGAAAAAGCCAAAATCGCTAGGAGCCAGGTCAGGTCAGTAGGGAGCATGAGGAATCACTTCAAAGTTGTTATCACGAAGAAACTGTTGCGTAACGTTAGGTCGATGTGCGGGTGCGTTGTCTTGGTGAAACAGCACACGCGCAGCCCTTCCCGGACGTTTTTGTTGCAGTGCAGGAAGGAATTTTTTCTTCAAAACATTTTCGTAGGATGCACCTGTTACCGTAGCGCCCTTTGGAACGCAATGGGTAAGGATTACACCCTCGCTGTCCCAGAACATGGACACCATCATTTTTTCAGCACTGGCGGTTACCCGAAATTTTTTTGGTGGCGGCGAATCTGTGTGCTTCCATTGAGCAGACTGGCGCTTTGTTTCTGGATTGAAAAATGGCATCCACGTCTCATCCATTGTCACAACCGACGAAAAGAAAGTCCCATTCATGCTGTCGTTGCGCCTCATCATTGCTTGGCAACATGCCACACGGGCAGCCATGTGGTCATCCGTCAGCATACGTGGCACCCACATGGATGACACTTTTCGCATTTTCAGGTCGTCATGCAGGATTGTGTGCACAGAACCCACAGAAATGCCAACTCTGGAGGCGATCTGTTCAACAGTCATTCGGCGATCCCCCAAAACAATTCTCTCCACTTTCTCGATCATGTCGTCAGACCAGCTTTTGTGAGCCCGAGGTTGTTTCGGTTTGTTGTCACACGATGTTCTGCCTTCGTTAAACTGTCGCACCCACGAACGCGGCGGCCGGGTTTATATAAGGCTTGCTAGTTAATGGAGCCGTCGGTTGGGGTCGCTGTTTTCCAGGGAAAACCAATCGCAATGTTTCCTGGCGTAGCCAATTGCTGTGTGCTGACAAACGCGCGCGCGCGAAGGCGGCCAGCGATGGTAGCCGCGAGCCGCCCGGAGAAGTGCGGCCAGCGATGTATTTCTCGGCCACGTAAGGGAGCGTGCGTGTGAAGACGGCCAGCGATGGAAGCAGCGGGCCGCCCAGAGAAGTGCGGCCAGCGATGTATTTGGCGGCCGCGTACTGGAGCGCGTTGTTCGGTGTTTGTTAGAGGTGGTGTATACTACAGGCCTCTGTCCAGTGGCGCTGCAGGGCTGGGAAAGATGATGTAGCTTCACCAGCGCTACCTATTCTTCGTTGCAGTATACAGCCAGTCGCCACTATTTTCTGTGGTATCAGTGTGAGTTTCCGACTTCGTTATGGCATCGCGATCTTTGGACGAGACCACACAATGAACATGTACAGTCAGGTATCTCGACAAAGGCAATTGTTCGCAACACCATATAAAGATACACGTCTTAAGTGAGCCGAGTTGCACAGAAACTTCACAGTAGCTGGCTGTTTCTATAAAATTTGATGTATAGCCAAGTAGAAGTATGCGATCTTCTTAAATGTTTCTATAATAATTTATTACTTCACGATCGCTTAGGTATGCAAAAAATATTGATGGGTGGTTTGATGCAGTGTGGTCCGATTAGACGCCGGTTTGCTTTTTTTTTCTCAAAGGACGGAAGGTGCAGAGTGCATCGATGGCACAGGAATTTGATCCAATAAAGTTCTCTAGATCCTATCGAACCCCTTTCCTTTCCTTGGCGCTGGGACGGCGGGAACGGGACATTGAGGCCAGGCCTCGGAAGACGACCCGTGCCCTCTTTGCCCTCGACCTTTCTCTCAGGCCCTTATGGAAAAAAAAGTGAGTTATTGGATGTGGAAAGCGTAGATCTTTATATGAGGTTTTAGCGTGCCTTTCGTTTCATCATTTAGGCTCGCTCACTCAAATTACCTTAAACGTGAACCAGGATGTTTGCTGGAACATTCTCGGTAACTGGAGCGCTTCCCTTCTTCTACACATTCAGGATGAGTATGGTGTCAAGTATGCGCATGAAATGTAGCAATCAACAATCCCGCAATTTGGTAGCTTCATTGGACTTAATTATCAATAAGTGGCCTCAACTGGAAATGGTATACTTGAAGAAGTTTCGGCAAACTGATGCCATCATCATGGATTGAAAAGGGTGTAAGGTAGGGACGTAGGTTTTCACCCCTATTCTTCCGTCTGAACGTCGAAGAAGCAATAACGGAAACAAAAGAAGGGGTCAAGAGTGGGATTAAAATTCAGGGTGAAATGGTAACAATGATGAGATTCGCTGATACGGTACTATCGTCTGTGAAAATACAGAAGAATTACAGGACGTATTGAATGAAATGAACAATCTAATGAGTACAAACTACAGAATCAGATTAAACCGAGGAAAGACAAAAGTAGTGAGGAGAAATACAAATGAGTTTCGCTATATATACTGAACATCAAAATTGGTGACAACGAAGTAGACGAAGTTGAATTCTGCTACCCTGGAAGGGAACAAAGAAGAACAGCAAAAGGAGACTAGCACGGGAAAAGTCGGCAGGTCTGGCCAAGAAAAGTCTACAAGTATCAAACAGGGCCTTAATATGAGGAAGAAATTTCTGAGTATGTACTTTTGGAGCACAGCATTCCATGGTAGTGAATCGTACACTGCGGGAAACCGCGAGAGAAGAGAATCGAAAAGTTTGAAATGTAGTGCTATACAACGATTTTGAAAATTAAATGGACGCTAAGATAAGGATTGAGTTGATTCCCTGCAAAATCGGCAAGAGGAAGGAACGTACGGGAGACAGTGGAAAGAGTTTCGGACTAATTTGACGCCGCCCGCCTTGAATTTCTCTCCTGCGCCAACTGAAACGTCCCCTTAGAACTATTTATATATGAAATATGCAAGACTGTGCTTAACCTGACACACAATATTTTGTTAGCGCAACGCAATCTGACTTTCAAAATTCCCTGCAAAAGAATGGCCCTGACTAACATTAAACTATACCTTTCACAAATCACTTACCTCACAAAAATCTTCACTGCTCAAGCTACTGCAATACAGCGAGCGCCACTACTGCCAGCTAAATAAAAGATTCAAACTATGGAAGGCACTAACTACTGATAGGGATAGTTAGCAAATGAAAGATATTAATAGAGAACGAACAATGTATTTACCTTGATATCATCATATATAAATATAGCAGTTCATGACAAATTACAAACCTCCGCCATCTCTCTCCCCACATCCACCACTGCTGGCGGCTCACCTCCAACTGCGCAACGCTACGCGCTGTTCACAGCCAGCTGCCTAACACTACAATGGCAGACAACAATGCAAACTAGCCACAGACTGCACACAGCACAGCCAGTGATTTTCATACAGAGGTGGCGTTACCAATAAAAAACCTAAACAGCCTACTTACACAACCTACAAGCTTTTCATCTCAGCGTAGCACTTGCCACCTACGTCCTCAATTATTTGTTGAATGTATTCCAATCTCTGCCTTCCTCTACAGCTTTTACACTCTGCAGCTCCCTCTACTACCATGGGAGTTATTCCGTGATGTCTTAACAGACGTCCTATCATCCTGCCCCATTTTCTTGTCAGTGCTTTCCACATATCCCTTTCCTCGCCGATTTTGCGCAGAACCTTCTCTGTGCTTACCTTATGAGTCCATCTAATTTCCAACATTCTTCTGTAGCACCACGTATCAAATACTGCGATTCTCTTTTGTTCTGATTTTCCCACAGTCCGTGTTTCACTATCATACAATGCTGTGCTCCAGACGTATATTCTCAAAAATTTATTTCTCAAGTAAAACCTATGTTTGATACTAGCACACGTCTCTTCTTTTCACCACGAATGCCTTTTTTGCCAGTACTTGTCTGCTTTCTATGTCCTCCTTGCTCCGTCCGTCATAGGTTATTTTGCTCTCTAGGGAGCAGAATTCCTTCGTCTACTCCACGATCCCCAATTCGGATATTAAGTTTCTTACTGTTCTCATTTCTGCTGTTTCTCAGTACTTTAGTCTTTCTTATACTTATTTTCAACCACCATTTTGTACACTTTAGACTGTTCATTCTATTCAACAAAGCCTGTAATTCTTCTTCAGTTTCATTGAGGATAACAACGTCACCAAGGAATCTTGTCATTGATATCCTTCCACCCTGAGTTTCAGTCCTGCAGTTGAATCTTTCTTTTATTTCCGTAATTTCTTATTCGATGTATATGTTGAACAGCAGGGGTGAAAGACTACACCCCTGCCTTCTATTCTTTTTAATTCGAGCTTTTGGTTCTTAGCCTCTGACACTTATTGTCCCCTTTTGGTTCTTCAACATATCATATGACACCCGTCTTTCCCTACAACTTACCTCTACTTTTGTCACAATTACAAACTCCTTTGCACTATTTTACACCGTCGAACGCTTTTTACAGGTGGACAAATCCCATGAACGTGTCTTTATTTTACTTCAGTCTTGCTTCGAATATCAACCGCAATATCAGAACTGCCTCTCTGTCGCCTTTACCTTTCCCAAAGCCAAACTGATTAACGGATCCTCAATTTCCTTTTCCATTCACTCACACACACACACACACACACACACACACACATATATATATATATATATATATATATATATATATATATATATATATATATATATATATTACAGGGTGGTCCATTGATAGTGACTGGGCCAAATATCTCAAGAAATAAGCATCAAACGAAAAAACTACAAAGACCCAAACTCATCTAGCTTGAAGGGGGAACCCAGATGGCGCTATGGTTGGCCCGCTAGATGGCGCTGCCATAGGTCAAACGGATATCAACTGCGTTTTTTAAAATAGGAACCCCCATTTGTATTACATATTCGTGTAGTATTAAAGAAGTCTTAGTTGGACCACTTTTTTCGCTTTGTGATAGATGGCGCTGTAATAGTCACCAACGTATAAGTACGTGGTATCACGTAACATTCCGCCAGTGCGGACGGTATTTGCTTCGTGATACATTGCCCGTGTTAAAATGGACCGTTTACCAATTGCGGAAAAGGTCGATATCGTGTTGATGTATGGCTATTGTGATCAAAATTCCCAACGGACGTGTGCTGTGTATGCTGCTCGGTATCCTGGACGACATCATCCAAGTGCCCGGAGCGTTCGCCGGATAGTTACGTTATTTAAGGAAACAGGAAGTGTTCAGCCATATGTGAAACGTCAACCACGACCTGCAACAAATGATGATGCCCAAGTAGGTGTTTTAGCTGCTGTCGCGGCTAATCCGCACATCAGTAGCAGACAAATTGCGCTAGAATCTGGAATCTCAAAAACGTCGGTGATGAGAATGCTACCTCATCATCGATTGCACCCGTACCATGTTTCTATGTACCAGTAATTGCATGGCTACGACTTCGAACGTCGTGTACAGTTCTGCCACTGGACACAAGAGAAATTACGGGACGATGACAGATTTTTTGCACTCTTTCTATTAAGCGACGAAGCGTCATTCACCAACAGCGGTAACGTAAACCGGCATAATATGCACTATTGGGCAACAGAAAATCCACGATGGCTGCGACAAGTGGACCATCAGCGACCTTGGCTGGTTAACGTATGGTGCGACATTATGGGAGGAAGGATAATTGGCCCCCATTTTATCTATGGCAATCTAAATGTATGCTGATTTCCTATGTAATGTTCTACTGATGTTACTACAAGATGTTTCACTGCATGACAGAATGGCGATGTATTTCCAACATGAAGGATGTCCGGCACATAGCTCGCGTGCGGTTGAAGCGGTATTGAATAGCATATTTCATGACAGGTGGATTGGTCGTCGAAGCACCATGGCCCGCACATTTACCGGATCTGACGTCCCCGGATTTCTTTCTGTGGGGAAAGTTGAAGGATATTTGCTATCGTGATCCACGGACAACGCTTGACAACATGCGTCAGCGCATTGTCAATGCATGTGCGAACATTACGGAAGGTGAACTACTCGCTGTTGAGAGGAATGTCGTTACGCGTATTGCCAAATGCATTGAGGTTGACGGACATCATTTTGAGCATTTATTGCATTAATGTGGTATTTACAGGTAATCACGCTGTAACAGCATGCGTTCTCAGAAATGATAAGTTCACAAAGGTACATGTATCACATTGGAACAACCGAAATAAAATATTCGAACGTACCTACGTTCTGTATTTTAATTTAAAAAACCTACCTGTTACCAACTGTTCGCCTAAAATTGTGAGCCGTATGTTTATGACTATTACAGCGCCATCTATCACAAAGCGAAAAAAGTGGTCCAACTAAAACATTCATATTTCCTTACGTAGTACACAAATATGTAACGAAAATGGGGGTTCCTATTTAAAAAAAAACGCAGTTGATATCCGTTTGACCTATGGCAGCGCCATCTAGCAGGCCAACCATAGCGCCATCTGGTTTTCCCCTTCAAACTAGAAAAGTTTCGCTATTTGTAGTTTTTTTCGTTTGACGCTTATTTCATGAGATATTTGGCCCAGTCACGATCACTGGACCACCCTGCATATAATTTTCTTGTCAGCAGCTCGTATGCATGAACTGTTAAGCTGATTCTGCGATAATTCTCGCACTTCTCGGCTCTTTATATCTTCGGAATTGTATGGAAGATGTTTTTCCGAAAGTCTGATACTATATCGCCAGTCTCATACATTCTCGATACCAACGTGAATAGTCATTAGGGTTGCCAATTTCCCCAATGTTTTTAGAAATTCCGAGGGAACGTTATCTGTCCAGTCTGACTTATTTGATCTTAATCCCTCCAAAACTCTTAAATTCTGACTAATTCTGGATCTCCTATCTCTTGTCCGCGCAACGGACTGTCATGTCAAGGGACACGGGTTCGATTCACGACTGGGTCAGAGATTTTCTCCTCTCAGGGACTGGGTGTTGTGTTGTCTCTATCATCATCGTCTCATCCTCGTCGACACGCAAGTCGCCGAAGTGGCTTCAGCTCGAAAGACTTGCACCAGGCGAACGGTCTACCCGATGGGAGGCCCTAGCCACACGACATTTCCATTTCCTATCTCTTCCCTACAGACTCCTTTTCTTCTTGTATCACGTTATCAGGCAACTCCTCAACATCATAGAGGGGCCTTTAGTATACTCCCTCCGAGTAATCGCTCTCTCCTCTGCATTTAACAGTGGAACTTGTAATATTATTGGGATTTACGTAGTGTGAAAGCTGTGAGTACCCTTGGAGAGGCATTCACCTATCTGTATATTAAATGATCAACTTATGAGATGAGACATATTCTTTGAAAGACATTTGTTTTATATAATTTACGTAAGTGTAAAGATGCGCATCTAGCGCGGACGCTAATACATCGATTGCGCAGTCAAAGAAACATTTTAACAGAAGCTGAACTGACGTTCCGCTTCGATCTAAATAAAAGATGACAGTAACAAACTTTTGTAGATCTTCAGATTTTAATGTACTTCTGCTTGTAATGTGAAAACGTAAAGAAGATCGACTTTAAGCTATAAAAGTGAGCGGTCTTGCCAGCGTGCAGACAAAATTATTAATTAATAAAATTCAAGTAATTTATGTTCGAAACTGTAAATCGGCAAGTCATTGTTATGAAGGTGTTGAACAGTGCAAGAATTTTCTTTAACGAAGGAGAAAAGGAATGACTGTAATTTGTGACAAAAACGTGAACCAAGGATACAGCACAGGGCAGGCTGAAATCTGATCGCACCTACAGTTAGAAAAGTACTTATGTACGTTATACTGTTTATAAATAAGCCCTAATTTGCTAGTGAGAATTATTTGAATATATTTAGTGTTTACCAGATTTCTTATTCTATTCTTTTCCTTGATTTTTTTTTACCTCCATGTCATATTGTTTTTGTAAATATGAAACAGCCTTTTACTACAGCAGAGAATACTGCGGCATCCTGGTTGTAGACAGAAGGCCGCTCCTTGTCTTCTATACAACTCATAGCTGCCCCATCTATTAATGATTTCATTTGCAAATGCAATTTTTTTTATTGTTCATTGTTATAGGTCCCTTAGGTGATAATAAACTACGTACTGATTACGTAAAGAAATCCGGATTGTTCTTTTCCAAATAATAGAAGCCTTTGCGTGATCAAAAACTAGCCTCCTTCTGACAACGATCAGGAGCCGACCAGAAGACGGACGTCTTCGACCGCTTTCGTGTGTCCTGTGGCAAAGCTGTACCAAACTGGGAACGCGACATTCTAGTATGAAACACAATATATATATATATATATATATATATATATATATATATATATATATATATATATATATATATGTATAATTATCAGATTAAAATTGAAAAAAAAATCAAATATATTTAATCTTAATTTTTTTTATCATACTAGATGTGGCGCCCGAAAAGGGACCTAATAAAAAAAATTTAATCTGTTCTGTTATTGTTTCGTGACATCATCCGGTGGACATCGGGAAGGCCTAAAGGAAGTACTGAACGAAACCGAGGAAGTATTAAAAAATAATTTTCGATAAAAACAGGAGTGCGCAAAACGACTGATGTAAGTACGGTTTTCATTACGCATAAAATCTCGCGTCTTGTATAAAAGAAACTGATTTCCAGAATTTCTTTCCTTACTGCTTCATTTTATCCTATCGCTATTATTTCCCTGCAGAGTTGCTTATTTTCGTAGTTAGAATTCATTTCTGATCATCTCTTCATGCAAAGTTTATTTGTTAGCATTATTAGCATCTTCATTGTTGCTACGGATAAGAACACAAGATGGATGCCATAATAGCATGATTAAGTGTCTAGTAGGTGTTTGTCACTTATTTTCAAAGTTACGTGCCATCTTGTCTTCTACCCGGTATAGCTCTGCAATTGTCAGCTACCGCGGTGTAACGTTTGACTATCAGGAAGCGTCGCAGGGTGCGCATCTGTGAGTTGACGATCGGCGTGCTGCGAAAGATTTTTTGAGCAGTTACGTCACAAACTTGAAAATAAACATGTCAGATGACAGAGGCAAGCCGACAAACAATGTGGATGACGTTGATGACACAGTTGTCAAGTCATACCCACTACGCTCTTGAACGGGAACAGGCAGACCCGATTCGCGAGTGGAGAGAACGGCAGACGATGATGGCGTGCGTAACGTATCGTCACAGCAATCATCGTCACAGCAAGCGGGAGAAAATTCGATGGTTGAAATGATGAGAATTTTTTTTTCAAGAAAGAGAACAGGAGAAACTGGAAAGGGAAGCTTATAAATTACAAAAACAACGTGGTAGAGAACAGGAGAAACGGGAGACAGAGCGGAAATGGTTTGACCTAAATACCACCATTGGTACAGTGATAAATAGGTTAGATAATATTGATGCCAACTTAGAGGCAAGAATAAGGACAGTCCCGATGGAATATATCGCGGAATTAAGTACTAAAGTTAATGAAAGGATAGAAGGTATTCTGCAGAAGGTAGATGCATGTGAGAGCACAGTAGGTGACGTGCACGAAGACATCAAAGTACAAATCGAAAGTTGCCAGGCAGTTACAACCGAAGTTTTAAAAAAAGTCCGCAGAGGTCGGAGCTAAAGTAAACAAGCTTGCAGACACTGTCATCACTCTGCAAGGCCAGGTCAATGACCTGACACAGGCGCTATCCGACATTAACATTGAAAAAAGAGTTAACGATGCTGCAGCAAAAGTACGTTCCACGATAGGAAAAGAATTTGTAGAATGGGTCGAGACTAAAGAACAGTACATGGAAAACAAGGTTCAACAAGACTTAAAAGAAGCCGTTAAGTCAGCCACAGTTGAAGTTTTAGCTGCTCCAGGTACATTAGGAGATACGCTTCTCAGTGAATTAGGAGAGATTCGTAGAGTTTTTCACCGAGATCTTCCCGAATGGAAACGACACCTCACTGAGGAAATCGAGCAGTTGAAACAACAAATCAATGATTTTCCTAAAGACAATAGAAGTGAGTATTCACACTTGCTTTCTTCAGAACATGAATACAATAATAATCCCGTGTCTCGTGTAAAATTCTCTCCACTTGTACATGGTCACAGCAGTAAGAATTCGTTAGTACGCAACCAGAATGATCAAGTAACTCTTGTCGAGCTCATGAAAGAAGAAAGCGTTCTCAAGCACCGCGTGTTCCAGCCTTTTCTGCCAGAGAAACGCAACATCCACCCAATGGTTTTTCTGAAGTCATTTAATGGTGTTTTTCCTGAGAGCTGGGATGACAAACAACGTATGCGCTTTATAGTAGGTTACATTCAAGGAGACGGTTCTGTCTGGGGAACAGAAGTAATTGACAGATGTAATAATTACGCTGACTTCGAAAAGCAATTTCTGAACAAATTCTGGAGTTCAGGTATACAACAACGCCTTAGAAAGGAAGTATATAATGCTGAACCGTTTAACACGAGAAGTGCTGGTCTCCGTAGGTACTTCGAGAAATACCTGCGAAAAATACAATATTGGGACACGCCCATTTCCACGAAGGACGTAATTACGAGGGCAGTTCAATAAGTAATGCAACACATTTTTTTTTTCTGAAACAGGGGTTATTTTATTCAGCATTGAAATACACCAGGTTATTCCCCAATCTTTTAGCTACACAACACTATTTTTCAACGTAATCTCCATTCAATGCTACGGCCTTACGCCACCTTGAAATGAGGGCCTGTATGCCTGCACGGTACCATTCCACTGGTCGATGTCGGAGCCAACGTCGTACTGCATCAATAAATTCATCATCCGCGTAGTGCCTCCCACGGATTGCGTCCTTCATTGGGCCAAACATATGGAAATCCGACGGTGCGAGATCGGGGCTGTAGGGTGCATGAGGAAGAACAGTCCACTGAAGTTTTGTGAGCTCCTCTCGGGTGCGAAGACTTGTGTGAGGTCTTGCGTTGTCATGAAGAAAGAGAAGTTCGTTCAGATTTTTGTGCCTACGAACACGCTGAAGTCGTTTCTTCAATTTCTGAAGAGTAGCACAATACACTTCAGAGTTGATCGTTTGACCATGGGGAAGGACATCTAACAGAATAACCCCTTCAGCGTCCCAGAAGACTGTAACCATGACTTTACCGGCTGAGGGTATGGCTTTAAACTTTTTCTTGGTAGGGGAGTGGGTGTGGCGCCACTCCATTGATTGCCGTTTTGTTTCAGGTTCGAAGTGATGAACCCATGTTTCATCGCCTGTAACAATCTTTGACAAGAAATTGTCACCCTCAGCCACATGACGAGCAAGCAATTCCGCACAGATGGTTCTCCTTTGCTCTTTATGGTGTTCGGTTAGACAACGAGGGACCCAGCGGGAACAAACCTTTGAATATCCCAACTGGTGAACAATTGTGACAGCACTACCAACAGACATGTCAAGTTGAGCACTGAGTTGTTTGATGGTGATCCGTCGATCATCTCGAACGAGTGTGTTCGCACGCTCCGCCATTGCAGGAGTCACAGCTGTGCACGGCCGGCCCGCACGCGGGAGATCAGACAGTCTTGCTTGACCTTGCGGCAATGATGACACACGCTTTGCCCAACGACTCACCGTGCTTTTGTCCACTGCCAGATCACCGTAGACATTCTGCAAGCGCCTATGAATATCTGAGATGCCCTGTTTTTCCGCCAAAAGAAACACGATCACTGCCCGTTGTTTGCAACGCACATCTGTTACAGACGCCATTTTAACAGCTTCGTACAGCGCTGCCACCTGTCGGAAGTCAATGAAACTATACGAGACGAAGCGGGAATGTTTGAAAACATTCCACAAGAAATTTTCGGTTTTTCAACCAAAATTGGCCGAGAAAAAAAAAGTGTTGCATTACTTATTGAACTGCCCTCGTATGATCCTTAAGTCAAAACTACCGGTATCAATCAGGGAGAAGTTATTAAATGTCAGTGACGACGACACGGAGGCTTTTCTGTCAGTACTTGACAACCTTGACATGATTCAATAAGACGTGCGTGCTAGTGCGCGGAGTAATTGTAATCTTGGCCCGCACACTACACAGCCGCACGGCGTAGGCGCAGACTGAGGTGTGTCATACCAACCCAACAACAGTAAAGGACACGACGTTCCGTTGATAATAACAACTACTATCGCCGTAACGGGAAGCAGAAACATAAATTCCAGGATCAAAACAGGTACCACCCCATATACCAGACAACACAACAGCAATACGATAATTCACCAGTTAATTACAACGATCGCTATCACTACAATGACGATCGCCAAGGCAATAATAATTACAATGGAAAAGGACGTTGGATTAACACCAACAGTCAACAGCAGTATGGTATCCAGCCTAGATTCCAGCACTGTTCTCAAGCGAGAAATGCTCCAGATCTTTCCAAGCAATACAAACAACTGTATGCTCCAAACTTTAGGAATAGTCCTCCACCTTCTACTAACAATCAAGTTCAAAATCATGAACCTCAAAATTCTCGCATCTATTATGCCCGAGCAAACCAGCCAACACACACCATCTCGGCTGAAATTCCGGCAAATAGCTCGCAAACTTCGTACCGAGCGTACCTCCCGGTACTTCAAAAGTAATTGTGAGCGAAATTCAATCTAATGAACATGCGGAAAACTAAAAGCAGCTTCTTGTTCTTGCCTCCTTGGGGAAGCTGCGGAACATGTTGGGGGCGATTTCATTAGAGGGCAAATCAACCTTATACGATATGACAATGACTGTGACTTAAGAGGTGACTTGCTGAAGGAGAATGACGTTTTGAATGGTGAGGATTTATGGGAAAACCAGGTTCAGGCATCCACTATGACTCATATTCATGATGTACCACTTGTCGCTATAATAGATACTGGTGCCAATATCAATGTTTTGTCTTTATGTGTATATAAGAAAGTGTGTTCTGTAGCAAAAGTTCTGTCATTGCCAGTACAAGGGTGTACCGTATCCGGAGCAGTAGGCTCTCTAGTTCAAATGGTGACGCTACAAATTCATGTACCAGTGAGATTTGCATCAGACACCGTACCATGTACTTTTCTAGTTGTTAAAAATCTGTCAGTACCTTGCCTCCTAGGAATGTAGTTTCTACGTAAGAATCGTGTCATCATAGATTTGTATGAAGGTACATGTACTCTCAGATGCAGTGATAAGAGTATAGTGATTCGACTTATGAGCACCAAAGTTAAGTTGTCCAGTCAAGAACATAAAGTAAAGCTCCGCAAGCTCACATCTCGACAACAATATTTCAATTATTTAGACGAGTCAGGAGATGCGGACGAAGACTTTGACTTATTACCGACACATGAAGAATTACTGACGAAGGCTAATGAATCTGACGGATTAGGTGACCGACAAAGAAAGGAACTATACGACCTGTTGACACAATTTATCAATGTGTTTTCTAAGAAACCGGGAATCATAGCCAGCTATGTATTAGACGTGAAGGTTAAGCCCCACAGCACCTACTGTAAAACCACCTATGCAGTTATGCAATCCCGCAAGGAAGCAGTACGACAGTAAATCCGCAAAATGTTAAACTGGAAAATAATTGAGCCCTCTGACTCTCCATATTCGAGCCCATTATTGTCTATATTTAAACAGGACGGAAGTGTTAGGCTTGTTCTAGACGCTAGGAACAGCAACAAAATTATTGTTCCCGTGTGTACCCGACCGGAAGCATTGGAGGAGCAACTGCAAAGGTTTTATGGTATCAAATTTCTAACCTCCATCGACCTTCGAAGTAGCTATTGGCAGGTGAAGTTGTCGCCATCTTCAAGGAAGTACACGGCCTTTATCTTTGCGGGTCGGTCATATCAATTTTGTGTCGTACCCTTTGGCTTGAATATTAGTTCAGGTGTCTTTATTGCCGCGCTTGACCATGTCTTAGGTCATGATTTACGGGACAAAATAACTGTCTATGTCGATGATATCTTAGTAGCCTCGACTTCATGGGAGGAACATCTTGACTTGATTCAGAAAATCTTCGTGAGATTTGCGAACTTTGGCGTTACTGCCAATTTACAGAAATCAAACTTTGTAAAAAAGGAAGTAAAATTCCGTGGTCATACTATCTCTTCTGAGGGAATCTCTCCCGATCCTAACAAACTGTCTGCAGTAAGGAACTTCCCTGTGCCCTGCACCAAAAGACAATTAAAAGGGTTTCTAAGGTTAACATCTTTCTTTTGTCGCTTTATACCAAATCAATCCATGAACAGTCCAGTGTTGCACAATCTATTAAAGAAAAACGTTCATTGGGTATGGACCTCTGAATGTCAGCAAGCCTCTGACAAAATCAAACAAGTTCTTCTGAATAGCAATATCCTCAGTCATCCGGATATGAACTCCGAATTCCGCATTTCTTGTGACGCCTCATTTCAAGGCTTGGCCGCTTGTTTGTTCCAACTAAAGAAAACTGGAGATAAAGAAGAGATTAGGATAGTTAGTTTCGCCAGTCGTGTGCTGACGGAGTGCGAGAGATCGTACTCTGTTACAGAGTTAGAAGGATTGCCAGTTGTATGGGCGTTCCGCCGTTTTAATTATTACATTTACGGTCATCCGATCAAAGTGTATTCCGACCATCAAGCTCTTAGCTTTCTCCTTTCGTGTAAGCTCTATCATCCGAGGCCTAATCGCTTGTTCCTATTTCTACAGTAGTACAATTTCGAAATTGTTTACGCGAAAGGCAAGAACAACATCATTGCAGATGCACTGTCACGCATGCCGGAAAGTATGCCGGAGCCTACGGAACTTGTAGAACAGATTTCCAATCACAAGATACTCCTTATGAAAGATCCCTTGAATCGTAGTTATTTTCTACGTCTTTGCCGACAGATGGGTACTCTGCAAGAAAGTGACCGTAAATGGAAGAAAGTCAAACAGCTTCTACAAGACAACCCCAATCATCGTTTGTCGAAATTTTATAAATCACACAATGGTGTTTTATTTCATCGTACATCTATGTTGACGGAGCAATGGTGTGTTTGTATTCCTGAGGAGTACGTTGAATATCTCATATGGTACACTCACCTATCCTGGGGACATTATGGCCCCGAGAAGTGTAAAAGAAAGATTTTTGCCTATTGCTACGTACCCAATCTGCATAAGAGAATTCATAAACTGCTAAGCACTTGTTTAATCTGTCAGAAGGCAAAGCCCTTCAATCTTTCGATTGTCATACCTTTGAATCCTATCTACACTGAGCGTCCTAAACAAATAGTCAGTCTCGACTATGCAGGTCCACTTCCGAGAGGAAAAGGCGGTGCTAAGTACCTTGCTGTTTTGGTAGACCTCTTCACTAAGCACGTGCGTTTCTACACAGTGAAGTCTTCCAGTGCAAAATCTTTAATAAGACGAACAGAAAAGGACTATTTTCCTCGTTTTGGTAAGCCGGAAACCATGTTGTCTGATAATGCTTCAAACTTCGTTGGAAAAAAGTGGAAACAGTTTCTTGCCAATAATGGTATTAGACAGATTCTAATCTCAAGATTTACACCGGAAAGTAACCCGACAGAACGAGTCTTCAAAGAATATAATGGTTTCATTGGCACTTATGTACCGAATCAGCAAACACGGTGGGTCGATTTCGTTACTCCATTTGAAAAGATTGTAAATAATCTTCCGCACACTTCGACCGGTTTCACACCTTCAGAACTAATCTCCAGGCAAAAGGAAAGCAATGAATGGACTGATCCTATCCCCAAGATACAAGGTCCAGAAGTCAATCTAGATAATAAGTTAAGACAAGTCCTGATCTCTCTAACAACTCATGCCAATTTAAGAAAAAAGGCTTTTTACAATCATGTCAATAAAGTTCTGTCGTATCGCCTGAACGAGCGTGTTCTTCTGAGGACACACTTCAAGCCATTTCTCATCTTACGTAAAAATTGTAAGTGGCAACACGTATACGAAGGACCGTTTGTTATAGTCAGGAAGCCACATATTGGTTGTTACGTGTTGGCAGATCCAGTTAGTGGACGAATAAAAGGACTTTACCACCATGTAGACCTAAAGAAGTACCATGAAAAACATTAAAAAATATCATTTATTAAGTTAAGCTGCAACTTGAAACAAGAGTGTGATCTGTTTAGAAAGTATGTGAGTCAACAGCAGGTACATGTATTCTGCAGGTGACGTAATCATTTGAGTGAGGTGGACACATAGTAATGATGGAGCTTGAAAGATATGAAGTGATGAAGAAGGTACTCTACGTATTTTAAAAAATAAGATTTGTCTTAGTTTTAAGGTAGTTTTAAGTTTCTTGAGCAATAGAGGGCTGCAGTCGTTGACTTGAGTAAGGGATGTGCCGAAGGGCCACCTGCTGCTTTAGTTTCAAGTTATGGCAAATCTCCTTTTTACCAAGTAGTAAAGGTTTTCTTTAAATCCCTCATTCAGACCCGAATGTCCGTATATGTGAAGTAATAACCTAAGTTAAGCTTTCAAAGGATAGATATTTTAAGTCGCTAGAACCATGTACGATGCAAAACTGATACATTGTAATCTGTAGATTACACCGAGTATAAGCAGCAACATATAGTTAACGTACAAAGAAATGAATAATGGTACTCGCAACTGGAGAGCAACTTTAATTTATTTATTACTATGAGTCAACCAGTTAAGAAATATGCATTTATAATGATAATTAGGTCCTGTATTGGAGAAACTTAGAGATACTAATCCTATGCCACGAGTATCATAACGAAACCTTCGATACTTAGATACCTAGTTGAGGACTGAGATAATCTGCTTATGTTCTTCTGCTATGTCAGCATGGGGTGATTTTGAGATATATTTCAAGATGCTTTGGAAGCGGATTTGTGCGACATCTTAATACTGAAGCCAAGTTACGCCGCGTGGATGACACTAAAAACGGTGGAGCCGAAGAATGAATTTGCTGAACTGATTATTTCACCTATTATCTATTTTCGTATCCTTAATTTCCTTGCACTATCCTATTGTAGTTTTCTTCTTTAGCATTCTTACCTTTCTACCCTACCCGGTAGGGGAAGAAATTTGGAAACTGGTTCAAAAGACTTGACGTGTGTATATTGTGTGTATTGACGATCGTGGCTCGTTGGTTAATGCGTATCTGCAGTTACTTATCGAAACGTGATGTAAATCTGATTTGCTGTGAGCAAAAGCATCCTAGGAAATATGAATAATTTTCCCGATTTCTGTTAGATGAAGTTTTGAACGTCAACTGTTCGGCACGCCAAAGAGGGTATGTTTTACTGATTATTGATGTAACCGAGTAAATGAACAAAGAAAATAAAAAAAGGCTGTTGTAGAACATAATAAAAGGAAAAGAATAAGGTTTAAAATACATATAAAATCTAACGTGCTTCAGAAGCACCATTCAGAATAGCAAACACGTTTTTCGTTAGGTCTTGAACAGTAATTTAAAAAAAAACATGTATATTTGTAAGTGATCCTTTTATGATAAGTAATTTTAGCATTACCTGTGCTATTCTGTGGAATAGAGACACCAATATGGACACGTATGGATTGCTGCATGTGACTCACTTAGTGACAAAATTATATATATATATATATATATATATATATATATATATATATATATATATATATATATATATATTGGTGCGTGTAAAATCGTAATCCGACACATGTATGGACACGAAAAACTAGTTATCTCTTGTGTGAATCAAAACTGTAATAAACTTACGGACACGTGTGATGTTCCGCGTGTGAAGTAGCATTACAAGTATTCTCACCTTGTAACGACGATACAGTGACTATCATTCAAAGGATAGACAAGCTATTGTACTCACTGCAATAGGTGACAGTAGTCATTTTCATCGACGACTGTTCTTCGTCGCTGGTGCAGTCAATTTACCGTCCAGGTTGACCATGTCGCCTTGACGAGCTGCTCCAGTACCCACGATTCAACAAAATGCACAAGTTAAAAAAAAAAAAAGGTTGGTAGCCACTGAACTATATGCCTCATGCAGGACGCAGACTGCCAACGCTGTTAAACCGCCAGTTCGTTACCACGAGACTGAAGCACTGTGGCAACATTCAATGACTGCTCGCCGGCCCGTACTCAACAATAAGCATTCCTCTCCATAACGGGCGCGAGCGTGCTCCAGATTTTAGATGAAAATGGACATAAAAATAATAAAACGTTGATAAACTACGCACGATTTTACTATATTTACATGAAAAGGACACTAATGATGACTTTTCCTCAACTATGAAAATTGCTACGGCAATATTGCTAAATACATTGCTGAAGGAAGACCTGTACAAGACGAAACGTGTTCTGCTAATATTTGCTAACGAAAGAATATAAAACCTAGACACAAAACATGAATAATATATAATGTATATGTACAAAATCTATGTAGTAATTTTTATTGTCTTAAATTCTTACTCTATATTCCCTTACATAAAGATGAGCAAGTTAATGAGCTAGTTCTAATACACTTTTTTTGTTGTTGGTATTTTCATGTGCTGAAACATGAATTGGAATGAGATTAAGACAGCCACCAAACTGACTCATTCGTCATTGAACCAGTCATCAACTTTCCTGTTTCCCGACGTGACCCGATGGATCGTCGAGTCAAGAAATATCACTTCCCACTTCACATAGTGAAATTCCCAGTGTTTTCCACCAGAATGTGAAACGGCGATCCCCAGTTTTAGTGCAGTGAAAAGTGAAAGGTGATGAAAGAATTCCCCTGAGAAAATCACCCGAGTTTATGAGAAATACTCCCAACTACAGAGTGAAGAGTGACGTCGCTACGAGAAATACTGATAAAAGTTTTATGTTCTGTTCAATGCACCAATACTGTAATCGAATTTTTTTCTTCTTGTCAAAATTTATGTATGAATGTATCTGTATGTGTATTTGATTTGTACTTGTATCTATGTTAGTATTTCAGTGTTTCTATTGACTAAATGAGAGTAATTCTTGAGAACACGCAAAAAAAAGGGGGAACCTACGTTAAATCCTTGAACACTTATGATGGCATCATGCCACAACCAAGTTTGTTAATGATCAAGCAACTGCGAGTAGCTTTGACAACTTAGTGTGAAACGTATATAATTCTATATGCCTTATGTTATGTTTGTTTTGCTCCCTACAAGGAGAGATCCTTAAATACTTCATTCACTAAGTACGTGAATCCAATAATATTACGACTGCGCGTGAATCGTAACGATTTTTCAGAATCATTACTCCTCACGCGGGAAGCGATGTAATATTATTGGGATTTCCGTAGTATGAAAGCTGTGAGTGCCCTTGGAAAGGCATTCACCTATCTGTATATTAAATGATCAACTTATGAGATGAGACATATTCTTTGAAAGACATTTGTTTTATATAATTTACATAAGTGTAAAGACGCGCATCTAGCGCGGGCGCTAATACATCGGTTGCGCAGTCAAAGAAACATTTTAACAGAAGCTGAACTGACGTTCCGCTTCGATCTAAATAAAAGATGACAGTAACAAACTTTTGTAGATCTTCTGATTTTAATGTACTTCTGCTTGTAATGTGAAAACGTAAAGAAGGTCGACTTTAAGCTATAAAGGTGAGCGGTCTTGCCAGCGTGCAGACAACATTATTAATTAATAAAATTCAAGTAATTTATGTTCGAAACTGTAAATCGGCAAGTCATTGTTATGAAGGTGTTGAACAGTGCAAGAATTTTCTTTAACGAAGGAGAAAAGGAATGACTGTAATTTGTGACAAAAACGTGAACCAAGGATACAGCACAGGGCAGGCTGAAATCTGATCGCACCTACAGTTAGAAAAGTACTTATGTACGTTATACTGTTTATAAATAAGCCCTAATTTGCTAGTGAGAATTATTTGAATATATTTAGTGTTTACCAGATTTCTTATTCTATTCTTTTCCTTGATTTTTTTTACCTCCATGTCATATTGTTTTTGTAAATATGAAACAGCCTTTTACTACAGCAGAGAATACTACGGCATCCTGGTTGTAGACAAAAGGCCGCTCCTTGTCTTCTATACAACTCATAGCTGCCCCATTTATTAATGATTTCATTTGCAAATGCAATTTTTTTATTGTTCATTGTTATAGGTCCCTTAGGTGGTGATAAACTTCGTACTGATTACGTAAAGAAATCCGCGATGTTCTTTTCCAAATAATAGAAGCCTTTGCGTAATCAAAAACTAGCCTCTTTCTGACAACGATCAGGAGCCGACCAGAAGACGGACATCTTCGACCGGTTTCGTGTTTCCCGTGGCAATGCTGTGCCAAACTGGGAACACGACATTCTAGTATGAAACACAATATATATATATATATATATATATATATATATATATATATATATATATATATATATATATATATCAGATTAAAATTGAAAAAAAAAAATTCAAATATATTTAACCCAGTTTTTTTTATCATACTAGAAACTCCCACTGCACTATTAATGTTATCGCCCCTGCTTTTAACTTCACGGAAAGTTGTTTTGACTTACCTATACGATGAATCAGTCCTTCCGATGATCAATTCTTTTTCCAAGTCCTCACGTTTCTCGTGCAGCCGTTTCGCCTTAACTTCCCTGTATTTCCTATTTATTGAATTCCTAAGTGACTTGTCCTTTTTTTATGTACCTGACTTTCCCTGAACAATTTTCTACTTGTTTCTTGCGTCGATCAGCTAAAGTATTTCTTCTGTTGCCATTTTTTTTGCTTCTGTGACTGCCCGTTTTAGAGAGGGTCATTCCTCTTCAGCTAAACCGCCTACTGAGCTATTCCTAATCGGAGTATTTGTAGTCTTAGAGAACTTCAAGCATACCTCTTCATTGCTTAGTACTTCCGTAAAGAATTTCTCTGCGTATTGATGCCTTAAAATACAGCATCTGATTTGTTACTCTCTGCCTGAGTCTGATGTAACCAGATTGAAATCCTCTCGGATATCCGGGTTTTTTCCACGTAAACATCTTCCTCTTACGATTCTTGAACAGAGTATTTACTATTACCAGCTGGAATCAACTGCGGAACTCAATTAGTCATTCATGTCTCTCACTCCTAGTACGAAGCCCACATCCTGTCGTAACACTTTCTTCTGTTCCTCCCCTCACAAAAGCATGCGAGTCCATCTTCCTTTACGTAATGAGTTACGCATTCAATTACCTCATGTCCTTTCTACATCGCTTTATCTTCAGCTTGCGACGTCGGCATTTATACCTGAACTCTTGCCGTCGGTGTTGGTTTACTGTTGATTCTGACGAGAACAACCCTATCACTGATCTGTTCACCGTAATTCACTCCCTGCCCTACCTTCCTATTCGTAACGAGTCCTATTCCCGTTATATCATTTTCTGCTGCTGTTGATATTGCTCTGTGCTTCATCTGACCAGAAATCTTTGTCTTTTTTCCATTTCACTTCACTGTGTCCCACTATACACGTATCTGCCAGAATGTTATGACCGTCTATCTAATAGCTGGTATGTCCGCCTTTGGCACGGATAACAAAGGCGACGTGTCGCGTCGTGGAAGTAATGAGGCCTTGGTAGGTCGCTGGATGGAGTTCGACCACATCTGCACGCAAGTGTCACATAATTTCCGTAAATTCCGGGGAGGGCGGCAATGAGCTCTGACACCACGTTCCATCACACCCCAAAATGTGTAAGATCGGGTTCAGATCTGGCGAGTTGGGGGGCAAACACGTCAACTGTAACTCGCTACTGTGTTCGTCGAGGCACTCCATCACGCTCCTGGCCTTGTGACATGGGGCTTTACCTTGCTGAAAAATATCACTGCCCTCGAGAAACATGGTAGCCATGAAGGGATGTACGCGGTGTGCAACCAATGTACGATATTCCTCGGCCGTCATGATGCCTCGCACGAGCTTCACTGGATCCAAGGATGCCCACGTGAATGTTTCCCAGATCGTAAAGGAGCCGCCGCCAGCTTGTCTCCTTCCCGCAGTACAGTTGCGGTGTCAAGGAGGTGTTCCCTAGAAGACGACGGATTTGTGCCCTGCCATCGGGATTCACAAGTCCATGCTACGCTCTGCCACTGCACCTGCCTCCACAGCCGATTGTCACGTGCCTATTTCAGTAGCAGTTGGCGATGTCGTGGTGTTAATATCGGCACATGCGTGGCTCGTCGGCTGCGGAGGCCCATGGTTAGGAGTGTTCGATGCGCTGTGTGTTCTGACACACTTGTGCTCTGCCCAGTACTAAAGTCTGTTGTTAGTTTCGTCAAAGTTCACAGCCTGTGCTATTTTACCAGTCTGCCCTACCTACGACGTCGGACATCTACACATGGATGGTGTCTGGCTAATCCTACGACGCCTGGGCGTGGTTTCATGTTGGTTTCGCCTCGTGTTGAAGACACTGACCACAGCGCTCCTCGAACACCCGACGAGGCGTGCCGAGCCTCCGGGCCATCATAATCTGCCCTCGGTCAAACTCATATCGGTTGCGCGTCTTCCCTATTCTAAACACGATACAACATGCACTGTGCATGTGTCTGGCTGTAATGTTTTACCTTATCAGTGTATCTAGTTTGAGCTTTTTAATTTCCCTCTTCACATTTTCCAAGTTTCCTAACACGTTCAAACTTCTCTCATTCCACGTCACGACTCGTCGAGCGTCATCTTTCCGATGGTTATTCGATCTTTTTCTCACGTTCGCCTACCACTTGGTAGTATCCTTCCGGGGATTCGAATGGAGGATTAGTTCGGAACCTTTTGCCAGTGGAGAGATCATCTTGGCACTTTTTCTATTACAGGCATCGTGTCCTGTGGATACATATTATGTGTCTTTTATACCGTCGCTTCCATTGCCTTCTGCATCCTCGTGCCGTTGATCATTGCTGACTCTTCCCCACCTTTTGCGGTCAGTTTCGCAACCCAATTACAAGAGAGTGCCCTGAACCTCCGCTCCTCCGGCCTCTTTGACAAGGTCGTTGGAAGGACAGGAATACATCCGACAAATAACTGATGACATAGACTTCAACGAATAATGTACTATGAGATGAAGATGTTGTGTCAAGAGAGGATTTCGTGGCAGGCCACATTCAAACCAAGCAGTAGACTGATGACTCAAAAATAAATAAATAAATAAATAAATAAATAAATAAATAAATAAAAATAAAATAAATGGCTAGAGACAGTGGTACAAAGTCTCACTGTGATATCTCCTGGATGTCGGGCGTACAAGTATTTTCCCTTGTAAACGTCACAATCCAACTCATAGCAGTTGCACATTGAATGGTGATATCGTACCGATATTTAGTGACCAATTGCACTAATCAGTATCCATTATATTTTACACCTCTCCACAAACTGAAATCGAATTGATACTTCAGTCTGCGCGGCGTTGCATAATTCTGTCTCAGTTTGTGAAAATAATTTTTTGTTGTGGTGGGGGAGATAGAATACTGATCCAGTTTTCTTAGCAGAACTTGTTAAATGGCTTTCAGGTTTGCTGTTGCAACGGAATCTCCACAAAGAAAGATATTTAAGACCTCAAAAATGAAGCTCTGGCAGTTTTAAGCAAGAAAAAAATATCCTGGTAGCATATTCTGTGATCTTGTGAAATCGTTTGATAGAGTGAACCACAAAATTGTACAATACACGGCGAAATAAAATTTCATGATGTGGATGGATTCTTACCTTCATACCAAGAAGGGGAATGCCATATTGAGGGATTGTGTCACAGGAATGAAACAAACCAGAGATTGTGGGAACATAACACGTGGGGTCTCAAAAGGACTGGTATTGAGTCCACTCTTGTTGTCAGCATATATAAACGATCTACCAATGACTTTGAAGGACGATACAAAAACTGAAACAGTTGCTCTTAACACAAGCGTACGAATGAAGAGTTCATACAACCTTAGAAGATACAGGTCAGTTGATACCTGAATAGCTTGCATTTATCGTAAATCTCTCACCCAGTGCATGCTCCAAAGCGCCTGGAAAAAAGCGCAAGTGACGCCAGTGTATAGGAAGAATCGCCTAAAACTGGCACCACCAATATTGGGGGAATGGGAAGATATATTCATATGCGGTTTCCACAGAACGGACTGGCAGTCATGGGCTCGTATTTTTATGTAATCAACATATTGTAATAAGACTTAGCAAATGTATTTTTTTGGCAAACTTACACTTTTTAAATGAAACAATACCTATTGACACTAACAAACTAAAAGTAGGATAACTTAGAATGTCAGTGGTGTTTATTGTAGCAGTCTAGTGAGAGTCGTTTACGAGGTATCGCATTGTGCGATGTTTCCACACTGGCAGTTGTTTGTGTCTTTCAACCTACGTACTTGCTAGGTGCGATGTTGTTATGTTTTCTTACTGTGTAGTTGTGTGTTTCTTGAGTGCATTGCGACTTGCTAGACAGTTAGTGAGTGACAATCCAAGCAGGAGGTCGTGAGTCGACGATGAGGTTTACCGACGCATAAAAGGCCGACGTGCTCAAGGTGTATGGAGTGTGAAGGAAGAATGCAATGCATTCTTGCACGGTGTATGTGGCAAGATATCACAATAGACGTTAATCATCTACCTGTTTAAACAGTTATGTGAAAGTGGTAGTGTAACACCAACCGCTATTGCACTTGATCCGCACGTCATCTCTCACACAGTCCAAGAGGCAGTGGCATGAGTCAGGCAGGTGTCCAATGCCTTCTCCATCGACATAGCTTCCATCCCTATCACACGTCTCTCCATCAAGAGATGCATGAAAACGATGATGAGAATCCTGTTAATTCTGTACATGCGCGCTAAGACAGGACACTCCAGATGTACCAAGAATCTCGTTTAGTAACGAAGCCACGTTTATCATATAAGTAGGCTGTTTATGTTTTCTTATTGGCAACGTTACATAGCGCTCTGTGTGAGAATCACTGGCTGTGCTGTGTGCAGTCTGTGGCTGGTTTGCATTGTTGTCTGCCATTGTAGTGTTGGGCAGCGGCAGCTGGATGTGAACAGCGCGTAGCGTTGCGCAGTTGGAGGTGAGCCGCCAGCAGTGGTGGATGTGGGGAGAGAGATGGCGGAGTTTTGTAATTTGTCATGAACCGCTATATATATTATGACTATTAAGGTAAATACATTGTTTGTTCTCTATTAATATCTTTCATTTGCTTACTATCCCTATCAGTAGTTAGTGCCTTCCGTAGTTTGGATCTTTTATTTAGCTGGCAGTAGTGGTGCTCGCTGTATTGCAGTAGTTCGAGTAACCAAGATTTTTGTGAGGTAAGTGATTTGTGAAACGTATAGGTTAATGTTAGTCAGGGCCATTCTTTTGTAGTGATTATTGAAAGTCAGATTGCGTTGCGCTAACAAAATATTGTGTGTCAGTTTAAGCACAGTCATTTGTAATTTTTCTAAGGGGACGTTTCGTTGAAAGGGGACGTTTCAATCAGTCATGTCCAGATTAATGGCCGATGACATGTGCTATTGTTCTGCTGATAATCCCCGTTGGCTTCGTAAGGTGGAGCGTCCGCGTCCATGGAGTGTAACGTGTGGGGTGTGCTAGTTAGCATTCAGCTTATAGGCCCGTTTTTCATGGACGGAACACTGAAAGCGCACAATTATCGCAGCCTCGTAACGTCTTCCACTGATGCTTGAAAACTTACTTTGCAGACTAGGAGTAATTTGTGGTACCAACATGATGGCTGTCCAGCCCACAGTGCACGAAATACTACAGAATGTCATCACGAATTGTTCAGAAATCGTTGGACTCGACGCAGAGGACCTGTACGTTGGCCGCCCCGTTCCCCGAATTTGACACATGTAGAATTTTTTCTTTGGGGAAAGCTGAAAGACGCTGTCTGCAGGGAGACACCAAGTACACCCGATGACATACAATGACGCGTTACTGCAGCCTGCTCGGACATCGCTGGAATGCTAGTACGAGTGCAGCAGTCGTTCCATACCAGACTGGAAGCGAGCATAGCCGCTGTGGTAGCCATTTTGAACACAACCTTTTATGGCTAAATGACTCGTTACAGGTCATAATGCACGTAACTAGTATATGCGCTTACGTTGTTCTCTAGCGTGTGCTACCACAGTGTAATGCCACTTCCTCGGACGAGAAATGAAAATCAAAAATTAGCTTTAAAATTCCCAAAGATTTCCCCAAAACAAGTTCCAAATTCCATGAAAAATTAACAAGCAAACAAACTGCCAGTCAACACTATTATTTGGATATTAACCAGTAATTGAATCGGAATCTAATGCTTAGTAATTTATTAACATACGAAAGAAAGATGGGATTACGATAAAATCAAACTCAATATTCAAAATCATAGTAAATCGCAAAATCATTATAATTAAAATTTTCACAGTAGAACCAACGTTCCCAAAGAATACTCCGTGTGAGTACTCTTTGAGATTCGTGAGTCATGGCTAAGGATAATTCAATCCATTGTCACTACGTTACGAGACTTAGCCAAAGCAGGTCATACTTTTGTATGCTCGTATATGTAGGCGCTATTAGATTGTTTTTTCAGAATTGATTATTGCGATCTACTATGATGCAGTGAAACGATACTTTGACTTCAAATATTACGTTGTTTAGAATTCAGATAGAGGACTTGCGTATATTAGACGGAAGTGACTTTTAAATAGATAACCTGAAGTTAACACTATTTAGGAAGTGAACTCAGATAGACAATTTCATTCGTAATAACTAATGGACTACGTAATTTGGCGATAGTTACGAAGCATATAATTTATAATTCCCTCCAACACCTGGGAAAGCTTCTTCCTCACGGCTCTGTTAGGAAGTGACTAATATTGTGTAATAAACCAGCATATCGTGTCAATTCACGCATTTATCATTCAAGTTTTACAATATTATTATAGAGATAACGTGCCGCGATATTATTTGACTGAAGCGCTCGGCGCTTATATAGAAACTCCTTGACGTTAGGAATTAATAACACTGTTACGACTGATTATAGATTTGAGATTGCAACCAGTCTATAGGGAATTTGGTGTCGCTGGAACTAATTTGAACTTATCATTAATATTTAAATAGCAACTGATAAACCATCGATTATAAAGGATTTAATTACGACATTTAGTGAAGTAAATATCTCGCAGAAGTCGCGAGTTCAGTTCATCAATGTTCTATTTGTAACGTCGATACCGATACATAAGAAATAACGATCTCATTGCTCTACCGCTGAGTGTTGGCCAAGACCGAAGATCTGAAAGGACGTTACAACAGGTATTGTACAAGTGTCAGTACGGGAAATTTCCAAAATACGATATCTAGTAAGCGACTCGCACTAGAATACTGTATCAAACACCACCGATATTGTAATTTAGCCTACTTTTATTTTGTTAGTGTCAATGGGCACCGTTGCATTTAAAAATGTGTGTTTGCACAAATAATACACTTTCTAGGTATTATTACAATCTGTTGATTGGCCAACAATACAAGCCCCTGACTACAAATCCATTCTGTGACAACCGCCCTTGAATAGCACTTTCCATTTCCACAATATTTACGGTTCATGTTTTTGGTGATTCACCCCGTCATAAGAAGAGTAACGGAAAGGACCCACAAAGCTACAAACTAGTTTCCTTAACATCAGTTTGCTGCAGAATTCCTGAACATATTCTCAGTTCGAATACAATAAATTTCCTTGAGACCGAGAAGCTTCTCTCGTGCGAAATTCAGCTTCCTCTTTTCTCACATGATGTACAGCGAACTATGAACATGATATACAGCGAGCTATGGGTGAGTGGTAACAGGCGGATTCCATATTTCTAGATTGCCGAAAATCACTTGACACGGTGCCCCTTTGCAGATTGTAACATAACCAGAGATCCAACGATTCAGATCCGGTGAGCGGGGAGGCCATGCTACCTTCAGTGACGAGTTCCCGCTTCTAACTGAACCCCGATGATCAGCAAATACGTTTCTGGAGGCGCCCTAGACAGCGCTAACACACCACTGTGACTGTCCCCGCCATACAGCCTGACAGCTAGGAGCGATGGTCTGGGGTGAAGTCTATTTTCATAGCAAGACCCCTTCGGTCGTCATCCGCAACACCCTTACACCACAGCGGTGTGTCGACGTAATTCTACGCCACGTTATGTTGGCCTTTTTCACGCGCCATCTCGGGATTAGGTTTGAGCAAGATAACGCCCACCACACACGGCGAGAGTTTCTACTTGTCAAACCCTACCTCGGCAAGCAACGTCGCCGGATCTCTGTTTCTACACGGGAACGTTGGCTACATTATGAGCAGGTCCCTTCAGCCAGTTCGCGATTTTGACGATCTAACCCGCCAGTTGGATAGAACTTGGCACGATATCCCTCAGGAAAAGAATCAATAACTATCAAGCAATGTCAAACCGAATAACTGCCTGCATCAGAGTAAGAAGTTGGCCAACGCTACATTGACTTAGAAGATCTTACACGTGAATAAATTAACCAATTTTTCTAAAATTGTAATGATTTGTTTGTCTGCAGTTGTACACAACAACTGCCGATTTCCGTCCCATTCGGATAAATTCTTCGTAGTCTGTTTTTTTTTTGTATTTTTAACGACGTTAGAAGCTATTGAAAAGAAAAGTCCATTTTTATAACATTCACAATGAAAAACTGAAAGGCATGGCGGCTGTAATCCCCTATTGCAATATACACTGAAGAGTCGAAGAAACTGCTATAGGCATGAATATTCAAATGCAGAGATGACTGGAAACATGTTGCCTGGTCGGACGAGTCTCGTTTCAGATTGTATCGAGCGGATGGACATTTACGGGTATGGAGACAACCTCATGAATCCAATGACCCTGGCCGGCCGAGGTGGCGCTACAGCCTGGAACCGCGCGACCGCTACAGTCGCAGGTTCGAATCCTGCCTCGGGCATGGATGCGTGTGATGTCCTTAGGTTAGTTAGGTTTAAGTAGTTCTAAGTTCTAGGGGACTGATGACCTCCGAAGTTAAGTCCCATAGTGCTCAGAGCCATTTTGAACCACTGACCCTGCATGTCAGCAGGGGACTGTTCAAACTGGTGGAGGCTCTGTAATGGTGTGGGGCGTGTGCAGTTGGAGTGATATGGGGCCCCTGATACGTCTCGATACTACTCTGACAGGTCACACATACGCAAGCATCCTGTCTGATCACCTGAATCCATTCACGTCCACTCAGCAATTTCAGCAGGATAATGCGACACTCCACACCTCCAGAACTGCTACAGAGTGGCTCCAGGAATACCCTTCTGAGTTTAAACACTTCCGCTGGCCACCAAACTCCTCAGACATGAACATTATTGAGCATATCTGAGTTGACTGCAACGTGCTGTCCAGAAGAGATCTCCACCCAGTCGGCTCTTACGAATTTATGGACAGCCCTGCAAGACTTCTTTAGACATTAGCTGCGTCCACGCCACGTCGTATTGTGGCACTTCTACGTGCTCACGGGGCCCCTACACGATATTAGGCCGATGTACCAGTTTCTTTTTCTCTTCAGTGTAAATATGCAGGGTGATTACAAAGACCAAGAAGCATTTCGAGAAATCGATGGGGGTAAATGGCTGAACATAACGTAACAAATGATACAGTATGTGAAACATGATCCCTAAGTTACCATCCCCTCCGATTTTCTTCTTTTCTTAAGATGGTGCCAGCTACTTAGTTTAGAAAACAACCCACAATTACGCCATGGTGAGTAGCGAGCCATGGTGCGCCTTTTCTGGCACACCAGCTGTTTGGCACGACTATCGATTGCCCAGCTGTACTACGATCTTTGCCCGTGTTGTGATCTGGCGACGGGTATTTGCGGTCTGTTGAGTTGGTCGTGGGACTCGCTACGAGGCGCTAGGACGTGCTTGAGTGGACGACGGAGCAAAACACACGGGCTCGGCCAGCAGCGGCGCGGTCGGTCTACCTTGCAGGACGGTCACGAGTTTGTGGTGCACCTGCCTGATGTCAACTCCGCTGCTCGTCGCCGTGTTTTCTCGGACAGACCATTTCCTTGAGACCATCTCGAACAACGTCCTCCATCGGAGGTGTAAGTGGTTTTGGTGCCTTCGTTTAGTGGAATCGTTTGCGTTGCACCGACTGTCACGTGTTGGTTGGCTGGTTGCCCTAATGTACGAGGGTTATTCCAAAAGTAAGGTCCGATTGATTGCCAAATTGAAACCACAGTGAACATCAGAAATGTTTTACTTGTAACAATTAGCTACACCTTTCAGCTACTTCTCTACGTAGTCGCCGTTCTGACTTAGACTTTTGTCATAGCGTTGTACCAACTTTTCAATAGCCTCATCATAGAAGGCAGTCGCCAGTGCTTTCCGCCAATTCTCCACGCTGGCCTACACCTCGTTGTCTGTGTCAAAATGTTGTCTTCAAAGACAGCGTTTCATGTGACCAGAGATGAAACCCAGGGGGAGACAATTGCGGACTGTATTGTGGGTAATCTCACATTTCCATTTGAAAACGATGCAGGAGCATCTTCATTGCCCCTGCAGAAAGCGGCTGAGAATTGTCTTGAAGAAGAAACAGCACGACAGTTATGTAATGTTAGCTGCATAGCTTCAGGCGAAATTTCTCACCAGGCCCTCGTACTTGGCGGCAGACACTATTTTCTAGACATCTTTACGCACTCACTGCGAGCTCAGAAATGAGAAGAGCGACGTGATGCTAACTGGGGTTATACTAGAGACACTACCCAACACATCTGTGCAAAGCTTTATCGGATTTTCATAGTCGTTTCCATTTCGCGACCGATCGGACCTTACTTTTGGAATAACCCTCGTATGTGTTGTTGAAGTAAGAGCAGCTGGCAAGGTGTGTGATCGCAAGGAGACCAGCAGTCACTACTTCCTTTAAGGAAATCAGCGTCCCCGAAAGTTGTAGTAATTGTAACCTATTGAAGATATTAGGTCATAGACTAGTTGTAATTTTCTGCATACCAAGCTTACACTATTGGCAGTTACATTGCAGACCTATGTAAGGAAATTAAAGTGCACAAAACTTAGTTTGTGCTGAATAACGTAATATTATCATGAAATTATTTCCATTTCATCTTTGTACACTTTGTCGGCCTTAATGATATATGCAAATATTCTTTGGCTAACTATGAGAGTGTAAAAGTCTTATACTATTTTATAACGTTGTATTGGTGTACAAGCCTTAGTTTAAATATTTTACAGCATTGATATCGCTCCAAAATTTTAGTCGTTTTATTGAAAGCATTTATTGGTTTTTTAAAATGATATTTATTGGTTCTTAAATTATATTAACTGATGTTTGCTTGGTGTTTGCCATGTTTTCTGCGGTCTGTTTGTGTTCGTTTTCTGCGAGTTGGGGTGTGTGGGAGCGGCGCGAAGTTCCGCTTCGGTGCACAGAAGCTGTGACGTGTCGTCTGATGGGAAGTGACTCCCGGTTGGGCCCCGGCGTTTAGGAGTTGCTTTGGACGGCTGGTCTGCTGCTTCCGGCATTTTAAGTTAAGTCGCCTTTTGTCCAGAGCAGCCTGGCATCATTGTCCGTTTGATAGTTGTTGAAGCTATTTTATATACATGTAAAAAAATGGGGTTTTAATTGCTTGGGAGTCAATTGCATTAATTAACTTGCTGTGCTCCTTGTGTTATTTGGGTTCTTAACGAATTGGTGTGCTTTGTAAATCATTTTCATATTATTGATTATTGCCTTTAAAAAAAGGAAAGGGAACAAACGGTTCAAACGGTTCTGAGCACTATGGGACTTAACATCTGAGGTCATCAGTCCCCTAGAACTTAGAACTACTTAAACCTAACTAACCTAAGGACATCACACATCCATGCCCTAGGCAGGATTCGAACCTGCGACAGCAGTGATTTCACTTTCAACTAGATAGCGCCGCTCTACATTTTCATGATTGTGCAATGCGACGTTGCCACGTCGCTGCATAGGTCGTGCAGCGGCCACTGACGCTATGCTACTCAAATGGACTCCACGGTCGCTGGACTTGTCTTGCGATTTTTCGATGTGGAGTTACATCAAGTATAGCGTCTATGTTCTACCTCTTCGACAGAACCTCGGCTATTCTTGCCGTTACTCTTGATACGTTGGCTTGGGTGTGGGTGGTATTGGACTTCCGACTGCTGTGTGACGAATGGTGGGTGCATAGAACTACTCTAAACACTATAAAAAGGGCCTTGAGAGTTTCTCTCTCAGATACTGTATCATTTGCTATATTATTCTTCGTCAATTATTTATACCGACTTTTTTAATATTTCATGGAATTTGTAAATGAAAGGAATAAGGAGCTGCTAAACCAATAGACCATATGATTCCCCTCACCTAGCAAAGCTGACATTAATAAGTCCCTGTTACTGTATTCTTCCCTGCAAGAACTTCCGAACGCCATTAAAAATATAGTTGTATCTAAAATAAAATCTACTTCAGTATCTCGTTAAAGAATGGCCTTTACATAGTTATGTGCCCCCAGTGCACTATCATTTGTAGAAAACCTCGTTTCGGCATCTTGAACCGTTCATGAAATAAATAGGGTGTTACGCCTTATATGACTCACTTGATAGATGGTGAACATCAATGGCCATACAAGAATCCTTTAGGGTACGACCATCGACGTGTAATAAGGGGAAATGGCTCTACGGAACTACGGTACGCTCTGAAGCCAGCGCCACCATATTAAAATGGTTCAAATGGCTCTGAGCACTATGGGACTTTACATCCATGGTCATCAGTCGGAGAACTACTTAAACCTAACTAACCTAAGGACATCACACAAAACCCAGTCATCACGAGGCAGAGAAAGTCCCTGACCCCGGGAAACCGGGCGCGGGAAGCGAGAACGCTACCGCACGACCACGAGCTGCGGACACCGCACCATATTAGATGCCCCAAAATATTAGCAGACTATTATTTACGATTGTTTGTTAATTGTTTTAAAGATTTTATGTTACGGTGTTCTCGTGATTAACACAGCATTAGGAAAGCATTTTTAGTATTCTTGTCTGGTCTCTAATCCATATTTGATCTAGTAATACGATGCATTTCACCTCGTTAATGTAATTCTTTTCGTTATGCTTTTCGACTAATCAAGAAGAGGAGCGTGAGAAATGAAACGACTGCTTTCGTAACCTAGCATTTTCCTACCTAAGGACCAATGAGACCAACGTTCCGTTTATACCCTCTTCTCAGAAATGCTTAGAACATATTTTGCTATGTTTGGTCGGTTTCCAATCTTTCCTTCTCACAGCTTTCACCAAAGGGCTTTTCGAGTTCGACTGATAGAAAATCCAGTCAAATGTCATAAATAAAAACACTACAGTAGAGGTATACACCGCAATCAAAATTCTTGTATATAAAAGATAATATCGCTTGAACAAATCGACTTTAGAGTGGAGCGTGAGTATTTTAAACTTTAGACTACAAGAAGAATGATTAGTACACCCCTAAATGACGCGAGCTGTCGTTTTTTATCAAAATACTTCGACCAGAGGGTAATTTTTGGGACAACTAACACGGCGGACATCGGTTTCCAATTTGTGTCGTCATGAGAACTCCTGTCCAGTCGCATTAAAGTGACCACCTCTCAGATGCCTGAATAACCGTCTTTTGCAGCGTGCGCCACTGCGATACTTGAATCAAGACAGTAAGTGAGGCTCAGGAAGGTACCGACAGGGATGTGACGCCATTCCAACTCCAGCGCCGAGGTCAGTTGCGCTACGTTTCTCGCTTGGGGAGCCGTGTAGGGAACAGCGCGATCAAGTTGGTCTCACACCTTATCGACTGCATTTAAACCCGGAGAGACTGGTGGGCAGTGGACTACGGTAAACTCATCCCAATACCCTTCAAACCAGGCACGTACACTGCGCGCTATGTGACAGGTGGCGCTGTCGTGCTGGTAGATGCCATCGTGCCGAGGTAGAACATACTGCATGTGTGGCTGAATATGGTGTCCAAGGATAGATGCGTACATGTATTGGTCCCCTGTGTCTTCCAGAATGACAGGTCACTTACAGAATGCCACGAAATCGTTCCCCAGACCAGAAAGCTCTCTCGTCTGGGGCCCTATTCTGTATCGTTCATACCGATCGTTGTAGTAGGTTAGTCTCGGTAGTGACGTCATTTTCGGTTCTTTATCGAAATATCCTATTTAGTAAGCTTCTGAGACATGTTACCGAACGGTCCTCCCACCGATTTTACGACAATTGTAGCGAGAGGTTTTGGATTTCGGTCTGGCCCTGTCGATCGGTGAGCTGTGGTTTAAATACACCTACAATTTGTTATTTTAAACATATTTAGCGGTTTTTAGCTTTGGATTTAGTGATTGTGTTACTAAAGAATCACCAGAGGACGCATACAGTTCGAAAGTATTTTCCATTGTTAGAAATATGGTTAGGTTAGGTTGTTAACTGTGAATAATTACATACCAAAAAAAAAAAAAAAGTTTTCGGTCAATTTTCTCTCAAAATACGTGTTATTTTTATGCAAATAAGAGTTTAAAGATCATTAAATATCAAGACATCGGCTCTGCTTACGTATATTACACGAGTGTGAATTGACGTTACTAGTGCTTTGTGGACTATTTCCCACAAATAGGTTAATTGGTAATTATCAAAACGTGTTTACAACTTTCAAGTAACAATGGAAAGCAATTATGTGAAGCCTTATATTGGAAACTTTCCAAACTATCACGCATTTATGACTTACGCAGCACCGTTTGGCAACGAAGTCAGACGACGTTTCTCTACGTCAATACTACAACAATTGAGAAACGCGCGTCTGTTTTTTGGTATGGCCAAGTGGACGCCGGCACGGTAGCTCAGCGTGTTCGGTCAGAGGGTTAGCTGCCCTCTGTAGTAATAAAAAACTGAGTTAATACCTCAACAACGAACTTAACGGATGTATTACGACATCCGCCCCGAGCAGAAGCAACGAACAAAAGCGAACAAATTGAGATTTAAAAAAAATGGTTAGCGCTCCGGTATGCGGTTCTAAAGGAGACGGATGGGTGCAAAAAATTTTTGTTCCTCTTCATATATGCAACACGTTCTGAGACAGTGCTATTCGTGTAAGTTCAGATTTTTCTGCAATATTCGTTATTACTTACATGTAAGAGCGCACTTCCTCAGTAATGATTTTCGTGATTTTTGTGTGTTTTAAATACAAAACATGAAATTGTTGGAGATGAAATTGCTGTGAGTAAAACAACCGACAGTGACCTTTATATTTTTTCTTGTCAGAAATAATTCACCATTTTTTCTGAATATGTAGAGATTTCCGAGTATGCTGTTAGACAGGAATCTAAGAGCACAACTTAAATTACTGGGAATGTAAGTAGCAGCAGTGATCTTCATAATCTTGCTTGTCACAAGTATTATCTGCGATCGAATCCTCAACAACAGTAAATAGAGATGAAAGGCCTCCACCGTAGTATTTTTAGACTCTAGCACCATATACGATATATTTTCATTCATGAGATGCATGTTATAAACTTCGACGAACTGCAGGAACTCTAGAAAAACGTGTTTTTTCAATTTTGTTTTTAAGACCCATCATATAGGGAAGTAGGCTACTTAATCATTTGGATCTCTAGGAGCGAGTTATAACCACATTCTGTTTATCTTCTTATTCTTTGAAACTCTCAGAATCAATTATTCAGGTGTTTTTATAGATGTATTAGTACAATGTGGTACTACACACTATTCCTAACTCATTTTCCCAAACGTAATATCCAAAACACGATGTCAGTGTGAATGAGAATAAGATGACATAATGCAGCGTATACGACCATCCTCAGAATACAGTCAAATACGCTATCGTTAGTATGCATGCATGGAAACATGAGCTCAGGAAAAGTATAAAAATTTCTATGCATTTCAGCTGAGAATCATGGAAATGGATACACTGCGCTTGATACTGTTAAGGAGGAGGCAAGAACGATGAAGGCGGGTACGTCAGCTCGATGGAATGCGGCGTCATGCGTTATGGCAACATAAACGCAATTTTCGGTACCGTACTTCGCGGAATAGCGCGCCTGTGTCGTCTGCTAGCCTCGTTGTGTTCGTGGTGCCATACGAGCTGCAGTGCGCATGCGTGGATCTGCAGTCGCTTGCTTTTGATTGGCTTGCGCGACGCGAACCGACAACAGCACTTCGGTTCTCTAGACCCGAACGGTATCGCTACCGAAATGCATACTGAATAAAGATGGGACTCTAATTAGAGTACTAGACCGTTCGGTACTCTTGAGTACCGAAACGATCGGCACAATGGCGGAAAGCTATAGAATAGGCACCCAGACTAGAACGCTCCTTCTTCTGGCCAAGACCCTCCTGAGTATCCAAAGGCCATCTGTCCGATGGAGCATTAAGCGTGATTCATCTGAAAAGGACATCTGGCCTCCACTCAATGGACGTGCAGTTGCGGTATTGGCGTGCAGATTCCAGCCTTTGTCATCGACGAACAGCACTCAGCTTGGGTGCACGAACCGGCATCTTGTGCACACGTCCATACGTAGCGACGGTCGTGTATGGGTAGACACTATTGGTAGACCTTTGGTTGAGATGGGTGGTCACTTACACAACAGTTGCACGTCAATTCACCAGTACAGATCCCCGCAGCCGTCGTTCACTCTGTCAGCGTGCGCCACAGTTACGTCGGCGCTAGTGCTGGATAGCGCCATTTTACCAAATGCGGTGTACATTAACCACGGCGGTACACGAACAGTTTAGAAACTTAGCCGTTTCGGAAACTCTTCCACCCGTGTCCGGAAAGCCAACGATCATGCCCTTTTCTAAGTGAGATAAACAGCTCCGTTTTCGCATTACAACAACGACTGCACTATTGTCTGCGTCCCCCTTCCCTCGGCGCTTCCGACACTCGTCAAATACCCTCTACTGCTAGTACTGCCAGCTGTCGTCTGCGAGTGGTGAAAGGGGTCAATTAGACACGGTTTCATTTAAATTGTTGGCTTTATCGCCTCGCATCTTGTAACGTACAGCCATTAGTGGCATTGAGTATCTCATTATTTTTCTTCTTTAGGGCCAGCAGCGTAATACATGTCTGAGAACGACATGATTGGTAGAGTACATACACCAAACAGCTGCTTCTAATAAGTAATCTTTATTTATGACAGACTGGACAGACTGTTTCGGCTTAATCGGCATTTTCAAGTACATCTAGGTTGATGCGACGTCCGTATTGCGTCGTTAGTGGACTGCTTCGTAACTGTCACTGCTTTATTATGATCGTAAATGGAGTCGAGATGTTGAAATAAGGCGTTAGTTACGACGTGACAGCAATTCGACAGTTGCACTCTAACGACTCTATATGTGGTTATTTATTTAATCACGATGCCGATCCGTCCCCTTTCCTTATCTTTCCACCTCCTGTTGTTGATCTTGGGTAATTGTGGAAGTCTGACTGTTTTAGAGATTGCCTCTTTTTAGGAAGAGATAGTGGCTTAGTAGCTTCACTAGTGCAGGTGAAATTTGCGACATCGCGAAAACAAGTGGTGAAGCCGAGCATTGGTAAGTGCTACGAATTTCCCTTTGGGAAGGGGGACGATAGAGTGCACAAAGGAAGAGAGGTCACAATGCTCCAGACCTTCGGAGGTGGGTGACGTGTGTTTGGCGCAGTGCTGGACTTGCAAACATTCACTTCACAAAACGGTTATTAGTACCTAGACTATATAGCAACACTTCGTTTTGGGCTGACCACTGAGCCACGTGAGTTCCGCTCTTAGCTAATTCAGTCTTAATTAGTACATTAGGAAAGCATGTGTTAATTTATAGGATATCTTCGTAAGGATAATTTAAGATGGAATTCATAAGATTGGCGGTTTACTACCATCACGTGTAGTCTGTAAAAAACGGGTACATCTCTATTGGGTGGTTTATGATCCAGTCTATTTAATACTGAGATGCACCTGTCGTGTTAGATATTACGTTAAATACTTTTGGGATCAATATTCATTATCTGGCGATCACTTCGATCAGCTGCCACGTATGTAGATGATAAGAATGGGTCTCCCTACCATACAATGCTGGTGCATAAAATATGCTATGAGGGAGTGTAAGAAAGTACCCGCCAGGATAGCCGAAAGTGCTAACGGGCTGCTTCCTGGACTCAGGTAGAAGCGCCAGACCCGGATCTAATCCGCCCAGCGGATTAACGGCGACGGCCGGTGTGCCGGCCAGCCTGGATGTGGTTTTTAGGCGGTTTTCCACATCCTACTATGTGAATACTGGGCTGATCTCCACGTCCCGCCTCAGTTACACGACTCAGACATTTGTAACACATTCACACCATTTCACGATTTACACTAGACGCAGACAGCTGGGGTATACTAATTCTGTCCTGGGGCGCATGGGGTGGCGGCAGGAGGAGGAAGGGCATCCGGCCACCCCTTACAACTAACATGCCGAATCCGGTTAACCATGGCCGACCCTGCGTAACTGCAGGACAAGGCGCAAGCGATAGATAGGAGTATAAAAATGTAGAGAGATTACCACAGCGTGTGTAGATTAAACTGCCGCCCAGAACAAGATCTGGTATTTTGTGTAGCTTCTCGCGATTAGGAGTGCAGTTTTAAGTGTGGCACGTGTCACAAACGGTAAGTCACTTAACATCTCCAGAACAAAGGGAGACGTGTCCATCGTGCGACCAGGGCTGGCCTTAGCTGGCACGGGGCCATGTGCAGAACTTCTGCGCTGGGCTCTCCTGCACCCCCCCCCCCCTTCCCATCTCTGCCCCTCCTACAACACACCTTATACACCTTCATCACGTTAAGAAGAATTCTGTTTTGTCATTGACATACTACCAATACATGAAAAGACTGTTACTACAGCAGACCTATAGACCTACTGTTGTGATGAGAAAAAATTAATCAGAGAAGGAATCTTAATGGGTATGGTAATTCCAAAAATGCTACTAATAAAAACTAACTTAGCTGTGGGAATCCTTCCAGTTTAATGAAATTCAAAATCAAATAAAAATAAGGTTTACAAGTTTTTTCATGATATACACTTAAATGTTTTTATCTCTTGACTGTACTCTATATATACAAGAAATTAAATGAGTTGTACATTACAAACAATAAGGGTTTTAAGTGTTTTCTGCTTTGCGCACTTTACACAAAACATCTTTTCCTTGTTTTTTGACGAGCCAATTAATCAATAATATCTTCAAAATTCAATTCTGAAACCGCGTCGTGTTCCACTGACAACATGGCAAGAGAAAACAGGCGTTCTTGAGAGGTGCTGCTTCTGAAATAATTTTGGATAAGCTTTAAACGTGAAAAGCTCCTTTCAGCAGAGGGGACAGCCACAGGCACGGTTAGTAAAATTCTGTAGACAATACAAATGTTGGGAAATGGGATTCCGGTGTCATTCAAGTTCTTCAGTATTAACATAGTTTTCACATCCTAGGGTACCATTTCTCTGAACACTTTAATTTTTGTCAAAAAGTCTGGTGCGACAATGTCTTTCGAACGTTAACCATTTATGTTTATAAAGAACTCTTTTTCAAGGATTTTACATAGCACTTTCAGTAATTCGTCCTGTACGTATTTTAAACATTATGGAGAAAAGAAAAAGTCAAATATTTCGGAATACTTAGCTAGTTGACCAAGCCCTTCTAACTTCTTAACACTATCAACGACGCAGTAGAAAAAATCAATTTCGTATTTCTCCTCTGAAGGCTGAACTCTGCAAACCAATCATAGTCAGTCTGCTTCACCTTCTTGCTAATTCCCTTTTCTTCAAATCTGTAAACTTTCAGCTATATCTTTCGCTGTTATCTGAGCATTAACAAAACCTTCTTCGGGGAAATTTTCAATAAACGTCGCTAGACTTTCGAGGGATTTAGTTGCTGCTTTCACGTCAATGTTTACTGCTTGAAGTGCCTTACTTGCTGCGTTAATGGCAGAGAAGGCCACACCATATAACAACGCCTACAGCAAATTCGACACTTTCTAATTCGTTCACAGCAAGCGAGTGTGCTTCGGTCTTTGTTTTCGATTCAACAGTGCAGCTGCCTACCTCAGGAAATCCGCCTCCGACTTCTCTCTTCTGGTGCCTTATACCTTCGAGACTCTCCACCCTACTTTCCCACCGAGTATCTGAAAACTGTTTAAGTTGGTACCCAGTTCAATAGGGTTTCCCACCTCTGACTAGACGCACTGAAAACCTGTGTACTCTTTGAATGAACACTAAAAAATGTGAGTGCTTTTGCTGTAGATTTTCCCGTGTCTGATAACACAAGATTAAGACTATGGCTGGCACATGTCATATAAAATGCTCTCGGATTACACTTTAGGATTCTGGCATGAACGCTATTTCAATAATCTTTCTTATTTGTACCATTATTGTAACTTTGGCCTTTGCAATCATGAATATCGAGTCCTAGTTTATCTAGTTTCGACAAAAGGGTTTCAGTCCAAATTTCTCCTTTTCTTCAAGTAACATTCAGAAAGTCGAGGGAGTGTTCTTCTACAGTCACTGCGTTTTCTATAAATTTACAAACCTAACAATCAATGTCATTTATTCACTGTGGCCTGTGCTAGGAGTACATTAAAGTTGTTGTTATCCTTGTGGTCTTCAGTCCTGAGACTGGTTTGATGCAGCTCTCCATGCTACTCTACCCTGTGCAAGGTTCTTCGTCTCCCAGTACTTACTACAACCTACATCTTTCTGAATCTGCTTAGTGTAATCTCTTGGTCTCCCTCTACGATATTTACCCTCCACGCTGCCCTCCAATGCTAAATTTGTGATCCCTTGATGCCTCAGAACATGTACTACCGACCGGTCCCTTCTTCTTGTCAAGTTGTGCCACAAATTCCTCTTCTATTCAATGCCTCCTCATTAGTTATGTGATCTACCCATCTGATCTTCAGCATTCTTCTGTAGCACCACATTTCGAAAGCTTCTATTCTATTCTTGTCCAAACTACTTATCGACCATGTTTCACTTCCATACATGGCTACACTCCATACAAATACTTTCAGAAAAGATTTCCTGACACAAATCTATACTCGATGTTAACACGTATGACAGAAAAATATTTACTTTCTTTTACAAAATTAACGATGCTGTTTTTTACTTTGTTGGCAAGCAAACTTATGAGTTCATTTTGAATGTTTCTCCCAAGATAATGGTCATGAATTTCTTAAGTTTATATTAGCCTTAAATGTTCCTGCAAAACAGGGTCAAAGTCTGCTATCATTTCAATCAAACCAAGAAATTTACCATTACTTCCTTGATGGAGCTTGTAGCTGGCTCCCCTTAAGGCCACATTACGTTGAGCTAGGTAAATGAAGGTCAGTGTAATTCTCTTTAGAACCTTACACCAATGTTTCTTCTCTTTTTCCAGTAGTTTAAGATCAATTTGATCAATATCAATTTTTCCACTTTTTTGTTTCAAACGTATCTCACATTCTATCTATTTCTTTGTGCAGTTAATGTGGTTAAATGATTGTTTATGCTCTTTATGTCGATTTCCTAAATGAACCCAGACTCCATCACTTGACAGCTTGTTTGAAGTACATCCAAAAATTTTACAAAAAAAAAAAATAAAAAAAAATAAAATAAACCAAAAAAACTGTCGATAGATTTCGAAGACACAAAGCATTTACGGTCCGTTTTTCTCCATTTGGAAAAGTTCTTAGGTAAAAGTAAGTTGACAATTTTCTTCTGTTCTCATTTAAGCCATTCTCAGAACTTACTATTGCATTTATCAGGGAAGATGTTAACGTATTAGGCCAAGTGCCTGGGTCTGAATTTGTGACTACTTCACACTTGCTATTACTAGGTCTACCTGAATGTGAAATACCAGGAGGTCCGCATTCCAATTCTCATGTTCACTTGTATCTAAAGTACCAGAAGATGAGAGGCTACTTTTAATGGCATCGTCATTTAAGCACACTTTAGTCTCCCTGTCTGAAATTGTTGGTCGAAGAAATTTTCCTTAAGCGCCATTTTGTGAGTTCAAAGACTGTTCATGATGTAGTTTTTTCTCGACCTTTTGAGCACCTGAATCGTATTTTCTAAATCTGACCCTTTCACGAGACACTTGCCTGCTGACACTTTAAGTTCACAGGACAGGAAAAAAGACTCTATCTTCAGACAGAGTGCACACACAACACGTGAAGTGGTGTGAACGGGAAAAGTACCGTACGTTTAAAGTGACGACAATAAACAAATCATTCTGTGGGAAACACATGCTTACGGAAGAATGTAATGCTTGATCTTAGCCACAATAATGAGCAGAATGGCGCGGACAGGCGAGAAACGATGAACCGCATACCTCTTAATTTACGCATGATGAATAGTCATGTACTGACAACAGATATTACTGTAGCGTATCATTATCATAGCCCCTGGTTCCCTCGACTACGATGTAGGCATAATTTTCTGAGACGTAGGCCACTGGCCATAGTCGTGTCACAATGGGTATATAATTGAAATAGATTACATTCAAAGTTGTCAGAAACATCTTACTTTATTTTTTCAAATTCAATGTGATCAAAAGTATCCGGATCCCCACAAAAACATACGTTTTTCATATTAGGCGTACTGTGCTACCACCTTTTGCCAGGTACTCCATATCAGCGACCTCAGTAGTCATTAAACATCGTGAGAGAGCAGAATGGGGCACTCCGCGGAACGCACGGACTTCGAATGTGGTCAGGTGGTTGGGTATCACTTGTGTCATACGTCTGTACGCGAGACTTCTGTAAGTAGGCTGTTTAGGTTTTTATGTTGGTAACGCCACGTAGCGCTCTATATGAAAATTACTGACTGTGCTGTGTGAAGGCTGTGGTTGGTTTGTATTGTTGGAGTATATGCTATTGTAGCGTTAGGCAGTTGGCTGTTAAAAGCGCCTAGCGTTGTGCAGTTGAAGATGAGCCGCCAGCAGTGGTGGATGTGGGGAGAGAGATGGTGGAGTTTTGAGAGCGGATGATCTGGACGTGTGTCCATCAGAGACAGTAAATTTGTAAGACTGGATGTCATGAACTGATATATGTATATTATGACTTTTGAACACAATTAAGGTAAATACATTGTTTGTTCTCTATCAAAATCTTTCATTTGCTGACTATGCCTATCAGTAGTTAGCGCGTTCAGTAGTCAGAATCTTTTATTTGGCTGGCAGTATTGGCGCTCGCTATATTGCAGTAATTCGAGTAACGAAGATTTTTGTGAGGTAAGTGTATCGTGAAAGGTATAGGTTATTGTTAGTCAGGGCCATTGTTTTGTAGGGATTATTAAGTCAGATTGCGTTGTGCTAAAAATGTTGAGTGTCAGTTTAAGCACAGTCAGGGGGATACACGCCTACTTTGTGTACCATGTTTGGCAAGCACAAGGAGCCCTAGCTAATATGGTATTTGCTTATACAACTTTACATACTGATACCATGTTTCTCTAACACATAAATTACACAGCTATCTGATCATTTAACTGAGAGAGACATTTTTTTACTACGACAGTGATACATGTTTACGTAATTACACAGTTGGATAACTTCGTACTTACGAAATTGTATTTTGTCTGTACTGTGTGAACTGTTGATATTTTTTTGGGACCATTGTGATACTATGAAAGCTTTGAATGATGTATTTGGTATGGGATCATGATTTTAAAGTAAGATTGAGGTAGATGACACTACTGAAATGAACAGAGAATTTTTTTAGGTTTTGAAATTATTGCAGAAAACTGACATTTTTGAGATTTGGCTGAGTTTTTATGATGTTATTATTAAGATGACAATGTGTATTATGCTGTTGAGGTATGTTTATGATCAATAAGCTGATGCTATATTAGGAATTTGATTATGCTATGTATCTATTCTGAGGAAATATTGAAGAAGTGTCTACGAATATGTATATGTGTAATAAAGTAAGGACGAATGAGTAGTGGTTAGAGACTCTGGTTTGTGAAAAAGGATGTTGGAAACTAAGAATCGTACTTTGAGTTATGAAATGTGTGTATATGCCTGAATGTATCACTATGCTGGCGAAATTTTTTTGGACATTGTTATATTTACAGGATTTTGTTTCTACACATTTGTAATGCAAATTCTCAACCTGTGAAATTTTTCTGTATGAGACTGTCACTGTAGCACAAACTGTTGTCATAAATATTTCGGTAAGAAACCTAAGTGACCTTGATGTAATGCATTGCGGGTGCCCGGCTGTGCCACCTGCCTGGAAAAAAAAGCCATTAGGTGGAGAGAAAAAGAGACCATTAACCTCTCTATCGACATTCCTTTGTAGAAAACATCGCAGATATGACACGCTATTACTTGGAAACATATGATAATACTGTGGAGGACATACTTTGTGCTACTTACTGAAATTCTTATGAATTGATGGGAAGAATTCTTACATCTGCACACCTGATTATGACAAGTGTCTTTCTACGAAAGTTGAGAGAATTTCTACTGATTTATGAAATGCCACATGGCTATTGAATGATGTTTCTGTGGTTTGCTTTACATAGTTGCTTATTTCATTTGATATGTTTTCCAGCTGCGTTTCAGCATTGGTTTTATCAAATAAAATTAAATGCATTTGCTAATGTGAACACTTTCTGTCAACAGATTCATTAAATAATAATTTTATGATCCACATTTTTCGAAAAAGGAGCACTTGGGAAGGAAAGAACAATAAGAAGGGACTAATAACAGTAACTGCATACATAATTTTCTTTTCAAGTACTTAGTAATTTTTTTTGTAGAATAAGTTGTGATGCACCACTTTAATGAAATAGACATTAAGATGTGAATAGACATTTCCCTTATCTGCATTGTTGTCTTTAGTGTACTACTTTTTCTGCTTGTGGGTTTGTCATGATTAGATATAAGTTATTGAATTTGCTGCTGCTGTTTGCCAGGCATAGTGCTACTGAATTTCACTTTGTATTACTCTGTTAAGCCAGTTTTACAACTGATTTATTTTTCTTGTTTGCTGCACATTGCCTTATATTAGTTGTAATATTGCATTTGCTTTTCTAATTTTGATTTACTGCTGCTAGCTTTGCCAATTTGCATTTTTTGTCATTGCTGTTTGTTTTAATTGTTTTCTGCTGCTGCATTGCCTCGTCCCTTAGTTAATGCATCTGAGCTCAGTAGATTTAAGTTAGCTTAAGAGGGGGTATGCTATGCAAGAGAATGAGTTTTGATGAATTGGAAGAAATGCATTGAGAAGTTATACAAAAAAAAATGTAAAAAAAGGGTACTGTACATTGAAGAATAATTATTTTGAATGATGATATGAATAGAATACAGAAAGCAGGTATCAGTGGGACTTTTTGGGAATAGTGATGAATGAAGGGAGCTCTCCAAGAAGTAAAGAAAGTTTTGTATGCAAAATACTGCAGTAAAAAAAACCCTGTCCTTTCCTTTTGTGTTATTCCGCTATGTGTTTGTGTACCCTTGTGTATTTGTGTTCTTCCTGCCTTTGTGTTTATCTGATGAGATTTATGTTATAAAATTTTTCCAATACTATGTTATTTACTTTGTAAAGATGTTTAGACACTATTTTCGAAAGCTATTCTGATCTTTTATGTATTTACTTATGTCATAATTCCTGTAACACTGATGTATATCTATTCGTTTGTAAAGCCTGTATTACCACAAATGTTAGCTGTATTGTTATGTTCTTTAATGATGTATATTGTACCTTGGTAATTGTATTCTTATGTTGTAAATTTATAATTGTATAGACACCAGTTCTTCAAATTAAGTTCCCTTTCACTGAACACATTTCTGTTGGTGATAGTATATGCACAATATGTGAGAAGTTGGGACTGTTAGTGTTTGCACGTGTGTTAATAATTCAGCAAGAGACTGGTTAACAGCATTGCTGGTTCTAAGGACATTTCAAAAAAAAAATTTTTCTCAGTGCACAAGTGGTGGTTCATGGACTTGCTATATTATCCGCAAGACTCTTTGATGGTGATTGTGCACCTGCACAGTTGCAACAGATGGCTGCTGGCTGTCTCTACAAGGACTGCAGTGGATCTGTACCTCTGATGGCCCACCAATACCATAATCTCTACCAGGACTACAGTGGGTCTGCTGTGTGATGACCTACCTACCAATAGGCTTCAAAACTTCGGATGACTCTGTTGTGGGTTTGGTCTGTTGTGGGTTTGGTCTGTTGTGGGTTTGGTCTGTTGTGGGTTTGGTCTGTTGTGGGTTTGGTCTGTTGTGGGTTTGGTCTGTGGTGGGTTTGGTCTGTTGTGTGTTTGGTCTGTTGTGGGTTTGGTCTGTTGTGGGTTTGGTCTGTTGTGGGTTTGGTCTGTTGTGGGTCGTTACCTGTCTGCATGTCAAGAGTAGCACTGTCCTTCCGTTGGAAGGACAACACTACTTCTTCAAGACTGCACGGAAATCCACTACTTGCGTGTGCGTTTTCTTTTACTGCTCAGACTTTGAGAGAAAAAAAAACACTGCAATTTTACTGCAATGAATGTTCAGGACTGTCTTTATGGACTGTCTTTATGGACTGTGAGAAAATTTTAGCTTTTGAACAACACTGTATCAATAAGTGTGTGCATTTGATTTCTTTGTTATTGTAATTATGAAAAATTATTTCAGCTCTGTATTGGCCACTGCCCAAAACAATTTGTAAAATTTTTTGTGGGTAGCATGGGGGCTACGTAAGTAGGCTGTTTAGGTTTTTATGTTGGTAACTCCACGTAGCGCCCTATATGAAAATCACTGACTGTGCTGTGTGAAGGCTGTGGTCGGTTTGCATTGTTGGAGTACATGCTATTGTAGTGTTGGGCAGTTGGCTGTTAACAGCACATAGCGTTGCACAGTTGGAAGTGAGCCGCCAGCAGTGGTGGATGTGGGGAGAGATGGTGGAATTTTGAGAGCGGATGATCTGGACGTGTGTCCATCAGAGACAGTAAATTTGTAAGACTGGATGTCATGTACTGATATACAGGGTGTTACAAAAAGGTACGGCCAAACTTTCAGGAAACATTCCTCACACACAAATAAAGAAAAGATGTTATGTGGACATGTGTCCGGAAACGCTTAATTTCCATGTTAGAGCTCATTTTAGTTTCGTCAGTATGTACTGTACTTCCCCGATTCACCGCCAGTTGGAACAATTGACGAGAATCCGCACGCAATTGTGCAATCACGTCATCAACACAGATTTTCTCTGAACGTTTGGGCAGGCATTGTTGGTGATGTCTTGATTGGGCCCCATGTTCTTCCACCTACGCTCAATGGAGCACGTTATCATCATTTCATACGGGATACTCTACCTATGCTGCTAGAACATGTGCTTTTACAAGTACGACATAACATGTGGTTCATGCACGATGGAGCTCCTGCACATTTCAGTCGAAGTGTTCGTACGCTTCTCAACAACAGATTCGGTGACCGATGGATTGCTAGAGGCGGACCAATTGCATGGCTTCCACGCTCTCCTGACCTCATCCCTCTTGACTTTCATTTATGGGCGCATTTGAAAGCTCTTGTCTACGCAACCCCGGTACCAAATGTAGAGACTCTTCGTGCTCGTATTGTGGACGGCTGTGATACAATACGCCATTCTCCAAGGGTGCATCAGCGCATCAGCGCATCAGGGATTCCATGCGACGGAGGGTGGATGCATGTATCCTCGCTAACGGAGGACATTTTGAACATTTCCTGTAACAAAGTGTTTGAAGTCACGCTGGTACTTTCTGTTGCTGTGTGTTTCCATTCCATGATTAAAATGAGTTGAAGAGAAGTAATAAAATGAGCTCTAACATGGAAAGTAAGCGTTTCCGGACAGATGTCTACATAACATATTTTCTTTCTTTGTGTATGAGGAATGTTTCCTGAAAGTTTGGCCGTAACTTTTTGTAACACCCTGTATATATATTATGACTTTTGAACACTATTAAGGTAAATACATTGTTTGTTCTCTATCAAAATCTTTCATTTGCTAACTCTGCCTATCAGCAGTTTGTGCGTTCAGTAGTTAGACTCTTTTATTTAGCTGGCAGTATTGGCGCTCGCTGTATTGCAGTAGTTTGAGTAACGAAGATTTTTGTGAGGTAAGTGATCCATGAAAGGTATAGGTTATTGTTAGTCAGGGCCATTTTTTGTAGGGATTATTAAAAGTCAGATTGCGTTGTACTAAAAATATTGTGTGTCAGTTTAAGCACAGTCATTTATAATGTGCTGGCCAGGGCAGAAGTCGAACATTTTCTGTATCCAGAAAGGCCCGTCACGATCTGCAACATGCGGTCGTACATTATCCTGCGAGGGTTTCGCAGGGATCGAATGAAGGGTAGAGCCACGGATCGTAACATATCTGAAATGTAACGTGAACGGTTCAAAGTGCCGTCAATGCGAACAAGAGGTGACCGAGACGTGTAACCAATGGCACCCCATACCATCACGCCGGCGATACGCCAGTATGGCGATGACGAATACACGCTTCCAATGTGCGTTCACCGCGATGTCGCCAAACACGGATGCGACCATAATGATGCTGTAAACAGAACCTGGATTCATCTGAAAAAATGACAATTCGCCATTCGTGCACCCAAGTTCGTCGTTGAGTACACCATCGCAGGCCCTCCTGTCTGTGATGCAGCGTCAAGGGTAACCGCAGCCATGGTCTCTGAGGTGAAAGTCCATGCTGCTGCAAACGTCGTCGAACTGTTCGTGCAGATGGTTGGTGTCTTGCAAACGTCCCCATCTGTTGACTCAAGGATCGAGACGTGGCTGCACGATCTGTTGCAGCCATGCGGATAAGATGCCTGTCTTCTCGACTGCTAGTGATACGAGGCCGTTGGGATCCAGCACGGCGTTCCGTGTTACTCTCCTGAACCTACCGATTCCATATTCTGCCAACAGTCATTGGATCTCGACCAACGCGAGCAGCAATGTCGCGATACGATTAACCGCAATCGCGATAGGCTACAATCCGACCTTTATCAAAGGCGGAAACGCGATGGTACGCATTTCTCCTCCTTACACGGGGCATCAAAACAACGTTGCACCATGCAACGCCGGTCAACTGCTGTTTGTGTATGAGAAATCGGTTTGGTCATTTTCCTCATGTCAGCATGTTGTGGTGTCGCCACCGGCGCCAACCTTGTGTGAATACTCTGCAATTATAATCATTTGCATATCACAGCATCTTCTTCCTGTCGGTTAAATTTCGCGTCTGTAGCTCGTCATGATCGTGGTGTATCAATTTTAATGGCCAGTAGTGTAATTAGTTATTTTGGAGGTTCTGTTTTTGCCTGTAGTGCTACGCCATACCTGGACAGGAACCGCCGTTATGAATCCCTTTGTGTAAGCTATAAGTGTGGGGTCACCGCCAGACACCACACTTGCTAGGTGGTAGCATTCAAATCGGCTGCGGTCCGTTAGTATACGTCGGACCCGCGTGTCGGCACTATCAGTGATAGCAGACCGAGCGCCGCCACACGGCAGGTCTAGTCTAGAGAGACTCCCTAGCACTCGCCCCATTTGTACAGCCGACTTTGCTAGCGATGGTTCACTTACTACAGACGCTCTCATTTGCAGAGACGACAGTTTCGCATAGCCTTCAGCTACGTCATTTGGTAAGACCTAGTATGGCGCCATATGCAGTTACTATGTCTTCTGACGAGATAATATTGTGACTTATGTACCGTCAAGAGCGACGTTCATCATCAATGGATGAAATTTAAGTATCAAACTTATTACGTCTGCTTTCTGAATTCTAATTCCTTGTCATGTTCCAGACCTCACGTCAGTATAGTCCTCCCCTCCTCACGCGTGAGCTAAAATGCATGCATTTCAGCTTCCTCTAGTAACACGGTGTTGGCTCTTCTGCCAACACAACAATAACGATCACCACGTCGAACATAGCTGGAGGTCAATATCATGTGGCTGGACGCTGTAGCTCCACGGGTACGACCGAAAGGACAGTAATAAAAAATTTTCAGTCGCTTAATAAGGCCACTGCGGCTATAACGTGTTCATTGTTCAGTTCCAGCTAGTTTATTTTTGGCTTGACAACAATAGCTCTTCGTGGCTGAATGAGTTGCACAATAAATTCAGTTGTGGAGACCGTGGGGTGCTCAGAACAAGCCGGCCCTTTCGCGGTGGGAGGCAGTGCAGCGCTTCGCCAGCAGCTGTTGCTAGCTGCGCGCCCAACTGTCGGATTACACCGGCGCCTCGGCCACGGCACGGACGCGCGAGCTGCGTGCGGCTCCGCCAGGGGCGTGCCCGCCGAGGGGACGCGTCCGCAGGGGGGCCCAGCCATCCATCAAAATCCCGTGGCGAGCGCAAGCTTTTCCGCCAGAAACGTCATCCCCGCTCCACTATATTCTGATTCCATTTCCTTTAAAACCTTAGCCAGCTTAACTCAAATTTCCTACTCTCCCCCCCACTGACGCGGGCTCCTCGTGCGGATATCTTTCTTTTCCTTTTCGGGAGGGGAGAGGGCGCCCAGCCACATCGGAATTTATCTGGATGATCCTCACTAGCAGTTACTGCCCTGCCTCCCTCCCACTCCGCTCTCTCTTAGCGTCCTCGATTGCCCCTCTCCGGGGACAGAACCGACTCTGTTTCCGCTGCCGGGCCGCATGGGTGCATTCCAGTCGGAAGGTGGGGGAGGGGGGTGGGCCAAGTGGGAGGGGACTAGGGGGAAGAGGATGTTGCCAGATGCGCGGGGCAATGTGCTCGCTTCCCCTCCCACCTCCCCTCTTCCCCACCCACCGCAGGGCTTGTATTTCAATACCGGTCAATAGCAGAGCCAAATGTATTCCCCTGAGTTGTTTTAATGGTGTGCAAGAGGGAAGATGTGGGTAATTGAACTCCACTTCATTGTCAGCTGGGGAGGACTTTCATCCCGGCCCAAATAAATTGCGAGCCCCTCGCTCTCCGGAAATAAAATGCTGAATTGCGAATCACACGGTTTCTTTATTTCTCCTTTGTTTTGTAGCTTCCGTATTTCAGTTTCAAAGTCCCCTGGCACTAACTGTCACGTTCTTGCAACTAAAACCGTATAAAACTTGCGTAAACGTATTGCTTATAACGAACATATGGCGGTACTGCGCCGTCACATTGAGATTCAGTCAGTCCATGTCAGAGTACAAGCTCTGACGGTGAATTTTACTGATGAAATCTTTTCTGTGTACCACCCAGTAACAGCTCCATCTTTAGGCATCTTTGCAAATGTCCTATTCCTCAAGTTTAGGTGCCTGTAGATAATAGGCAAATTGCAACACGAGACATTAATTTAACTGATTCAAAACGGTGGAAAATTTGTAATACCAATACTTTATGTAAGTGTGCTAAAAAGTTGTCGTTCCACAAAACTTGAAGCAAGTGAAAGTAGCACGAAAATCCTTCACTGAGGTTAATAGATTTACAAACAATTTATGATACAGAAGCTCATATGATATTGATGGAACTTGAACACAATTCTGAAAAGTTGTTCGAAATTAATAAGTAATGTCCTTAGTGATATGCGCACTCCATCACAGACAAAAGGATTTTTTCCTGACAGGTTAAAATATGTAATTGTTAAACCTGTTCGTAAGAAAAATGACAACGAAAACTTGATTAAATATCGTTCAGTTTCCTTACTAATATCGTATTCCAAAAATACTCGAAAACGTTATGTAATGAAGAGCAGTCTCACATTCGAGCAGAAGCAATTTACGTAGCATATCACACGTTTAAATTCGAGAATATTGCTCAACTGAGAACTCTGCTAACACACTCACTCATCAAATATTACAAACCTTCAATCATAAAATATCGCCAGTGGCTATTTTCTTGTGGTCTTTCCAGGGGATTCGATTGTGAACATCATATTAAACACTTGGAAAAACTCTTGTTTCATTCTACTGATTGCTTTATATGTAACTGATTTGAAGATTACTTATAAAAAAAAAGCAACAAGTTGTGGTGAATAATCCAAACAATGTTGTGACAGTAGAAAATTTTAGTGATGGGATAAATGACAAAGGGAGTCCCACAGGGTTCAATTTTGATTCCAATCCTTTCCCTTATATACGTGAAAGACCTCTCATTTCACTTTTGGGTGAATTGGTACCTTGGCAGACTACACTAGTGTTATAATAAATCTCAATAGAGAGAAAGCAACAGAAGAGATTGTTAATGGTGTCTTCCAGACAAATGCTAAGCAGTTCTGAGGAAATGGACTATCTCTTAGTCTTGAGAAATACACCATATCAGTTTTGTACAACTAATACATTCATCCCAAAAATTGATGTAGCACAAGAACAGCAGTCAGTACACATGTATGAAAACTTGAACTGAAAGAAGCGTATTACTGAGCTCCTGAAACAATTACGTTCAGCTAATTTTGCTCTTTGATCATTGCTAGTCTTGGAAACAAACGGTTTAGCGTCCTGACATATTTTGCATACTGCCATTCAACAATGACATGCGAAATTAGAACCTGGGGTAACTCACCACTTAGAAAAATGGTATTAATTGCACAAAAAGGAACAGTAAGAGTAATATGTGGTGTTCAGCCGAAAATGTCATGTAGGTACCTTTTAAAGAAGGTAGTCAGTTTAACTGACCAGAAACAGTACATATATTCACTAACGAAAATCGCCACAAATAATCTGTCACAATTTGAGAAGAACAGTGCTTTCCTTATCTACAATACCAGTGGAGAAAATGACTTCTTTTTTCCCATTATTTAGGCTGTCAGTGACACAGAAAAAATTTCAGTATTCAGCAATACAAATTTTGATCATTTCTTCAAAAACATAAACTCCCCGACACGTAGCACAGCAAGTTTTAAATCTAACCTAAAAACATCTCTCCTGGACAGCTCCTATTCCATGGGCGAACTTCTGTTTAAAAATTGATAGTCCAGAAAAAAAAATCGTTTGTAAGTGCAGTTGCACGAGAAGGACCACAAAATAATATATTCATTAATGTTGACATTTATCATGTACACATATCTACATTTGCATCTACGTACATATACAGCAAGTGACCGTACGGAGCGTGGCGGAGGGTACTTTGTATGACTATTAGGATTTTCTTTTCCTGTTCCACTCGCAAGTAAAGCCAGGAAAAAATGACTGTCCATATGTCTCCATATGAGCCCTACTTTCTCGTATGAAATGTATATTGGTGGGAGTAGAATTGTTCCGCAGTGACCTTCACATACAGGTTCTCTAAATTTTCTCAGCAGTGCCCCTCGAAAAAAAAAAGAGAAAAAGAAAAGTTACCTTCTCTCCAGGAATTCTCATTTGGGTTCCGGAAGCATATCTGTAAGACTTGTGTTGTTTGAACCTACCAGTAATGTAGCATCCCACCTCTGAACTGCTTTCATCCGATTTGGTGCGGATCCCTAGCACTTGATCAGTACTCAGGAATAAGTGAAACTAGCGTTCTGTATGTAGTCTCCTTTACAGATGAACCACTCTTTCCCAAAATTCTCTGAATAAAATGAAGCTGACAATTCGCCTTCCTCACTACAATCATCTTTAACTTAAATTTTTCTACATTTAGAGCGTGCTGCCATTCATCACCCAAATTAGAAATTTTGTTTAAGTACTCCTGTGTAGGCCTAAAGTCACTTAGCTTCGACACCTTCCGGCACACCACAGCATCATCAGTAAACAACCGCAGATTGCTGCCCACCCCGTCCACCAGATCACTTATGTATACACCCTGAAGAGCAAAAGAAACTGGTACACCTGCCTAATATTGTGTAGGACCCCCGCGAGCACGCATGAGTGCCGCAACACGATGTGACATGGACTCAACTAAGGCCTGAAGTAGTGCTGGAGGGAGTTGACACCCTGAATCCTACAGGGCAGTCCTTAAATCCGTAAGAGTACGAGGAGGTGGAGATCTCTTCTGAACAGCACATTGCAAGGCATTCCAGATAAGCGCAATAATGCTCATGTCTGGCGAGTTTGGTGGCCAGCGGAAGTGTTAAACTCAGAAGAGTGTTCCTGGAGCCACTCTATAGAAATTCTGGACGTGTCGAGTGTGGCATTGTCCTGCCGGAATTGTCCAAGTCCATCGGAATGCACTTACATACGCGGCAGCTGTCAGAGACGTATTTAGACGTATCAGGGATCCCATATCACTCCTACTGCACACTCCTCACACCAATGCAGAGTCTTCAACAGCTTGAACAGACCCCTGCAGACATGCAGGGTCCTTGGATTCATGAGGTTGTAGCTATGCCCGTACACTCCATCCGTTCAATACAATTTGAAACGAGACTCGTCCGACCAGACAACATGTTTCCAGTTATCGACAGTCCAATGTCGGTGTTGACGGGCCCAGGCGAGTCGTATAGAAGTCGTTTTGTTCAATCATAGAGGGTACACGAGTGGGTCTTCGGCTGCAAAAGGCCATATCGATGACGTTTCGTTGAATGGTTCGCACTCTGACACTTTTTGATGGCCCAGCTTTGAAATCTGCAGCAGTTTGCGAAAGGGCTGCACTTCTGTCACGTTGAACGATTCTCTTCAGTCATGGTTGGTCCCGTTCTCGGAGGATCTTTCACAGGCCACAGCGATGTAGGAGTTTTGATGTGTTACTTGATTCGTGATATTCGGCGTGCACTCTTGAAATGGTTGTACGGGAAAAATCCCCACTTCCTCGCTACATCGGAGATGCTGCTTCCATCGCTTGTGCGCCGACTATAACGCCACGTTCAAACTCAAATCTTGATAGAGTGCCATTGTAGCAGCAGTAACCGACCAACGACCGCACCAGACGCTTATTGTCTTCCATACGTGTTGCCGACCGTAGGGCCGTATTCAGCCTGTTGGCGCTTCATTGTAGAATATAACAGCTGTCCTGTCACACTTCTCTGGGGTACATATTCTGTAAACTGACTCATCCAACATCATTTCGAAAAAAGAGTCATTGAAATGATCTATGGAACATGTAACTAAGTAACTTTCATTGATCTTGTAACAATAACACTTTTGTGCCATATAAGTAAATATTGATGTATTAGTATTATTGAATAGTCTCAAACATAGGCCTACGTATTCATTTCAATGAATGTAATTAAGAGGTCTATTTTTTATAATTCTGACATAAAAAAACGAACTTGTCACTTGACTGATTCATACATAGAGATTCGGTAATTTTAAACAAAAGGTGGAGGAAGTCCCTTAGGGTACAGGTGGTTTAAGCACGCCAAATGAAAAAGTGTGAGGGCGCGAAGTTAGCGCGCCAAGAAAACGTCAGTTAGTTGGTAGCTGCCGAAGTACGTACACCCTGGAGACAAACTGAGACAAAATTATTTCCAAATTGTTATAAGAGCGCCTACGATGAAAGCACTCTCAGCATATTGCAACGTAACATAATGTGAATGCTCTGAGATGTCTGATTGTGAAACGAAGAAATTCAGTGGAGTACTTCGTGTGAAGAGGCCGGTTGAATGATACTTTCAAGCACCACCGCCATAGAAGATCGTCGCCTCGACTCCTCCAGGCAATGTACAGGTTATTTACACTTGTAACAGTGTTTGAAAAAGTCATTCCATTGCAGCGGCTCAATGCATATGTATCGAGAATATCAGTTACCTGGACGATAGATAGGGAAGTTAGTTCACAAATGAGCTGTTCACTATGTGGCAGTAAGTTTTGTATTTAGTCTTCTCTCTACTCAAAGGGCGGCTTACGATCCCAGTTAATGAATTCATTTCCGGTGGGCACTGATAAAACGTATGCGAATGTGCCATCCAAAAATGCGAATGTGCCCTCCAAAACTATGGTGGAGGTACTTACGTATATTAAATGAACCGAGAGTTATAATGACTTTTATTTACTGCAGTAAAGTGAATATTAACCAGTGGCAACATTAACGTGGCAAATCATAAACACAGAACTGAATGGCAATCTGTGGCATCATTAATATTATTGGCAAATATAGGAGCTGGGGGAAAAAGCTAATAGTCTCGCAAGAAATTTATTTATAATCGCAGAATGCCTAGTGGTTGTTGTAAGTTTAATGTAAGTGACTCATACTACAGAAAGGAAGAGCGTCAAACCTGTGGGTGAAGTTAAAAGCAAAGTGTTCATTTCTGACAAAAACAGAACATCGAAGTTAAACTTGAAACAATCAGATTACGATAAGGTGACTCTAATTTCCCTATGCTCCGTCTCGCAGATGCGACGCGATCTCACCATAGTACTGCATGCGATGGTTCAAGGAACTGTAGAATCGATCATTTGTGGAACCAACGAATCTCAGCAGTAGCGATGTCCAAATTACCCCAAAATGATTCTAAATCCCCAATGTATCGTCTCAGGAGGCTGGCTCTGCTGTGCCTGTCAGCACTGAAGTTGGAAGTTGGAGGGAGGCTCTGCATCTTGAGCTTGATCTCAGAACTGTACTTTCCCATCCAGTTTCCAATCGAATGTGAAGTAACAGGAAACCTTACACTCCTGCGATTTCCATCTTTCACTGTATTTGATTAGTTTGGCTCCAAATCTTCCGAGCCCTGCCAGAGCGGTTAGCAAGTGACTTGTGTCCTACAACACGCAAAAAAAAGAAAACCTAGGAACCTCGTGACACGCCGCTCTCTGTATCTCTTTTTTGACCAGTGAGGTGTTCGGCATCAACATTCGGTGTCTCCTTCTAACTCAAAATATGTATGTGTTACCCAATAGTGGCAGGTTTCACGTCAAGTAACATCGTTTTCCTGCAAATTCAGAGCATTCGGCAGCCTCCCATAATTTCAAGAGCCCAGGACTGGGCATCCCCTATCCATTACTGAGATGTTTATTAAATGAAACAACAAGTTCCCTGTTACCAGTCACTGTTTGTTTGTCTCCACGACACGTTTCAAAGGTTTAAACCTCCATCATCAGGCGGATTTATATTTGTTAGTATGACATTTGTTTCTGTGTTGTGTTAGGGAACTTGTGGCACTGTTTGGTGGAGAAACAAAACGCTATTTCTGATCATGGTTATGGGTTTCTTTTGCAAAAAATTAAACGTATATCTAACGTCAAATATAAAATAAGTAAAACAGAGTACTTCCAGAGGTCACAGGTTCATTGCACTGTCGCAACACATCACATGTAAACGGCGCCTGGAAACTATAGGGTGCGAGGACCGTATAGCAGAAGAGAAAACATTATCACAAAGTATAAAAAAAGATTTACATCGTAACAATATTATTACAGAATAAATTTTAAATGATTTGGAGATGTTTGTTTTGAGGTCTGGAATACATACATTTGAATGAATACTTCAGGTAGTACATAAATCCGATTTTGACAAGTTAAAGTAGCTAAAACTTCATACTCGTTTTTACATGTGACAGGTGACATGTTACAAACTTTGAGTACAATAATCATATTGGCTAGAGTGGTAAAATTATACCACACAAAAATTTTGGTTGAGATTCACAGATAGATATGAAAGGCTGGAGGCAGAGGAAGAGAAAGAGAAATTTAGAGGGAGAGAGAGGGTGGAAACAGTGATTGTATGAGGGCAAACTTTACAAAGCAGGGGGTTTGAGATTATATCCGTTACAGGTAATAACCGCCTAAATGTGGGGTAATACAGTGGTTAATGCTTTAAAATATGCAGATGTATGTACAATTTGTGCCAGTAGTTGACGAACATATGAATTCAAGTTGCCAAGTGATACAAGCTGTTGGTGTGACGGTATATCTGTAAATGATGTCAATCTCTTGCACATTTGGTGGCTGTCATGGTAACATAACTAAATATTTATGGTAAATATTAAGGTGTTTTGTGTGTGTGTGTGTGTGTGTGTGTGTGTGTGTGTGTGTGTGTGTGTGTGTTTGTATATATGTGTCCATTGCAGTTGCTGAAAACAGAGAAGATAGCATTGTATATATTGTTAGTTAAGATGGATTCAGATTGTTTTGTTTGGTGTTTGTATGTTTGGAATGTTTCAAGGACGTCTAGTTTTCTGCTATTAGGTTGGATGTGTATTATGCTGATACTTGTGTTGTTAACTTTGTGTTTTGTTTCATGCAGGTGGGTGATTATTGCTGATGTGTGGTATTTTTTTGTTTTTTAGAGCTGCCATATGTTCTTTGAATCTTATCTCAAATAATCTGCCTGCCTGGTCTATGGAGAAGCAATCATTGTCCAAACATTCAATTTTGTACACACCTGTGTGATGAAGTGGGTTTCGTGTGCTGATGTTGTGGGGTAACTTCTGTTCAATCTTGTTGTCTGTGGTAAAGGATAAGCTTATGCCTTTTCGTTTGAAGACATTGGCAGTCTGATATGAAATGTTACCTAGAAAGGGAATTGCATGGAATATGTTATTTTCTTTTTGATTTTTTCCCTGTGATTACTTTGCCATTATTGAGTGTTTTAGGGTGGATGCTGTGGAGCTGTTATAACTATTTGCTATAGATGTTTGTTTTATTATTTCAATTTTTTGTTCACATTTGTCGTCAGAGAGTGGTAGTTGGATAGCTCTGTTGACCATGTATCGGAATGCTGCCATTTTGTGGGCTGTTACGCGTCAAGAGGAGTTGTGGATTGAGTACGTGTTGCACAACTGGTTCAACTCACTGATGTCATCTTTAGCGCCTTTGATTAAGATTATGGTATCATCTACATATCTGTAGTAGTATATGATATTTTTGAGGAGGTGGCGATTGAATTTCCGGATTTTGTCTTCTAAGTTACTTATAAATATTTCAGATAGCAATCTGGAAAGAGATGAACCCACTGCGAGACCATCTGTTTGTTTGTAGCTTTTATTGTTAAATTTAAAATGGTTGTGTGAAAGTGTGAATTCGAGAGGGTCCATTAGTTCAATGTGAGTTAAAGCGATTTTTTTGTGCTTTTTTAGGTTGCCATTGATTGTCTGTAGTGTGGAATCTATTGATACAGAGAAATAAAGGCCCTGTATTGAGAGGCACCCACATGCCTTGCTCATACTGTGGCATCAAGCAGTCAGGCCTGCAAGATGAGTGGTCTGCCAAGCGAGTGGATTTATTCTTATTTATCGAGTAACATGAACTCTCGTACTCACAATTTAGTTACAAATTATCCTCCTGTATGAATAACATGCAACGGAAACACGCATCTGACTATCAGTAATTTACAGAGCTCTGACTGTACACTACGCACTGGCAATACCACATTTCCTTTTTGTCTTTTATTTAACGGCTTTTGTCAACACGTGGCCACCGCATTGAATATGAATGGCGCACACATTATAAATTTGGGACATTATGACAACATACAATTCGAAGGAAAAGTCCACCAATCTTTTTCTTTTCACTATCTTATTTATTCCGATAAATTCTCTAACCTAAACACACAAATTCTATAACCTACAACAATAACACATGAGAAATTCCGCCCAGTGGGCATGGCTTTACAATGGTGAATCTCTATATTATGGTCTCGTAATTATTTTAACGCAACAGTGCACTTCTGGAAAGGATGGTGGATCTTTTATTACACCTCACACTTCGACTCTCACAATCATCATCACGAAACTTTCCTCCAGACCGAGCGGTACCGAAGGAACAAGCATAACCCACTAATCTTTTGAAACTACCTCGCTACTCTCCCATGCAAACCACACATACCCAAATTACATGACATACATCACACTGCAATAAGAAATATAAAACACTAAATAGTCACAACACTATCACTTTCAGCTTTCCCACTTCAATTAATATTTATCTCAGTTTCACACGACACTGCCCCACTTCGTAATTCTACTTTCCTACTGTGAACTCTGGAGATATATGCACGTCTTCCTGTGCAATGCAAGCCAAGTGGCGTTGCTGGATAGACGGCCAACTCACCTTGATTCTCTCTCAGAGTTTAAATCTAGCATCACACAGAATCATATCACGCAAAGTAACATTAAGAACATACTCATCACACATGCGAGTCCTCAACTGATACCATGGACGAGTACTTCTCTTTATCTTTTGTCTCATACACAGTTTGAGACTCACACAGTACTCACCATGTGGAAGTACTCGTCTCTAATTTCAAGTCCTGCACACGCCATTTCTGAAATATTTCAACTTATGGTACACACGCTATTTCTTAAATATTTCAACTTACTGTACACACGCTAGTAATTCAGCTTAACTTAAGCACACGGAAGTATTTCAACTTATTGCTACACGTGGTTTCATTGTGACCATTGGTCACTTCCGAAGATTACTACAATCCCATTAATATTACCTGCCTGACATTTAATTCTCCCCACAAAAGTTCCTGAAATAGAGAAATTAATATTTCAAACTACTCTTAAATATTCCACATGTATACCATATCTCCACTCTTTCGTCATTACGGAGCACAACTAAAACAGGTCTTAACAGCACAGGGTCCAGCGGCAGAGTGCCGAAACATGGCCGTTCTCTAGGTCCTCTCCCATCTCTGTCGAGGTGGGGGAAGCACCTTGCTATCATATTGGTCAGCCACATTTCAGGCGCTCAAAGCTCTGATAAATTTCATCTCTTTGGTCCCACCAAAGGTGGCCAAAGGATCGACTCAAAGATGATCATATATTCACATTCACTATCTGAGGTTAGCAGACGACCATACATTCATTCATTTCACAGATCTCACCAAACTGGATGTAGGGATTTACTTTGTGGGAGTGCACATGTGATCAATTAAATAAATAAATTGTCATTCTTTCCCACACTGGTATCCGGCTTCGCTGTATTAATTGAAATTGAGTTATTTTACAAAAAAAATGTGTTGTTCTGACAAAAATAATGAAGTATGTTCTACCTATTTTCAATGTTGGGCGGTACTGTACCCTTTCACCACCGGCTACTCATGCAGAAAAAAATGGCACGGTACTATCCTTGCAATGCGAGGGTAGTTCCGAACATTTTTTTAAGAAAGCTGTATTAGAACAAACTTAGCAAGTCATCAAAATAACCAGGAGGAGACCTTAGCCCCTGGTGACCTCAAATTGACGACCAAATGTTGTTACTTTACCAAATTATTGACACAGTTGTTGCATTATTGTACTCTCCACAATGCGGAGTAACGTACACATACAAATTTACAACAATCCACATGACAAATAAAACATTACATCATCCAAATAAAAAATAATTGTGAGATAAAAAATTGCTTAGTTACCGGGATCTCCGTTATTTTTATGAGTAATCCAAACTTCACTAATTCTATGACAAATAAAAGAAAATACTAATTGTACTCATGAAATTTCAAATAGCTCACCGTCCAAACACAGAACAAGTAATCTGACATTCATAAATTGCGTTGTAATAATCTTTACACGGCAATGTCTAAATACAAAACAAAATCAACAAAAGAAAAAAATTTCGTACACTAGTTACACGTAGAAGTCAGGCTCCATATCAATACACGCAATAAATAGTCCGCAATAAGTGCTTGAATCCACCAGTAGCTCTCGTATCTTACTCTACTGTTCATTTCTCTGTTGTCACTCATTTGGGACGACAAGAACTTGCATTTCGACTAGCCTTCGTTACACTTTAATGTGAAATATCACCACTGTGATAATAAAAATAAGTGGCTTCAGTCAACACACCAACAAGGTCATAACTGTCCCCGACATCAAAATGCATCAGTTAATTCCGATATTTGTTGTGCAATGCAAACCCTTGTCCCCTGTGATAACCTTACTGATCAATGCTACGTGAACTTGATAGCCCAGAACAAACCAAAAAAAACACTAACTATTCTAAACACAAATGTTAATGAAATACAATTACACTTGCTGTCCCTTCAGGAATGAAACACATAAAAAAATTTACACAATTACAAGTACAAATACATTATTCCCTATCTCTGCGAGTCACATGGAAACATTTCATTCTGTGATTTTCTTGGGGTCAAAAAGTTGCTGATAGTTTTCCTAGAAACATTGTCTCGGTGTCAAAGCTCTCCCATGGTTTCGCGGACGAAAGTCTTTAAGTCACTCAAATCGGCATTTTGAACACGCACTGAACAGTAAACTGTATCTCACATTAAACACGAATGCCATAGTCACTCTCAGCCTACCATCCACACGAATCTGGTCGTCCAGAAATGGTCCTACAACTACTATTACCCACGGTTCTGTCCTTTCAGTTCATGGTGTAATTAAAAGTCGTAAGTTCCAACAAACAGCACTTATTCCTGCACCAATTAAAGAAATGTCTCCTACTACAGACGCAAATGTCAATGTCCCACTCTAGTTTCTTGCGTTCATACAATAATTAGTCACCAAACGACAACTGTCCTCTTCAAGAATACCAAGCGTCCCACATGCAATTCGCAAAGCACACTTAACAAGTCACTGCCAAAAGTTTATGGATCCCACCGTCCAGTGGTCAAGACAAAACAAAACAATCGTCCTGTCCGCTAAAGACAAAATCTTTTCCACCACTCACAACGTGGAAACACCAGTCCTTCACTTTCCACCTTATGGAGAGTCGCAGTCATCTTGTTTCACGGCTTCACAGTCCAGTACTAGTTAATAGCTGCTGGTAAAAAATGCCTGCCGGACTCTGCCGTGCGTCATTCATTCTGCCGTCGCTCCGCCGTTGAGCAGAAGAAAACCACCCACTGTTGCCTCCGCGGGATACTTTCCCCAGTCGTAAGGGTGGCGGAACTTATGAATGGCCAGTGGTACGTGCGTGTCGCCCCACGCCGTTGACCTGCTGTAGCGGGCGCGTGGAGTCTACCCCGACCGGCAGTGGAGTGGGGAGTGCCGCGGGTCTGTCGCCCGTCGCCATGGCGACGTCAGCTCGGCTCGCTAGCGGTATGGGCGTTACGACACCAAATCAGTCAGACCCTTCCGTGCATCTCGCACCATTACAGACAAAAGGATATTCTTACAGCATTTAAATACTCATTGATTACATGTATGATCTATTAGATATTGGCAATAAAAGAATCTTTGTTCTAAAAAACATAAAACTATACACCCTAGTGTTCTACACATACAACATCAACATTTATCCCTTTTCTATATACAGCCCACACTTGTGCTATTGATTGTACCTGTCGTCCCTCATACAAAACATGAAAGTGTAAAAAAAACAAAAGGAATAAGAAACAATCTATACAACTCATAATTACAATATAAAATAGTAGACTACTCTAACATCCTATCACAGTGAAAATATCAGAAACTGTTGATTCTAAAACTACAATATGCAATGAACCTTTGTGCTTGTGACAGACTGAAATTAATACCCCTTGAAAGTGTTCTAACAAAAAAAATAAGAAATAATCTACACAGCTCACAATTACCTACCACAAGTTATTAAATATTAAACTACTTTAACATCCTAACACAATAAACATTTTAGAAACTGATGACTCTAAATCTACAACATACAATGCACCTTTGTGCTTGTGACAGACTGAAATTAGTATCTCTTTATATATTTTACATTTTATTATATATAACAAAATTTCTAGGACATGTATGAACCATCCACATGATGTCAGATCCTGACCTGCCATCGAGGTTCATCCAAATCACAATAATGTTTTAGTTACAGATCGGTAGCATCCCATTTACATGAGTGTGCGCATTGATCACACTACTCTACGACTCTCACTCACCAGACATCACATTTTCCTTCTCATTCAATCCATTAATACACTAACACAATAGGTCTAGAAGTCAGCTAACCTTAACACCACCACACTCACGACAACATACCATACCTTTTCTCCCTTATACTCATAACACCACCACACTCACAACATACCATACCTTTGCTCCCTTATACTCAACCACATAACACATGAAGCTGCTTCGGAGATAGTATTCCAGTCTCCGAATTCGTCCTTTCACTTTGGCACCTCTCTCCATCGGCTTACCTCTGCATTCACTTTACCGATTATTCCTCCTGCTAAATATCACTTTAGAATTGCGACATTTCATCTAAGAACAAAAAATACACAAATTATTCATCCTGCAAAATAACTGAACACATTCTTGGTACCGTTTTGATTAGTTACACTGGTACCAGGCTTCAACAACATCAAGAAATATTATTTTCGCCAAATTGCATATTTTATGGTAAGAGTTAGATTTTACATTTATATTACATCCTACGTCAGTATTCCACAACGTTCACCATCTGGATCTCATACTCCCTTTATGTCCTTTCACATTGTGCAGTTGTCCTCATCTCTTCATTCGTATTTCGGCTCTCCGTCCGTCCATTACTCCATCATTTCCTAGTCTTCCTTCGCCATTCGCATCTATCTCGGTTGCAGCATACACCGGCCTCTCTGTAACATACATCTAAGACATCTCCACATTATTCAATTCTACTCACCTTTATTTACCACTGTTTCACCACGTCGAATCTCTCTTTATTAATCACACTGCTCCACGTCACTTCTCTCCTTATATATATCACCTTTATCCACTACTATTTATCACGTCGCTTCTCTATCTACCATCTTTATCCACTCATTAATCATCACGTCGTTTCTGCTTGATCCTTATTCATATGACGAAAAATACATACATACACCACTCTGTCGACTCCTGTTCATGACTCATTCGACCAGTCTATTCCGTCATACTTCCTGACATCCCGCCTGAAAATTCTTATGTTCGATTTGACCCTGCACAACGTTACACACCACAAATAAACACACTGACTATCTACCATAACTTGGCTACTTTCGATCTATCCTTAACTTTTCCATAATTTGATGTTAGAAATGTGATGAAGCCCACAAGATTGTTTTCCTTTGATCGTCTCAATCAGTACAGCATTGTCATGGACAATCCGCCTCACTCTGAATGGTCCACTATACACCGTAAAGAATTTGCTAGTTAGGAATCTGAGCTTACATGAATTAAATGTGTGCAGAGAATATACAAGCTGGGAGAAATGGGACAGCCCAAGTGTTAGAAACTTTGGTGTTAGTGGCCTCTTTCACTAACACCAGATCCCGAACAACCATATGCCGCACCTCATTACAACTGTCACCACGACTATGACATACTATAAATCAGATGGCGTCTCATTTAAAAACTTCGATCACATTACAGATGTTACCTGTAACAGCAGTATTAACGTACCCTATTCCATACTGACCACAATGTCGACTTTTTTACATTATGTGTTAAGTACCTGCAATAGTCAAGTCACACTAATTAAACTGGACTCATTGGCATTATTACATAACATTTTAGCAACTGGTTTCTTTGAGGAAACAGTCCTTTTACTTTAGTGTTCCAAATAAAACTTTGCAAATTTTGCTCTGAGAGACCAGCCTAACAGATGCCATTACTGGTGTTTTATTCTCTGATCAGAAGTATGGTATCTGCATTCCTACATATTAATAGAGTATGTCTGCTACATAGACAATTTTCAGTGCCAGCTGCTTGTGTTTTAAGGCAAGATGCTAAGGGCTGATATGTTGGATTAGTTTCTCCTATCCATCAATCTATTACGACAAGAAAGACATGCCTGGATTCCATGCTCTCCTGTCATTCTGATAGTTTCTGCCGTTCCTATCCTCGACTCTGTCTGACCTATGAGTCGTGTCGCCGTTCACAATGTTACTCTCATTACCCAGTTCCTGTAACAAGTGCTGAAATGACGAAGAATCGTCTAAGCCTCTGCCTTTTATCACTATATCTTTGCGCAATCTCACTGGCAACTTCGTTATACAGATCCTAATGAGCTCCCCAGTTTCGTATGGCACATCGAAATACCTATTTCGTCTCAGCATTTCCTGATAGCACGCCACTGGATCTCTTATACCACCTTCGTTACCATTTCGCATCATCAATATGCTTTGCGTAACCTGGTCCTGCTTACTTTGCGACCAGAATTCATTTAAATAGCTACTACAGTCTTTAATAACTTCCTGCATTTTCGCTTTAGCCTTGTCCCTCAAATGGTTACACACAAACTTCATTTTCAGGGGCAGTCCCCACGATGAAGGTAATGAATCTTGAAATTGAGACAGCCTTGGACTATACCCAGTTGGGTTTGTCACCTGTTTTATCCGACACAACCGTTCTTCTGACTCTCTGAATTCGTCTTGCTCTTTCTGCCTATTTTCGCTTTTTGAGTTTATCTCACTCTCCCTCTGCAATCTACCTGGTGGTGTGTCATCTTCGCTACTGTACGCTAATTGCAACTGTGCTAGTTCTTCACTATGTTTCCGACTTATTTCTAATTGTGCCTCTTTAAACTGTAATGGTGATTGTATCTCCTCCTGGTCGGCATAAACCTCTCGCTGCATACTGTCAGAACCTGTCTCGCCTCTTGTACTGATCTTTTCTGCATCTGCACTAATCGTATTCATTCTGACCACTACCTCTTTGATTCGCTCATCCGGCAACACGTCCCTACGCTCAGTAGTATCACTCTCTATTGCAAATACTTGTACTTCCAAATTATTAGCTTTTTCTTTCAGGGCGTCACATACTTGCTTCAACGCACCCAGATTCTTCTCCCCCTCATCTAACCGATTATTAACTGCTGTAACCTCCCCACAATATTTTACATGACAGAAATATTATTTAGGAATGCCAATGGACATTGCGCTAAGTGTAATCTCTCCACTGAAATTTTAAAAACAGAAATAATAAATGAATAGGAGCCAAACGTAACCTCCCTGCAATTAAATTTAATGACAATAAAACTGAGAATCGCAATCTGACTCAAGTATAAGTTCTTCATAAAAATTAAGGTCCATTCAGTGATAAGAAAATCTCAGTGATAATAATGATTCAATTAAACCGAAATATCGGTCTTTGGCCCTGTGCAAAAATCAAAATTAAATTCTTACCTCATTGCAACACCTAGTCAAATTTCTGCTCTTGTTGTTGCGCACCGCTTGGAGGAACTGCATTGCAAATAATAATATTCCCTTTTTTTTTCTTTTGTAATCTAATTGAAAACTGAAACTTTTGTTTAGGGGAAGTGGAACGAAATAGTTACTTCAATTAAATGAAAATTTTATGTAAAATTGCTTTTGAAATCAAAGTTATTATTGGGGGCACTTGTTGAAAATTAGTTACAATAATTAAACTTTACATTATCCGATGATTATCTTAATTAACAGTATACCTCATTCAGCATCTTGACCAGTGTTGCCGACAGACCACACCACACAATCCCACTGGACTGCTACCACTGACCGACCGCTCTGCATGACGACTACTAGCGTACTGCACGCGACGACTACTGACAGAGTACTGCTCTCAACTAGACAGAGCTACAGACTCGCAACGACTGACTGACAGACTGAGAACCGCTCGCAACACTCGCGCGGTCAAGCGCAAACTCTCTGGTCACAGATGCTACAATGCCTCGCCATCGCTGCTATGTTACATACGTGTTTCATAACCCTCCACTGGGGGGGCAAAAATTTGGCAGCGATGGTGAGTCATTTGGACTTGCCAAGCGCGGCAAAATTTTTCTTTAATTAACAAAATCCTACAACTTACAGAATATTTAAATGTTGTGCACACGCACTAAGTACAAAATATATCAGACAAAGACAAAATGTGAGTACAAAACATAGTAGCAAATCAGAAAAATGTATATACAAATTATTTGACAGATAACAAAGTGCACAGGCACTGAAAAAATTCTTTAGCATATTCAGAACAAATAAACAGACTGGCAAAAAATATTATGTTGACAAGTGACATGAGTGCACATGCACTGCAGTTGAGAACATATCAGTAATTGATGAAATGTATGTACAATTAGTAACAAATGGCATAAGTGCATTCGCATTAAAGTATTGAATATACAGAATAGTAGAAAACATATTGAAAAATGAGAAAAGTGTACAGGCACTGAAGTTCAGTAGAAAACATATTAACACCTAACAGAAGTGCACATGCACTGTAGTTCAGAAAATAAAAAATGTATATACAATATAAAAGACAAAAGTGCACATATACTGTACTTCAGAACAAATCAAAAAATGTCTTTAGCATTTTGGCAATAAATAAACATAATAGCAAAAAAAATCATGTCGACAAGTGACATAACTGTACTCGCACTGGAGTTCAGCGAATCGAAAAAAATGTATAACCCATGAACATAAATGATGTTACCAAAAAATGATTTTCACTATGTGACAAGAATTAGGATAGGAAAGGGAAGGATTGCATCATGGTTGTAGCACTTTAGATTGCACACAGCTGTTTTGAAAGTCCATATCTTTCCACAGAAGTACAACACCAAGTGACACAACTTGAAGTTCTTTTCCCCTCAGAATTTATCAGCGTAGCCAAGACACTGAACTGTCGTAGTAATATTCCATTTTTTTTTATTTTGGCAGTATATTAGGTACACCAAACAGTGGGACCATAATAACGTCTTCATCGCTCACGGTGGTGGACAGCATGTCGTGTCAACACCACGCTCTTACACGGCACATCAACGTAGAATTAGTGCAAAACCAAATATAGTGCTCCATGATCACTAGGATAAACAGGACAAATGGACATTGCAGTAATTCAGGGTAGTTAGCTCATAAGGTGAAGGACATTAAGTCACATAATATTGTCAATTACAGTAGTAGTTTGCGGCATTCATAGCCCAGTTATTGAACATTTCTGTACCATGCATGTAGTATTACAGAAAAATGTTCATTAATTGTTTTACATAGAATCAGTAATCTTCTTTTCCTAGTTACAAAGCATTATTAAATAATCGCATTCTTTTCCAGTTACAAAGTATAGCATAGTTAATTAATCATTTGTCATTCCAATATAGTATTAATCATTAACCTTCTCCTAATTACAAAGCATTATTAAACAGTCACATTCATTTCCAATTACAAAGTATGAACATTGAAAACAAGAGCTAATTAATGGCATAATTAATAACAATTCATTAAGTGACACTAATTATTGGCACTCAGTGGCCAGTAATAGAACATGAAAAATCATCATTGAAAACAGGAGCTAATTAATGGCATAATTAATAACGTAATTCATTTAGTGACATTAATTATTGGCACTCAGTGGCCAGTAATAGAACATGAAAAATCATCATTGAAGACAGGAGCTAATTAATGGCATAATTAATAACATAATTCATTTAGTGACATTAATTATTGGCACTCAGTGGCCAGCAAATATTGAATAGAATAAAACATTGTTCATCATTCAGTATTATTCAGATCATTAAGAAGTCATTGTTAAAAATCAGCTAATTACAATCATAGCATTAATAATCACGGGCATTATAAGTAATCTCATTACAATAAACAGTGGCAGTTATTAGCCAGTTATAAAGCATTATTTTATATATGTATATTTTTTTGTCTCATTAAGAAGTCATTACTCAAGTGACATACTATTCAGAGCTAATCAGTATTATTCAGAATTATCATAAACTAGTGACATTATGTGGGACTGGTAATACATTTTTTTTGGTAGCAATGCATTGCGTTGGGATCGATAATTAATTGCTGAGGCATAACACTATTTGCTTTTGACCTATTGCTACAAATGAGGATAGGTAACGTCATTCGTCATGAGTCAGCTGTAGCAAGGTTATGTAACCAGGCAGTATATGTGATCACATTTATAAATGATAGACACAAATGGGTAAAAAAAAAAAATGCAAGTACTAGAATAGGTATAATAAGTAACAGGTTTAGTAAGTATCATGAAAAGTTTCTCCTGGAAAAAAAATACAAAATGGATTATTGAGCTGAAAGAAGAAACACATACTATGCTGAAAAGTAGTGAACTTCGAATTAACAGGTAGTGAAATGTGTATAAAAATGTGTTCCATAGCTGTCCTTTCCAAAACTTTCCGTCATCCTACTATGCAATATAACACCTGCTGTCAAAGCAAACTGCAACAAATACTTAAATAACTACATAGCATAAATACATAACTTCAACATTATCCTCATCTGTAAAGAAAAAACTTCATTATCAATCACTTCATTATCCATATTATCATAACTTCTTTATTATCATCACCTGTAAAAAAAAACTTCATTATTCATAATACCATATCCTTCATCATTATTCATCAGTATTCATTATCATCTGCAAAAAATTACTTCATTACTCATTATACAACTATTCCTTATCTCTAGCATATTTAATCACTAAAACTAAGATGTGTAGTTCAGTCTGACAGCCTGCATCAATCACCTTGTATTCTGAAAGAAAAAATTAGCTAAGACTGCTATTCTACGATGAGTATAGTATATTCTTGTTAATGCTTGTTAATCCTGATCCATTTACTCTTCCTCATAAAGTTATTGCATCTTCTTTCGTTTATTCCGTAGGTGAAATTCCCATTTCTGTTGAATTTATTTCTTACACGCATCATTTCTTACTGAAATTGATGAACAGAGATTAATGTCTTGCATTTAAATCATATACCCACTAAATAATGACTGGTTTATGGTAACATAATTAACCATACAGCATAACATGGCAGAAAACGTAATATGTCAAAGACATTGACAGTGTTCAGATGCAAAAATGTACACAGAATAATACAATGCAGCAGCAAAATGTAAAACAGTCACGATGTTGAGATGTCATAAGGCAAAAAATGTCAAAGTCAACAGGTGTGTTATATCTTAACTATTTCACAGTGCATACAAACAAAACTGGAGTACAATCATATACACAAAAAAGTGGAAAATGTGCACGGTCTGATGTGTAACGACAAGAAAAGCGACCTGCTAACATTACCTTGCCGGGCACTTGCCAAGAAAAAATACGATAATCATCAGTAATTAGTCAAGTGAAATAATTGCATTAATAAATGACATCATAGTGTGTTGAATCATAAAGTGTCTTCATTCAATAAACGGTTTAATGTTTGAGATATGGTGGTTGCCTTTCGATTTTCTAGTTCTCAAAGTTTCGACGTGTACAACATTGGGGTGAGGGATGCTGCGAATCCGATATGGACCTGCGTATAGAAGTTCAAATTTACTGCACTTACCTTTTAATTTACTGGATAAATAGTGTGTACGTACTAATATTTTCTGTCCAACGTGAAAGTCTCGGCGTCTACAAACCTGTTTTTGCTGTCTTCTCCGGCGCTCTGCGGCACGTTTGATGTTGCTCAGCGCAATGTCAATTATTTCGTGGTGTCTTAGTCGACGACATTTAGGGAAGTTTACTAATTCTTTAATTTTGTTTGGTGGTTCAACGTTTTTCAATATAACAGACGGAGATAGCATAATGGATTCATTTGGAATGGAACTAATTACGTCTTGGAATGAGAGTATGTGTGTATCCCAATCAATATGTCTTTTGTGGCAGTATATTCGGCACAGCTTACCAATTTCTTTCATTAATCTTTCACAGGGGTTCGAAGAAGTGTGGTACTTGGATATAAAAATCGGAGAAATGTTTCTTGCTCGTAACATGCGTGTCCATACACTACTACGAAATTGTGATCCATTGTCAGAAATTACTTTCATCACATGCCCTACATGAAATAGAAAATGTTTTACAAATGCTTTCGAAACAGTTTTAGCAGTAGCTTTACGTAACAGAGTGAAAGTAACAAATTTTGAAGTGAGCTCAACAGCGACAAAGATGTAGCAAAAACCTCTGTTAGTTCTCGGAATCGGACCAAAAATATCTACTGCGGCCATGTGTCTTAATTTAACAGGTATAATGGGATATAATGGAGGAATATGTGAAGTGGTGTCTGATTTAGCTTTCTGGCAAATTTTACAAGACGCTAAAACTCGTCGTATACGTTTCTCCATGTTAGTAAAATAAGAGTTCTGTCTCAGTATAAGAAAACATTTTCGTGCTCCGTAATGTGCGTAACTTAAATGAGTGTACCAAATTAATTTGTTAACCAGTTCGTCAGGAATGCATAATAACCAATTGTTGCTGTCAGGATGAGAGCGGCGAAACAGAATGTCATTGCGTACAGTGTAGTGGTTCCTAATCGTAACGTTTTTCCTATCTTGCCAAAGGTGTTTAATTTCTTTCCACACATTGTCCTTATTTTGCTCTTGCGCTATGTCCTGTAGTGACGATGAAATAAAGTTTTCAAATGCAACTTGCTGAATGTACATGACACTGAAATTTGTTTTGCAGAAGTTGGTTGCTACGTCTTGCTGATTGTTGCCGAGAGAACGCGATAGTGCGTCTGCTATAACATTTTGTGTGCCGGGAATGTGAACAATCGTAAAATTAAATTCCTGTAAATAAAGTTTCCATCTACTTAACCTGTCGTGAGTAAATTTAGCTGAAAGCAAAAATTGTATAGCTCTATGGTCTGTGTAAACGGTGGTATGTTTGCCATAAAGAAAGTGCCTAAATTTCGTAAAAGCCCATACAACACATAATGTTTCCAGTTCTGTAACGGAATAATTTCGTTCAGCAGGTGACAGAATGCGGCTTGCAAACGCGATGTTTTTAATTACTGTAGAACCATCTTCTTCAATTTCCTGGAAAATGTGTACGCCTAAAGCGGTGTTGGAACTGTCGGTAGCAATGGAAAAATTTCTGGTAAGATCTGGGTGCGATAAAAGTGGAGCATTCAACAAAGCATGTTTCAGGTTCATGAATTCAGAGTGTGCTTGCTTATCCCAAGACCAAATACTGTTTTTACCTGTTAATTGGCATAATCTGGGTGTGTCTAAAGCAGAATGATGAATAAATTTACGAAAAAAGTTAATTAAGCCCAAAAAACTGCGTAGTTGTTTCTTCGTCGTAGGAACACTAATGTCACGTAGAGCTTGAAGTTTTTCTGGATCAGGCGCAATGCCTTCTGCTGAAATTACGTGTCCAAGAAATTTTATAGAAGTTTTGCCAAAGTGCGATTTACTAAGATTAACTGTAAGTCCTTGTGCATGAAAGGTTTGTAACAGTTGTTCAAGAATCATATTGTGTTCAGACCAGTTAGCTTCTGCGATAAGAATATCGTCTACATACGTCGTAATTCTGTCCTTAAGTTCTGTCGGAAGTATTGTGTTCAAACCACGAATAAAAGCTGCAGAAGAAATAGTTAAGCCGAACGGTAATTTGCAAAATTGATAACAGTCGCCAAAACAAAGAAATGCTGTGTATTTTCTGCAATTCGGGTGAAGTTGAATTTGCCAAAATCCCGATTTAAAATCTAGTGTAGAATAAACAGCTGTACCGTGAAATTTCTGTAAAAGTTCCTCTAGCGTCTGTGGTCGATCTGTTTCATTAATAATAATGTCATTAATGTGACGTGAATCAAGTACGAGGCGAAGTGAGCCATCTTTTTTCTTAACAATATGTAGCGGGTTTATGTACGGACTAATTGCTGGTTCTATAATTCCTTGGTCGAGCATATCCTGCAATTCTTTTTTAACTTGTTCTCTATGAATATACGGAATAGGATAATGCTTAGCTTTAAATGTATCGTGCTGCTTGACTTGAAATTCATACACAAATCCGGACATAGTACCAGGAATGTTGTCAAAAACTGAAGCTTGCTGTAAAAGAAGTTTGTGTAATTGCGTTCGTTCGTCGTCTGTAGTTGCACTGCTTTGTCTAACTTTATCGGAAATCATTTGCATTACGTCGTAGTCAACTTCGTCTGGAGTATTATAGTTGTGTACGTACGTATCCGTGAACAATGTGGGATTACAGTCTATGTTACGTGTTGCGGAAATGACCTCTGTGCGGTTAATTGTTTGCTCTTCCGCAGATAATGAGTACTGAAATTCTAAAGCCAATTGTACATTTTCATCCTTTAACATTAAATAAGAATTTTGAATATCGATAACTGCGTCGTGTTGTACCAGAAAATTCGTACCTAAAATAACGTCTGTTGTCAATAAAGGAACAATCCAAAAATTTGAGTGGAAAGTATGACCTCCAATACAAAATGATAAATGCGTCTGTAATTTAACGTCTACACCTTTACTCGATACTGCTCCCTTCACTTTGGTTTTGCCTAAAGGTAATGTCGGATAAGTATTCTCTTTGTTACACTCGTTAAAAGTCTCCTCATTTATTACTGATATAGGTGAGCCGGAATCGATTACTGCTGAGAATTTCGATGAACCAATTTTAATTTCGATAACAGGATGTGAAATGGTTTTCTGAATAACTGGTCTTTCCTGCAAGAGAGTGTCTCTGATGTCGTCAAAAGTAATTACATTTTCATGAACAACATTTTGCGTGTCAAAGGTAGTGCTTGTATTATTGGAAGATGCGTCCTGTGCAGTATTTAGTCAGATTCTATCTGACGTGTTATTATTATTAGGAGGATTCTGTGGCATTTCTACTATTTGAACTGTTCTATTACTTCTTCCAGACGTGTTACGCTCTGGATGGTACCTACTGTCGGGTTCATTCATGAGAATATGTTCTTGCATATGATTTTGCTGTTGGTGAGACCGACTGTTATTATAAGTACGCTGATAATTGTGCTCATCGTTTTTACGTCTGTCGTGAAAGTCATTCCTATACGGTGCATTACGATAGGAATTGAAATACTGTCTTCTTTGTACGTAGTTGTTTCCTTGCTGACGTACGTTACTATTTGTTGTATCAGGGACTATACGTGCACGCGGCGGAACATTAAAGCCTGGTTGACCTTGTGCATTCCATTGTTGGTTAGGTATGCTAACCGGCTGGTTTTGATGTTGTTGTTGTGAAATACCTCTATTGTTACTAAAGTATGGTTCCTGTTGCTGAAAATTTTGACGATATTGATAATTAGAATTTTGGCTGTTATTAGAGTTTTGGTAGTTGTCGTTCCTAAAGCGTCTGTTATCTTTCCTATTGAAATTACGTGTCTGATCATAATTGCTGTACTTTTGTTGACCTTGGTTATTATACGAAAAGTTTTTGTTTACAAAAGAATAATCAGATTGCTGTACTTCCAAGAGCTGTAAAATATCTCTGAATGCTGAAATGTTTTCTTTTTGCTGGCCCGTTAGAAGTGACACTCGTAATGACCGTGGTAATTTAGAGATGCATAATTGTATAAGTGCGGATTCACTGTACGGTTCACTTAGGTACTGGTTTTGTTGTACCATGTGCTCAAAAAATTGCGTCACACTGGGAAAATTGGAGTTCTCGTAATTCGGCAAACTAATCAACTGATATTTAATTCCGCGCTGTGTCGTCTTCGACCAGTACGCTGACAGAAAAGCATTCTGAAACTCTTCTACTGAGTAGCATTGCCTCGCGATCGGTCTCATACGAGTTGCCGGTTCGCCTTCCAAAAAACTGCAAATAAATTCAAGTTTATGTGTTACAGGCCAAGTCGGTGGAAGAGCAAAGCTAAATTGTTGAATCCAATCCAGTGGGTGAATCTGCGTTCTATCGTTTTTGAAAACCTTAAATTTTCTCACTGACAGAAAATGTTTGTAGTCGAAATTATCATCTCTGTGTAATGGAACAGGTTCAGGATCGTAAGAGAATCTATTGAACTGTGGTTGATCGGAATCTAAGTCCCGTACTCTCTGTAGATTACCCAAATTGTACGCGCTGCGTGAGTCTGACAAATGTTCATAAAGTGGCGTCTGTTGTGGTATATTATTATTAACTGAAATGTTTTTTATCTCTGTTACTTCTTGTTGTAAATTTGATAACTTCCTACGTAACGTGTTGTTAGATGAATCGATCTCATTAATTGTCTGCTGTAAATTTTGAAATTCAGGTGTTTGGATAAATGAAACCGGTGCAGTATCGTCTGATTTATTGTCATTAGTATTTTCGATAACATCAATACGACTGGCCAATTCACCATATTTTTCAGTCAGTATTTTTGCCTGATCATCGGTTTTAGAATCGGACGCATTAATCTGTTTTTGCAACTTACGCGTAGTTTCGCTCAGTTTTTTAACATCAGCTTTGATGACATCGCAATCCTGTGTTAGATCTAATTGTTCGAATCTGTCTGTCACTGTTTGAATATTTACTGTGTGTGTATCTGTTTTTGATTTAAGGTCAGAAATTTCATCCCGTAATTCCGCGTTCAATTGTTCTATGGTATTAATTTTGTCGGGCACTGTAGTAATATTATTGTCTACATACGTCTTCGCTTTCGCGAACATTTTACGTTTGTCCTCTTGTCTTTGTGCAGTGATTGTTTCCATGACTTGTCGTTTTGCTTTGTTTTGATCTTGAATAAATTTGCGGAAACGCGTATCACTGTTTTGTATGTGCTGATTAAAGCGCTCGTTAATCTGAGTGTTTTGCTGTTCGAATTTCGCGTCTATCTTTGCGTCCATTGTGCGCGAAAGTTCTACCGTCATTGCTTTAAACTCGTCCCGTAATTCTGTAGCTTTTTCAGAGCATTGTTTAGCGACTCCGCTAATTTCGTCTCTGAGTGTTTCTGTTGCGACTGTTTGCATTTCTCTTAATTCTTGCGCAACAGATTTAATTTCTTCGCTATTTTTTTGTGAACACGCCTCAATTTCCGAGCGCAACTGTTCCTTAGTGTCATGACACTGCGCGGCAACAGCTTTAATTTGTTCACTAAGCTGCCTCGAATTGTCAAATTTTTCATTTTGTTGTCTGACCTGTTCACTAAGTTGCTTGAGGTTTTCATTCTGTTGTTTGTGATCTTCCCTAAGTTGTTTGAAATTGTTGTCTGTTTTCTCACTCTGTTGTTTGATATTTACACCAATATCGTTCTTAAACTGTAGCATTATTGTCATAAATTGATCCAAACTTAAAGTAGCTGTTGCATTCTCAGTACTCTGTGATGGAGTACATGCAATTGTCACGCTTTGTGTGACCATTTGGTCATTCTGCAACTTACAAAAAGGATTATCAGTCGGATGTACACTGTCAGACATTATTTCGGAATTAAATGGATCCGTCATACTCTCACTACACTGACCATTTCCATTCGAAAAATTTGTCTGTACATTACTTAGATTTTCTAAATCGGGTGTGTTAAGCTCGGCAGCGCTCATTACTATAGACCGCTCCGCGTCATCAATTGTCGTCAAGTTAACAGACGAGACAATTGAGTTCGTTTGTTCATCATTAAGGTAAAAGTCATCACTAGTGGTTGGAATGCACTGATTGTTAGTGAACGCAGGATTGTCATCATTACACTGCGTATCATATGTCCTATCGGTAAAGTTGTTTGAGTCGGTAATTTCATTCATAATACCTCGCGATATACTATTCACAGTCTTTCGCGGCATTTTTACAATAGTCACAATTTTTCAGAAAATAAATAAGCACAATGCAAAAGGAACACACAAATACAACAGAGCAACGAATTGCCGTTGACCTGTAGAAAGAAAGTCACAAGTTAATAAAAGCGTAGCGCCAAATCCTAATTATATCTAAGCAAATAAGAGCAGATATCTGACTGTTGCTCAAAAGACTCTCAACGAAATTCGATCCTGGACTGGGTGTCGCCAAGTGTAACCTCCCCACATAAATTTTATATGACAGAAATATTATTTAGGAATGCCAATGGACATTGCGCTAAGTGTAATCTCTCCACTGAAATTTTAAAAACAGAAATAATAAATGAATAGGAGCCAAACGTAACCTCCCTGCAATTAAATTTAATGACAATAAAACTGAGAATCGCAATCTGACTCAAGTATAAGTTCTTCATAAAAATTAAGGTCCATTCAGTGATAAGAAAATCTCAGTGATAATAATGATTCAATTAAACCGAAATATCGGTCTTTGGCCCTGTGCAAAAATCAAAATTAAATTCTTACCTCATTGCAACACCTAGTCAAATTTCTGCTCTTGTTGTTGCGCACCGCTTGGAGGAACTGCATTGCAAATAATAATATTCCCTTTTTTTTTTCTTTTGTAATCTAATTGAAAACTGAAACTTTTGTTTAGGGGAAGTGGAACGAAATAGTTACTTCAATTAAATGAAAATTTTATGTAAAATTGCTTTTGAAATCAAAGTTATTATTGGGGGCACTTGTTGAAAATTAGTTACAATAATTAAACTTTACATTATCCGATGATTATCTTAATTAACAGTATACCTCATTCAGCATCTTGACCAGTGTTGCCGACAGACCACATCACACAATCCCACTGGACTGCTACCACTGACCGACTGCTCTGCATGACGACTACTAGTGTACTGCACGCGACGACTACTGACAGAGTACTGCTCTCAACTAGACAGAGTTACAGACTCGCAACGACTGACTGACAGACTGAGAACCGCTCGCAACACTCGCGCGGTCAAGCGCAAACTCTCTGGTCACAGATGCTACAATGCCTCGCCATCGCTGCTATGTTACATACGTGTTTCACTGCGGGCAGACGCTCATTGATAACTGTGTGTAGCTTCCTCGTTGCCTCTTTATTTCCCTTATCCATTGCCTCCAATCTTTCCTTATTTTCTTCCAATCTCTCCTTAGTCTCCCTATCTCTCTCCTTATTATCTCTGTTCATCGCTTTCAATCTTTCCTTAGTCTCCCTATCCATCGCTTCCAATCTTTCCCTATTATCTCTATCCATCGCTTCCAATCTTTCCTTATTATCTCTCTCCATCGCTTCCAACCTTTCCTTAGTTGCTTCAAATCTTTCCTTATTGTCCCTATCTCTCTTCTTATTCTCCCTATCTCTCTCCTTAGTCTCCCTATCTCTCTCCTTATTATCTCTATCCATCCTCTGTAAAAACTGCAGTATCACATTGTCATTTGCTACTTTCGACGCGCTCACCTCGTTCACCTGAGAAACCGTAGCTTCGCTAAGGGTAGCTGCACTTTCACTGACCTAGTCCCGGCTCGCCCGCGTCGTCGGGAAAAGCCCGCGTTTGTGGACAAAGCCGGCCGCATAAAGGATCACCCAGCAGCGGTCCACTGAACAATTCAGCCCCTTCCGAGTGTTTGTCTTTCTCGCTCATTAACCCATGGTCAACAGCTACTTCCTGCTGCACTGCTACATTCACGCCAGAATCGCTATTCTCCATGATGACTACACTTTTCGACTGTGACCTAGTTACCACGGACATTACGCAAAAAAAATTATACAACGATCTTCCAGCCTTGGGCGATATAGCAATTAATTACTTAAAAAAAAAAAGATCCTCACCAATCCAGAAAGAAATTGCAAACAGAAAAAATTTCACTTTTTAGCGCTATCACAATAGTTTCCATCAAAAAATAAAAAAAAGTCTTAACAGCAAACCCTAGCAGTAAAATATCCTGGCAGGTTCGAAATTATGAGAGGCACCCACATGCCTTGCTCATACTGTGGCATCAAGCAGTCAGGCCTGCAAGATGAGTGGTCTGCCAAGCGAGTGGATTCATTCTTATTTATCGAGTAACATGAACTCTCGTACTCACAATTTAGTTACAAATTATCCTCCTGTATGAATAACACGCAACGGAAACATGCATCTGACTATCAGTAATTTACAGAGCTCTGACTGTACACTACGCACTGGCAATACCACATTTCCTTTTTGTCTTTTATTTAACGGCTTTTGTCAACACGTGGCCACCGCATTGAATATGAATGGCGCACACATTATAAATTTGGGACATTATGACAACATACAATTCGAAGGAAAAGTCCACCAATCTTTTTCTTTTCACTATCTTATTTATTCCGATAAATTCTCTAACCTAAACACACAAATTCTATAACCTACAACAATAACACATGAGAAATTCCGCCCAGTGGGCATGGCTTTACAATGGTGAATCTCTATATTATGGTCTCGTAATTATTTTAACGCAACAGTGCACTTCTGGAAAGGATGGTGGATCTTTTATTATACCTCACACTTCGACTCTCACAATCATCATCACGAAACTTTCCTCCAGACCGAGCGGTACCGAAGGAACAAGCATAACCCACTAATCTTTTGAAACTACCTCGCTACTCTCCCATGCAAACCACACATACCCAAATTACATGACATACATCACACTGCAATAAGAAATATAAAACACTAAATAGTCACAACACTATCACTTTCAGCTTTCCCACTTCAATTAATATTTATCTCAGTTTCACACGACACTGCCCCACTTCGTAATTCTACTTTCCTACTGTGAACTCTGGAGATATATGCACGTCTTCCTGTGCAATGCAAGCCAAGTGGCGTTGCTGGATAGACGGCCGACTCACCTTGATTCTCTCTCAGAGTTTAAATCTAGCATCACACGGAATCATATCACGCAAAGTAACATTAAGAACATACTCATCACACACGCGAGTCCTCAACTGATACCATGGACGAGTACTTCTCTTTATCTTTTGTCTCATACACAGTTTGAGACTCACACAGTACTCACCATGTGGAAGTACTCGTCTCTAATTTCAAGTCCTGCACACGCCATTTCTGAAATATTTCAACTTATGGTACACACGCTATTTCTTAAATATTTCAACTTATTGTACACACGCTAGTAATTCAGCTTAACTTAAGCACACGGAAGTATTTCAACTTATTGCTACACGTGGTTTCATTGTGACCGTTCGTCACTTCCGAAGATTACTACAATCCCATTAATATTACCTGCCTGACATTTAATTCTCCCCACAAAAGTTCCTGAAACAGAGAAATTAATATTTCAAACTACTCTTAAATATTCCACATGCATACCATATCTCCACTCTTTCGTCATTACGGAGCACAACTAAAACAGGTCTTAACAGCACAGGGTCCAGCGGCAGAGTGCCGAAACATGGCCGTTCTCTAGGTCCTCTCCCATCTCTGTCGAGGTGGGGGAAGCACCTTGCTATCATATTGGTCAGCCACATTTCAGGCGCTCAAAGCTCTGGTAAATTTCATCTCTTTGGTCCCACCAAAGGTGGCCAAAGGATCGACTCAAAGATGATCATATATTCACATTCACTATCTGAGGTTAGCAGACGACCATACATTCATTCATTTCACAGATCTCACCAAACTGGGTGTAGGGATTTACTTTGTGGGAGTGCACATGTGATCAATTAAATAAATAAATTGTCATTCTTTCCCACACCGGTATCCGGCTTCGCTGTATTAATTGAAATTGAGTTATTTTACAAAAAAAATGTGTTGTTCTGACAAAAATAATGAAGTATGTTGTACCTATTTTCAATGTCGGGCGGTACTGTACCCTTTCAGTATGTCAAATGAGGCAAGTGTGGCTCCATCAGGTACTTTTATGTTTTTGACATGTTGTGTAAATTCTGTTGTGTTTTTAAGTGTTCTCTCATTATTGAATGTGTATCTTCTTTAAGAATTTTGAAGAGCATTTGCTTGAATTTGAATGTTGGGCTGTTCCTACAGTTCACTATAGGCTTGATGGGGGTCCCATTTTTGTGTACTTCGGTTGTGACCAAAGGCAAGTTGCTTGTGGGCTCATTGTTACAATGTTTCTTGCTTCTTGGATGGTGAGTAGAAATTTGATGTTGTTTGAAATTAGTTTAATATTTTTTTGTATTCTAGCTGTTGAATCTTTATATATTTCTGTTATGTTGTTGGTCTGGAAGAAGTCTAAAGTTTTTTTCTACGTATGTTCATTACAACAGTTGTCAGCTTTTACAATTATTGCATTATTCATATTTAATTTAGTCTTAATGGTATGTGTAAGGGCTTCTTCTTTTTTCTTGCATGCTGGGAACGGTTTTGCAATTTCCTTCTGAATATTTTCGCAAGTATTGTGTGGCAGGCTGCTATTCTGTTATTTTGCTTCTTAAAGGCTATGGATGAGATCTGTGCGACGCTAGTGATGAGCTTCTCTTCGTTCTTTTGGTCCAGTGGAGCTTGAAGGTTGTGTTTTAAACTTTTGCGGCGTAGTGCCTCTTCTTCTGCAGTGAATATCATGTTCGTGTTGTTGAGGAAAGGTGTGTATAATCCGTTCATAGTAAGAATGAACCTGATGATTGGTCAAATGGTTCAAATGGCTCTGAGCACTATGGGACTCAACTGCTGAGGTCATTAGTCCCCTAGAACTTAGAACTAGTTAAACCTAACTAACCTAAGGACATCACAAACATCCATGCCCGAGGCAGGATTCGAACCTGCGACCGTAGCGGTCTTGCGGTTCCAGACTGCAGCACCTTTAACCGCACGGCCACTTCGGCCGGCTGATGATTGGTCACATGTACACTGGTGTTGTTATGCTCTTGGAAGTAGGTCCTACATATGCATTAGGTATCTTATTACTAAGTTACTCAGCCGTGGCGCGCCGGCGTATTTGCAAACTACCTCGCCTTCGCGCTCTTGTCTTTGCTGTGGCTCGTACTGAGCTTCGACCATAAATATAACAGACTGGCCCTGACGTCATTTTCGTGGCTCCAACATCTCTGGGCTAAAGTCACGTGAATGTTGGTAAAACATGGTTGTTTCGTGTTGCGTTTATGGCTGTACTCGGCGTTTTGTCGGGGGAAATGGCATTACATTTCACGTGTAAGTGTTTCTATGATAGTGCAGATGCGTTTATTGAAATCTGCTGAAGTGACTTTTATATGTTTTTTACACTTGCAATAGAGTATCACGTAAATTAAAGTGTTGAAAGTGATGCCTGTAAAGTCAGATTCATATTACATTTTGGAAAGTATCTGTGATAATTCGGTTACAGATGTAAGTATAACTGTTTCTCGTTCCTACTCATAGGTTCCCTAAGGATGAAAATCGAAGGCAGCTTTGGATACAGGCCCTGAAACGGAAAAACTTTAAACCATCTGCACATACGCGCCTTTTTGTGTATACAAGTGAGATTATAGTAAGGTAGGAGCACCTACAGCCGACACACGAAGAGAATTTCTTTCTACCTTCTAATACTATTAAATAAATGTAGGCTCCAAAATTATTTTCTGAAACTTCAAAGTCTCACCTTTCATCTAAAATATCATTTTTTTTTAAACTGATAGTTTAAACTTTTGTAAAAATAGTAGGAACTGAACCTTTGAAGCGCACCTAAAATTGATACTCTAAAATGGACCTGCTCCTAAAGTCGACATTTTTGGCACCTATAGTTGACGTAATTCCCGTATGCCATTTTCTTTTATAAGTGACTAGAGCTCAAATCGCAGCGAATCCAATGTTTAAAGTCTTAACACGAGCCCACTCTTACTGTTTAAAAGAATTTTAACGACATTTTACTTTAATTGATAGTTTATAGTAATTTCGTCCCGCTGCCCACCAGAGGGGCGTTCGATGTATTTGTTAGATTTTATAAATGGTACTGCGAGCAAATCTAGGTCAAATGTAGTTCTGACATAATTTTTGGCAAATAAAAAAGTAATTTTTGTTGGAAGCGCTTGGCAGTCAATTGAGAAATGTGGGTAAAATACGATACAAACATAGGATAGCAGACCGTTGATTTGAAATCCCGCCACGTTTTGGCAACAGTCACGTGGTTTATGTTGGAGCCACACCAGCCCTATAGCTTCTGCACAGCAAGGCCAGAGTACTAGTATCTATGGTCGAAGGTACTGAGTCTTGGCTGCCTTATCTTTGCCGGAGGAGTTAACTAGAGGCTCTCGCCAAGCACGTGAACGGTTGGCATTCGATGTTACCTGCGGCCGGAGTGCGTTTCTGGTGGAGTGGGAACCGACCACGTGTGTGGGACAGCTTGGTGGAAAGCCTTTCCTGTCGCCTGTGAGGAGACTTGTTGCTGCCTTGGGTTGCGTGCTGCTAGTACCGGACACGGCTGTCTACGGTCGTCCGCTGCCTTATTGCCGCCTGCTGTACCCGACACAAGCCATATCCGACGCCCAGCGAAAAGTTAAGGGAGAATGTACTTAGGGCATGTGTGTCAAGGTGTTGAGGGGCTGCTATCTTACTTTTGGTAACTGCAAGCGCATGGGTATTACCATGGAAGTAAAGGTAGGCCTATGAAGAGGTCATGGTGTTAAACACAGGTGTTCAATATTAATATAATGCACGAGCACGCGTCTTTCCAGCTCGTGGGAAATTGTTGTTCGACGTAATACGAAACTAGCTGCAAGGTTGTAATCTGTTTATCAAATATACTACATTCGAGTGTGCCGGCCGGTGTGACCGAGCGGTACTAGGCGCTCCAGTCCGGAACCGCGCTGCCGCTACGACCGCAGGTTCGAATCCTGCCTCGGGCATGGATGTGTGTGATGTCCTTAGGTTAGTTAGGTTTAAGTAGTTCTAAGTCTAGGGTACCGGTGACCTCAGATGTTACGTCCCATAGTGCTCAGGGCCATTTGAACCATTTTTTGCATTCGAGTTAGCACAGTAAGCACCAGTAAAGCTTATAATGAAATTTTCAGAATTGTGCTCGTTGCAGTTTTCACTGAACAGTGGGGCATAAGAGTTCACGTAATTTAACTGTGATTAAGATTGGAGTGCCCGCTGGCCTTGCTACTAATTGTAAGTTTTTTTTAAAAAAAATATCTTAATAGCAGGCAATTCTCCTTAAGGTTATTGATAAGATTTGCGCTGTTGATTGTACCTTGCCTGTGTAGTTCATTCGTAGTGGGGCAAAGGCAGTGTGTCGTTTTACTAGTGAATAATTTAACCTGTTATTTAATATCTTTTGGTGGTTGTTTACATTGTCCCTGGGGACCTGTTCTGTGCGCTTGTTAAATATTACACCTCGCTGATTGGTGTTTTGGAGTAAGCGCTACTTTTCCACCCATGGGTACCCGGGGTATGAAATCCTGGGTGACTCCAGGTCGAAGCTCGAGAAGTAGCTCTTGTACGAACTGCCGCTTCCGCCTTTCGCCTTGGCTTCTCCAAGTTAAGTTTTCGTTCTCTCCTTCGAGCGACCTGTTGTCACTCCTAGTTAATTAATTCTGGTGCTAGTTATATTTACTTGGGTATTTACTATATTTATTAAACCTTGTCTCAACAGCAACATACAATTGTGAAAGGTTGTTGCTGTGCTACTCTTGGTACGACTTTGCGTTGACTGATTGTGGTACTGGACCTTGGAGCCGAAGTTTGAAACCTTAGTAAGCCTTAGTGATTGACTCTTGAGTGTGACACAAATGCCTTTGTATGAACTTCATCCTGCTATTTATGTGGCGCATCTATGGCTGGTTGTTATTTAGGTAAATGTTTTTGAGAACATCAGTTCTCAGTGTCCGAAGACTAATCAGAAATATTATGTGTCTTAATTTAAGCCGTCAGGTGCACAATTGTCAATGGTTTTAAAATTTTCTTGTATGTGAGATAGACTGTTTCATAAAAAGACATTGGTAGCATATTCACTAAATTCTTGTGACTTACTATTCTTATTTCCTAAAGTAATCAGGATTAATGTATTGTTGTTTTAAAGGAATTTGTTGATATGATTGTTAAATAAAGCAGTGATAACAAAAGCGGTCCAGTCCTTCCTATTCTTTCCCTATTCCCTAGTAGAGGAACGTTTGAGTTACGTTAAATGAAACTTCGAGATATCCAAGTGTATTAACAGCCATCAACGGTTTTCTTAATCACGCTTTAGCTGCGTAGTTTTTGTTTCAAAAATCGTGTACAGTCACAGCTTCTGCAACGTTGTGATCTGATTATAGGCTGTCAATGCGCAGTAAGAAACTGGCTGAGGTTGCATTCTGTTTCGCAGTGAAACACGGTTAAAAATTGCCCAGAAATAGGCTACTCTTAATGTTTTTCATAAATTTACGGAGATAACCGGCTTTGAAGTTTTCCCAGCGTTGTATATATCGCAGTTGATAACGAAACCCCGTTTTACCGGGTAGCACGGTAGGTAGCGCTGTGAAATGTAAACCAAATCCGGTTGGTCATGTGTTGGTTCAAGTCTCTCCAGGATCACATTTTTTCTCGTTCCATTTGAAATACCCACATCTCGTAATTATTAAACTCATCACTTGCACGTACTCTTGTTTCTAATTACATATTGATACGTTCGTTAACAACGTATCAGGTGACACTTCCAGAACTGAAGTGTATTTCTCGGATTCGGATAAGGATGGAGCTAAGAGGTTACCAGACGACTGACTTTACGTAACACCTTCAGTGGCTTCAATATTTAACTAAACGGTGAAATTCTTCAATACTGTCTTACGTTACACACAGCTTATGCAGAAAAATTACCCTGTGGTTAAGTCAGGAATTTTCGTCATTCTTGTTTTAATTAGAATAGTACGTTAGCTAAAAACGATAACGTGTTGAGGTTTTCGTCTAGTCGTCTGAGGAGCGTATTGTAGAGGATTTGCAGAGTAGTATTTCATTCTGCTTCAAAATTAAATGACATTCGAAGCTGTATTGCTCCTCTGCTTGTCTCTTCTTAAGTGTGAACTGCAGCTGGCCACGTCACTGCAAGCTAGCTGTAGCAGCTGACCGGCCTGTGCTGTCCAAGTTAAATGTGCCGATAAATCTGTGGTCCCGCGTTATCGCTAAGTCGATGCGTGCGTAACGCACAGCACAAAACGTACCCTTATTATCGTACCTGACAGCACTCGAGACAGCTTGGCCGCAGTCCCACGTGAAACGGAATTTCAATGAGGTTCCAGCAAAGGCGGGAGAATACGTAGTGCAATGTTTCACATGACGTTTATTCTTATGATGAAAGGATTTCAGAATATGTGTTTCCTTCGGCTGTGTTGCTTTAAGTTTCGGAGGTGACTGTTGCTTTATAAGATTGGCTAGTTTTTCCTTCTGTGTAGTTTTTGTTTCTGTACGATGAACGCGGTGTACTTTCTGACTTTTTCGGTTATGGAATCATATTCTAGTCTATGAAGCAACTTTCCCAAGTGCAATTCTGCATTATAAAGCTATGTGTTGAGCATTTGCTTTTTAATATAAAGTTCAACACCTCAATACAAACATCTCCAAATCATTTAAAATTTATTCTATAATAATGTTGTTACTATGTATATTCTTTGTACTTTGTGATAATGTTTTCTTTCTGCTATGCGATCCTCGCACCCAATAGTTTCCAGCCGCCATATTTGTTTCCAAAATATGACAGTATACATGTGATGTATTACGACAATGAAAGGAACCTGTGACCACTGGAGGTACTCTGTTTTACTTATTTTATGTTTGCGTTAGATATACGTTTAATTTTTTGTCAAAAGAAACCCAAAACCATGTCCTGAAATAGTCTTTTGTTTCTCCACTAGACAGTGCCACAAGTTCCTCCAAAAATCGTAACACAACTCACACACAAGTGTCATACTAACAAATGTAAATCCACCTGATTATGGTCGTGGAGATAAATGATTTGTAACAGGGAACGTATTATTTCATTTAATGTCAATGAGTCATGGTGAAGCCTAACCTAAAATGTTCGCATTTAAATTGAGATGTTTATCTTCAGTTTTCTGTGCTTTTCTGGGGAAGCAGCCAGGTTTCGACATCTCACGAACAAAGGTGCGTTCTAGCTGAAGAGGGCGAGTTCCCATTGCATTTCTTGGTAATAAAACGTTTTCGCTAGGTATTTCTCTATGGGAGCTGTTATCTGAATTTCTATACAATGGCCCGACTTCCTGCTGTGTCTCTGCACGGCAACAGCCTCTGTCAACTGGGCAGTGACCTCTCAGACCACCCCTGGTGGCCTTTCGAAGAACTTGTCCCTGGGGTGCTACCCTCTTACGGCTTTGGTCATTGTGCATCCTTTGCTCATCCCATCGTAGGGTTTTCAACGTTTACCATGCTACATCATATGCAGATATGAATGAAAACTAAGAGAACAGCGCCGGCCGGAGTGGCCGTGTGTTTCTAGGCGCTACAGTCTGGAACCGAGCGACCGCCATGGTCGCAGGTTCGAATCCTGCCTCGGGCATGGATGTGTGTGATGTCCTTAGGTTAGTTTGGTTTAATTAGTTCTAAGTTCTAGGCGACTGATGACCTGAGAAGTTAAGTCGCATAGTGCTCAGAGCCATTTGAACCATTTTAAGAGAACAGTGAGATTGCATAAGTTATCTGCTACCATTCACTGGTACTGTGGTATATCAATTTAATCGATGTAAGTCAAATATTATTCCGATTAAATGGGAGTTTCATTTCTGATTTGCGTATGCAGCAAGACAGTTTCCGAAAAAACTGTCCCATCGCACCTACCACCAATGCTGAAATTGAAGTTGTAACGTACCCTCTCTGTTATTGTTTTTGTTATTGTAATTGTGGAGATATGAAATTTTTGTAGCGGTTTGCTTAGTCAGCCGTACTTCGGAATTTTTTTGACATTAAATGGAGCCTGAAAAATGCGTAATAAATACTTCGCGTGAAGTGCGATTTGCGGCATAAACAAAAATTAAGTGCGGAGATGCAATCCACAGAATATTAACAGAAAAGCTTTAGAACAATGCGCACGACTGACTAGATACATTCAGAGGGTACGTACATTCGCGTACGAGTGGTTGCGATCTGATGAGAAAGATCTATCTTAATTTTTTTTGTGTAAAATAATTACGTCGTAACAAACTCGGAGATTGCGAACGTACAATCAGGGTAGAGGCACGTACTTTCTATCATTCCCCGTGGCCTGGGTAAAAGAATTGCAATTATTTAAATTTAAGAATATTTCTTTTTCAATCGGACACCTATTTTTTTACGAAAAGGAAGATTGCAGGTTCTGAATGTCTCGGCAAAAACACATCGAAATTAATCTTAGCGACCACCAAAGGAAAGTGGTGAGCACAATCACGTACCTCTATTGTTGAGCAGCGCCGTCGTAAAGATCGTCGCCTCCATCTAAAATTCGCCTTCTCTAATTAACAGAATAATTTGTACTCCATTGGTATGGGATTTAGGCTTGATCTTGACAGAATTTATAAAACGCATTTTTCATCATTTAACACACACATAGATATGAAAGTATACAGTACGTCTTTACGCCAGCACATCAGAACAAAAAGGTAGATAATACTAGAAGTAATAAAAGAATCTCGAAATTAGTCCTTTGTCTCTCAATGATAAAAAAGTTTTTTAGAGTATTCCTCTTGTATGACAGTCGAACAAATTTTCTTCTTCTGTCTTTGAGATTAAATTACAACATTTTCTTTAGTTCCTTTTCAAAGTGTACATAACGCTCATTTAAATACGTGGCGGATGCCTTCTCTCTATAATTACTTCCACCTCCATCCCCTCCCCCATCTTATTAACTAAAGGCCTAATCAGAACTCTGTCCTTGTGGTCCTTAATGGTGGTACTTAATTTGGAGCTGTGGGTTTCATAGGAACCAGACTTTTAACCTGGAACTGACCAGGGAAACTCTTTCTGGCTTTCAATACCTTTCTCAACTGGTCGACATATTTTGTAGTAGGGTCTGTCACACTTGTCAAAGTGGTTATTAGTGAAAAACTGTCGAACTTCCTCAATAGGCTCTGAGCACTATGGGACTTAACATCTGTGGTCATCAGTCCCCTAGAGCTTAGAACTACTTAAATCTAACTAACCTAAGGACATCACACACATCTATGCGCGAGGCAGGATTAGAACCTGCGACCGTAGCAGTCGCGCGGTTCCAGACTGAGCGCCTAGAACCGCTAGACCACCGCGGCCGGCTTTCCCAAACAAATCGGCACTATTCTAAAACAATGGCTGCCTTTTCTTTATTCACTTGCATAATCAAAGCCTTGATATCTAGAACTTTCCTGTTTATGTTACTAAGCACTAGTGTTTCTCGAACTACAGCGTGGACTCACCTCTCCCCCCCCTCCCCCCACCACTTTTCTTGTAAATATTTTGTGGTAGAGCTTATCCTCAGTGGTTTTGTTCACTCACAACTGCTACACCGTTGCATTCACCAGCAGTCAGTTTAGCCCCGCTGTAGCCTTTTAAGTCATACCGAAAGACCAGTGTAGTCTTGCAAAATCTTGCTTAATATACTGTAACACAGCTACAGTAAGACAGACGTTCGAACGGCTGTACAAATGGCCTCTGGTCAGGTCTAAACCAAATCTTTTTCACCCCATGGTCCCAGCTCAAACGGGAACCGATCACCAAGACCCCCAACCCCAAAACTATGATTCTGTGCAGGCCTTTCAGGACATATTTATTACAGCGCTTCCATGGTGGAACGATATATTTGGGAGTAACCTTGCTCTTGAAATAGGTCTTATTAAATAAAATGCGTGCTTTCACCTTAATCAATGTCTTATTAAAATTCAATAGACGAAAATAAGCCCTCTTGGCCCTCCAAGTCTGTTGGTAAGCAACAGCTAATTTTCGTCTATTGATTTTTAATAAGACATTGATTAAAGTGAAAGGCCGCATTTTATTTAATAAGACCTATTTGAAGAGCAGGGTGACCCCCACATATATCGTTCCACCATGGAAGCTCTGTAACAAATATGTCTCTAGTCGAGACATGCACATCTGTAGAGGCAATGGTGGAAAATGGGCCCCTGCTGGTATTATGGGCCCCCTACATATTTGGAAGTACAGGCCACGAATTCTAGCGGAGAGCACATGAACTACAAAAACTAGTTGCCAAACTTCACTGTACAGTGCGCAGACGTAGTAGCTGTCATGGTTTGTTCGCTTTCATCAAAAGTTTGAAAGGTTAGTGTTTACTTGAATAAAACTCAAATTTCTAACATGTTATTAGTAGAACTAATGTAAGGTACGTATTTGGCTTGCTGTTGGGATACCGTTTTACGTTAATTAACGTCGGTTGCGAACCAAACTAATCGTAGGCAAGATCGTTTTTCCCAAGATGGCGAGGGTGGATATATGGGCCCCTTTTGCTGCTGGTATTATGGGCTTCGTAAAATCAATCAGATATTGCTACTCTTTATGTTTCAGATGCCTCGAACACATCTTGCACCCCCAAAAAAATCGAAACGGCAATCGTGGGACAAAGCAAATATGGCAAATGCTATTGTAGCTATTAAAGAGAAAAAAATGGGGTTGAAAAAAAAAACAGTTAAAGTGTACTCTGTCCCTCGTTCTACGCTCCAAAGGCTTTCCACCGAATTTACCACAGGGACTTGAGGACGAACTGGTTAAATATTTTCTCATTATGGAATTCAAATTCTACGGCCTTACCAGAAATGACGTCAGGCGCATGGCCTACCAGCTTTGCACAAGAAATAAAAAGTTGGTGTTTCTGTCCCTGATGTTGACGACGCTGCATGTCTATTTTGTGAAGGGATTTTTTCAAAGGACACAAAAGGTGAACTTTGGGTCCAGTGTATAGCCTGTAAGATGTGGGCTCAAAACGAATGCGCTGGATGCGAAAAAGATGCTTATGTGTGTGACTATTGTAAATAGGCTAGGCGTAGGCTTTGGAAATCATCCCACCAGTAGACTAATTAACAACATTCAGAGTGAATCTTTCATTCATTATACAGAAAAATTAAATAAAATTATATTTTTCAAATTTTTGTTTCTTTTTATTTCAAACTACCTTGGGGACCATATTACCAGCACAAATTCTTGACGCAACAAAATGCAGAGTATCAGGAAAAAAATAAAATTTTGTTTTAAATATTAAAAAGTTGGACCAAAACATGTCGTAACTATTGCAAGACATACTAGAGAAATGTTTTATGTTAATTTCCGGTGATTATACGAAAAATAAAAGGTTTTATATAAAAAAAACACAGTTGGGGCCCATTTATCCACCTTTACCTCTATTAGTAAATATTGTAGCAATCTTATTAACGCAGTAATGGTTACGTGGCTTATAGCCATATCAATAGGTGCTTTTCTACATAGGTTAGCATAGGATTCCGTACGGCAATATTTCGGAAAAAGTTGATGAGCATTTCAGGGCAAAAAGTATAAGTCCTGGTTTCTTTATCCCTTGCAAAACAGAGTAGACGCCTTGTCAAAAACATCAGGCTACAGGGGTTTTATTGTATCCCCTGTGAGGAATGCCTTACTTGCGGCACACTGACCCTGAGTGCTATGTGAGGTTCAGTGAGCACACAGAATTGAGAAGATCAAGGTAGTCTGTCTTGAGTACCCTGGTTTCGAGAGTCTGGTCACTTTGCGGTCGGTACTCCAGAAAAATATAAGAATTTTATTTACGATGGAAAAGAGTCACATTGTTAGTATTTTAAAATAGGTGGAGATTCTGCTAAGCATGAAACTGTATCCGCAACTCACGTTGAACAACGAGATCGAGCTACGTCATGTTGGCAAACCCTTAACATCGTTTATGACAGTTCGTTTGTCTCCTCTGTTTTCGTTTTGTCTGTTCCTTACTGTGTATTCGATTGTGCTGCCACTACCTCTTGCGTCTGAATGTATATTCTACACTTTCCATACGTGGTATCAGCTTGCTTTGTTACCCTTATTTTGTCAAAACTGATTTAACGAAGCCCCAGAATTCAGCCGGCCGAAGTGGCCGTGCGGTTAAAGGCGCTGCAGTCTGGAACCGCAAGACCGCTACGGTCGCAGGTTCGAATCCTGCCTAGGGCATGGATGTTTGTGATGTCCTTAGGTTAGTTAGGTTTAACTAGTTCTAAGTTCTAGGGGACTAATGACCTCAGCAGTTGAGTCCCATAGTGCTCAGAGCCCAGAATTCATAGTACGTTTAGAGTACAGGGGATGTGGTTTTGGTGTTCCCTGACCCACGTCACGGTGGCGCTCTTTGCGCCAGCGACCTATGCGCCAGACACTTTGCTTCACCACCTCGCCCCCCGGGTACAGTGCGTCCGGTGGTTGCTAAGGCCGAGGCCTATGAGAAAGACAGGCCGCAGCGCGTACGTCACGACTGTAGTCCTGCGCTTGCTCACTCGCTCGCTCAAATCAGCAGACAAACTATGTTTCTACACCTGTTAACTTGTAGCTAGGCGTGTCCGTACAAACGAAAACTATATCTTCTACTGGCAGCCGCTATTATGGGATCTTACTGTTATTAGTCCTATAATGGTGGGAAGTCCATGGGGCTACTTATAATTTGTTACGGATGTACTGGCGTACAATAAAATAAAATCGTGCTAAAATGATCATCAGTTGCATAAGGCACCACTTCCAGCATGTAATGGTTCAAAATGGCTCTGAGCACTATGGGACTCAACTGCTGAGGTCATTAGTCCCCTAGAACTTAAAACTAGTTAAACCTAACTAACCTAAGGACATCACAAACATCCATGCCCGAGGCAGGATTCGAACCTGCGACCGTAGCGGTCCCAGCATGTAATGAGTACCGTTAAACAGAAGAGACTAAATGTTATAAACAAGTCAATATGCCATTTATATCGAGTACTCAAATTAAATTTTGCTATAGTACTGTTAATCAGTAAGACTTCATAACAGCAGATTCCAGAGAAAGATACAATTCTCGTTAGTACTTACATGTCAAGTTGCGAGTTAACAGGTTTAGAAACGCATTTTGTCTGCTGAGCTGAGCAAGTGAGCAAATTCAGGACAGTAGTGGTGCAACCTTCATGCAGCCCCACTTTCCACTGTTGCCAAATTTATTGAAGATGGCGGCGATGACGTCATCCACAATGGCGGCATGTAGACTTGGCGACAGCGCATGATGTCATCCAAGATGGCGGATTTGGGAGGGAAAATAGGCCAAATGTACTATGTCCACTAACCTAACCTCCAGAAAAAATGGCGGGAAGTTTGAATTTTGGCGGGAAAATAGACCAGTTGGGCTACGTTCACTAACTTAAACCTGCAGAAAAAATAGGCGCGAAATTAAAATTCGAACAGGATAATGCATGCAAAACCTTAATTTTCTTTATTATCATTTATTATCATTTATTATTATTTATTATCATTGGCCTACCTCCACGACAAAATTCATCCCAAATTCACATTCCAAAACGATAATGATTGCTAAGCCATACTTGTCTTTATTATTATTCATTATCATTCATCATTTATTATTATTTATTATCATTTATTTTTATTTATTATTATTGACCTTCCTCCACTAACATAGAATATCGCGCCATGTTCAAAATCACACTCCATAATGTCTGGAAAACCGTACTTCTATTTATTATTATTATCATTTACTATTATTTATTAGCATTATTATTTATTTAAGATGGACGATTTTTGCGGCAAGAAAGCCAATTCCCTTACTTCCATAACAAAATATCTCTTTTTTTTTTTTTTGGTCATCAGTCTACTGACTGGTTTGATGCGGCCCACCACGAATTCTTTTCCTGTGCTAACCTCTTCATCTCAGAGTAGCACTTGCAACCTACGTCCTCAATTATTTGCTTAACGTATTCCAATCTCTGTTTCCTCTACAGTTTTTGCCCTCTACAGCTCCCTCTAGTACCATGGAAGTCATTCCCTCATGTCTTAGCAGATGTCCTATCATCCTGTCCCTTCTCCTTATCAGTGTTTTCCACATATTCCTTTCCTCTTCGATTCTACGTAGAACCTCCTCATTCCTTACCTTATCAGTCCACCTAATTTTCAACATTCGTCTATAGCACCACATCTCAAATGCTTCGATTCTCTTCTGTTCCGGTTTTCCCACAGTCCATGTTTCACTACCATACAATGCTGTACTCCAGACGTACATCCTCAGAAATTTCTTCCTCAAATTGCCTAGCTTGCAACCAAGAGCGGCACGGCCACCAAAACAAAAAGTGAATAAATTTTTTTATAAAAAAAGGAGAGGAGATAGGGAAAAGAGATAAGGAAAGGATAGAACAAACTTTATTGTCTATAATAAATCATACAGTCACCGTTGATCTTAATTTTACAATTGCCATTGCCGACTTTCGCCCAGAAAAACAGGTACTCATCAGCATTTAATTTCTTCTTCCTTCTCGCAGTCAAAACAAATGGCATGCTTGGAACAAGAGTATCATAAGTCTGTTTAGCCAAGAGTCCTGTAGTCTCAGCTATACTCCATGTCTTCCAGGCCAAAATGTTAGCATCTGGAAATGCTTCAAGGCCACCATAATTTGCTTGATTGCCCCATACAACAGCAAGTGTCAGCCAGGTACTACCTCCAAACACTGCTTGTACATCACAGGTAAAGTGTCCTCAAATTCAAACACGATAATCTGTCACAGCTATGAAAAAAAAAGGGACCAATTGGGCCATATGCACTAACCTGAGTCCACCTCATCCTATGAAGTTTGAGTTTTTCGTCCTCACTTATTGTTTCGCTCCTAAGCTATGAAAATCGCGTCAAATAGTAATAAAGTGCACTAACGTAAGTCACCTCCTGTGAATTCATGGGAAAAGGACTAAATTCTCTATTTCAAACAGTACCATCATCACTTGTTCTCCAACAGAGTTAGTACACATCCTTGAGATCGAGGCAACACCCTGTGCACTCGGCACTGAGTTCCACGCTCCGACTGACTTAGTTCATATCGTCGCCTGTAGAGGAGGCTTCCCCGCTCAACGTTAGCCCGCGGCTGCTCCCTGGTGGCTGGGGTCCGGTCGCCGGGCTGGCGTGCGCTCCCCCACCGGTGCCGCAGAGTCCACCTACGTAAACATGTTTTCACGGAGCGCAGTTGCGAGCGCTTAACGCTGGACAGGATGGAACCTGTCCACCACGTACCGGACAAAGGACACGTTCCACCCCAAATTTATTTTTCTGAACAGGTTCGAATCTGCCAATACCTACCTCACACAACCACCCGAGATGTTTGGAAAGTTCTATCACGTGACACGCTAAAAGCTTAGTACCTCCGCAAGTGAATGTAACAAAGTTCACATGACTACTTAATTAAATTGATCATATAATTATCCTTTCCGATGCGGAAAAGTGCCACGTCCACGTAGACTTGGAATCCATTTTCGCCAGTGCCACGCCCACCTGGACTTGGAATGAAATAGTTAAAGTCCCTACCAACCACCACGGTTCCTTACTGACCCATGTTCGTTGGCTAACATGTACTACCATTTATTAATGTGCACTTACGTGTACTAACCTACATGAACCTATATCACATTTTGTCTATACAAATAAGCCAAGTTTGAATTCTGATGGTCAGTTCGTGTTTCGCTACCAACACAAGAAAATTGTGGCAAACGAAGCCACTAACCTAAGTCACCTGTGATGATTCAAAATCGTCGGCTTTGCCTCTCTCACACATCATGAGCGCGAGACCGCCCACATTACAGCCTGGACCTTTACACTCGCGTCGGACATATTCATCTGTAAATATTCTATCTAAACTATGACCCGAATACTGTTATTCAATCCACACGATCTAGGACATGGCCAGAACACACCCCAAGTACCTAAGTCAGAACATCGCTCGCCCTACCTGTAGTTAACCGCTGAGGGACGGAGATATGCTGCAATCACATCCCTCGCGCTCTCGTAGCTACTTGCCTCAGCAATTCGATTTGACAAAACCTCCAAGTAGAGAAAATAATAACCAACTCTAACTCTCTCATATTCTAAATCGTCCCACAAATACTTAACGTACATTTTATTTAGGCAATGAGTATATCTATCACTCTCGTACAAAAAACACTCGCCCTGATGTACCTGGTGTCATGCTGCACAGTCGGCAGACACGCAAACAGCTCCTAATTTCAGTGCACAATATCAAACTGCTCCTAAATAATGCAGTACACATAACTGTAAACACCATCAGTACTCGTAATGTGTCCAAATAACGCATAGAAAAATAACTTAACAGACGCGTGCAATGAACCTGTCCCACACTTAGTCATACGTCCGACAGCTCTCAATTCGCTCAAAGCTCTCTGTTCGACCCCTCAAACATGACTTGATGACAGCCGCATTCACACCTAACACCTGAGAAATTCGTATCACCTAGGCGCCGAACATGACTATCCAAGCCAGGCCGCGCACGTCGTCTGTCACCATCCTAACTCAGTGAGGACCTACACACATGTTAAGGCTGCATTCCATTGCTTGCCGGCCTATTTGCGACACATCCGAGTGCTGCCCTCGCCTCACAATCTAAAACGATCATCGTACTATGTAAAAAAAAAAAAAAAATAAGAGCCCAGTCAACTTCTCCGAAATTATATAGTGCCCCCAGAAGCAGTTAACTCTCGCTTTCGTGTATTCTCAGCTCATTTGTAAATTTAAATTCTTACCCTAACAGAACTTGTTTACGGAAATAATACGGAATGCGCTCCTAACCTCCTGCCCTTCCAGCTCTCAACATACGCAAATGTTCTCAACCCTCCTATATCCCAGAACAACAGATTAATCATTCTTATTCCTTCTTATCGAATTTACAGGCCTAATTTCCTAAGGACGCGTTATCGAAGCACCATCCTGCTTTTCTTTCTGAGGCTTTCTGTGCTTACTTTTACAGAGATCGCTAAATTACCTCCACAGTCCTATCAATTTACACACAAACACACACACACACACACACACACACACACACACACACACACACGGTCATCCTCTCTACTCACCCCATAAGCAATACTAACTTTACAATCCATTATATACAAACCCTACACAATGTAAGCCACAGTAACTTTACAATACCGACTATATGCCCCAATGCTCTCCATTGCTAAGGAAGCGCTGTGAACCTGCTCTTTCTTTCTACACACGTGACACTCAGCGGTAATCAGCCCTTCTACATCAACGCACAGAAGTCCCTCTCAGAACTGTTCCACAATTTCGGCGATCGCTTCCCCTCAACACAAATGCGTTACTTTCTCTTCTTCCTTGCCTTCTCGCTTTTTCTATACAGACATCTCGAGACTCAAAGACTACAAGAACACGGCAAAATTTTTCGAAGTACATCATCCTGTAAACCACTGAGTAACTAGAAACAAACAGACCAAAAAATGATATTCGCACTCTCGAATACCGAAATCGTTGATGTCATTATACTTACAGTTAAATGTTACGATCGTGGTCTCAATTGATTGGCATTCGACAGTGAGCTAAGTATCGCAAATACTCTCTTGACCCCTGTTACTCTGGAAATATCTCTACCGTCCGTACGACTTCCTCTCTACCATCACATAACATAAACAATATTAACTTTACAATGCAACGTATACAAACGCTACACAATATAAACCACATTAACTTTACAATACAGTATATACACATTGATACAAAACAGTGCACATATCCAGTATATCTCTACAGCACGCAAAAAAAATTTCCTATTCCTTCAGCGTCTATATACCACAAAGCTCTCCAATCCTAGGAAAGCACCGTCAACCTGTTCTTTCTCTCTACAGACCCGACACTCAGAGCTAATCTTCCCTCTTACATCAGCAGACCTAAGTCACCCTCAGAACTCTTTCTACAAATTCAGTATCGTCCCCCCCCCCCCCCCCCCCCCCCCCTCAGCACAAACGCTTTACTGTCTCTTCTTCCTTGTCTGTTCGCTTTTCTACAAACAACCTCAGACTCATAGACTGCAAGAACACATATACTTTCTCCATAATATTACACGATTTTAGCTGTACTTCTCAATATCATGCACTAGGCTACACCCTACCGATCACTAGTTCATCATAATTCCCTAGATATAGACTTCAAATTAATTATCTACAAACGTCGAACTTCATCTATGTGCAGCATGCTGTAAACCACTGAGTAACTAGAAACAAAGATACGCAAAACGATATTTCCACTCTCGAACACCGGTCTCAGTCATGTAACATATTCGAGATCTTGGCTATAATTTACACGTCATCTAAGGTCTGTCCCAGGTCTAGAGAACAGACAAGCGTGTATCCAACACACCACAATCGATCTTCGCTCAACTAAATAAAGGAAGCAAATGAGCAGAAGTAGTCAACGGAACAATCTACATCCCATTTAATAACACTCCAACCCAAATCAATCATCTTCTCAAATTCGGACTTCATCACCAAAGCCGCCCAAAACATACTATTAATTCGCTATTCAGTCGTCTAGAGGACATCAAAGTTAACTGTTACAGATCGATACACTCCAACAGGTCTCTGCATTCGGACAGCTACTCCAGTTATTTATTATTATTTATTATCATTTATTATTATTTATTATAACTTATTATTTATTATTATTTATATCATGCGTGTGTGTTCGCCATGAGGTCGGGAGTCCAACTGGGTTAATACACATCGCCACCAGCAGAGGGCCTCATTCAAGATGTCCGATTTTGGTAGGGAGTTTGAATTTTGGCGGAAGATCATACAATTCGTTTACCTAACAAAAATGGCTCCAAGTTCAACTATGTTTAGCTCCTATCACAATCACTAGAGCGCTCTGTCATCACGTCAGTTGATTACGCAATTACCATGATATATTCATATGATTCAAGATGGCTGCACCCAGTGCGAAACATGTCACCATTCCCGTACCTGCATGCTACAGTAAAATTCCAACTTGGCTTTAGTCACACCCTACACATCGTTGAGCTGATCCCATTTCCAGATCTTTGCGCATCTGATATCTGCAAATTAAGTCTGAGAAAGACGTATCCATTATCTTCTGCAGAACGACCTCACTTACTGTAACAGGACCTTGTCTTGACCATTCGCTGGAAATGCGGGCGCCGTCGGCGACATTTCAAAGCCACATATCTGTCCATCTAAACAGCCGTCCACTCAGCCCCAGGACCAGCATGCCGAAGTGGGCTCTCTCTATACCTGCTCTCCAGCTATTGTCTAACCACATGCACTGCACAAATGGATTCGTGAATAGCGCAGATCTCTATCCTCCCCTGCATCTCCAACTCGACTTGTAAACACTGTCTCTTCCCCAGCCAGCGAACCCGATGTCATTCATGCTGCGCTGACAATTTCCACTCACAAATCTTAAACACTGTCATATATAAAAGCCTATTCACTCCTGCCAAAACTCACTTAATAATAAAAAAACATTCTCCCTTTCTAAGCATATATTAGTATGCCTTTAGAACAAATAGACAAATATAATTCCAAGCAGAAGTCATACATATGATTAAAAAGAAAAAAAAGACATCAATTTAGGTTATCTGACATTTATTTACATGTCCTAATGATACAGTCGTAGATGAGTCGTGTCATCCACTCGCTCACTCCTTTTACACACGCTTTCACAGAACTTGTTCTACTTATATGCCACCCACCACGTTACAATAATTTTGTACAAGCATTTACGCCCCCACATACAACCCAGCTCAATAGAACATAATAATTCCTTTTTCCACAGATAGTCATAATCGGTGAATTAAACGTTCTAAATTACGCGTACACCTAGTCAAATAAGCAAATACTTTTACCTACATACACACCCCTCTCACTGAGGATAGGGCATTTAATATTATATACTTAAACACAGACCAATGATAACAATATTCCGACTTGCAACTTGTCCTTGTAATAAAGATAACATTCATTTTCCTATAAGGTATAAAATAGCCATTTTACATCAATGCACCCTCAGTCGACCCAAGTAGCCCGCAGAACAGTTCAGCTAATTCGAGACCCTTTTCCCGTTGGTAGAAACGCATCAGTCTTTTTGATCAGACATCTCTAGACTTGCGTATTAGAAGACCAAAAATATTTTTAATATATTATAAAATTCACCTCGTACTCGTCGATATTAAGCACAGTCCTAGTACTTTAGCGCGCTATAGACCGCTGACTAGCGAGAATTTCTGCCCTGCACAGACATTAACAGGGTCTGATGCACGGCCTCTCACAGGAAACTATACCTTGCACCTTGTAAATCATATTTTTACAGTCGATAGCATAACACTGAATGATTTTAAATAAAGGACAGCTACAACACACGGAAACTAGAAGAGCCTGGTGGTGTTGTGGCGACGTTCCAAAATACCCCCTGAAAGTGATTGACTGCCTCTACATTTAAACTCATATGTCGCAATGACCCAATAGTTGATAACTCTGCTTTCCATCCCTAGTGATTGTTCATTTTGCGCACAAGTACTGGATCACCGTTTTCGGTGCTTGAAACCCCAGAAGTTGTGGTCCATCAACCAAAATTTGTTCTCCAACTCATACAAGCATTGTCACTCAATCATTATGTGGTACTCAATGCACGGATGGTATGGATAAGACACCATGGATCTACTGTAATATTATCCATCACAACTGATATCGCGAAAATTTTACAGCAAGTCCAACACTGGCCAATCATGTGACAGCATGTTTTCCTAATTTCAGCACAATAGCTAAACTATACCTCGTTTACTTTACAAGTATCACTGCGAGCATTGATAGATGACTGCTCAGTACGTCCATTCACACTTAATTCTCAAACACATAAAAACGATCCAAGTATACCAGTCAACGCTATACATATTTCTGAGACCTCACGTATAGTACTCGATCCATCTCTCTACATATGGCGGTTACAGAGCAATCTCGCCCTCCTACGTCAAAAGACCGTCCTCACCTCGGAATTGACCAGCCTACCCCACATCATCGCTACCCAATGAATCCTCTACCGAGCAGACGAATATAGCTACGCTTCAACTCTCTTGACTGAATAGAGCTTTCCTAGTCCTAACCCCTCGAAGTGCACCACATTTCTCGAGATGTAACCAAGTCTTGGAGCTTAGCACAGCATATCGATCTATAGTAGCAGATCTCAAAGTGCCTTAATTTAATAGCATACAGTTAAGAAGAACAAGAACGGAGTGATATTTATACGCAACGTAGTTGTACACATTTATACGTAAATCACCCAATGTATCATGCGTAAAGTATTGTAGCTGCATACGACTAGACCGCAGACTATATCACGTGACTAAAGCATCCAGATAGAACACTGGAAAAAATCGACCTTCAGCAACTTGTCTTTCTCTAAAATAAATGAGTCAATGTTTAAATCGTACCTAGTTACAGCTCTGTCTCAATCGATCATCCCGTACACACTCTGTTATCCTTTAACGCAGAGGTGAGTAAGTTTAGACGTGAATGATTCTCTGTCCTCCTCAAAAGCAACAAATACAGTATTCAACTCGCGTGTATCACTGCTACCTCAGTAGACATACACTATAATACGAACTCAATGAGAAAAAAATTGACTACCTGCCTTATTCCGCTCGCTTCGATATCATCGTTTTCCTACATTCCTATTGTTGCAGCATACTTGACTCCATGTACAAATTGCTCCCTGTGAATCAGAAGATAAGAAAGTACGTACTCATTTTCACCACATTTCAGTGTATATTAGGTTAGTTTATACCTACGCACTAATCAGTTTTCGCATTTCTTTCGATTTATGTCACATCCATCCATGCGACAGCGACATAACCTATCGTTCTGTGTTCTAAGATTGCCTGTAAATGTAACCCAGGCATATATGGTCACCTCCACATTTGGAGACCGCTTGCTCTGTTTTCTGTATGTCTGAATCTTGAATAAATTTGGCAACAATGGAAAGTGAGGCCGCACGAAGGTTGACCCACTACTGTACTGAACTTGCTCGCTCGCTCAGCTCAGCAGACAAAATGCGTTTCTAAACCTGTTAACTCGCAACTCGGCATGTAAGTACTAACGAGAATTGTATCTTTCTCTGGAATCTGCTGTTATGAAGTCTTACTGATTAACAGTACTACAGCAAAATTTAATTTGAGTACTCGATATAAATGGCATATTGGCTTGTTTATAACATTTAGTCTCTTCTGCTTAACAGTACTCATTACATGCTGGAAGTGGTGCCTTATGCAACTGATGATCATTTTAGCACGATTTTATTTTGTTGTACGCCAGTACATCCGTAACAAATTATAAGTAGCCCCATGGACTTCCCACCATTATAGGACTAATAACAGTAAGATCCTATAATAGCGGCTGCCAGTAGAAGATCTAGTTTTCGTTTGTACGGACACGCCTAGCTACGAGTTAACAGGTGTAGAAACATAGTTTGTCTGCTGATTTGAGCGAGCGAGCGGGCGCAGGACTACAGTCGTGACGTACGCGCCGCGGCCTGTCTTTCTCATAGGCCTCGGCCTTAGCAACCACCGGACGCACTGCACCCGGGGGGCGAGGTGGTGAAGCAAAGTGTCTGGCGCATAGGTCGCTGGCGCAAAGAGCGCCACCGTGACGTGGGTCAGGGAACACCAAAACCACATCCCCTGTACTCTGAACGTATTATGAATTCTGGGACTTCGTTAAATCAGTTTTGACAAAATAAGGGTAACAAAGCAAGCTGATACCACGTATGGAAAGTGTAGAATATACATTCAGACGCAAGAGGTAACCACCCTGAAAATATAGTGGCAGCACAATCGAATACACAGTAAGGAACAGACAAAACGAAAACAGAGGAGACAAACGAACTGTCATAAACGATGTTAAGGGTTTGCCAACATGACGTAGCTCGATCTCGTTGTTCAACGTGAGTTGCGGATACAGTTTCATGCTTCACAAAATCTCCACCTATTTTAAAATACTAACAATGTGACTCTTTTCCATCGTAAATAAAATTCTTATATTTTTCTGGAGTACTGACCACAAAGTGACCAGACTCTCGAAACCAGGGTACTCAAGACAGACTACCTTGATCTTCTCAATTCTGTGTGCTCACTGAACCTCACATAGCACTCAGGGTCAGTGTGCCGCAAGTAAGGTTCCTCACACGGGATACAATAATACCCCTGTAGCCTGATGTTTTTGACAAGGCGTCTACTCTGTTTGCAAGGGATAAAGAAAGCAGGACTTATACTTTTTGCCCTGAAATGCTCATCAACTTTTTCCGACATATTGCCGTACAGAATCCTATGCTAACCTATGTAGAAAAGCACCTGATGATATGGCTATAAGCCACGTAACCATTACTGCGTTAATAAAAATTGGTTCAAGATACAGCTGTCTGTGGAGTTCTTGCTACAAGATTTACTAATACAGATGTGCATGCCTCGACTACAGACATATTTGTTACAGAGCTTCCACGGTGGAACGGTATATGTGGGGGTCACCCTGCTCTTCAAATAGGTCTTATTAAATAAAATGCGGCCTTTCACTTTAATCAATGTCTTATTAAAAATCAATAGACGAAAATTAGCTGTTGCTTACCAACAGACTTGCAGGGCCAAGAGGGCTTATTTTCGTCTATTGAATATTAATAAGACATTGATTTAAGTGAAATCACGCATTCTATTTAGTAGGACCTATTTCAAGAGCAAGGTTACTCCCAAATATATCGTTCCGCCATGGAAGCGCTGTAATAAAAATATCCTGAAAGGCCTGCACAGAATCATAGTTTTGGGGTTGGGGTCTTGGTGATCAGATCCAGTTCGAGCTGGGACCATGGGGTGAAAAAGATTTGGTTTAGTTCTGACCAGAGGCCAGTTGTACAGCCGTTCGAACGTCTGTCTTACTGTAGCTGTGTTACAGTATATTAAGCAAGATTTTGCAAGACTACACTGGTCTTGCGGTATGATTTAAAAGGCTACAGCGGGGCTAAACTGACTACTGGTGAATGCAATGGTGTAGCAGTTGTGAGTGAACAAAACCACTGAGGATAAGCTCTACTACAAAATATTTACAAGAAGTGTGTGTGTGTGTGTGGGGGGGGGGGGGGGTGAGTCGACGCTGTAGTTCGAGAAACACTAGTGCTTAGTAACATGAACAGGAAAGTTGTAGATAACAAGGCTTTGATTATGCAAGTGAATAAAGAAAAGGCAGCCATTGTTTTAGAAGAGTGCCGATGTATTGGGTAAGTTCGACAGTTTTTCACTAATAACCACTTTGACAAGTGTGACAGATCCTACTACAAAATATGTCGACCATTTGAGAAAGGTATTGAAAGCCAGCAAGAGTTTCCCTGGTCAGTTCCAGGTTAAAAGTCTGGTTCCTATGAAACCCACAGCTCCAAATTAAGTACCACCATTGAGGACAACAAGGACAGAGTTGTGATTAGGCTTTTATTTAATAAGAAGGGGTGGGGATGGAGGTGGAAGTTATTATAGAGAGAAGGCCTCAGCCAGCTATTTAAATGAGCGTTATGTACACTTCAATTTCAGCATTGGTGATAGGTGTGACGGGACAGTTTTTTTCGGAAAGTGTCTCGCTGCATACGCAAATCAGAAAAGAAACTCCCATTTAATCAGAATATTTGATTTACATCGATTAAATTGATATACCTCAGTAGCAGTGAACGATAGTAGATAACTGATGCAACCTTGCTGTTCTCTTAGTTCTCATTCGTATCTGAAAGTGATGTAGCAGTGGGAAACGTTGAAAACACTACGAGTGGATGAACAAGGATGCACAATGACCAAAGCTGTAAGAGGGTCGCACCCGAGGGACAAGTTCCTCGAAAGGGCACCAGGGGTGGTCAGAGAGGTCGCTGCCCAGTTGACAGAGACTGTTGCCGTGCGGAGACACCGCAGGAAGTCGGGCCATTGTATAGAAATTCAGATAACAGCTCCCATAGAGAAATAGCTAGCGAAAACGGTTTATTACGAAGAAATGCAGTGAGAACTCGCCATCTTCAGCTAGAACGTACCTTTGTACGCGAGATGTCGAAAGCTGGCTGCTTCCCCAGAAAAGCACAGAAAACTAATGATAAACATCTCACTTTAAATGTGGACTTTTAGGTTAGGCTTTACCTTGGCTGTTATTGACATTAAATGAAATAAGTTTCCTGTTACATATCATTGTTTATCTCCACGACGCGTTTCAAAGATTTAAACCTCCATCATCAGGTGGATTTACATTTGTTAGTATGACACTTGTCTGTGTGTTGTGCTGTGTTACGATTTTTGGAAGAGCTTGTGGCACTGTCTAGTGACGAAACAAAACACTATTTCAGGACATCGTTTTGGGTTTCTTTTGACAAAAAATTAAACGTATATCTAACGGCAAACATAAAATAAGTAAAACAGAGTACCTACAACGTAACAACATAATTACAGAATAAATTTTAAATGATTAGGAGATGTTTATGTTGAGGTGTTGAACTTTATATTAAACAGCAAATGTTCAACACATAGCTTTATAATGCAGAATTGCACTTGGGAAAGTTGCTTCATAGACTAGAATATGATTCCATAACCGAAAAATTCAAAAAGTACACCGAGTTCATCGTACAGAAAACAAAAAGTACACAGAACGAAAAACTAGTCAATCTTATAAAGCAACAGTTACCTCCCGAACTCGAACCAAAACAGCCGAAGGAAACACACATTCTATAATCCGTTCATCATAAGAATAAACCTCATCTAAACATTGCACTACGTATTCTCCAGCCTTTGCTGGAACCTCATTCAAATTCCGTTTCATGTGGGACTGCAGCCAAGCTGTCTTGAGTACTGCCAAGTACGATAATAAGAGTGATAATGAATAATACGAAAGACAAGTATGGTTTTGCAACCATTATCGTTTTGGAATGTGAATTTGGGGTGAATTTTGTCATTGAAGTAGGCCAATGATAATAAATGATAATGAATAATAATGAATAATAATAAAGAAAACTAAGGTTTTGCATGCATTATCCTGTTGGAATTTGAATTTCGCGCTTATTTTTTCTGGAGGCTTAGGTTAATGAACGTAGCCTAATTGTCTATTTTCCCAGCAAAATTCAAACTTCCCGCCTTTTTTTCTGGAGGTTAGGTTAGTGGACATAGCACAATTGGCCTATTTTCCCACCAAAATCCGCCATCTTGAATGACGCAATGCAGTGTTGCCAAGTCTATGTGCCGCCACCTTGGATGACGTAATCACCGCCATCTTGAATAAATTTGGCAACAATGGAAAGTGGGGCCACATGAAGGGTCCCCACTACTCAGGACTACCTTCGTGATGTACGTGCCGCAGCCTGTCTTTCTCGTGGGCCTCGCTAAGACTCATCTGGGGAGAAGGAGGAGGGTTGTGTTAACTTGTTGGTAAGCGTTCTGCTTCTTTCCTTGCCAATATGTTGCTTTTGGTCCAGCATCTCGGTTTCGCTACATGGTACAGGATGTTTTCCATCAACCAGCATTTTATTCATTGACTATTCTCCCTACGGACAATGTTTCCCGCCATGCTCTTTACCATTTTATAGCTTTTGTAACAATATTTGTTTTCATCTATTCCCATGACTAGGTGCGTGTGGCTCTGGTATTTGCTTGCTGCAGTGGTAACACCGGTTCCCGTCAGATAACAGAAGTTAAGCGCCGTCGGGCTGGGCTAGCACCTGGATGGACGACCATCCTGTCTGCCGAGCGCTGTTGGCAAGCGAGGTGCACTCAGCCATTGTGAGGCAAACTGAGGAGCTACTTGATTGAGAGGTAGCAGCTCCGTTCTCGTAAACTGACAAAACGGCAGGGAGAGACATGTGCTGACCTCCTGCTCCGCCATATCCGCATCCAGTGGCGCCCGCGGGCTAAGGATGACACGGCGGCCGACCTCCAACTAGACCGTGCCTATTAAAGCACTGTGGTGTTCAAACCACTCTTGCGACTGATGACTGCTTTACTTTCTATTGGTTCCAAAACTAATGATCTTCGGGTTATTAACATTTTTGTGTTTTCATGCTGTAGCTTTGATACCAGTAAACGTAAGTAACCGGCCGAGCACTGTCACCGTTCGAATTGTCAAGGTGGTAGACGACGATGCTGTCGACCCCAGTTACAATTTTGGTCATGGTTATGTTTCAGTCGAATACCTCTATGGGCCTTTCTGCGTATTTCAAGATATACTTTTATACACTTGGTACGCTTCCAAATTGATATCTGATAGAGCTGTATTTAGCAACATGAATCAGATATGTTTTCCGTGCAATATTTCGGCCAACACGTCAGTGCAGCGAGATTTCGTTTATGTGTTGCGCATGTTGCAAGAAATATTTGTGTTTTGCTTGCTTCTGTGATAGGTTTCACCACATTGAATGCGAACAAGCTCACGAATAGACTGTCAATAACTGGAAATATGCAATAACACACTTAAAGTTGTATTTTTGCAGTATGTATCCTGACGAAAATAACTGTAAACAGGTTATATGCCTACTTGCTTATTAGCGCGCTTCTCGATGCTTTCCTCAAAAAATTAAAATAAAAATAAAGAGAGAGAGAGAGAGAGAGAGAGACAGAGAAAACAGAAATGTATTTCAAATATCAGCTCAGTGACGCCATGTTCGTCTCGTGATGTAAAGCAAGGATAATTGTTAGGTAATATCTCGTTGTACTAGCGATATGTATGGCTACGGGGTTCTTCATTTTTTCTCTGCAAACAACTAGAACAGAATTCAGTAACAATGTGGTAAGAACACCTGCTCAGTGCGTCAATTAAACACTCAGCCATTCTTGGTTATTTTGTTAATCGTCTGTAATGCAGTAAACATCCTTGATTATTGATTTGTAATTACTACCATTGTTATTGTTATTCGCCACCCCACAACAGCTTTCCTATCACTCATTGCCGCCGATACAAGTAACGAATGGATCAGGATGAATGGAATGTAGGATGTTTCGTCACGGAGAATATAGACTTTTATCTCGGCGTCTTGTGTCACGGTAATATGAAAATCTCAATAAGAAAAGACGACAGTAACACCCAACTATTTCTGTCCACCTAACACTATGACGACAGACAAATGGCGTCTCACTGTATTTTGATTATAATCCGTTAGCCTTTTTGCGACCTCGTTTTAATACCTCGTGGGAGCAGACATATAACACACAAAGATAGTAGATGGAAGGGTACAAAGAAAAATCAGACTCATGGGTGTGCATCCAGTTCATCATAAGAAGACTAAACAAGAGGGAAACATTACGAAAGCAATGAATACGCTGGTTAATATACATTATTTGTATAGATCTGAAGATGAAAAAGCGCAGATCTGCACAGTGCCCGCATCTGCACTTTAGTTTCTGTCTTAATGGGCATAATTTTTAGTTTCTTCTCTTCTGGATTATCAAATGAATTGATTATTACGTGGTACAGAATAATTAGGTAACTGTGTTTCTTACAGCTTCCATTCGCACCAACATTTTTTTATATTCTCGTGCAATTCATGAAATTCTACTTGTATGATCACAAGGCTGCACATAGATGCAATCGATTTCGAGGTGCAAAGTGTTTGTTTTATATTATTTTTCGTGACGGGTTGGCAAAGTTGATTTCCAAAGACTTTTTATTGTACTGAAACAATCTTTTGTAACAAAGTAACAAGGTAAGTGTTTTATTCGTATATATTTTGTGGGAAACTGTAATGGTGATGGAAGATTACACACATGAATGTTTGACACAGCTGGTAGGAGAAAACGCTGCATGTTAACCAAACCCCGCGCCTCCTCTCCGTATTCTACTACGACACGAGCACAGGATTCTCCTCCTTTAACGCTACAGGGCTGTTCCTAGCACAGCTGAGAATTGGAACATTCGGCAACACTGTGACAGTGTAATCACTTCCGCGTATGGTACTGAACTGACTCGCTAAATTCACTTGATATTCCCTTTCCATTTGAATGACTCGTGGTATATAATCCTCACGTAAACTAAGACACTGAGACAGAAATTTCAATTTTTTGGCTAAAGAAATGCTATTCTTCACATCAGTGACAACTTTTAATATCTTTCACGGTGTGTTATGAGGCTGAGCGGCCAATACCATGACGAGAGTGGCGTGCAGGCAGCAGTGTGTCCGTAGCCCCTTGGTACCGCCCGTGTCTCGTGTTCCAACGGTTAAGAGAATCGTCAGTTCTAACCGTGGTAGGAGCTGCGAATGCCAGTTTTTTATGTGTATTATTATTTCATGGAGCTGCGAATTCCCAGAAAAAACTCTGTAACAAAATCAGAAGAAAAACTTTACACATCAAATCCTCTTGGCAGCTCGACTGAGTAAGTTGTGTAAATGGTCGTAGATCTCGGCTTTCTGACTGCCAAGCTGTTATACAATACAAGCGTCTCTGAAGAAATTCGAATCGACCGTCAACGATACGAAATTCAATAATGTTCTTCACTTAAGAAAAAAATGGTTCAAATGGCTCTGAGCACTATGGGACTCAACTGCTGTGGTCATCAGTCCCCTAGAACTTAGAACTACTTAAACCTAACTAACGTAAGGACATCACACACATCCATGCCCGAGGCAGGATTCGAACCTGCGACCGTAGCGGTCGTGCGGTTCCAGGCTGTAGCGCCTTTAACCGCTCGGCCACTCCGGCCGACTCTTCACTTAAGACTCCCATGCCAGGGTGATAAGTATGAAGGAAATAAATTGATTAGCAAATCGCAAGAAAATACTTTCAGCTCAAAGTGCAATAGTGAAAAACTTACAATGCTGCACAACAGGTAACGCCTCCTTCCGCTGCTGACAAGCAAATTTTGGGTTTCTAGGAATACGTAATTTTATTTATGAAATGCCACATTTGCATACCTCTTGAGTATGACACAGCACACCATTTAAACACAGAGACAATCGAAATCTAAGTGAATAGTATTTTACTAATTCGTGCAGATAGAGGCACGCTTGTGGACAGATACTTAGTTTTGTTATAACAGACTTTCGTCGTAAGGTTATCGTGGGTAGTTTTATTTCATTTCTTACACTACAGTGCACAGTTTTAGTAAGGTTTCACTTAGTGTTGTTAAAACAATACTAAACATGAGAGAGAAATTAATCATCAACGATATATGCGAATCCTCTGATGTTATCTATAACAGTCTGACAATGCACATGCAGTTTATTGATTACATGAATGTAGAAAACTTGTTCTGAGTTAAAGCTGTCAAACAAGGTTTGAAGAAGAATAAAATGCCACTACCAGACGACAGCTAATGTAGGAAATACTTTTCTGGCTATTTTGACACGATGCGCTCTCCCCATACATAATACAAAAGCTTCGAGACGCATCTGCTGCCTGGCCGTCTATTAAATCTGAAAAGAACAAAATGACGCAGAAGTTAGCCTTTTTGCCACATGCTACTATTTTGGGTTGAGAAGTGAAGAGGATTATGTTCAAAATTCCATTAAATTGATAACTTTGGCAGACAGCAGAATTGCGTTTAAAAAAAAAATAGTAGCGAACGTAATAGAACACGCGACGTCTTATCAACTTTGCGCGATGCTTACCGTTACGCTACTAGCTGTGACGTAACTACAGCATCTCCGGAAGTGAACAACAGTACCTCCAGAACTTCGACATTCACAGTGCTGTGAGATAATGCATATGGCCGGATCTAGACATCTGAGAGACAGACAGTTACAGCATTTCTTTTGCACTGCACGATGGTTTCAACAAACAGATAGCGCAATAGAGTAGCTCAAATGGAAAGGAACACTTCCTATTTAAATTTCTGCATCCCACACTGCTGGCAGTTCTGTGTAGGTGGCAGTTACGTTATTTTATTTCGGTGATTACAAAACACAATCGAATGTATGCATTGGATGGGTAGCCGAGCAGCTAGTTCATGGCGATTCGGTCAACCAAGTAAATGAATGCACTGAACATCCTTCAAACCACAACAGGGAGTCTGTGTGTCAGAATTCTCATCTTGTGTGCCGCAACGGTATGATGATAGAGAAATGAGTCGCAGCGAAGAGGGTTTGGTGGTCTATTGGACTGATGATAGTTTCATGTGATGATGGTCTTGGTTCGATTCCAACTTCTGCCAACGTTTTTTGATAGGGAGAGGCAGATTCTATTCTCTTCTGGCTACGCCAAGTGAAGAAGGTATAATGGCATTGTGGTCTGAAAATCACATTAAACATGATATTCCTTCTCTAGGATGTTATTCGCAGCTGCTGGTGGAGAAAAATTCGGTAAGTGCCGTCTCTTTGTGTGTAGCCAACAACGATATGTTTGGGGTTCGATTCTTAGTCAGCACTGAGCACTTCGTCGTATTATTTCTAGTTCAAACATGCTCACATGTCGCTGCTGGTGTAACAAACCCATCCTTAGCGTTCCCTTTCTCTAGAATATACCAGCTATACGTACCGGGTTGGAGTCCTCGGAAGGAAAAATTAATGTTTCTTCTCGTCATTTCATTTAATACATCTAGCTACTGCTGAGAAAATCCGATATGTCAAAGTTGATTGTAATTCGATAACAATCCGATCAGGTTCTGGGTTCGAATCCCTGTCCAACACAAAGCTTTACCTCACTGCATTTCAAGTAAGTTACTTGTGAAGAAGCAATATTTAACATCTCTCGTAGTTCGTTAACAGGGACAATAGATGCTGGGTAGGAATTCGAGTCCGTTAAAAATGCTACGTTATGTAATTTAAAGTTGATATTTGCTAACTGATACTGTCCAAAAATGAGGTATGTCACTCTCTTTATGCCTAGTCAGGAATGACTGTTAATTTTTGTCAGCCACGAAATCTTAGCCTGCATGATTGGTTCAAATGGCTCTGAGCACTATGGGACACAACATCTGTGATCATCAGTCCCCTAAAACCTAGAACTACTTAAACCTAACTAACCTAAGGACCTTGCACACATCCATGCCCGAGGCAGGATTCGAACTTGCGGCCGTAGCAGTCAGCATAGACGTTTTCGTCATCTTATTTCTAGTTAAACGTGTGCACATCTCGCTGATGGTGGACCAACATTGGACATTTCTCGTCTGTTCCTGGTAGGCGCTGGGTTCGAATCCCGGTCAGGCATTACAACTTCAGTCGTCATTCAAGGTTCCAACCCCACTACTGGTGACAAACTGTGATATCTACATTCTGATTTTACGTACTTATTCAACAATCCGATGAGGTGCTGGGTTCGCATCCTTGTCCCCAGCATTGCATGATGGCATTTCAATTTTAAACATGTGCATCCTTTATTCCTTGAAAATATAACATCTTTCGAGGTTAATTATCAAGTAGGTAATTGTCATATTAGGGTTCCTGCTTTCGTACAAACTTTATCGTCATTTACGTTCAAGTTGAGAATTGATAACTGATACTGGTGCAAACGTCAATATTTGACGTCTCTTTCTGCGTAATGATCGAGTCTCGATAAGGCACAAACCTTTGCTTGGTTAACAATGGCTTTACGTTCTGGGTTTGCATCCGGATCCAGAGCAAAGACGTTGGTCATGTCATTTAAAGTACAACTTCGTGTACAAGTAACTGTTGATGAGTAATGTGAACAATGATATTACTTGTGATTCGCTGTTAATGTTGGGATTTCCGTAGAGTGGTTGCCGCCGTTAGTCACGTTTTCTTTTAACTGCTTAGTATTACATAAAGTTGATGCGAATCCACTCCCCATTGAACGTTGAACGACGTTCAGCATGTGTTGCGTAAACCTTTTAGACAGCAAAGAACTTGTTTCCAATTGCCATACAACTTTATAAATCCAAATACTGTCTCAAATATTTAATTGTGCCTAAGGATTACTGAACGATTTATGTGACAAAACTAGTTGTCCCATAACATTTGAAATGTCACTTATTGTAATTAAGTTTAGTTTACAAACATTAAGGACTGTCTGATCTCTTCTGTACTATTGCGGTGTTACTTTACATCTGGACGGACTGTCATAAAGACCGGTGTTCTCTAGTAGTCTTTAGCGATACCCATTGTGTATCTTACGATGACTGTACTGTAGAGGGTTGCGACGACATGCAACACAGATATGCTATGTTGGTTGCATACATTCAGGTGCAGCCTACACGTTGGAATTCAGGGGTGACCCACTTTTTTTGCTGTCGAGTGTACATAATCTGACTGTTCTTAACTGAGGATCACTGAACAGAATATTTTACTTTAATTTTTGACAATACTTGGTTGTAATAGCCAAGAAACTAGCAAATGTCTGAATGATGGATTTAATGAAAGCAGATGTAAGTATTAAACCTGTAAATATTAGAAGTTTAAATTTAATTCATGGACATAATTTTACTGTTTATTGACTGAGGATCATTAAAATTAATGAAACTCAAGTTTTTCTAATTACTTTTTTTGTAATGTGTTTATCTGACATGTTCCACACCCAGGAGAATTCCCTCTTTTGTGGGTCTATGGAATGAATGATTAATCTAATCTCCATATACACAAATGATCTGGCAGACTGGATGTGCAGCAATCTACGATTGTTTGCAGATGGTGTTGCGGTGTACGGGATGCTCTAATCGTTGATTGACTGTAGGAGGATAGAAGATGACTTGCACAAAATTTGTAGCTGATGCGACGAATGACAGCTAGCTGTGTATGTATAAAATTATAACTTAATGAGTCTGAAAAACAAACACGACATGTTCGAATATAACATTAATAATGTCCTTCTAGACTCCGCAGCTCGTAGTGTTGCGGTAGCGGTCTCGCTTCCCACGCACGCGGTCCTGGGTTCGATTCCCGGCGGCGTCAGAGATTTTTTCCTACCTCGAGATGACTGGGTGGTGTTGTGTCGCCTTCATCATCATCATTCAACCCCATTATGGTAGGAGGAAGGCAATGGCAAACCAGGACCTTGCCTAGTACGGCGGTGCCGGTCTCCCGCATCGTCCCCTATGCTCCTCAGAGTATAGGACCTCATCATCATTCTCTAGTCACAGTCACGCCGTTTAAATATCTGGGCGTAATGTTGTAAAGCATGTGAGAACATTTAGGAAAGTGTGGATCATCTATAAAGCAGACAGCACTTAGGACTGCTAGTGCGACCTATCCTCGAGTACTGCTCGAGCGTTTGGGGTCCGCATCACATCGTATTAAGGGTGGCCATTGAAGCAATTCAGAGGCGGTCTGCTAGATTTGGTAGGTTTGAACAACACGTATGTATAGCGGAGATGCTTCAGGAACTCAAATGGGAATTCCTGGAGGAAAGGCGACGTTCTCTTCGAGGAGCACTATTGAGATAATTCAGAGAACCGGCATTTGAAGCTGACTGCACAACGATTCTACTGCCCCCAACACACATACCGCGTAAGGACCACGAAGATAAGATAATAGATCTTGGGGCTCATGCGGAGACATTTTTTCCTAGGTCTGTTTCCGAGTGGAACAGGAAAAGAAATGACTAGTAATAGGTGGTACAGGGTACCCTGCCCCACGCACTGTACGGTGGATTGCGGAGTACATGTGTAGGTGTAGATGTAGTCAGTGGCTAGCTCTCAACGAATCAGCTTCCACTGAGGCAAAGATTTCTGTAAATACGGTGTAACTATGTCTTGGATATGAATGTTAATAGCCTGCGAATCATAGCGTTTATTGGGTTGCTCTAATATCTGTATTTACTACGCTAAAAAGAATATTACAAAGCAAATTGCATTTATAGCCATGAATGCACCGTACAGGTTTGCTCTACCGCCACGGAAGATCGCCACTGCTTCCACCTTCAGGCAAAGTAACGCTCAATTTTGTAATTGCATGCCACACAGCAGTGTTCGCTCAATTTTTCAAAGAATAAGCTTTTCAGGTTGACCTTGCTTCACGAAACGTCTTCTTACCCTACGTCATTCACCTTGATTGTGCACTATGCCTGTTACAAGAACGTTCCAAGCTTTCCTGTAGTGATAAAGTGAAAGTATCTAAACTATTTATTGCAATAATTAAAGGAACTGTTAACTTTTTGAAGTGGTACTTATCTCCTTAATTTCAGTCCACAGTAAAAGCACGTTAAATTACAATTTAACTCTGAAGTGAAACTTTTAAGGATACTTGAAATCATTTCCCTGAATATAAAAATTAATAGAGAGCAATGATTACAGAAACGAAAGCTACACCACAATAGTTTCAAAGCCTACAACTGGCATATCGGTAGAAAACTTAAAAAAAAAACAGTGATTTTGTCTGTGTATTTCTTTTTATGTATGTGTTGTCATCATTTAAAGCTAAAAGTGGTAGTCAAGAAGTCTGTTATTAGACAGAACAGTTTCAGGGCCCCGTTTTGTTTTAGCCAGTGTGGTAGTAATTATATATTGAAAGTTTATGTAAAGCTCCGTAACTAATTGCGAAACATTTGCGAACTGGAAAATATTTGCGATAACAGAATTAAGCTGAACAGATGCAGGGCACCCATACATAACTCACGTTCTATGCAATGAAAAAGCTTACAAACATTCCACAAAAACACATAGTCTTCATGTTAGTTAAAATAACAGCTTGGTAACTATTTCAAAATTACTGTCCTTCAGCAGCGGTGTTTGAAGGCCGCCTAGTGTCCAAATCATCAGTACTTTTCCTCTGTTGAGTGGTAAATCGTAATTAACTTTATCGATTACACCCTAAAGCAGACAGTATAAGATAGTTTGAAGTACTTTGTTGCCACTAAACTTAACCAGATAGCACCTCTGCTCATGAATAGTCATCCTCCAATACGTGCTAAGGCGTGCTGTTTTTTTCGTATCCGATTTATTAATACTTTGTTTACCGTACATGTACTTGAACTTACGTTTGCCTAATTAGGCTAGCGAGGGTATTTATTAGCATGACCACGACTTTTACTTTTGAAACAACATACAGAAGGGTCGATTCCAGCTTGACTGAAATTGCATCCTTTTAATACCTAAGCTTTCAGGTGACGAATTGCTGTTCGTTTACTTTCCATTGGTACACGCAGTCACGGTCAAACATACATTGTGTCAAAGGAGTAACATTTTAGGATGGAGTTCCTATTGCAGTAACCTCCTAGAGTGTTGTAAAACTATTAATAAAAACAAATAATGTGGATGCAGCGTAATTACTTTTAGACTACTCTATGGCTTCGACCTCCAGTGTCTCTATAGGAAATGGGACGAACTGTGTGTGAGGAACAGTATCGAGTGGCATCCCCCACCATGCGATTGTCGAAGACTAGTGGAGCATATCGCGAAGGAGATTTTGGACTCGTATATGGCTTTAATAGCGAACTTCTAGTAGAAGAACGCTACACATTGCTGTTTAACGATCTGAGATACATACTAACATTAGTTATTCGTTGAATGAAATGAATTTGGATCCCATTGTCCATTTTACATTGAACATAGTTAAGGTATAGAGCATAATGTCAGTTCGTACATGCGTAATACCCAAATTTTCGATGCTGCGTTGACTGCCAACACACTGAAATAATGTACTTCATCACATAGATTTCAAAGCCGAAATTCGTTTCGTAACTTTATTCGAATGGATGAATAGATTTATTCAAAGCTGCTCACATCATGGAAAAAGATATTTACCCTACAAATACAAACATCAGGAAATACACACACACACACACACACACACACACACACACACACATATATATATATTGCCCATTAAAATTGTTACACAAAGAAGAAATGCAGATCATAAACGGGTATTCGTTGGACAAATATATTACACTAGAGCTGACATGTGATTGCATGAGATCCTGAGAAATAAGTACCCAGAGCAACCACCTCTGGCCGTAATAACGACCTTGATACGCCTGAGCATTGAGTCAAACAGCGCTTGGATGGCGTGTACAGGTACAGCTGCTCATGCAGCTTCAACACGATACCACAGTTCATCAAGAGTAGTGACTGGCGTATTGTGACGAGCCAGTTGCTCGGCCACTATTGACCAGACGTTTTCAGTTGGTGAGAGATCTGGAGAATGTGCTGGCCAGGGCGGCAATCGAACATTTTCTATATCCAGAAAGGCCCGTACGGGACCTGTAACATGCGGTCGTGCATTATCCTGCTGAAATTTAGGGTTTCGCAGGGATCGAATGAAGGGTAGAGTCACGGGTCGTAACACATTTGAAATGTAACGTTCACTGTTCAAAGTGCCGTCAATGCGAACAAGAGGTGACCGAGATGTGTAACCAATGGCACCCCATACCATCACACTAGGTGATACACCAGTATGGCGATGATGAATACACGCTTTCAATGTGCGTTCAGCGCGATGTCGCCAAACACGGATGCGACCATCATGATGCTGTAAACAGAACCTGGATTCATCCGAAAAAATGACGTTTTGCCATTCGTGCACCCTGGTTCGTCGTTGAAACACCATCGCAGGTGCTCCTGTCTGTGATGCAGCGTCAAGGGTAACCGCAGCCATGGTCTCCTCGCTGATAGTCCATACTGCAAACGTCGTCAAACTGTTGGTGCAGTCCCCATCTGTTGACTCAGGGATCGAGACGTGGCTGCACGATCCGTTACAGGCATGCGGATAAGATGCCTGTCATCTCGACTGCTAGTGATACGAGGCAGTTGGCATCAAGCACAGCGTTCCGTATTACCCTCCTGAACCCACCGATTCCATACTCTGCTAACAACGCGAGCAACAATGTCACGATACGATAAACCGCAATCGCGATAGGCTACAATCCGACCTTTATGAAAGTCGGAAACGTGGTGGTATGCATTTATCTTTCTTACACGAAGCATCACAACAACGTTTCACCAGGCAAAGCCAGTCAACTGCTGTGTGTGTATGAGAAATCGGTTGGAAAATTTCCTCATGTCAGCACGTTGTAGGTGTCGCCACCGGCGCCAACCTTGTGTGAATGCTCTGAAAAGCTAATCATTTGCATATCACAGCATCTTCTTCCTGTCGGTTAAATTTCACGTCTGTAGCACGTCATCTTCGCGGTGTAGCAATTTTAATGGCCAGTAGTGTATATATACGTATAACACGAAAACTAATTACCATACAAGCACCAAACTTGGTAGCATTAATGTCCAGAATATGGGGTGCATGATTTACATGCGCCACAGCGCCACCAACCAATCCCAACTACAGCCAGCAGGAGCCATGATCAGTCATCATTATCATAGTCTCACACACCTGACCAGTCACAGTGCAATTTGTTCACAAGTCAACATGAGTCTGGACACAAGGAGCAGGGAATTATTGGTGAAGCTCTCTCATTAAGCTCAACAGTAATGCTGCTACTGCACTTCGAGAATATAGCCGGTTCAAAGGATTATGGAAGGATCCACTTTCTCCACCTGCTGTGTGGAGCATGATGAAGAAGTTCGAATGTTCGAATCAACTGGAGAACTGGACGTCGCTCCAGGAAGAGGCCGACTACCGGTTGCACCACAGGTAATTGACACAATCGCTGTTGCTATGGCAGACAACACTGCACACAATTCCCTATCGTCATGCAGTGTGCATGCTGCGTTACGACAGCTAAACTTCCTGTGGTCCAATGTACGGATGGTGCTTCATACTGAAGTCGGTGGGTGCCAGGAGGTGCCTTATTAAAATTCGGTGAGAACTTTCCAAATGATTTATTTGTATCCACTACAATGCTCCGTTCACCTCGGTCCGCATCACCGGGCCCAGCAATGCTGAGGTCCCTGCCCTGGCAACCCAGTGCAACGCGCTGTGTCGAGGTGGCCTTGTACACCAGCGGAGTGCGTCATCGTCTGGATGCCGCGATTGACTCGACAGTTTGCGTCCCTGCCGACTCAGCGCCGCTCGGTGTGAGCTGCAGGTGGCCAACTGCATCCTTCTTCTCGCCGGCATGGCTGAGATCACAGTGACCAACAAGCGCCTGCTATCCAGCGTCCGTATCTGCGGCCCTCGCCTCGGAAATCTCTGGCGTGTGTTGGGAGCCGAGACGATTGCCCGAGGAAGAGTGGCCCACTGCTGGCTGGCTGCGGACCCCGCGTCAGCCTCAGAGGGTCGAACCAACGACCCGCCGTGGACAGGGATGCTGTCGTCCCACCTGTTGCTGTATGAAGACCGGTGGTGTGACACGTCTCGCCGTCCAGGGCGCTGCCACACTTTAATGAATCTCATTAGGAAACGGCACCTATTTATACTCAGCAGTGAGTCCCTGTTTTGCTAAGCGTGCTGGTTCATGTCACTTACACATAACACTTAGGTTGGCCAGTGGCCCTCTTCTGCCTGTGACTTGCTAGATGAAAACTGCTGTGTGTGCCCTGTCTGGCAGTTCTATGCCCCCGTTGCCTCTATTTGCCTTCGCAACGGCTGGTATGCGTAACTTACTGCAATCTGGCCTGCACCTGACTGTAGCTCATGGTCCGAATATTGCACACAACTAACTTTCCCTATTCTAAACGGTGGTGCCGCAACAGTACCATACTCAAATGGTATCTGTTCAAAATCCATATCGTATAGCAGCTTACACCACGAGGATGCACAATGACTTGTTGACTTCGCTCTCCACTTTCTCGCAAGGACTGAAGTTGACGAGGGCAGACCTGGACCATCCTATGGACAGACAGAGCTCATCTTTCTCTGACAGGTGAGGTGAACATACGGAACTGCCGAGTGTGGAGATCTGCACCTCCAGTCACTTTGCATGAAATTCCTCTGTTCAGTGCACGTGTCACTGTATGGTGTAGCTCAAGGGTAAGTTAATCATTAGCCCATTCTTTTTTGAACAGGTTGGCACTCAGGGACCAAAGACGTGCACTGTGATTGACCAGCGTTACTGCAACATGCTTCGCCAGCACGTCATACCCGCCCTGCAGAAGAGGGACGCACTGAACTCAACAGTTTTCATACGACATGGGGCCCCACCGCACATCGCTCATTAAAATGAGCATAAGGCATTGCGGGCCGGGAGTCCCCCATTCGGGGAAGATCCGCCGCCGTGGGCAAGTACTTACTGCATTCGACGCCACATTGGGCGACTTTCTCGTTGGAGATGGGGATGAAATGATGATGACGACAACACAACACCCAGGCCCTAAGCAGAGAAAATTTCCTGGCCCAATCGGGAATCGAACACGGGCCCCTTGGCATGGCATTCCATCGCGCTGACCACTCAGCTAACGGGGGAGGAGATCGCTCACGAAGTTAATCTGCTTCTCCAGAACACATTTGGATACGATCGAATTATCAGGCGGTCTTTCCAAATGCTTGGCCAGTACGATCACCTGATATTATTTCCTGTGATTTTTGGTTGTGGGGCTACCTGAAAGACAGGGTTTACCAGGGAAACATTCACACATGTGCTGATCTGAAGCGCAGCATAACAAGAGAGGGCCGGCCGGAGTGGCCGAGCGGTTCTAGGCGCTACAGTCTGGAACCGCGCGACTGCTACAGTAGCAGGTTCGAATCCTGCCTCAGGCGTGGATGTGTGTGATGTTCTTAGGTTAGTTAGGTTTAAGTAGTTCTAAGTTCTAGGGGACTGATGACCTCAGAAGTTATGTCCCATAGTGCTCAGAGCCATTTCAACTATTTGAGCCATCAAGAGAGGTAGGCAACATACCTACGTGCATGATTCGTTCTGCTGTGCAGAATGCAGTCCAGCGCTTTCACACTCTTCTGTACACTGATGGACGCCATATTGAACCCCTTTTGTAGCAATAATGGTACCGGTATGAAATGGTATTATGTACAGTAGCAGCACATTAAAAATGTTTCAGTTGAATTGATTCTGCATTATTTCTCTTCCCCATGTTGTTAACATTAATTCTGCCAAGTTTCGTACTCGTACAGTAATTAGTTTCCGTGTTATAACGTTTTAAACAGGGACAGTTTGCTTATAACTACCCGGTATATATAGGAAAAGAAAGATTGCTACTTTACTTAAAGAAGACGCGATTAAAAGACACTCACATGTAGCTTTCGTCGGTAAAGAGAGACACATGGACAATATCCACACATCTCCACCCTCATCCACTCACCCATACAGACACAAAAGCAAGCGCACCTCACGCACACGACCACAAATTCCAGCATCTCGGGCCGGAATCAATGCTGGATGCTGGAGTTGGCGGTCGTGTGTGCATGAGGTGTGCTTGCTTATGTGTGTGTGAGTGCGTGGCTGTGAATGTTGTGTGTGTGTGTGTGTGTGTCTCTCTCTACTGTCAAAGACTGTGGCCGAAAGCTACATGTGAGGGTCTTTTAGTCGTGCCAGTCTGCAACTTGACGTATCTTCTTTACAGTAAAGCAGCAATCTACCTTTTCCTGCATTGTTGATATTCCTACCTGGAGTTTCCATGTTTCATATATTGGAGAGAGAGTGTGGTTCAACCAACAGCACTCTACGCTGCAGAATCTACAGTGATTCATGGTCATACCAAAATCAGAGAGATTAAAAAACAAGAAAGAAAAATTCTGAGGAAAATATATGTACCAGTGTTTCGTCAAGGAATTTGGATAAAGAGGCCAACAAGGGAGATCTACGAAGATGTAGAAACAATAACGGACCTTTAGAAAGCAAAGGATGAAGTTTTATGGACGTATAAGCAGGATGAACAAGAACAAGCTCAAAAGGCAAATCTTTGCTATACCAAACACTAGTAAGAACAATACAATGTGGATCACTGAAACAGAAAAAGACATGAAGGGACTTGGAAACACACAAGACAACATAAACACTAGAGAACAGTTCAGGAACATCATAAAGGAACATGCATTTAGACAAAAACGCACCGAGAATTAGCAGGAAATAAATGTCGGAACAACTCAAGAAAGAGCACAGCGAGCGTATGAAAAGAACATGGGAAGAACGAAGGAACAGGAAAAAAATCATGACTACTCAAGTTCAATCGCTCTCTTAAAAGGGAATAATCGAAAAGAAAATATTAATTATCTACGAGGGTTGGATAAAAAGTAGTGGCAACACTGCCGGAAGTCAAGGGTCTGCGTGAAATGGCATGCGAGCTGTCTCTAGCTGACAGCAGGTCACTTGTAGTGCGCGGCAACGGCTGTGTTTGAGTTAGCGGCAATTGTACTATCCGAAACTGCAGGAAGTCACTTCAAGCTTCCTAACAGACGGCCACAGCAACCTGCTCCTGAAGTTTCTTGCGACATCACCTTCCTCTCGCTCCGAGAAGAGGCTGATGATAACTACTGGCACTGCATCCTATCATCTTCCATGATTATGCACGATGACATTCTGTGAACCCCGTGCAGGAGCTTCTAACTACGTGAGTGTGTGAGACCTTCACCCGATGTGAGCCCAAGCGACTACGAGAGAAGGCATCATCCGTTCCATAGAGTGGTTCCTGCCGGTCACCGACGGATATGGACGCTCTGACGGTGTACGACGCCTTCCCATGTGTGTGGGGAAAAGTGATCAAAATGTGGAGCGGTTACATTTATGGCCTGTAGTACGGTGAACGCCTGTCAATAAAGTCTGGTATGAATTACGGAAATGAGCGTCGGAGAAAATCTCCGACCCAGCCAGGGAATCGAGCCCGGGCCCTTTAGGATGGCAGTCCGTCACGCTGACCATTCAGCTATCGGGGCGGACGGTATGAATTATAATAATGTCGCCACTACTTTTTCTCCATTCATTTATACAAATGTATACTGAACATATATAGAACCGCAAACTACAGCGACGGATTCCTGATTGGAAATGGAGGAAAAAAAGTCGTATCGAAATGTGTCCAGAAATGCATCGCTGGCAGGTAAATGGCTTTGCAGAATGGTGGTTCCTATGAACACGAGCGGTGTGTTCCGTGTTCGTTGCAGGCTGTGTGACTGACGTAGCAGAATGCTTCAGTATTCAAGTCTTGAACAAGTCGAGATGGTGTCTATGTACAGCCAACAGGCTGCACAGCTATACGGAAATAAGCACTCTCACAGACACCAACCTCATCGTACAACATTTAAAGCCCTTTTTGGGCGTTTGTGTGATCTTGGGCCTTTTCAGACATATGAAAGTGCAGGGAGGTGGAGGACTGAAGCACTGGGTTCTACAAGATATTGAGACGAACTCTGCTTCAAGCACGAGGCTAGTGGCCCACCGACATGACGTAAGCCAAAGTTCGATAATGTGTATCCTGCATCACAGCCATTACTATCCCCATCACCTGCAATCCAATGGAGGCCATTCTGAACTCATGTTATGACGTCGATGCGATGCAGCTCTGTACTGTGTTTCGGGACGATTTGTTGTGGTTGCACGCTCACTGTCCATTATCGGTCACGTGTTCATAGGACCTTTCTTCCTCCATTTATAGTCAGGAATCTGTCCCTGCAGTTTGTCGGTTTTATTAACGCTCATCCATATATATTACAGAAAGTTTCATAACATCAAAAACTTCCAGTGCTTAACTCGTGTTTACTTTCTGACAGACTGGCAGTCATATTAAGATTTCTGACCACTGGCAAAACATTCTATCGTTGCTGTTTGTAGGAAGAATTTCAGCAAATACATTACTCATAATAAATAGTATCGACTTTTAAGAATTATCCAGAATCTTTTAGAAAACAAAAGGTGGAAAAAAAATTTAGGGTGGAAGTGGACAGCCGGCCGTTGTAGCCGAGCGGTTCTAGGCGCTTCAGTCTGGAACCGCGTGACCGCTACGGACGCAGGTTCGAATCCTGCCTCGGGCATGGATGTGTGTAATGTCCTTAGGTTGGTTAGGTTTAAGTAGTTGTAAGTTCTAGGGGACTGATGACCTCAGAAGTTAAGTCCCATAGTGCTCAGAGCCATTTGGAAGTGGACACAGATCTTCTACCATACTATTAATATGTCGCAGTCACGACGCTATCAGCTCCGCTGTATACACTGTCTAAACACTGTAAATACAACTATCGTTATTTCATATTTAATATGAACTACCTATGAAAAACACACGCTTTTGATAGGTCATCATTGTGACATAGCATTGAAACGGTACACAAATTACAAAACTGAAAACTTTCTACAGGAAGACTTTAGATACCGATTTGTAGTTTCCAGTCATTTTGTATAACAAATAGTAGCTAGAATGACGCGTTTTCACGAGAACCTCAAAGTGCAGGTACTCCGAAACAGCCTATATTCACACCATGTACTCTGTGAGAAAGTAAACCTACCATATACGTAGCTTAACTCAGTGCAGTGCAGTATGACGACTCCGTTCTGCTTGTGACGTAAAAGAAAGATGTCACATCTCATTGGCGATGTTTCTCTCTGTGAGGCAAAAATCTAACGTGCTAGGTTCTTTATTTAACGCTTCGTAGCGTAGTGGAACGTGGAATTTCACGGAGTAACCTCACTAGCTCCTTGTCCACGTCCCGTGACAGGATGGCTTTAAAGATCATGCGTGTGTTCAAGTTATTTTGTTCAGCCTTTTTACCCTCGAAGTACGAGACAGCTCATAGGACTTATACTCGGAAATAACCTGTATTTTCAGTCGAGGAACGCCGCTCAGCTGCTATTTCATGTTCAGAATTATTACCTACAGTTTCCAAAATGTACACGAGTTCGCCATCTTCGCGCAGTTGGCGAAGACAGGAGACGCACGTTCCGTACAATTACACCCGGCAGCGCCGCGCTGCCTTCTGCGTGACCCCGCCCTCTAGCCGAGTCTTGAGCGCATTTGTATTCAGACACTCTGCATTCATGAATTCAACTCAGCTGCACATTTATCTTCCTCGTGCAACCATTTTGCAGAATTGGGTTTCATTGTGGACTAGCCTCGAGGACGGTAAAGCCCCGCTGATATACATCAGGCACGCCCGTCGACGTCGCTTCCAGCTGCGAGATTCATGTGCACCGCACAAGTTTTATATTTTTTCCCCAGATAAGCTGCATGTCTAAGCTTCACTGCTGTTTGTTAAACATTACTCAAGTTTTGCGCTGCTCCGGACTCTTCCTAGAGCTAAAATTCAGTGCTACGCTGTAGCGACACATCTGTTCCCAGAATGCTAGCAAATAATTCTTACTCTCCTAAGAGACACGGACTGCGTAACATGTACGTACTCTATCAGGCAAGACGGATACTGTTCAAATGCTCCAGTTTAGCATTTTCAACATTTATCTAGGCTCTGCAGATAAATTCTCTTGAATGTCTCCTTTACACAGTAAGGGATATATTGCATACGTAATAATAACTGTTTCGCGTTTGTAGAAGTAGGGTACTAAGGTGTTCTAGATCCACTGTCGAATGATATACGACACGGGTATATATGAATCGTTTTATTGCATAGAACAAATTTACAGAGCTCCCACACCGAGACAACGTTTCTGGTTTTTCTCCCCAAAGATCCTCTCAATGGGATGTCAGAGAGGATACGACTTCTCGAAGCTCTCAATGTTCCCATATATTTCTTATCTCACAAAGCTAGTGCTACATGTTTAATACATATTTCGTAGCGCAAAATGGATAACAACGCTATGTAATGGTTGAACGGTAAAAATAAACATTGTAAAGTGTCTGTACAAGACGCTATTTCCAGTATCATTAATAAGGCATACGGGATGTCGAAAACACTGGCTGTGGCCTGTTGTTGGCAATCATTCCGGCAGTCATCTAGTATACTTGATAAGAACATTGTCTCCCATCCCAGGATAGCTGTGCTGGGTAACAATCTAGAGTATTTAACGCAATTCTATTCTTGCGAAACCATTGCTGAAATTGTATGCTGCTGAATAACCCTCACTCCTACAAACGAAAAAGAAGTATGAATATTTTTAACATGGTACAGCAGAGTCAGCAACTTTAAAATGTAATTATATTAAATTTCGACCTCCAGTTGCATAAGCAAAGAAACTTTACCTATGTTTCGGCTATAATAATGTAGCCCTCTTCAGAAAAGTCACAATATAAAATTAAATTAAAACATGCCAGATTGGCTTTGTCAAACTACGACTACGACTCAGCGTCTCCGCCCAACCGTCTGTCCCGTTGGTGTGACCTATCGGCAGAACATTAATAGAAGTGACGCAGTCTCATGACTATGTACTGTAGTACTAACATTTTAAGTTTGGCAAAGCCAATCTGGCATGTTTCAATTTAAATTTGTATTGTAACATTTCTGAAGAAGTCTCCATTATTATAGCCGAAACATAGGTAAAGTTTCTTTGCTTATGCAACTGGAGGCTGAAATTTAATATAATTAAGAAGAAGTGTATTCGTCGTAAATTTCACCCTCTTCTGTCACTAAATGCATATTTCCAGAGTGAATTTTCACTTTGCAGTTCGTGGCAGATTAAAACTGTGTGCCTCTCCTGAACTCGAAATTGGGACGTTTCCCTTGCACTGAAATACGCCCTACCGACCATTTACTTTTGACATACATTGGAACATCATGACCAAATACTGGGTTTCTATCTTCATTACTTAGCACCACTTATTTTTTTCTCCAAATGGTATTATTATGAAAACTATTGATTAAATTACTTTAAGACTTGACATTTAAAACGTTGTTAGATTAAGGTATATGTTGACGTATTCTAAATGGCTAATTTTCGTATCATTATTTTACCTATTTTTCTGCTTTATGTAGGGATCCCTTAATGCATATTTGGTTTAACGTGATTACAATGGTTTGCATACATGTATCTTCATTTATTTGTTTTGCGTGGTTTTTGTATTTCGTAAATGTGCCCTAGGCCGGTATGCACGCCACCTGGACACCTCTTGCCGCACTGTAGATGGTGTTTGTATCCTGATATATAATGGAATCGCCGGCCGGTGTGGCCGTGCGGTTCTAGGCGCTTCAGTCTGGAAGCGCGCGACCGCTACGGTCGCAGGTTCGAATCCTGTCTCGGGCCTGGATGTGTGTGATGTCCTTAGGTTAGTTAGGTTTAAGTAGTTTTAAGTTCTAGGGGACTGATGACCTTAGATGTTAAGTCCCATAGTACTCAGAGCCATTTTTTTGTAGCGGAATCGACAGCAAACCAAAACCGACAACAATAGTTCAGGTATACATGCCGACGTCGCAAGCTGAAGATTAAGAGACAGAGAAAGTGTATGACGCTATTGAAAGGGTAATACAAATCTAATAGACATCGGGGACTTGAATGCAGATATAGGGGAAGGATTAGAAGAAAAGGTTACAGGAGAATGTGAGCTTGGGACAACTAATGAGAGAGGAGAAAGCTGAGTTCTGTAACAAGTTTCAGCTAGTAATAGAGAATACTCTGTTCAAGAATCAAAAGAGGCGGAGGTATACTTGGAAAAGGCTTGGTGATACGGGAAGATTTCAGTTAGATTACATCATGGCCAGACAGAAATTCCTAAATCAGATACTGGATGAAAGAAGGTAACTGCGAAGAAATCAAGGGTAACATAAGAAATACTTCAATTGAACGAAGAAAGGAGTAAGTACAAAAATTTTCCGGGAAACTCAGGAATACAGATATACAAGTCACTGAGGAATGAAATAAATACGAAGTGCAGGGAAGTTAAGGCGAAATGGCTGCAGAAAAAATGTGAAGACATCGAAAAAGAAATTTTGTCTGAAGGACTGACTCAGCATACAGGAAAAGTCAAAACAACCTTCGGTGACATTAAAAGTAAGGGTCGTAACATTAAGAGTGCAAAGGGAATAACACTGTTTAATGCAGAGGAGAGAGCAGGTAGGTGGAAAGAATACACTGAAAGCCTCCATGATGGGGAAGATTTGTCTGATATGATAGAAGAAGAAACAGGAGTCGATTTAGAAGAGATAGGGGATCCAGTATTAGAATCTGAATTTAAAAGAGCTTTGGAGGACTTAAGATGAAATAAGGCAGAAGGGATAGGTAACATTCCATCAGAATTTCTAAAACCATTGGGGGAAGTGGCAACAAAACGACTATTCACGTTGGTGAGTAGAATATATGTGTCTGGCGACATACCATCTGACTTTCGGAAAAGCATCATCCACACAATTCAGAAGACGGCAAGAGCTCACAAGTGCGAGAATTATCGTACAATCAGCTTAACAGCTCATGCATCGAAGTTGCTTACAAGAATAATATACAGAAGACTGGAAAAGAAAATTGAGAATGCGCTAGATGGCGATCAGTTTGGTTTTAGAAAAGGTAAAGGCACGGGAGAGGTAATTCTGACGTTGCGGTTATTAATGGAAGGAAGACTAAATAAAAATCAATACACGTTCATAGGATTTGTCGACCTGAAAAACGTGTTCGATAATATACAATGGTGCAAGATGTTCGAAATTCTGAAAAAGGAGGGGTAAGCTGTCGGGAGAGACGGGTCATATACAATACGTACAACAGCCAAGAGGGAATAAAAAGAGTGGACGACCAAGAATGGAGTGCTCGTATTAAAAAGGGTGTAAGACAAGGATGTAGCCCTTCGCCCCTACTGTTCAATCTGTACATCGAGGAAGCAATGGTGGAAATAAGAGAAGGTTTCAGAAGTGGAATTAAAACTAAAGGTGAAAGGATATCAATGATACGATTCGCTGATGACATTGCTGTCTTGAGCGAATGTGAAGAAGAATTACAGGATGTGCTGAACGGAATGAAGTCTGATGAGTACAGAGTATGGCTTGAGAGTAAATCGGAGAAAGACGAAGGTAATGAGAAGTAGTAGAAATGAGAACAGCGAGAAACTTAACATCAGGATTGATGGTCACGAAGTCAATGAAGTTAAGGAATTTTGCTACCTAGGCAGTAAAACAACCAATGACTGACGGAGCAAGGAGGACATCAAAAGCAGACTAACTTTGGGAAAAAGGGCGTTCCTGGCCAAGAGAAGTCTACTAATATCAAATATCGGCCATAAGTTGAGGAAGACATTTGTGAGAATGTAAGTCTGGAGTACAGCATTGTATGGTAGTGAAACATGGACTGTGGGAAAACCGGAACAGAAGAGAATCGAAGCATTTGAGATGTGGTGCTATAGACGAATGTTGAAAATTAGGTGGACTGATAAGGTAAGGAATGAAGAGGTTCTACGCAGAATCGGAGAGGAAAGGAATATGTGGAAAACACTGATAAGGAGAAGGGACAGGATGATAGGACATCTGTTAAGACATGAGGGACTGACTTCCATGATACTAGAGGCAGATGAAGAGGGCAAAAACTGTAGAGGAAGACAGAGATTGGAATACATCCAGCAAAAATGAATAGGTTAGCACAGGAGATAAATTCGTGGGCCGCATCAAACCAGTCAGAAGAAGAACACTGATGACAAAAAAAAAGAGATAATGGAGATATTTGCGTGCGCGCCAAACGGACATTGCACTGTACGCGTCTCATGTCACATTTATTTTGGAAGCGTGTTCCTACTCTTGTGCTGCTATGGCCTAACCAGCTGGTGTGCTTAAGGTAACAAGCGATAGTCTTCGCAATTTTTACGCCACATTCTCGTACCTTCCAGATGATATAATTGCGGTTCTATCTCTAAATGGTTCAAATGGCTCTGAGCACTATGGGACTTAACATCTGAGGTCATCAGTCCCCTAGAACTTAGAACTACTTAAAGCTAACTAACCTAAGGACATCACACACATCCATGCCCGAGGCAGGATTCGAACCTGCGACCGTAGCGGTCGCGCCGTTCCAAACTGTAGCGCCTAGAACCGCTCGGCCACCGCGGCCGGTGATTCTGTCTCTCTCTCTTTTCTTAACTAGGTCCATTTTCCATTTTATCTGTCTTTATGACGATAGTTTTTACATGCCCAGCTTCCTTTGCGTCAATTTTTCATTTTACATGGCTTCATGACAGATGAGTATATACCCAGCAATGCTACTGGCCATTAAAATTGCTACACCACGAAGATGACGTGCTACAGACGTGAAATTTAACCGACAGGAAGAAGATGCTGTGATATGCAAATGATTAGCTTTTCAGAGCATTCACACAAGGTTGGCGCCGGTGGTGACACCTATAACGTCCTGACATGAGAAAAATTTCCAACCGATTTCTCATACACAAACAGCAGTTGACTGGCGTTGCCTGGTGAAACGTTATTGTGATGCCTCGTCTAAGGAGGAGTAATGCGTACCATCACGCTTCCGACTTTGATAAAGGTCGAATTGCAGCCCATCGCGATTGCGGTTTATCGTATCGCGACATTGCCGCTCACGTTGGTCAGGATCCAATAACTGTTAGCAGAATATGGAATCTGTGGGTTCAGGAGGGCAATACGGAACGCCGTGCTGGATCCCAACGGCTTCGTATCACTAGCAGTCGAGATGACAGGCATCTTATCGGCATGGCTGTAACGGATCGTGCAGCCACGTCTCGATCCCTAAGTCAACAGATGGGGACGTCTGCAAGACAACAACCATCTGCACGAAGAGTTGGACGACGTTTGCAGCAGCATGGACTATCAGCTCGGAGACCATGGCTGCGGTTACCCTCGACACTGCATCACAGACAGGAGCGTCTGCATGTACTCAACGATGAACCTGGGTGCACGAATGGCAAAACGTCATTTTTTCGGATGAATCCAGGTTCTGTTTACAGCATCATGATTGTCGCATCCGTGTTTGGCGACATCGCGTCGATCGCACACTGGAAGCGTGTATTCGTCATCGCCATACGGGCGGATCACCTGGCGTGATGGTATGGGGTGCCATTGGTTACACATATCGATCACCTCTTGTTCGCATTGACGACACATTGAACAGTGGACGTTACATTTCAGATGTGTTACGACCCGTGGCACTACCCTTCATTCGACCCCTGCGAAACCCTACATTTCAGCAGGATAATGCACGACCGCATGCTGCAGGTCCTTTACGGGCCTTTCTGGATACAGAAAATGTTCGACTGCGGCCCTTGCCAGCACATTCTCCAGATCTCTCACCAACTGAGAACGTCTGGTCAATGGTGGCCGAGCAACTGACTTGTTACGATATGCCATTCACTACTCCTGATGAACTGTGGTATCATGTTGAAGCTGCATGGGCAACTGTAACTGTACACGCCATCCAAGCTCTGTTTGGCTCAATGGCCAGGGGTATCAAGGCCGTTATTACGGCCAGAGGTGCTTGTTCTGGGTACTGATTTCTCAGAATCTATGCATCCAAACTGCGTGAAAATGTAATCACATGTCAGTTCTAGTATAATATATTTGTCCAATGAATACCCGTTTATCATCTGCATTTCTTCTTGGTGTAGCAATATTAATGGCCAGTTGTGTACTTTTATATAGGTACTTTTAGTTTATTTTACATGCGTAGTCGTACAACCTAAGACCATGCCCCTTCCACCATGTGTTTCTAACAGATTTGATTCTTGATTTTATAGACAATGTGTTGACGCCTCAAATCGCGTTATTGGTAGTAAATAACTTTGCAACCAAGACTGTTTTTATTCTAAAATACCTAATTTTTAGCAAATTTATTCTGCACTCGCACCTGCCTGTCTTAACGCACTCCGGCTGTGAACTAATGAATTTCAAAAGAAACTTTAAAACTGCACATATTCATATTACCAGCCGCGCGGTTTGGCCGCGTGGACTGGCCAGAGTGACCGAGTGGTTTTAGGCGCTACAGTCTGGATCCGCGCGACCGCTACGGTCGCAGGTTCGAATCCTGTCTCGGGTATGGACGTGTGTGATGTCCTTAGGTTAGTTAGGTTTAAGTAGTTGTAAGTTCTAGGGGACTGATGACCTCAGAAGTAATGTCCCATAGTGCTCAGAGTCATTTGACCCATTTGGCACCTTGGTTTGAGTTGCCATGCCACGGATTGCGCGGCCTCTCCCGCCGGGGTTCGTGTCCTCCCTCGGGGATGGGTGTGTGTGTTGTTCTTAGCATAAGTTAGTTTCAGTAGTGTGTAAGTCTAGGGACCGATGACCTCAGTAGCTTGGTCCCTTAGGAATTCACCCACACACACACACACACACACACACACACACACACATTCGTATTACCGGAGTCCCTTTGAGTACCAAGATGCCTAGAGGGCAGCGTTTCCGGTGATTTTAAGGTCTGAGTAGCCTTTGTAAGAAAAATATCACACGTTGCTTTGAATTCATCCTGTTTTCACGACCCATTTTGTACGTTTTCTATTTTCTAATAAGAAAAGGGAATAAATTATGAAAAGTGCTTTAAGTACAAAATATCATTTATTAGTTATTGGGTTTCAAACTTAATTTTATCTACTCGCATTTATGTTAAAGCAAGTGTTAGGACATGTTCGTTTGACGTAACGCACAACGCGCTAGCCTGCGAGACAGGGATGTGGATCGAATCGGCGTGGCGGATGGACGACTTTTTCTGTTGTACATCGGTCGGCCGCAGTTTGCTTTATGTGAAACTTTCCACGCTCGTGCAGGGAATTGCTTGGCTGGTTCCCAAAATCGGCTTCAGAAAATACGATACATATACAGTTAATATACGATAACATGCAGAACAAATTTTGCCCGATGGACAGAGAGATGGCACGCACGACTTCTTTAAATGGTTAACTGGGGACGTCATGAAAGGCATCCAGTCACAAATATAAAATAAAATTAATTTGCTAAATCGTGTAAGCAGCGGGCTCTTTACATTAATAAACATCGATGAGAAAAGGACACGTCAAATCAAATGTGTTAATTGTAGTATATTAATTTATCCTAAAGGTAACTACCATGATTCAGTTGTTGTATCGTTCTATCGCTGTAAATTGGGCGATTTGTTCTTCATAAGAATTTTCACATTTATAAATTACTCGAATTCTGTATCTTTTATATTCATTTGTGTTGGAAAATTCAAGTTAAAGCCCAAAACAAGGTGTCAAAGAATCTGATATTTGCTGAGAAAATTCAAAAGAATGCTTGTGGAAACGTCGATAAACAAATAAACTTTCAGTAACAGTGTGGCTCTTGTACGAGATGAATAATTTGCTATAATTGTAAGCTAAATTAAAAGCTACGCCATTGTAAATAAATATCGTTTGGTTCCCTGCCTGGTGTAAATTTTTTAAGAGTTTTTCGTCTTGAATGTGAATTTTTCTGCCTATTTATTCAAGAAAATTGTCATTTGGTCTCTCGAGGCTAAATGGCTGCCAATCCAGACGTTTTCATAACAGGAAAATCCGGGGTGGTCACCGAAGGTCGAAATTCGCACATCCGGTTTAATACACAGATAGCGCAAGGGGTAATACACAGATAGCGCAAGGGGACAATCCACCATAGTGAAAAACCAGAGCAGGCCATACAGCGGACGTGCGTCTCAGATTCGTTAGTATACTTTAGTCGTATGTCTTGCTGCGATATCAGAGTTAATTTGCTACTGCAGAGCTGTGGCTGTACTAAGTACTTCGTAATGTGGATTTTTGATTTGTCCTCTTCCTTTCCTTTTGATCGAAAATCTACGTTGTAATAACTTACTGATAAACAACTGATTAGTGGGCAGGTTATGACTCTCCCTGTTGTTGGCCAGGATATATCTGTTTCACAAGTCGTAACTATTGTTTACAAACAAATGTCATCCACGAACTCTGTTGTTTACTCCAAGCATAGAAGCAGTATTTTTTACATTATGTACTGGAAATCTCTTCAAAACGCGATAATTTGAATACGCCCTTCTGATAAGATAGCCATAAGATGTTACGTTATTAGGTTTTGTAATATGGCGGAGATTTTCTTACTTACAAACTAACACACCGTACTTTCACTGATAACCAATACATGTAACGGTCATTTGGTGTCAGTAGTACATAATTAAATTTCTTTATGTAACAATAAACGAATTTAATGTGTTCTGCAAATATATTGTTAAGTTCTACGTAAACTTGACAGTAAATTTCATTTATATGTGAAAGAGAATGCTTTGGTTGATAACAGAAATGTAATCTGTGCAAGTTTTATTGAGAGTGAAATGACAAACGAACAGTTCTAGTAGGGACGTTGAGACGTGTCGTTTTCTTGGGAAAAAGAGGGAGAGAGAGAGAGTTTTCTTTTTAGTAATAGTCGGAAGGTGCGACGTGAACAGAAGTATAGTACGGAGATGGTGGAAGCAGATAGAGCGTGCAGAGACGGGCGAAACGAAGCAGCCAGCAGATTACCCTAACGACATTGTTGCAGTAAAATAACAACAGATAAGAGGAAGGCATGATTTTTCCGAAATTATCAACGGAGAGGAGAAGATAAGAGAAAGAAAACGCAGGACACAAGATTGAAGAACTGAAAATTCAGCACAGACCGACGCAGAAGATTTTCAACAGGAAGAATCAAGACATCGAAAACACGAGAAACGAGCAGTAGTTATTACAAAACGCTAGTATACGCTGCACTGAGAGAATTAGATAAAGGTGCTACTTCGGGTAGGAAACGCGGAAAGACTGAATGAAAGTGGTAGTGCAGACTGTGTCTACAAAAAGTAACTACTGTATTTATTTATTTTTGTCTTTGAGCAAGTCGTCTGTGAACAGAGTAACTATTGAAAAATTATTTAGTGAGAGGACCAAAACATGTATTAAAATTGGTAGTGAAATATTAATAAATAAACGCTACATTACTTAAATACACAGTTACATAGCTGACCATTGTTGTGCTTAAAACGTGTACGTATGTCATCCCACCACATCCTGTCCCAATGCTCCTTCAAAAGAATTTAAAAATGTTTTATTAGTGAAGCTTACGGAGCAAGACGGTGGGCGCGAGTGGCAGCTGGAATCAATACCATTTATTTTATTGATCTGTTGATTATCGAGATGGCTCATCGCCATCTTAGCAGCTTCCTGTGGACAGCACAACATGTGAAGCACTACAGCTCCCACGATTGCCAGAGATATATCTCAGGTGAAGCGGCAGTAATACGTCTCTGGTGCCAGTCACTGTTTTTGATGAATCAGGTGCTGCATCAGAACTAAACATTATGCTGCATACATCATGTAAAAGTAGACAACATCAAAGAATGATCAAATACAATACTTCAGAATTTATATTACCTTCAAACACAGAATTTTCTCATACTAGAATCTTTTATTCCACTATTTAACTCAACATTCGACAGCAGAGAGTTGATGGATTTCTTGATTTTCTCCCCTCAGTAACACTGCAGTTTCAATTTGTTTTGTAAATACTCGATCATTTGTATCATTTCATCTCAAATTATATTAACAGAACTGAACTTGCCTTTCACGATTCCATGGACTGCAGCTGTAATCTGCTACAGTTTTTGTCTAATCCTCACTTTAGGTATAGATAGTGAAATAGATACAGTTGCTTATACCAGTTCAAATATTCTTGATATTACACAAGAAAATCTGTTATAGTTGCATTAACGCACTTGCTTCAGTTCGAATAGAGGAGATGCTTATCTATCTAAATTGTTATATAGATATTATTGTGGTTATACACTGAAGAGCCTCAAAATTGGTACAGCTGTCTGATAGCGTGCAGGGCGCCTGCGAGCACGCGCAAGTGCCGCAGTACGACGTTACATGGACTCGACTAATGTCTGAAGTAGTGCTGGAGGGAAATGACGCCATGAATCCTGAAGGGCTGTCCATAAATCCGTAAGAGTACGAGGGAGTGCAGATCTCTTCTGAACAGCACGTTACACGGCATCCCAGGTACGCTCAATAAAGTTCATGTGTGGAGAGTTCGGCGGCCAGTAGAAGTGTTTAAACACAGAAGAGTGTTCCTGGAACCACTCTGTAGCAATTCTGGACTTGTGGGGTGTTGCACTATACTGCTGAAATTGAATTGCCAAAGCTCGTCGGAATGCACAATGGACATGAACGGATGCAGGTGATCAGATAGGATGCTTACGTGCGTGTCACCTGTCAGAGTCGTATCTAGATGTATCAGGGATCCCATATCATTCCAAATGCGCTCGCCCAACACAATTACAGAGCCTCCACCAATTTGAACAGTCCCCTGCTAACTTACAGGGTCCATGGATTCGTGAGGTTGTCTCCATACCCGTACACGTCCATCCTCTCAATACAATTTGAAACGAGACTCGTCCGAACAGGCAACATGCTTCCAGTCATCAACAGTCCAATGTGGGTGTTGACGGGTCCAGGCGAGGCGTAAAGCTTTGTGTGGTACAGTCATCATGTTTCGTTGAATGGTTTGCACGCTGACACTTGTTGATGGCCCAGCACTGAAATCTACAGCAGTTTGCGGAAGGTTTGCCCTTCTGTCACGTTGAAAGATTCTCTTCAGTCGTCGTTGGTCTGTTCTTCCGGCCGCAGTGATGTCAGAGGTTCGATGTTTTACCGGATTTCTGATATTCGCGGTACACTCGAGAAATGGTCGTACGGGAAAATCCCCACTTCATCGCTACCTCGGAGATGCTGTGTACCATCGCTCTTTCGACGACTACAACACCACGTTCAAATTCACTTAAATCTTGATAACCTGCCATTTTAGCAGCAGTAACCAAACTAACAACAGCTCCAGACCCTTGTTATCTTATAGAGGCGTTGCCGACCGCAGCGCCGTAATCTGCCTGTTTGCATATCTCTGTATTTGAGTACACATGCCTATACCAGTTTCTTTGGCGCTTCAATGTAATTTATTTATGTTAGACACGTTGCTAACTAATGCACCCTTGTATAGAAAATTGGAAATTCCAGCCTTCCATTAATAATTACAGAATACCACAACTGAGATACAGATCCTGGTATGTATATGTTAACAAAAATTACACTGTCTGTCTTCAGAACGAAGAAAAGTTAATTTTATGCTTCACTAGTAACTGAGATATACCTGAAATTTTATTTTTGCTTTCATATTGCTCAACTGATTTCACACTTTCATTTATGGCTTGCTGAAATTGTGCTGCGACCAGAAGCATCCACGTTTCTTCAGGCGATTCCGGAAAAGCCAGCTGCCCTGACGATTATACAACTCGACCTATTTTTATCTTCAGTAGTTTGAGACTGACAGTTAAAATGCGTCCTGTTTACTCTCAACATTAGCTTGCTGTCCTAACAATACTTTTCAGTTGGAAGTGTTTGTGACAAATCTGTACCAACAAACCAACAATCAATGCTACTATCCTTTGTCAAAACAGCTACGTTTATGACAAACATTCTATAGCCAACTTTGTGCTAATCTTGTCGCCTAAGGTGTTGAATTGAGAAACAAATGACCTTGATATTCTATACAGAAGAGCTTTTAAGAACACTTAAAATGGAAACAAATAACACGTTACAAATTTATCATCATTTATCAGTATTAAACACACCACTGGTATCCCATACTTTAAACAAGAACTACAAGCGTATACCGTATGAAATGTACCACTTTCAACTGCCACACGCTTTCCACACAACACCATCGCTAACTGGAACTTCGTATAACAAACGATCCACTGATAGTGACGTCACGTTCCAATATGACAACTGTGCTTAGGCCTTTGTACCTAGAAGGTGTGACCTGTTCTTGAGTACTGTTCGGGTGTTTGGGATCCATACTAGGTGGATTAGAGGAAGACATCGAAGCAATTCAAAGGCAGGCTGCTAGTATTTGTTGCCGGTAGGTCTGAACGGCACGCAGATATAACGGAGATGCTTTGGGAACTCAACAGGCAATACCTGGAATGCAGGCGACGTTCATTTCGAGTAACACTATCGAGAAAATTTAGAGAACTGGCAACTGAAGCTGACTGCAGAACGATTTTACTGCCACTAACATACATTTCGCATGAGGACCACGAAGATAAGATACGACTAATTAGGGCTCATAGGGAGGCATATACAAGAGGCTTTTGAAAAGTCCGTGCAAAAATAAAAACTACTTACGTGTTTTGGATAAATCTTTTTATTTTTCGACATATTCTCCTTATAGACTTATACACTTCGTCCAAAACTGTTCTAATTTGTTGATCCCTTCCGAATAATAGGAATTGTCCAAATCTGCAAAATAGCTATTAGTTGCCGCAATCACCTCCTCGTTTGAATAAATTCTTTGTCCCGCCAGCCATTTCTTCAAATTGGGGAACAAATAGAAGACCGAGGGAGCCAAGTCCGGAGAATAGGGGGGATGTGAAACGAGTTGATATCCTATTTCCATTAATTTTGCATCCACAACTGCTGAGGTGTGTGTTGGTGCATTGTCGTGATGGAAAAAGACTTTCCTATGGTGCAATCACCGGCGTTTTTCTTGCAGCTCGGTTTGCAAACGGTCCAATAACGGTGAATAATATAATAATATGTAACAGTAATAGTTTTACCCTTTTCCAGATAGTCAATGAGGATTATATCTTGCGAATTCCAAAAGACAGTCGCAATAACGTTTCCGGCCGAAGGACTGGTCTTCGCCATTTTTGGCACAGATTCTCCCTCGGTAAACCATTCTTTAGATTGTTGTTTGGTGTCAGGAATACAGTAGTGTATCCATGTTTCACCCACAGTGACGAAACGACGCTTAAAGTCCTCCGGATTCTTCCTGAACAGCTGCCAACCATCCTTGCAACACTTCACACAATTCTGTTTTTGGTCAAGCGTGAGCAATCACGAAACCCATCTTGCGGATAGCTTTCTCATGACCGAATGTTTATGCAAAATATTATGTACCCGTTTATTCGAGATGCCCATAGCACTAGCAGTCTCAAGCTCCTTAACTCTTCTGTCATCCATAACCATATCATGGATTTTATCAATGATTTCTGGCGTCGTAACCTCCACAGGGCGTCCAGAACGTTCAGCATCACTTGTGCCCATATAGTCATTCCCAAAATTTTGAAACCACTTATTAACTGTTATAATCAAAGGTGCAGTGTCACCGTAATGTTTACCAAGCTTCTCTTTAGTCTCCTGAGGTGTTTTTCCTTTCATAAAGTAATGTTTAATCACCACACATATTTCTTTTTAGTCAATTTTTTGACAATTACTCGACTTCCTTGATTCGAACGAAAGCCAAACACAAAGAAATAGACCAATATGGCTGAAACTTGGTGTGAGTTCATTACAAACATGCTACTAAGTAAACATGACCACGATACGTGCCGGTGGTGCCATCTGTCGGACTTTGCATGGAATTTTCAAACTCCCCTCGTAGATAGTCGTATTTTCCCGGCTCTATTTGGGGGCGGAACAGGAAGGGAATTGACTAATGGTAGTACAGGGTACTCTCCGCCACGAGCCTTTCCGTGGCTTGCGGAGAATGTGTGTAGATCTACATGTAGATGTAGACACAGACGTAGAGCAACACCAGTGAGATACATTCAAATATTTCTCTCGCTCAATTTTGTCAGTTTCAGGCAACACAGCGCCGTCTTGAAACCTCGCACATCTGTGAGTGACGAAATGTCTGATCCCTATTCCCGCCAACTCTCCTCACAGTTGGTGAAACTCCCCACCTCCATTTGAGGCGGCTGGCTGGCTTGGGGCGTCATTCCCAAGGTGTTAAATAAACCCTGTGTCAGAATTACGAATAATGAGTCGAATTAAGTTACATGTAACCTTAAGCTATGCTGGAGATCAATTACACAGATAATTCACTGCAACCACATGACAATGCGAGTCCTCCACAACCTTCGGGCTTGTTGGAAATAGTGTCTTGAGATGTTAATAGTGGTGAAGCCAGTGGATTAACTGTTGGTAAGGTGGAAGGAGTATATAGAGGGACTATACAAGGGCGATGTGCTTGAGGACAATCTTATGGAAGTGGAAGAGGATGTAGATGAAGATGAAATGGGAGATACGATACTGCGTGAAGAGTTTGACAGAGCACAGAAAGACCTAAATCGAATCAAGGCCCCGGTAGTAGACAACATTCCATTAGAACTACTGACGGCCTTCGGAGAGCCAGTCCTGACAAAACTCTACCATCTGGTGAGCAAGATGTATGAGACAGGCAAAATACCCTCAGACTTCAAGAAGAATATAATAATTCCAATCCCAAAGAAAGTAGATGTTGACAGATGTGAAAATTATCGAACTATCAGTTTAATAAGTCACAGCTGCAAAATACTAACACGAATTGTTTACAGACGAATGGAAAAACTGGTAGAAGCCGACCTCGGGGAAGAACAGTCTGGATTCTGGAGAAATGTTGGAACACGTGAGGCAATACTGACCCTACGACTTATCTTAGAAGAAAGATTAAGGAAAGGCAAGCCTACGTTTCTAGCATTTGTAGACTTAGTGACAGCTTTTGACAATGTTGACTGGAATACTCTCTTTCAAATTCTTGAGGTAGTAGGGGTAAAATACAGGGATCGAAAGGCTGTTTACAATTTGTACAGAAATCAGATGGCAGTTATAAGAGTCGAGGGGCATGAAAGGGAAACAGTGGTTGGGAAGGGAGTGAGACAGGGTTGTAGTCTCTCCCCGATGTTATTCAATCTGTATATTGATAAAGCAGTAAAGGAAACAAAACAAAAATTCGGAGTAGGGATTAAAATCCATGGAGAAGAAACAAAAACTTGAGGTTGGCCGATGGCAGGGACAGCAAAGGACTTGGAAGAGCAGTTGAACGGAATGGACAGTGTCTTTAAAGGAGGATATAAGATGAACACCAACAAAAGCAAAACGAGGATAATGGAATGTAGTCGAATTAAATCGGGTGATGCTGAGGGAATTAGATTAGGAAATGAGACACTTGGGGTGCAAAATATCTGATGATGGTCGAAGTAGAGAGGATATAAAATGTAGACACGCAATGGCAAGGAAAGCGTTTCTGAAGAAGAGACATTTGTTCGAGTCTAGATTTAAGTGTCAGGAAGTCGTTTCTGAAAGTAGTTGGACTGAAGACCACAACAACAACAACAAGAAGCTTATCTTATACCTTTTTCTGCAGGTTGTCGTCTGTCGATTTTTCTCGGTAGAGATATCAATCATGTTATCTTTAAATTTCTGATCACTTGTAACATGTTTAACCAGGTTTTCCCTATGGCGACTGTAAAAAGAGAATTTAAACTATCTTTTGTCAATGAACTACGAATGCAATTTTTAATTCTTTTAAGAGTGGTAGTACTTCTTGTAAAAGAAGATGTAATGACCGAAATTGTAAGATTCAATTCGATAAACTTTTTGACTTCGTTATACATGTTTTGAGGATCATTATCGCTTATGAATTTAATCGGGTGTGTAGGTGGTAAATATTTATGTTTTCCAATTTAAATGTTTCCTAACACATTTTCCAGTCGTTCTTTGTTGAAGAATGAGTACGTTAAAAACAGGCCGTTCAGTTTCATTATTAGCTGATCTACAATTTCCACACTGATTCTCATGAAGAAACTCTAAAACTGAATAGCCTGAAGAACTACAAAATGCATTTAGATTTGCACCACCACGTTATTTAAGATCTCGTAAGATAACATTTTAAGGGACCAGAAATCACGCTCACTGACTCGTTTTGGATTGCGCTTAATGATCCTCTGAGCCCGCAAGTACTGTGCAGGTGATCACGAATAAACTATTTCTTTAAAGATAAAAGTTCCAATAATTCAATGTGGTTACTATTGTTGTCGGAACTTTCATCTTCGAAGTGTCCCTGTATTCGAGCTCTTGCTTGCCCAAGAAACAAACGTCATCAATGAGTCTCTCGATTACGAATCTATTTTGTTTCACATTCACATTATATTTTGTAGTTAGAAGTTTGGCTCCAGAAATTAAACGTTTAGTTTGTCCAACCGAAAACTCTCCTTGGTCTGAAGGTGCCTTCTTGAATTCTGGTGTTCCTCAGCTTTTCTGTCAAAACATTTTGTCACACATACTCGGAAAGAAGCTGACTCACGACTACAGACTTTTCTCTTAATCCCAGGCCTGCCAAACAAAATACAGTGTAACAACAGATTTGTTGCAGAACAATCTGTAACACAAGGACACTTTTATACCACGAAAACTGAAATTTTCTGATTTTTTTCCATCAACAATTTTAATATCTAAATGTGGTATGAATCGCCTCTCTTTATAAGCGCACTTCGTTTCGTAAGCCCAGCTTGAAAATGGTTTGTTAACTTATTCGCGAAATGGAGACACAATTGTTTCCCCTGCAAAGATATAATATAACCAATTAATCATCTGAATTCACGAGTTATACTTAAAAACCAGGACTGAACAGCGCCATAAATAACAATTTCGTGGCTGAGGCAAACTGCATTGCGACCCTCCTACTGCATACGTGACTGTTGTCTGTCGCGTGGAAACGAGAGGCTGTTTCTTGAAGCCTCCAGTGAACTGTTTAAATGGATATCATGCATAATGCAATGAACTCTCAACTGACAGGTAGATAGAATAAAACTGTATTAACATACAAAGCAAGCTTGCACTGTTTTCAATGCATTATTATATTGAAAGTGAATCAGTCATTTCGAAAAGGCCATATGTCAGTCCCTAAAACATTTACATTTTAGTATAAAATCTGGAAGTACTTTTCCCTGCGAAAAGGCTATACCCCGCTCACTCTTATGTGGACGATATTAAGAGTCGTATTTCACGTTCCGCGGGAAAAAGCCACATCTTCCGCAATGTGGCATTTTCGGAGTCACCAGCTGTTATGTCGTGTGCTGAGCACCACAAGCACTGTGAAACGAGCATTTGCTTGGACAGACAACTGACAGTGCTTGCTCGTACAGTTATGTTGTACTTTTGTTTACGATGAGTGAAAGTGATAATGCCAGTGATTGTGAGGGTGTAAAGAGAAGGAAAAGAGTATGGTTTGAGTAAATGTGATGGAATAATAAGAGCAAAAATCCAAGGGAAACAGTATGCCATCTACGGTGGGAATGTAGTACGAGCATGCAAAACAGGACCTCAATGGAGGTAGGTGTAGTTACTGATGTTGAGCCTAGAACACACACGTTAGATGATAACTTACTGCCGTATTGGGCAATCCTCTTAGAAATCCTATCTTAATTTACATGTAGTTGTGCCTTGATCATAAGTTGATTAATTGTGATAGTGTTTTCAGCTTCCCAAGAAAGTAATTCGAAACTGTGACAGATGAATCGCAAATGCAAATAGCCATGCGGGATTAGCCGAGCGGTCTAGGGCGCTGCACTCATGGACTGTGCGGCTGGTCCCGGCTGAGGTTAGAGTCCTCCCTCGGGCGTGGGTGTGTGTGTTTGTCCTTAGGATAGTTTAGGTTAAGTAGTGTGTAAGCTTAGGGAATGATGACCTTAGCAGTTAAGTCCCATAAGATTTCACACACATTTTTTGCACAAATTCAAATATTAACACATATGAAATATTTTGCTGATAAATGTACTCATGATGGTTATTTACAAGGTCTAATTTATGAACGTCTGTTAAAAAGAGAAATGAAGTCAAATACTACAAATCCGAAAATGTGAATGGCTAATTCTCATACTATGAGAGCAGTGATGTAAGATGAACCCAAGTTTATAAAAATGCGTTCTTGTGTCTCCATGGAATAGGTGAGAAAGATGTTTGTCTTTTGAATCACCTGGTACTGTTAAACAGCTCACAAGTTGACATACTGAGAAAGTCAGAGGGTCAAGACAATCCCTGCAGAAGTATGTTCCTTAATTAAGGGCCATATTGAACTATTCCCTGTACATGAAGTCCATTATTCAAACAACACTTGAAGAAGAAACTTCTAATTAATGTGAAGAAGCTGCAGACATTAGGAAACTTATTCAATACACACTACACGATAAATTAGACTTCTACAGCGAACTTTGTGAATGGTCTATAAAAGCCGTGAATGAGCGTGAAGAATACCTAGACTTTGTTTAGAACAGTAAAAAACACAAAATCGTCTCTTACGCGTAGCTAGTTATTAAAATCGAGACTTTTGAGCTCCTGATTCGATAGCAATACATAAGTTGCTTCAAAAGGCAATTTCCTCACATCAGGCTTTGCAAGATTAGTGTATGGAAAGAAAAAAAAAAAAAAAAAAAAAGAAACGCGAAACGAAGCACCACGAAAGAATTATCCTGCGCGGAAATCGCTAGAAGCGACCTACAGGTGCTGATAAACAAAAGATTGCAATTGCAGAAGAAAACTGGATGATCTATTCAAGAGAAAGAGCTTCACAAATAACGAGTTAACCCACTTCTGGTCTTCATACAAGCGGAACTTCGGCTTGGCATTGATTGATAGAGTTGTTGGATGCCCTCCTGAGAGATACTGTGCCAAATTCTGCCCAATTAATGTGTTAGATCATCAAAATCCCTAGCTGGTTCGAGAGCTCTACCCAAAATGCTGCAAATGATCTCAATCGGAGAGAGATCCGGCGACCTCGCTGGCCAACGTAACACGAAGACAAGCAGTAGAAACACTCGCAGTCTGCAGAAGCGCATTATCTGGCTGAAATGTCAGCGCAGGATGGGTTGCCATGAAGGACAACAAAACATGGCGTAGAATATCGTAGACTTCCCGCCGTGCTGTGAGAGTGCCGTGGATGACAACCAAATGGGTCCCGTCATGAAGAGAAATGTCAGGCCAGACCACAACTCCTGGATGTCGGCCATATGACGTGTGACAGTTTGGTATTGCACCGTTATCTGCGTTAGGGCAGAGAGTGTGTTACTGGAAGAATTCAGTGATAGGGTTGTTCTTCTCAGAATCAACAGCGAATTAACACCGACATCTATTGTATACATGCCGACATCGCAAGCTTAAGATGAAGAGATAAAGAAAGCAAAAGAGGATATTCAAAGGGTAATACAGTGTGTAACGAGAAATGAAAATCTAATAGTCATTAGGGACTAGAATGCAGTCATAGGGGAAGGAGATGAAGAAAAGTTTACAGGAGAATACGGGCTTGGGACAAGGAATGAGAGAGGAGAAAGACTAGTTGAGTTCATAAATAAATTTCAGCTAGTAATAGCGAATCCTCTGTTCAAGTATTACAAGAGGAGGGTGTATACTTGCAGAGGCCGGGGGATACGGGAAGATTTCAATGACATTACATCACGATCGGACAGAGATTACGAAGTCAAATACTAGATTGTAAGGCGTACCCTGGAACAGATACAGACTCAGATCACAATGTAGTAGTGCTGGAGAGTAGGCTGAAGTTTCAGCGATTAGTCACGAAGAATCAATACGCTATGAAGTTGGATACTGAAAAACTAAGGAATGACGAGGTATATTTGAAGTTCTCTACGACTATAGATACTGCAATAAGAAATAGCTAATTAGGCAGTACAGGTGAGGAGGAATGGAGATCTCTAAAAAGGACAATCGCACAAGTTGGAAAGGAAAACATAGGTACAAAGAAGGTAACTACGAAAAAACCATGGGTAACAGAAGAAATACTTCAGTTGATAGATGAAATAAGATATTAAAAAAAATATCCAGGGAAATTCAGAACTACAGAAATACAATTCTCTGAGGAATGGAATAAACACGAATCGCAGGGAAGCCTAGAGGAAACGATTGCATGAAAAATCTGAAGAAATCGAAAAAGAAATGATTGTTGGAACGACTGACTCAGTATATAGGAAAGTCAAAACAACCTTCGGTGAAATTAAGAGCAAGGTTGGTAACATTAAGAGTACAATGAGAATTCCACTGTTAAAAGCAGAAGAGAGAGCGGATAGGTGGAAAGAGTACGCTGAAGGCCTCTATGAGGGGGAGATTTGTCTGATGTGATAGAAAAAGAAACATGAGTCGATTTAGAAGAGATACAGGAGTCAGTATTAGAATTGAAAAGAACTTTGGAGGACTTAAGATCAAATAAGGTGGAAGAGATAGATAGCATTGCATCAGAATTTCTAAAATCATTGGGGGAAGTGGTAACAAAACGACTATTCACGTTGGTGTATAGAATGTATGAGTCTGGCGACATACTAACTGACTTTCACAAAAATATCATCAGTACAATTCCGAAGAATGCGAGAGCCGAAAAGTGCGAGAATTATCACACAATCAGATTAAGAGCTCGTGCATCCAAGTTCCTGACAAGAGTAAAATACTGAAGAATGGAAAAGAAAATTGAGGATGTGTTTGATGACGATCAGTATGGCTTTGGGAAAGGTAAAGGCACCAGGAAGGAAATTCTGACGTTGCGGTTGATAACGGAAACAAGACTAAAGAAAAATCAAAACACGTTCATAGGATTGTCGACATGGAAAAAGCATTCGACGATGTAAAATGTGCGAGATGTTCGAAATTTGGAGAAAAATAGGGATAAACTATAGGCAGAGACGTGTCGTATACAATACGTACAACAACAGAGAGGGAATAATAAGAGCGGATGACCAAGAACTGTGCGCTCGTATTCAAACGGATGTAAGACAGGGATGTAGCCCTTCGCCCCTACTGTTCAATCTGTACACCGATGAAGCAATGACGGAAATAAAAGAAAGTTTCAGGAGTGGAATTAAAACTAAAGGTGAAAGGATATCAATAATACGATTCGCTAATGACATTGCTGTCTTGAGCTAATGTGAAGAAGAATTACAGGATGTACTGAATGGAATGAACAGTCTGATGAGTACAGAGTTTTGATTGAGAGTAAATCGAAGAAAGACGAAGGTACCGAGAAGTAGTAGGAATGAGAACAGCGAGAAACTTAACATCAGGAATGAAGGGCACTAACTAGATGAAGTTAAGGAATTTTTGTACCTACGCAGTAAAATAACCAATGACGAACGGAGCAAGGAGGACATCAAAAGGACACTGGCAATGGCAAGTAGGGCATTCTTGGCCAAGAGAAATCTACTGTCGGCCTTAAACTGAGTACAGCATTGTATGGTAGTGAAACATGGACTGAGGGAAAACCGAAACTGTAGAGCATCAAAGCATTTGATATGTGATGCTGCAGATAAATGTTGAAAGTTAGGTGGGCTGATAAGGTAATGAATGCGTAGGTTCTGCGCAGAATCGGAGAGGGAAGGAAAATGTGGGAAGCGCATACAACGAAAGGTACAAGATGACAGGACATCTGCTAAGACACCAGAGAATGATTTCCATGGTACTTGAGGGCGCTGTAGAGGGCAAAAAATGTAGAGGAAGACAGATATTGCAACACATCTAGAAAATAATTGAGGGCATAAGTTGCAAGTGCTACTTTGAGATGAAGAGGTTGGCACAGGAGAGGAATTAGTGGCGGGGCGCATCAAACCAGTCAGATGACTGATGACTCAAAATAAAAAAAAGGAAGTACTAGGCGTTTCCAGACACTTCATTCGTCATCGGAGCTCAAATCGACGCGGGCTTCATCAATGCAGACAATTCAATGAGATTGCAGGCCCCAATGACCACTGAAGACGTATCTGAAGACGCCGCAGATAGCGGCAGGTACCGTCCTGACTGTCACACGCCATACGGCATGTCAACCACGAGTGATGGTCTGGTGTGCCACTTCATTTAGCACGATCACTTTGGTGGTCATCCACAGCAGCCTTACAGCGCAGCGGTACGCTGACGATATTCTACGTTCCATTTTATCTTTCACGGCAAGCCATCCTGGGCTTACAATTCAGCAACATAATGACCTTCGCACACTGCCAGAGTTTATACTACTCGTCTTCGTGCTTACCAGACCCTACCTTAGGCGACAAGGTCTCCGGTTCTCCAGCAAGTTGAGGATGTTTCGAGTATTATGAGAGGGCTCTCCGACCAGCTGGGGATTTTGACTACGTTAGGCCCAATTGGACAAGTATTGGCATGATATCCCGCAGGAGAAGGCCGAACTACTCTTTCAGTCAATTATAAGCCGAACAACTCACTGCATATGGGCCAGAGTTGGAACAGTTTGTGAAGTTCTTTGTGTTGTACGAATCTTCCAATTTTTCTAAAACTGTAATGATTTGTCTTTTTTTTTTTTTTTTTTTTTTTTTTTTTTTTTTTTTTACTTAGAATGTGCGTTAGTAAAGCTGGGTAATGTCTACAAGTAAGGTCACATACAAAAACTTGAGCCACACGACCAGAGGTGCTAAAGTAAATGCAAGAAACACAGCTATAAGGAAAGCGACGAGCCATTTCAAGCAAATTTATGTAATGACCGAAAGAGTCTGTTATGTAACATAGGAACCAAATTTCGTTACTTAGAGTGTTAGATTGGACATTACAAAGCAGTTTTCATGTAGAGAATGAACTAATAAAAGAAATACGGATCATAGTCATTCTTACAGTGGGGTCCTAATTATTAAACACATGTATGGACACGGTGGTTTTTCACTACTGGCCATTAAAATTGCCAAGAAGAAATGCAGATGATAAACGGGTATTCATTGGACAAATATAATATACTAGAACTGACATGTGATTACATTTTCACGCAATTTGGATGCACAGATCCTGAGAAATCAGTACCCACAACAACCACCTCTGGCCGTAATAGCGGCCTTGATACGCCTGGGCATTGAGTCAAACAGAGCTTGGATGACGTGTACAGGTACAGCTGCCCACTTCAACACGATACCACAGTTCATCAACAGTAGTGACTGGAGTATTGTGACGAGACAGTTGCTCGGCCACCATTGACCAGACGTTCTCAATTGGTTAGAGATCTGGAGAAAGTGCTGGCCAGAGCAGCAGTCGAACATTTTTTCTATCCAGACAGGCCCGTCCAGGACCTACAACACGCGGTCGTGCATTATCCTGCTGAAATGTAGTGTTTTGCAGGGATCGAATGAAGGGCAGAGCCACAGGTCATAACACATCTGAAATGTAACGTCCACTGTTCAAAGTACCGTCAATGCGAACAAGATGTGACCGAAACGCGTAACCAATGGCACCCCATACCATCACGCCGGGTGATACGCCAGTATGGCGATGACGAATAAACGCTTCCAATGTGCGTTCACCGCGATGTCGCCAAACACGGATGCGACCATAATGATGCTGTAAACAGAACCTGGATTCATCCGAAAAAATGACGTTTTGCCATTCGTGCACCCAGGTTCGTTGTTGAGTACACCATCGCAGGCGCTCCTGTCTGTGATGGAGCGTCAAGGGTAACGGCAGCCATGGTCTCCGAGCTGATAGTCCATGCTGCTGCAAACGTCGTCGAACTGTTCGTGCAGATGCTTGTCGTCATGAAAACGTCCCCATATGTTGACTCAGGGATCGAGACGTGGCTGCACGATCCGTTAGAGCCATGCGGATAAGATGCCTGTCATCTCGACTGCTAGTGATACGAAGCCGTTGAGATCCAGCACGGCGTTCCGTATTACCCTCCTGAACCCACCGATTCCATATTCTGCTAACAGTAATTGGATCTCGACCGACGTGAGCAGCAATGTCGCGATATGATAAACAGCAATCGCGATAGGTTACAATCCGACCTTTATCAATGTCGAAACGTGATGGTACACATTTCTCCTCCTTACACGAGGCATCACAACAACGTCTCACCAGGCAACGTCGGTCAACTGCTGTTTGTGTATGAGAAATCGGTTGGAAGCTTTCCTCATGTCAGCACGTTGTAGGTGTCGCCACCGGCGCCAACCTTATGTGAATGTTCTGAAAAGCTAATCATTTGGATATCACAGCATCTTCTTCCTGTCGGTTGAATTTCACGTCTGTAGCGCGTCATCTTCGTGCTGTAGCAATTTTAATTGCAAGTAGTGTATTACGCAACTTTATTCTGCCGCTATTTTGTGAACTTCAGTTTTATGTGTCTCTAATATTATATTCCCGACTATGCACTAAACCACTTCAAGGTAAAAAAGTGATGACTGAAAATCACGACCATAAACAAAGTGTTCAGTACTGGGTGTACCCTCCCTTGGCGCCGGCCAGAGTGGCCGAGCGGTTCTAGACGCTACAGTCTTGAACCGCGCAACCGCTACGGTCGCAGGTTCGAATCCTGCCTCGGGCATGAATGCGTCTGGTGTCCTTAGGTTAGTTAAGTTTAAATAGTTCTAAGTTCTAGGGGACTGATGACCTCAGCAGTTAAGTCCCATAGTGCTCAGAGCCATTTGAACCAACCCTCCCTTGGCATACTCATAATGCATTTCTGCTATATTTCCGCCAATTTCGGTGTTCCGTGCCATGCTCTGACACGTTTTTCCAGCAGCCTGATATTATTTGTCAGTATATCTCACTTTGCAACTTCACTCTTCTTTCCTTGCCAGACATTTTTAATTGGGTTCATGCCTGGGGAACTCTCCGACCAATCCAAACATGAATTCCAATCTCATTTAAATATTTAGTCGTACATCTTATCCTGTGGTAGGGTGCAGAACCGTGCATCAAGATATAATTCTCGTGGGGAAACCATTCCTTCACCCGGGGTAGAAGTCGAGTTTCCAGTACCGACCTGTACTGTTATTGATACATGTCCCTTGCCCAATATAAAGACGTTCTTTTGTTTTGTTACTTATTACAGAAAAAACCGTTACTGATGAAGGGTGCTTGACTCGTCGAACTACTCACTCTTCGTGGAATTTTTCATGGCTCCTGTGTCTCACGATTTCCGTTTTGTCTTGTAGAATTTGGATACTTGTTTCGTCAGAGAAGTAAATCACACGTCACATTTGGATGTCTCTATTACCACAAAAGATGGAGTAGGTACATTCGTAAAGATCTGTAACCACAATACAAGGAGTAGGATAATATTATAGTTTATTTGCCTCTTTCCAGTCATCTAAGGTCCAGTTGTTGTATTATTTTGGCCCGTTCTAATCGAATTTATTTCATCATTGGGGTAAGCATATGTTCTTTGACAGAATGACGGCACTTTGCTGCAGAGCGCTCCACCACCCTACAACGAGTGCTTAATCACCAGTATCGGTTTTCTTCGGTTTTCCGCTACCATTCGTCATATTCCTCTGTCTTCTCTAGAGGAGCGTTTTCGATCGCATTTACCTTTCCGCCACGTTTTGAGACTTTTATTATTTTATACTTCGAACTGTGGACTGTGAGATTCCTTAAATATGAGCAATATCTCAACATCTATATCTACATCTACATCTACATTTATACTCCGCAAGCCACCCAACGGTGTGTGGCGGAGGGTACTTTACGTGCCACTGGATTACCTCCCTTTCCTGTTCCAGTCCTACGGTCGCAGGTTCGAATCCTGCCTCGGGCATGGGTGTGTGTGATGTTCTTAGGTTAGTTAGGTTTAAGTAGTTCTAAGTTCTAGGGGACATGACCACAGCAGTTGAGTCCCGTAGTGCTCAGAGCCATTTGAACCATTTTTGTTCCAGTCGCGTATGGTTTGCGGGAAGAACGACTGCCGGAAAGCTTCCGTGCGCGCTCGAATCTCTTTAATTTTACATTCGTGATCTCCTCGGGAGGTATAAGTAGGGGGAAGAAATATATTCGATACCTCGTCCAGAAACCTCACCCTATCGAAACCTGGACAGCAAACCACACCGCGATGCAGAACGCCTCTCTTGCAGAGTCTGCCACTTGAGTCTGCTAAACATCTCCGTAACGCTATCGTGCTTACCAAATAACCCTGTGACGAAACGCGCCGCTCTTCTATGGATCTTCTCTATCTCGTCTGTCAACCCGACCTTGTACTGATCCCACACTGATGAGCAATACTCAAGTATAGGTCGAACGAGTGTTTTGTAAGCCACCTCCTTTGTTGATGGACTACATTTTCTAAGTACTCTCCCAATGAATCTCAACCTGGTACCCGCCTTACCAACAATTAATTTTATATGATAATTCCACTTCAAATCGTTCCGTACGCATACTCCCAGATATTTTACAGAAGTACCTGCTACCACTGTTTGTTCCGCTATCATATAATCACACAATAAAGGATCCTTCTTTCTATGTATTCGCAATACATTACATTTGTCTATGTTAAGAGTCAGTTGCCATTCCCTGAGCCAAGTGCCTATCCGCTGCAGATCTTCCTGCATTTCGCTGCAATTTTCTAATGCTGCAACCTCTCTGTATACTACAGCATCATCCGCAAAAAGCCGCATGGAACTTCCGACGCTATCTACTAGGTCATTTATGTATATTGTGAAAAGCAATGGTCCCATAACACTCTCCTGTGGCACGCCAGAGATTACTCTAACGTCTGTAGACGTCTCTCCATTGAGAACAACATGCTGTGTTCTGTTTACTAAAAACTCTTCAATCCAACGACACAGCTGGTCTGTTATTCCGTAGGCTCTTACTTTGTTTATCAGGCGACAGTGCGGAACTGTATCGAACGCCTTCCGGAAGTCAAGGAAAATGGCATCTACCTGGGAGCCTGTATCTAATATTTTCTGGGTCTCATGAACAAGTAAAGCGAGTTAGGGCTCACACGATCGCTGTTGACTGTATGGACAGTGCGACAAGAGTCGATATTCTAGTTCTTTTCCGCGAAGTGACGTCAGTAACTTTCCCCGTATCTGAAAACAGTCAAAATGAAACCATAATCACAATCAAGAAAATTATTAAGATTGGAAACGTGGAATACACTGAATAAAAATTTAATAAGATACACAAAGTTCGATAATAATCGAAAAACTTACCGCTACACTCCACTTCACAAATACAGTTCTAACAACAACTATCCATTGAAGTTCTAGTATAGTTTATTGAATTGGCACACATTGTTGCCAAACAAACAATATAAGCTTATTTACTATTCTGCAATACGACGCACCAATCATTGTAAGTGTACAGTACTTCCAAATCAAGCACGAGCACTTCCTGAATTACGCCATGAGCATGTTAATTTGGCACCCCACTGTTGATTGCGTGCCATAGGACAGAAATTCTGACATGTGAGGTATTCACAAACTAAGAATCAAGTTTCTTACGATGTACTGCAGAGGAGACAAAGTCCTGTAGCTGCCCACTTGTTTAAGAGTTTAGGCAGGGGAATCCTTGTTTCTTGGGACTAGGGGAAACGCAGCGTTTTCTTTGCGGCTGGAGGAGCTTTTACAAAATTTATTGCCGCACCTTTGCCTGCGGCAAGCAGTGATGCGCGTTTAGAAGTGCAGAGTGAGAGAAGAGCGCGTGCAGATTCTGAGGAGTGAGGGAGAGGGCGTCAGAGGGGATGAGGGGGTTGGAGGGGGGGGGGGGGGGGGGGGAGATAGGCTAGGCGGCGCGCCCGGCGCAGACCTTAAGTGCAAAGTCTCGTCCGGGGAATAGAATCGCCTTGAGCTGTGTATATCTCTCGCAGGTGGAGGCAGGCGCGTGAGGCGCGCCATTTCTCACGCCATCTGTTAGCCGCACTCCGCCCGCATCCCCGCCCCGCTGCAGCCCCCGGCGCCACTGGCAGAGCGCGCGTCGTATGTCGCTGCGTCAGAGATTAGCAGCAGAGAGAGGCCGTCCTCTAGAACTGACTGCGTCGCACTGACCTCGACCACACCGGGAGGAAAAGTGTGAGAAATGTGAACGGTTTTGGCACTCTAATTTAGCAGGGCGGGTAAAAATAACTTAATAATGCCGTCACACGAAAATGCTAACACACGAAGCGGCAATCTGGATGCACGTTGATAATTTTTGTTGGTTGGGCACACTTTTTATTATTTCCAAAACCTCCTTACACGTTTAGACATTCTGTCAGTTTCAAGGGCTAAAACGTACAGTTGTCCATTGATCGTTACCGGGCCAAATATCTCAGGAAATAAGCGTCAAACGAAAAAAACTACAAAGAACGAAACTCGTCTAGCTTGAAGGGGGAAACCAGATGGCGCTATGGCTGGCCCGCTAGATGGCGCTGCCATAGGTCAAACGGATATCAGCTGCGTTTTTTTAAATAGGAACCCCCATTTTTTATTACATGTTCGTGTAGTACGTATATGAATGTTTTAGTTGGACAACTTTTTTCGCTTTGTGATAGATGGCGCTGTAATAGTCACAAACATATGGGTCACAATTTTAGACGAATAGTTGATAACAGGTAGGTTTTTTAAATTAAAATACAGAACGTGAACTTATCATTTCTGAGAACGCATGGTGTTACAGCGTGATTACCTGTCAATACCACATTAATGCAATAAACGCTCAAAATGATGTGAGTCGACCTCAACGCATTTGGCAATACGTGTAACGACATTCCTCTCAACAGCGAGTAGTTCGCCTTCCGTAATGTTCGCACATGCATTGACAATGTGCTGACGCATGTTGTCAGGCGTTGTCGGTGGACCACGGTAGCAAATATCCTTCAACTTTCCCCACAGAAGGAAATCCGGGGACGTCAGATCCGGTAAACGTGCAGGCCATGGTATGATGCTTCGACGACCACCCCACCTGTCATGAAATACGCTATTCAATACCGCTTCAACCGCACGCGAGCTATGTGCCGGAAATCCATCGCGTTGGAAGTACATGGCCATTCTGTCATGCAGTGAAACATCTTGTAGTAACATCGATAGAACATTACGTAGGAAATCAGCATACATTGCACCATTTAGATTTCCATTGATAAAATGGAGGCCAATTATCCTTCTCCCATAATGCAGCACCATACATTCACCCGCCAAGGTCGCTGATGTTCCACTTGTCGTAGCCATCGTGGATTTTCCGTTGCCCAATAGTGCATATTATGCCTGTTTACCTTACCGCTGTTGGTGAATGACGCTTCGTCGCTAAATAGAACGCGTGCAATAAATCTCTCATCGTCCCGTAATTTCTCTCGTGCCCAGTAGCAGAACTGTACACGACGTTCAGAGTAGTCGCCATGCAATTCCTGCTGCAAAGAAATATGGTACGGTTGCAATCGATGTTGATGTAGCATTCTCAACACCGACGTTTTTGAGATTCCCGATTCTCGCGCAATTTGTCTGCTACTGATGTGCGGATTAGTCGCGACAGCAGCTAAAACACCTACTTCGGCATCATCATTTGTTGCAGGTAGTGGTTGACGTTTCACAAGTGGCTGAACACTTCTTGTTTTCTTAAATAACGTAACTATCCGGTGAACGGTCCGGACACTTGGATGATGTCGTCCAGGATACCGAGCAGCGTGCATAGCACACGCCCGTTGGGCATTTTGATCACAATAGCCATACATCAACACGATATCGACCTTCTCCGCAATTGGTAAACAGTCCATTTTAACACGGGTAATGTATCACGAAGCAAATACCGTCCGCACTGGCGGAATGTTATGTGATACCACGTACTTACACGTTTGTCACTATTACAGCGCCATCTATCACAAAGCGAAAAAAGTCGTCCAAGTGAAACATTCATATTTCTTTACGTACTACACGAATATGTAATAAAAATGGGGGTTCCTATTTAAAAAAACGCAGTTGATATCCGTTTGACCTATGGCAGCGCCATCCAGCGGGCCAACCATAGCGCCATCTGGTTTCCCCCTTCAAGCTAGACAAGTTTCGCTCTTTGTAGTTTTTTCGTTTGATGCTTATTTCGTGAGATATTTGGCCCAGTCACTATCAATGGAGCACCCTGTGTATATCAAAAGATATGGTATGTTACATTTCACCACTGAGTAGGGACATAGTGTAATGAGTTGAACGTGATTTTCTGGCTTACCAGGTTAATGTCAACCACATAAGCTTGTTCAGTAGATACACTTTATCTCGTTAACATTCACGAGACTAGTGGGAACTGCTACCAAACAACAAATTGAAATCCAAATGGCGTAAACTGCTAGGGGGCAGTGGATAGATGGTATACGCTTCATTTGTTTGTTCACAACTACATTTTTCATCGTTACATCGCATAAAACAGTTCCGTTGTAAACAATTCGCGGAAATCATGTAACAATGTTGTACAAAAAGGTTATAAATTTTAATACGTTTTCTTTGCAAAACAATGTGTGCCATCTCTAAACCAATCCCCTCCCCACCTCCTCTTAATCTCTGTTGTGTACGACTTCTCCAAGCAAGACTCATTACAAATAATTCAACAAAAGTCAGAGTCCAACTGTTTCAACATCAACAACAATGAGGCTCCCGGAACAAAGCATGAATGACAGTGTCGTAATGTAGACGCTCCAACTGGAAGTGGGTCAAGTGGCTGCTGCTGGCCATCCCATACCGCGACAGCAGAGAGCGCTCGTAGTGCAGAGCAGCTGAAAGCGTGGCCCACTGAGTCCACCAGGTACCACGTGACTGCTAGCTGCACCTGACAGAAAACAATTTCTTTGCCAACGGTGACATGAGTAGGGTGGTATCGCTACGGCTACGTGATACCACAGTACCTTTAATTTAATTCATGTTATTTATCATATATACAATTACAATTTATGCTTTGGCAATGAGTGGGTGCCACCTGTCCTTTGTGAGTGCTATATACCTCAACCGGTATTTCTATACTTTGTACGGTATTATACAGTGGTATTTATGAAGTTTCACCGTTGCTGTTAATTTATTCAGTGTAAGATGCCAAAAATTATGTCTGTTAAGAGACAGTTTGCCTCACATTTCCTAGCGCCGCTCAGCGGACTCTTCCAGTGTTAATTTTCGACCATTCGAAATATCAGTTACGCATTGTTTTGTAAAAAATCGTATATTAAAGTTAATCACCTTTTCCTAAAACACTGTAAAGTGATTTCCATGAATTCTTTATAGACTAAGTTGTTTTATACGATGTAACGATGAAAAATGTAGTTGTGAACAAACAAATACAGTATGTACCAAGTATTCTGTGTCGGCTAGTGGTTTAGTCCACTTGGTTTGGCAGTTTGTTCCTTGGTAGCAGATTGCACTTGTCTCATGATTGAGAATGTTGGAGAGATACAGCATATCCATAGAACAATTTTACATAATTGACGTAACACTGCTAAGCTAGAAAACCATATTCTGCTCATAGTATCATCTCTCTAATCAGTGGTGAAACATGTTTTCATATCTTTTGGTACCAGTTTTTTTGTATTGTGTTTTATAGCCTGTCAAAATGACGGAATGTTGAAACGCGTAAGGTGAGTTTGGAAATTATAAAAATCACGGTCAAGACATGTGAAAGTTATTAAAGATGGCGGGCAGGACAAAAGGCAATACCCAGTAGCAAGTGCAAAATTGACAAGGAGGTGTGGCTAGATGAGAACCGCAAGGCTGCGGGAGCCTGCGTGACAGTGGAAAACAGGAAACCGGGACTTTGGAGAAAGGAGGAGCAAATATACGAATTAAGAGCTCAGACAGCATGCCGGCACTAAGCAAAGAAGGGAAGGCTGAAAGGTAGAAGGAATATACCGACTTTTAGAGACCCTTTACAAGGGAAACAAACCTGAAGAAGAGAAGAGGTACGAGGATTTCCCAGAAGATAAAGCACCACATTATTTTTCTAGACCTAAAACAGTGCTACGAGTGCGAAACGTTCCTTATGTATTATTTGAAGTTTCCTGAGTCAACACGCCAAGTTTCCCTCACTTCAGACAGATATCGTAGTTGCAGGACAGTTTCAAAATGCCGTCTGCAGATGATGCACGTTTCAAGAAACGTGCCGTCATTGAATTTCTCACTGCAGGCAAAGAAACTCTGGGGAATATTCGCAAACGCTTGTACATAGTCTATGGAGAATCTTTTGTCGACAGAAGTACAATTAGTCGCTGGGCATGGAGAGTGAGGTCATCAGAAGGAGATACGGCAGAGCCTCACGATTTGCAGCGGTCGGGAAGACCATCCATGGCTGTCACACCTAACATTTTGCTGCGAGCTGATGTTGTCATCCGCGAGGAAAGACGCATTACAACTCGGCAGTTGGCAGTCATTTTGAGGACGATGAGGAACTGATTCATACAGTGAAGCACTGGCTCCGCCACCAGGACGAGGATTGGTACCACAGGGCATAAACGCCCTTGCTTCGCGCTGGAGAAAGGCCTTAGAACGGGATGAAGATAACATGGAAAAATAGGATGTGTATATAAAACACCGTTCTTTTGTGTGCGTAATTCTCATTATGCTCAATAAATAATTGTTGAAGAAAAAATGCGGTGCATTACTTCCTGGACAACCCTCGTAAATGGAGATGGGAGATAAAATTTTGCGAGAAGAATCTTACAGACCATAGAACGCCTGAAACGACACAAGGCCCCAAGAGTAGATGGTGTTCCCTCAGAATTATTGGGATCTTTGGAAACCAAGCCATGACAAAATTACTTCACGTGATATACTGTCGTTATTGTGGTCTTCACTCCTGAGACTGGTTTGATGCTGCTCTCCATGCTACTCTATTCTGTGCAAGCTTCTTCATCTCCCAGTACTTACTGCAGCCTACATCCTCCTGAATCTGCTTAGTGTATTCATCTCTTGGTCTCCCTATACGATTTTTACCCTCCACGCTGCCCTCCAGTACTAAATTGGTGATCCCTTGATGCCTCAGAACATATCCTGCCAACCGATCCCTTCTTCTAGTCAAGTTGTGCTACAAACTTCTCTTCTCCCCAATTCTATTCAATACCTCCTCAATAGTTATGTGATCTACCCATCTAATCTTCAGCGTTCTTCTGTAGCACCACATTTCGAAAGCTTCTGTTCTCTTCTTGTCTAAACTATTTATCGTCCATGTTTCACTTCCATACATGGCTATACGCCATACAAATACTTTCAGAAACGACTTCCTGACACTTAAATCAATACTCGATGTTAACAAATTTCTCTTCTTCAGAAACGGTTTCCTTGCCATTGCCAGTCTACATTTTATATCCTCTCTACTTCGACCATCATCAGGTATTTTGCTCTCCAAATAGCAAAACTCCTTTACTACTTTAAGTGTCTCATTTCCTAATCTAATTCCCTCAGCATCACCCGATATAATTCGACTACATTCCATTATCCTCGTTTTGCTTTTGTTGATGTTCATCTTATACCCTTCTTTCAAGACACTGTCCATTCCGTTCAACAGCTCTTCCAAGTCCTTTGCTGTCTCTGACAGAATTACAATGTCATCAGCGAACCTCAAAGTTTTTATTTCTTCTCCAAGGATTTCAATACCTACTCCGAACTTTTCTTTTGTTTCCTTTACTGCTTGCTCAATATACAGATTGAATAGCATCGGTGAGAGGCTACAACCCTGTCTCACTCCCTTCCCAACCACTGCTTCCCTTTCATGTCTCTCGACTCTTATAACTGCCATCAGGTTTCTGTACAAATTGTAAATAGCCTTTCGATCCCTGTAATTTGCCCCTGCCTTCTTCAGAATTTGAAAGAGAGTATTCCAGTCAACATTGTCAAAAGCTTTCTCTAAGTCTACAAATGCTAGAAACGTAGGTTTGCCTTTCCTTAATCTTTCTTCTAAGATAAGTCGTAGGGTTAGTATTGCCTCACGTGTTCCAACATTTCTACGGAATCCAACTGATCTTCCCCGTGGTCAGCTTCTACCAGTTTTTCCATTCGCCTGTAAAGAATTCGCGTTAGTATTTTGCAGCTGTGACTTATTAAACTGATAGTTCGGTAATTTTCACATCTGTCAACACCTGATTTCTTTGGGATTGGAATTACTATATTCTTCTTGAAGTCTGAGGGAATTTCGCCTGTCTCATACATCTTGCTCACCAGATGGTAGAGTTTTGTTAGGCCTGGCTCTCCCAAGGCTGTCAGTAATTCTAATGGAATGTTGTCTACTCCCGGGGCCTTGTTTCGACTTAGGTCTTTCAGTGCTCTGTCAAACTCTTCACGCAGTATCATATCTCCCATTTCATCTTCATCTACCTCCTCTTCCATTTCCATAATATTGTCCTAAAGAACATCGCCCCTGTATAGACCCTCTATATACTCCTTCCACCTTTCTGCTTTCCCTTCTTTGCTTAGAACTGGGTTTCCATCTGAGGTCTTGATACTCATGCAAGTGGTTCTCTTTTCTCCAAAGGTCTCTTTAATTTTCCAGTAGGCACTATCTATCTTACCCCTCGTGAGATAAGCCTCTACATACTTATATTTGTCCTCTATCCATCCCTGCTTAACCATTTTGCACTTCCTATCGATCTCATTTTTGAGACGTTTGTATTCCTTTTTGCCTGCTTCACTTACTGCATTTTTGTATTTTCATCAATTAAATTCAGTATCTCTTCTGTTACCCAAGGATTTCTACTAGCCCTCGTCTTTTTACCAACTTGATCCTCCCGCTGCCTTCACTATTTCATTCCTCAAAGCTACCCATTCTTCTTCTGCTGTATTTCTTTCCCCCATTCCTGTCAATTGTTCTCTTATGCTCTCCCTGTAACTCTGTACAACCTCTGGTTCTTTCAGTTTATCCAGGTCCCGTCTCCTTAAATTCCCATATTTTTGCAGTTTCTTCAGTTTTAATCTACAGTTCATAACCAATAGATTGTGGTCAGAGTCCACATCTGCCCCTGGACACCGAGCGAGGTGGCGCAGTGGTAGCACACTGGACTCGCATTCGGGAGGACGACGGTTCAATCCCGCGTCCGGCCATCCTGATTTAGGTTTTTCGTGATTTCCCTAAATCGCTCCAGGCAAATGCGGGGATGGTTCCTTTGAAAGGGCACGGCCGACTTCCTTCCCCATCCTTCCCTAATCCGATGAGACCGATGACCTCGCAGTTCGGTCTCTTCCCCCAAACCATCCAATCCAATCCACACACTGACTGACTGCCCCTGGAAATGTCTTACAGTTTAAAACCTGGTTCCTAAATCTCTGTCTTACCATTATATAATCTATCTGAAACCTTTTAGTATCTCCAGGGTTCTTCCATGTATACAACCTTCTTTAAAGATTCTTGAACCAAGTGTTAGCTATGATTAAGTTATGCTCTGTGCAAAATTCTACCACGCGGCTTCCTCTTTCATTTCTTAGCCCCAATCCATATTCACCTACTACGTTTCCTTCTCTTCCTTTTCCTACTGTCCAATTCCAGTCACCCATGACTATTAAATTTTCGTCTCCCTTCACTACCTGAATAATTTCTTTTATCTCACCATACATTTCATCAATTTCTTCATCATCTGCAGAGCTAGTAGGCATATAAACTTGTACTACTGTAGTAGGCGTGTGCTTCGTGTCTATCTTGGCCACAATAATGCGTTCACTATGCTGTTTGTAGTAGCTTACCCGCACTCCTATTTTTTTTTTATTCACCTACTCCTGCATTACCCATATTTGATTTTCTATTTATAACCCTGTATTCACCCGACCAAAAGTCTTGTTCCTCCTGCCACCGAACTTCACTAATTCCCACTATATCTAACTTTAACTTATCCATTTCCCTTTTTAAATTTTCTAACCTACCTTCCCGATTAAGAGATCTGACATTCCACGCCCCGATCCGTAGAACGCCAGTTTTCTATCTCTTGATAACGACGTCCTCTTGAGTAGTCCCCTCCCGGAGATCCGAAAGGGGGAATATTTTACCTCCGGAATATTTTACCCAAGAGGACGCCATCATCATTTAATCATACAGTAAAGCTGCATGCCCTCGGGAAAAATTACGGCTATAGTTTCCCCTTGCTTTCAGCCGTTCGCAGTACCAGCACAGCAAGGCCGTTTTGGTTGACGTTAGAAGGCCAGATCAGTCAATCATCCAGACTGTTGCCCCTGCAACTACTGAAAAGGCTGCTGCCCCTCTTCAGGAACCACACGTTTGTCTAGCCTCTCAACATACACCCCTCCGTTGTGGATACACCTAAGGTACGGCTTTCTGTATTATTGAGGCACGCAAGCCTCCCCACCAACGGCAAGGTCCATGGTTCATGGGGAAGACGTGATATATAACATCGTAATATTAGAGACGTGATATGTAACATCATAATATTATTTCTCAAGTCAACATCCCTTTTTCTCAACTTATTCCGATTGTACAGGCATGGATGAGGTATTGTTATAAATGCATTTTGACCGTCTTCTGACAATTCGTACCGATGTTTGGCTGGACCTTATTTGAGGAAAATTTTAACGTGAGACTTTTAACTATCATAGGCAAAAGAGTATCATGAATACCCAGCTTCATATCTGTGTTTTAGGAAGCTAACTTATTACCCACAAATAAGCGACTTCCTTTTCATGTTATCTGACAAAAATACAGTTTTATTTGTTTGAAAGTACTTATTAACTGAATAATTTGTGTACAGTTTTGTCACAGATAATAATCATGACAACTACGGTAGTCCGCTACCTCTATACAATTTGACTTTTGTAATCGAATATTCTTTCCGAAACGAGAAACATATTTGTCATTGTTGTCCCAACGTACTTCACTTATTCCAAATACTATCCTTATTTAAAACTGTAATATTGCGAAAGTTTCGGACAGGCCCCTGCTTTGTGAAGAAAGCGAAATATGCTCAGACTTCAGGAAGACTCTAGTAATTCCAACCCCAAAGAAGGCATCAGTTTAATGAATCATGGTTGCAAAATATTGACCCGAAATGTTTACAGAAGACTGGAATAACTGGTAGATGCCTCCCTTGGGGAGAGCTGTAGGAACACTCTTAGATGAGTACTTTCAAACGTCAGTCCTGTGTTTATAGCGTTTGTGATTTTAGAGGAGGCTTTTGACAATGTTGACTAGAAGGACTCTTTGAAGTTCTGAAGCTTGCAGCTGTAAAAACCGAAAAGTTATTTACATCTCGTTCAGGAGCCAGACCGCAATTGTAATGGTGTAAGAGCATGAATGGGAAGAAGTAGGAGAGAGAGAAGTGAGACGGGTTTGGAACCTGTCCTCGAAGTTATTTAATCTGTACAATGAGCAAGCAACAGAGAAAACCAAGAAGGGGTTTGGAAAGGGAAGATAAAATATAATCTTTGAATTTTGCAATAGAGTGGAAATATATCTGGAGTGAGCATTCGCATTCGTAGAACAGATTTAGTGTTGTCAGCGTACATTACCTGCCTGGTCACATGGTCTAGGGATGCCATAGATATGTCCGTAATGTATCCTGTACATTTAGAATGTCATTACATAATTACTACTACCGACAGATTCCCTTCGTAGGTGCTTGGATTTGTCACAGACGTTTGATGAACATCATAACAATATGTTTGTGATAAATGGGTCTCTTAGCTTTGAAGAGCTGCTTTGCTACAAGTTTCACAGCGCAGAAGCACCAATTTTTTGAATCTGAATCAGCCACCTCAATTTTCCGGTACTAAACAGCACTTAATCGTACTGCCGAGTCTGTTGTATTAAATTTTTGCTGTACTAGTATCGCAAAACGATAGCAAGCTAGCGTCTTTTAAAGTGTCCAAAAACCACCGAATTTGCCGCTATATTAGCGATTATACTACTTGCTTCGCTCTCGTTTTTTCTCCAGTTTTTGTATATGTATTTTCCTCTTTCTTGTAGCCTACTGCACAGTTTTGATTACTGGTAACACTTCGAAGTATTTACTAGCGCATTTTATGTACATGCTCCCACTACACTGCAGACTAAGTAAGAAGTGAATAAAAAATCCTACAGATGATTAAATAGACAACAAAGCCAGATGTATCCCAAATACACTACTGGCCATTAAAATTGCTGCACCACGAAGATGACGTGCTACAGACGCGAAATTTAACCGACAGGAAGAAGATGCTGTGATGTGCAAACGATTAGCTTTTCAGAGCATTCACACAAGGTTGGCGCCGCTGGTGACATCTACAACGTGCTGACATGACGAAAACTTCCAACCGATTTCTGATACACAAACAGCAAGACCGAGCGAGGTGGCACAGTGGTAGCACACTGGACTCGCATTCGGGAGGACGACGGTTCAATCCCGCGTTCGGCCATCCTGATTTAGGTTTTCCGTGATTTCCCTAAATCGCTCCAGGCAAATGCTGGGTTGGTTCCTTTGAAAGGGCACGGCCGACTTCCTTCCCTATCCTTCCTTAATCCGATGAGACCGATGACCTTGCTGTTTGGTCTCTTCCCCCAAACTATCCAATCCCATCTAGAAGTTGCATGTTACAAACAGCAGTTGACCGGCGTTGCCTGGTGAAATGTTGTTGTGATGTCTCGTGTAAGGAGGAGAAATGCGTACCATCACGCTTCCGACTTTAATAAAGGTCGGATTGTAGCCTATCTTGATTTCGGTTTACCGTATCGCGGCATTGCTGCTGGTGTTGGTCGAGATCCAATGACTTTTAGTGCCCGCATCTCGTGGTCGTGCGGTAGCGTTCTCGCTTCCCACGCCCGGGTCCCGGGTTCGATTCCCGGCGGGGTCAGGGATTTTCTCTGCCTCGTGATGGCTGGGTGTTGTGTGCCGTCCTTAGGTTAGTTAGGTTTAAGTAGTTCTAAGTTCTAGGGGACTTATGACCACAGCAGTTGAGTCCCATAGTGCTCAGAGCCATTTGAACCATTTGACTTTTAGCAGAATATGGAATCGGTGGGTTCAGGAGGGTAATACGGAACGCCGTGCTGGATCCCAACGGCCTCGTATCACTAGCAGTCGAGATGACAGGCATCTTATCCGCATGGCTGTAACGGATCGTGCAGCCACGTCTCGATCCCTGAGTCAACAGATGGGGACGTTTGCAAGACAACAAGCGTCTGCACGAACAGTTCGGCGACGTTTGCAGCAGCATGGACTATCAGCTCGGAAACCATGGCTGCGGTTACCCTTGACGCTGCATCACGGATAGGAGCGCCTGCGATGGTGCACTCAACTACGAACCTGGGTGCACGAATGGCACAACGTCATTTTTTCGGATGAATCCAGGTTCTGTTTACAGCATCATGATGGTCGCATCCGTGTTTGGAGACGTCGCGGTGAACGGACATTGGAAGCGTGTATTCGTCATCGCCATACTGGCGTTTGACCCGGCGTGTTGGTATGGGGTGCCATTGGTTACACGTCTCTGTAACCTCTTGTTCCCATTGACGGCCCTTTGAATAGTGGACGTTACATTTCAGATGTGTTACGACCCTTTCGATCCCAGTGAAACCCTACATTTCAGCAGGATCATGCACGACCGCCTTTCTGGCTACAGAAAATGTTCGACTGCTGCCCTGGCCAGCACATTCTCCAGATCTCTCACCAATTGAATACGTCTGGTCAATGGTGGGCGAGTAACTGGCTCGTCACAATACGTCAGTCACTACTCTTGATGAACTGTAGTATCGTGTTGAAGCTGCATGGGCAGCTGTACATGTACACGCCATCCAAGGCGTATCAAGGCCGTTATTACGGCCAGAGTTGGTTGTTCTGGGTACTGATTTCCCAGGATCTATGCACCCAAATTGCGTGAAAATGTAATCACACGTCAGTTCTAGTATAATATATTTGTATAGTGAATACCCGTTTATCATCTGCTTTTCTTCTTGGTGTAGCAATTTTAATGGCCAGTAGTGTATTAAAAATATGCATGTCACGCTCCTTTCTCCTCTCGCAGACCCCCACCCCTTCCCGCCCGCCCTCATCTCCAATAACACCCATAATATTGCATGAACTTAGGAAACCGTTGCTCCTGTGACATAGTTTTAGCTCTTCAGTATCAGACCATTTAACAGCATTAAGGGAAATTGGCGACGTACCTGGAGGAGCCTGATGACATCTTATGTTCTAATATTTTATGCTTAGTAATCGAATGGTATAAATAACAAACTGAAAGTTTAATCCATAAAAGCAGCTGGGTTTGTACTTTGGTTACACAAGGTTTGTCTGTGTCTGTGTGTGTGTGTGGTTTTCCATTTTTTACTTCATTTTTATACGTCATTATTATGATTTCAGTTCAGTCTTCTGATTTCTAATTGACATGTCTTGTACCAGCCTTGTGCAGAAAATGTAATTATATCAATGCTGAAATTTCACTCGATACAACATGGTATATTTTCCAGGTTTCGTGTACTTCACAGATATTCGTTTCACTTCCTATTAGCATACAATACCCGCGCAGGGTAGCCGCACGGTCTAGGGCGTCTTGTCACGGCCCGCGCAGCTCCCTCCGTCAGAGGTTCGAGTCCTCCCTCGGGCATGGGTGTGGGTTTTGTCCTTAGCGTAAATTAGATTAAGTTCGATAAATTGACTTCGTGTTTATTTTCAGTTTTTTGTACAGTAAAAAGTTGTTGCTCTCTCTCTCTTTCTCTCTCTCCCCTCTCTCTCTCTGTCTCTCTCTCTCTCTCTCTCCCTCCCTCCCTCTCTCTCTCTCTCTCTCTCTCTCTCTCTCACACACACACGCACACACACACACACACACACATATTCAGTTTTTATTATGTATTTTGCCACCAAGAATGGAATATTTTAAACATTTTGCTTTTTTGATAAAACACGAAATTGTTTCTTCACGTTACACAACGTCACACGGGAAGTATATTTCAGTTTAAAACAAACAAACCGACCACAAATTACGAAGGTGTGAGCTATTAGAAGTGCGTAAACAGGAAAAAGACCTAACTTCTACGCCTCTTTTTAAATTCACCACTGTCAAAAGAAACAGACAGTTTTCGAGCTGTGGATTTCAATTTATATGTATTAATAGCAAGAAATCATTGCTGCAGACGACCGAAGACTTTCCTCAACAATCTTACACACATTACAGACTCAATAATAGATGTAAAACATTTATTAAAAATTCAACCAAAACAGCACAGTGCGTCAAAGTATTCGTACATGTTCACTTGCTCACAGCTGAGAGAAAGGTCGCAAGACTTCCCTGAGTCACTGATTCATCCATTAACATATTAACTGATTAAACTGTTTGATTTTAATAGAAATTCTATGTTAACATTGTACCTTGATTTTAATAGAAATTCTCTGTTAACATTGTACCCTCTTTAAGTCATCATTCACTTTGTTAAGCAAAGTATTGTTCAGATCTATTCAGATTTATTCAGTGTAAGATGCCAAAAATTATGTCTGTTAAGAGACAGTTTGCCTCACATTTCCTAGCGCCGCTCAGCGGACTCTTCCAGTGTTTATTTTCGACCATTCGAAATATCAGTTACGCATTGTTTTGTAAAAAATCGTATATTAAAGTTAATCACCTTTTCCTAAAACACTGTAAAGTGATTTCCATGAATTCTTTATAGACTAAGTTGTTTTATACGATGTAACGATGAAAAATGTAGTTGTGAACAAACAAATACCGTATGTACCAAGTATTCTGTGTCGGCTAGTGGTTTAGTCCACTTGGTTTGGCAGTTTGTTCCTTGGTAGCAGATTGCACTTGTCTCATGATTGAGAATGTTGGAGAGATACAGCATATCCATAGAACAATTTTACATAATTGACGTAACATTGCTAAGCTAGAAAACCATATTCTGCTCATAGTATCGTTTCTCTAATCAGTGGTGAAAAATGTTTTCATATCTTTTGGTACCAGGTTTTTTGTATCGTGTTTTATAGCCTGTCAAAATGACGGAATTTTGAAACGCGTAAGGTGAGTTTGGAAATTATAAAAATCATGGTCAAGACATGTGAAAGTAATTAAAGATGGCGGGCAGGACAAAAGGCAATACCCAGTAGCAAGTGCAAAATTGACAAGGAGGTGTGGCTAGATGAGAAGTGCAAGGCTGCGGGAGCCTGCGTGACAATGGAAAACAGGAAACCGGGACTTTGGAGAAAGGAGGAGCAAATATACGAATTAAGAGCTCAGACAGCATGCCGGCACTAAGCAAAGAAGGGAAGGCTGAAAGGTAGAAGGAATATACCGACTTTTAGAGACCCTTTACAAGGGAAACAAACCTGAAGAAGAGAAGAGGTACGAGGATTTCCCAGAAGATAAAGCACCACATTATTTTTCTAGACCTAAAACAGTGCTACGAGTGCGAAACGTTCCTTGTGTATTATTTGAAGTTTCCTGAGTCAACACGCCAAGTTCCCCTCACTTCAGACAGATATCGTAGTTGCAGGACAGTTTCAAAATGCCGTCTGCAGATGATGTACGTTACAAGAAACGTGCCGTCATTGAATTTCTCACTGCAGGCAAAGAAACTCTGGGGAATATTCGCAAACGCTTGTGCATAGTCTATGGAGAATCTTCTGTCGACAGAAGTACAATTAGTCGCTGGGCATGGAGAGTGAGGTCATCATAAGGAGATACGGCAGAGCCCCACGATTTGCAGCGGTCGGGAAGACCATCCATGGCTAATCTTCAACATTCTTCTGTAGCACCACATTTCGAAAGCTTCTATTCTCTTCTTGTCCAAACTATTTATTGTCCATGTTTCACATCCATACATGGCTACACTCCATACAAATACTTTCAGAAACGACTTCCTGACACTTAAATCTATACTCGATGTTAACAAATTTCTCTTCTTCAGAAACGCTTTCCTTCCCGTAGCCAGTCTACATTTTATATTCTCTCTACTTCGATCATCATCAGGTACTTTGCTCCCCAAATAGCAAAACTCCTTTACTACTTTAAGTGTCTCATTTCCTAATATAATTCCCTCAGCATCACCCGACTTAATTCGACTACATTCCATTATCCTCGTTTTGCTTTTGTTGATGTTCATCTTATATCCTCCTTTCAAGACACTGTCCATTCCGTTCAACTGCTCTTCCAAGTCCTTTGCTGTCTCTGACAGAATTACAATGTCATCAGCGAACCTCAAAGTTTTTATTTCTTCTCCATGGATTTTAATACCTACTCCGAATTTTTCTTTTGTTACCTTTACTGCTTGCTCAATATACAGACTGAATAACATCGGGGACAAGCTACAACCCTGTCTCACTCCCTTCCCAACCACTGCTTCCCTTTCATGTCCCGCGACTCTTATAACTGCCATCTGCTTTCTGTACAAATTGTAAATAGCCTTTCGCTCCCTGTATTTTACCCCTGCCACCTTTAGAATTTGAAAGAGAGTATTCCAGTCAACGGCTATAGCCGTTATAAAATGCATGAAATGTAATCGCATGTAATGTAATTGAGAACATCCGCAACCATCAGCTGTGTAACGCAATGGCGACAGCGAAAATTTGTGCCGGATCGTGACCTGAACATGCATGCATGGAACATTGCATCGCACTTCTACACAGTACAGACCCTGCAGTTTCGTATTTGCACGCAGACACTGGGCAAGACACTTTCAATTAAAACGTCTCCACTGTGCGAGAGTATATGTAAGGGATTTTCAAGAACAGGTGGTAGACACGTGATTGGCGGTGTATAGAGGTTTTGCTCATGCTGCGAGGCGTGCTGGGATAGCCTAAACGTAAGGCGACCGGTCATGATAAGCGCGAAATCCGGGGTGAATCCCGGTCAGGCACATATTTTCACTGTCGTCATTCCATTCCACTATACAGCTGATGGTTGTCCATATTCGCAACAGCAAGTACATTTCATATACCGCCAATCACGGACTACAATGCTTCAGCCTTCGGACGTGTCCCAAAGAACTGATACCGTCTTTACATAGTTAAGGCTAACTGGCCATTGACCTTCTTCTGTGCTGGATGCACAGGCATTGCCCGAACTTTTACGGGACTCAGTAAGATTGTCTGCCGCGAGTAATGAGTGTAATTGTCAGGGGCACTATGTATGCAGTGTGTGGAAATTAAGTTGGGAATGTGGGTCTCATGGGGAGCGTGGAAAGGATAAATCCCTGCAGTCTGTCGAATCCCGGCACAGCCTCACTATACCAGAATGAAGTAAGTGCAAACTGCATAGTGCAACCGGGACGTTAACGGCAATGGGTTAGTTATAAATTGCTGTCAACCTTTATATCGGAGATGAGAGGGAGAGAATCTCCTTGGTTTGAAGCAAATAAGTTTCCTGAAAATAGGTTACAGAATTGCAATAGGCAGAAAAGATTGGTTAGTTTCTATCAAGTTTATTCTCACATATACTTACGTGGGGTGTTGGACAATACACCCCTTAGTAAGATTCAATCTATTTATTCTGAGTTGCTACTTCAAAGCTAATTGCTGGTACATATAAGAAACAAGTACAAAGCAATCACTTGTTCTTGGTTAGCACTGAAATCTCTCTAAGTAACTGAGACAAAGACTGACAGCCTCTGTTCAACACTATTCCAATGAAACTCTAAAAATCCTACTTGACCTGCAGTTCCTGAGTGTCCACCAGAGTCTATCACCGTCTTCTCGTAGCTGAAGTCTTTGTCAGCTGTATCGGCTGCTATGGGCCTACTCGGCCCCACTGGCGTCTCGCTGCGGAACAATCTCCAAACTGCCGGCACTTGCTCCGAATCTGCATCTGAATCTCTGCTTTTAGCTATTCCGCTGCCTGGCCTTTTATTTCGTTTCTCATGTACTTGGGTGCACATGAGTTAATTTGTTTCATACGACCCTTTCATTTCTAAGTGATAGGATTGCACAAGAACGCCTGTGGTTCCACACGACACTCTGGTTTCTAATTGGTCGGCTTGCGCAAGAATGCCTTCGGTTCCACACGACACTTTCGTTTCTAACTGCACACAACTTAATTTGGTTGCACACGAGTCTTTTCCGCAAGTGACTGACGCTCTCTCTTGCTGTATTATCGCCCTGGTGTTCGCGTCTTCTATTGCGCAAGTTTGATTCATGCTGCTTCCTTTGGCAGGAAGTCAAACACTAAGTTATTTGATCAACAAGCCATACTTGGCAGCCTCCGCCACTTATCTTGTCCCTACGTCCTGGTGGACTATTTCTTAATATTGGCTGGCTGTTTGCCTATGCAACCTGGACTCTTATTATGGTCACAAAAGCAAGAATAAAAATTAAAATTTTCTACGGTCACAACAAGTCGCACTATCCTCTGTGCCCCCGGTGGCTCAGATGGATGCCGGCACGGTAGTTTAATGTGTTCGGTCAGAGGGTTTAGCTACCCTCTGTAGTAAAAAAACTGAGTGAACGGATCAACGAACAACCTGAACGGGTGTCATCGGACATCCGCCAACAAAAAATTCATGAACAATATAGAACAAAGTGAGATCAACAAAGCAAAACAAAAAAAGATGGATAGAGCGTCTGCCATGAAGCAGGTGATCCCGGGTTCGACTCCTGGTCGGGGCACACATTTGCAACTGTCCCTGTTGATGTGTATCAACGCCTGTCAACCGCTTAGGGTCTTGATTTAATTATCATTTCAAGAGTTAGACAGTTCAGCTATGAATCAAGATATACTACAGGAATTTCACCTAAAACTACAAATAATTTTCTCATTCATTTGTTGTTTTCTTTCGTTTTTTTTCTCGGATCATTCGCCAGGTATACACGAAAAAATGGTTCAAATGGCTCTGAGCACTACGGGATTTAACTTCTGAGGTCATCAGTCCCCTAGAACGTGGAACTACTTAAACCTAACTAACCTAAGGACATCACACACATCCATGCCCTAGGTAGGATTCGAATCTGAGACCGTAGAGGTTGCGCGGTTCCAGACTGTAGCGCCTAGAACCGCTCGGCCACTCCGCCCAGCCTACACGAAAAAGGACGACGTTGTTTCAATAGAAGAAAAGGAGTAAAAATCGGCACAGGTGTAATTGTGGCCACCCCTCACGAAGAGGGTGTGGGAAGTGCTGCAAACTGGCGATCAGGACTGAAAGCGGTGCCTGTTGTTGATAGACGGTAGCATTGAACAGTTGCAAGCATTGCTTCAAGCAGTGTAATTACAGCATCGGTTATTGTGTGAGCTGGTGTTTGTTCAGGACTGCAAACGTTTAGTAGGTACGTGAAATCGTTTTCTTTTTATATCCTTCTGATTAGTTTAAAACAATTTCTCAGTGATGTCCGGAATAACGGAATCCTAAGCTACTTTTAGAAACAAGTTTTACGCTACACACGCTTTAGGTTAGACATGATAGCGCCCATGTTTCTTAAGAATGGTTGGTGTATATATGGGTCCATTGGGTTGGTGTAAAAATGGGCCTCTACTTAAGGAGGGCCCATAATTACACCATATCTCCTCTTAAACAAAGTAAAACATTTAAATAATTTTATAGGGATATGGTTAGTCGTTGTTTAAAGTTCATAAATACAGCTCACACAGCAACAAACAAGCAAACAGAATTTTCAAACCTCCATAACAGACCCTAGGGCTTTTTTTCGTCTTTGCAGAATGCCGAGAACGAAGAAGCGTTGTTAATGTAGCAACCAAAGGCATCAGTGGGATGAATCTCACATGGTACGTGCCATAGCAGCTGTGAAAGCAAAAGAGGATTTTGTTAAAGGTGTTGCAAGAACATTCGGAGTGCCTCGCACAACTTTGCAGAGATTTCTCAAACTTGATAAAATCGCTGAACAAGTGGTTCAAGAGAAAAAGTTCGGAAGGAAACCGATTTTAAATGCATACCTCGGAGAACAGCTAGTTTATTATCTCCTTCAGATGGACCAAAAATCCTTTCGGTGTATTTTGGCGGATCTAAGAAAAATGGCATTTGTACTTGCCCAGAGAAATAGTTTGACAACCCCTTTCAAAGGAGGAGAAGCAGGAAGAGTTTGGGCTGACCTTTTCCTTGATAGACACAAAGATCAGTTGTGAATTCTCAAACCTTGTGGAACTTCATACGCCAGAGCCTTAGGCTTTAGTAAAGAGAATGTGATAGTTTTCTTTGATGTATTGGCAGACGCTTTCAGTAAACACACGTATCCAGCAGATCGAGTGTATAACGCGCTGGTTGAACGAAAGTCATAATTATTTAACCTCTTTATCTTCCTTGCGTGAAGACTTCTTCTTCCACGTTTCTATTTCCAACAATACATGTACTCACAATTCCTACATTGTAATCTAATACTTAGCGACTTCACAGAGCACATCACAAGAACTGCCTACTACATCCTCTTTCGCTCACAGACAGCTACCCCGCACTACTGCGGGCCGAGTGCTCTCTGACTCTAACACTACAATTTCAGACCAGAAGCAGTATCTTTGGCTCTGCGGTCGTGCACAGTCAGCGATTCGCTTTATAAAGCCTATCTCAGACATACATCGTTTACAATATAATAGTTTCATTTTAGTCTACATTAGTATTAGTACCATATCCGGGTGCCACATGCAAGTGTACACCAGAAGATTCCTTTCAGAGTCAAAGAAAACGGCATCAGATTGAGCTCGTTTACGTTCAGATTCAAATTGTTCTGAGCACTATGGGACTTAACATCTGAGGTCGTCAGTCCCCTAGACTTAGAACTAATTAAACGTAACTAACCTAAGGACATCACACACATCCATGCCCCAGGCAGGATTCGAACCTGCGACCGTAGCAGCAGCGCGGTTCCGGAATGAAGCGACTAGAACCGCTCGGCCTCAGCGCCCGTTTACATTAAGGGGGAGAATAATTAGAGAGACAAAACAAGGGGTGAGATTAAACAAAGAAGGAAAGAGAACCTTGATGAAACAATTAAGATGCGTACATGCGTCCTCAGTAATGCAGAAGACTAGAGTGTAATGTAGTACCGTAGTGGAAAACAAAAAAGAAAGGAAAAAAAAGAAAGGAAATGAAAATACAAATACAGAAATCCTTAAGACGTACGCGTCTCGGGAACAATAAAGAAACGATGTGACTGGCGATAAGACGTGGACCAACAGGCGAACCCGCTCCCGGCGGAGGAAACTTGTCCGCAATTACCGCTCGGGCCTCGTCGCGGGTCCTCCATTCTGTCTGCGGTGAGTCACGACGCTCCGGCGGGCAGTTAAGATAATTCCGCAATTAAGTCCGGCTGCAGTTCCGAGCGGACCGCTGTTTCCTGTGTTTCTACGCGAAACAAGCATTCTCCGCGCCAAGCGGTGGAATAAAGGAGGCTGGGGCAACGTTTTCGCCCGACTGTGATGCGAAGGTGGTGTCCAGCCCAGAAAACAGTCTCGTACGCACCTATTTTTGCTTGCCCTATTTAGTAGGCGTCGCTGAGCACTATTTGAAAAGTCTCCGCGATCATTCTTCTCTGCTGTACTAAGTGTATACGCCGTTTGGTGGGCAATGGCTCCCAGTAGAAACAATTCTTAAAATGAGAAATGTATTCAATAACAGTCATTTTGTTAAACCACGCATTACAATGTGTACAACCCTGTAAATGCCCTACACTGGCAAACGTCTTTCAAAGATTTTCGTCGACATACGAGGGGCGTTTGAAAAGTCCTTGCAAAAATAAAAACTACTTACGTGTTTGGGGTAAACCTTTTTTATTTTTCGACGTAGCCTCCTTTTAGACTTATACACTTCATCCAAAACTGTTCTAATTTGTTGATCCCTTCCGAATAATAGGAATTGTCCAAGTCTGCAAAATAGCTATTAGTTGCTGCAATCACCTCCTCGTTTAAATAAATTCTTTGTCCCGCCAGCCATTTCTTCAAATTGGGGAACAAATAGCAGTCCGAGGGAGCCAAGTCTGGAGAATAGGGGGGATGTGAAACGAGTTGATATTCTATTTCCATTAATTTTGCATCCACAACTGCTGAGGTGTGTGCTGGTGCATTCTCGTGATGAAAAAGACTTTTCTACGGTCCAATCACCTTCGTTTTTCTTGCAGCTTGGTTTGCAAACGGTCCAATAACGATGAATAATATGCAACAGTAATAGTTTTAGCCTTTTCCAGATAGTCAATAAGGATTATCTCTTGCGAATTCCAAAAGACAGTCGGAATAACCTTTCTGGCCGAAGGACTGGTCTTCGCCTTTTTTGGTACAGATTCTCCCTCGGTAAACCATTCTTTAGATTGGTCTCAGGAGTATAGTAATGTATCCATGTTTCATCATCAGTGACGAAACGACGCTTAAAGTCCTGCGGATTCTTCCTGAACAGCTGCAAACCATCCTTGCAACACTTCACACCATTCCGTTTTTGGTCAAGCGTGAGCAATCGCGGAACCCATATTGCGGATAGCTTTCTCGGATCCAAATGTTTATGCAAAATATTGTGTACCTGTTCATTCGAGACGCCCACAGCACTAGCAATCTCACGCACCTGATCTCTTCTGTCATCCATCACCAGATCATGGATTTTATCAATGCTTTCTGGAGTCGTAAACTCCGTAGGGCGTCCAGAAAGTTCACTATCACTTGTGCCCATATGGCCACTCCGAAAATTTTGAAACCACTTATAAACTGTTCTAAACGAAGGTGCAGAGTCACCGTAATGTTTATCAAGCTTCTCTGTAGTCTCCTGAGGCGTTTTGCCTTTCATAAAGTAATGTTTAATCACCACACGAAATTCTTTTTCGTCCATTTTTTGACAATCACTTGACTTCCTTGATTCACGTGAATGCCAAACACAAAGAAATAGATCAATTTGGCTGTAACTTGGTGTGCATTCTTTCCAAAGATGCTACTAACTAAACATGACCTCGATACGCGCCGGTGGTGCCATCTGTCGGACTTTGCACGAACTTTTCAAACGCCCCTCGAACCAAAAGGTATGTTCGTAAGTCCATTCTGTTCTGGAAAAGGAAGCATAAGCAACATGGAAATGAACAATTCAGTAACGGGACTTCAACAGTGCGTAACGTACTGGAAGAACAAATTCACACCGAGCGAGGTTGTGCAGTTGTTAGCACACTGGACTCGCATTCGGGAGGACGACGGTTCAAACCCGCGTCCGGACATCCTGATTTAGGTTTTCCGTGATTTCCCTAAACCACTTCAGGCAAATGCCGGGATGTTTCCTTTGAAAGGGCACGGCCGATTTCCTTCCCTATCCTTCCCTCATCCGATGGGACCGATCACCCCCAAATCAACCGACCAACCAACCAATTCACAGGCTGCTTCATCCCAGCTACAAGTCCCTCATAACACTACTTTATGGTACAACGTTTGCTATCAGTATCAGTGCCCACAATTGGCTCTGAGCATGAACAAAAACTGCATCGTTAAAGAAACGTTACTAGTCCACCCTAATTGAAAGCATAATCCAGTGGAAGCTAAAGGAAGTAAGTTACAATGGTCTCTTTAAAAAACAACGTTTATGATGTCACATCATTTGCCACTTATAATGCACAATGGAAGACGTCTTAAATGACAAAAGAAAAAAAAATGTTCGCTAGATTCTTAGAACATATACCAAGTTGGATCATAACGAACTAGCTCGAAAAAAACGAGTTATTGTAAACATAGCAGGGATTCAGAAAACATCGTTCTTGTGAAACACAACTAGATCTTTCTTCTCGCGAAGTAAAGACTGCTATCGACAGAATATCTCAGACTGATTCTATAGGGCTAGTTGTGCAGAAGGCTTTTGACAAAGTTCTTCGCAAGCAACTTCTAATCAAATTGCGTCCCCGTGGAGTATCGTCTCAGCTGTGGGATTGAATTCGTGATTTCCTCTGAAAAAGTTCACAGTTTCTAGTAATCGACGGAAAGCCTTCGAGAAAACGGAAGTAATATCTGGCTTTTTCCAAGAAAGTGTTGTAGGCTCTCTGCTATTCCACACTTTTATAAACGATTTAGGTGGAGAGGAGATTAGTGTTTAACGGCCCGCCTACAACTAGGTCATTAGAGACGGAGCACAAGCCCGGATTAGGCAAGAATGAGGATGGAAATCGGCGGTGCCCCTTTAAAGTAACCATCCCGGCATTTGCCTTAAGTAATTTAGGGAAATCACGGAAACCTAAAACAGGATGGCGGGACGTTGGTCTGAACCGTCGTCCTCCCGAATGCGAGTCCAGTGTGCTAACCACTGCGCCACCTCGTTCGGTAAACGATTTAGGAGACAATCTGAGCAGCCTTTCTAGACTGTTCGCAGATCATGTTGCCATTTACCTTCTACTAAAGTAATCAGAAGGTCAATTAATTGCAAAATAATTCAGACAAGGTATCTGCCAAAAACGGCAACTGACTCTAAATAATGGATAGTGTGAAGTCATCGACATGAGTTCTAAAAGGAATCCGTTAAATTTTTCATTACACGATAAATCATACAAATCCAAAGGCATGCAGTCCAAATAAATAGCCAAATATTACAAATGCGAACTACTTAAATTAAAGCGATTGAATCTAAAATGCTGTAACACGAATCAGAGACTTCATTTTGTTGGCAGAACGCTTAGATCTTTTCACGAAATTTCAATCACCAGTTTTCTAGTTCGAATACGAAAATATTTTGTTGACGCTAATCTACATAGATAGCAAAGATCATCATAATAAAATAAAAGAAATTAGAGCTCACACGCAATGGTTTGAGTGCTCATTTTTTCCGCGCGCCTTTGGAGAGCGGAATGTTAGAGAAATAATCTGAAGGCGAACCTTCTGTGAATTGTAGACTAGAGACGTAGACGTGAAGTTGATTATTAGATCCTTGAGATAGTAGGCTAAATTCAGTTTGGACTTTCACTGACAAGTCAGAACGTTACGACCACCTACCTGCTATCGATATAAACCTGTCCAGGTGATAGCAGCATCAACCGGCGAGGAATTATTAGTTGTCGGATACAAGCGCGATGCGTGTATTGTGAGTGAGCGTGCTGTCCGTATGTAGAGTGGAGAAGGTGTGCGATCAAGTTTGACCGAGGGCAGATTCTGATGGCAGGGAGGCTCGGCACGAGCATTCCGGAAACTGCACGACTTGTCGGGTGTTCGACGAGTGCTGAGGTGAGTGACTTCAACACTTGGCGAAACCAAGGTGAAACCACGTCCAGACGTAGTGCGGTTGGGAGGCTACCCATCATTACAGTTGTCGGACGTCGTAGGCTGGGCAGACTGATAAAACTTCACAGGTGGCGAACTGTGGCAGAGTTAACACCAAACTTTGATGTTGAGCAGAGCACAGTTGTGGCTGAAAACAGTGCATAGAACACTCCTAACGATGGACGTCTGTAGCTGACTACCCACTCATATGCCAATGATAACACCACGGCATCGGCAACTACGACTGAAATGAGCACGTGACCATAGGCAATGGACGTTGGGGCAGTGGCGGGCATTGCATGGTCTGACTAATCCTGATACCTTTTTCATCAGGCCGATGGGAGGGTGCGAATCCATCGTCTTCCAGCGAAACAGCTCCTTGACACCTGTACTGCGGGACGGAGACAAGCTGGCGGTGGCTCCATTACTCTTTGGAGATATTCACGTGGGCATCCATGTGTACACTGGAGCTCATGCAAGGCACTACGACGACCAACGACCAAGGAGTAGCGTACACTGGTTGTATACCACGTACAACCCTTCGTGACGATCATGCTTACCGACGGAAGAGGCAATTTTCAGCAAAATTATGCGCTATGACACAAGACCATCAGTGTGATGGAGTGTTTCGAGGAACAAAGTGGCGGGTTACAATTGATGTTCTGCTCCCCCCCCACCCCCCTCCCCCAACTGGCCAGGTCTGACCCCGATTAAACACATCTGGAATGTGACTGAACGTGGCGCCAGAGATTATCGCCTCCCTCCCCGGAATTTACAGGGATTAGGCGACTTATGTGCAGATGTGGAGCCAACTGCCTCCAGCGACCTACTAAGGTTCAAATGGTTCAAATGGCTCTGAGCACTATGGGACTTAATATCTTAGGTCATCAGTCGCCTAGAACTTAGAACTACTTAAACCTAACTAACCTAAGGACATCACACACATCCATGCCCGAGGCAGGATTTGAACCTGCGACCGTAGCAGTCCCGCGGTTCCGGACTGCTGCGCCTAGAACCGCTAGACCACCGCGGCCGGCGACCTACTAAGGTCTCATTACTTTCATGCCTCGACAAATCACGCCAAAGGTGAACATACACGCTACGTGGTCGTAATATTTTGGCTCAACAGTGTACACAATGAAGGCTTTCACGACCGGATGTTTCAGTTGCCGAGAATTCTTCCGGGTTGTATGGCCGTGGCCCATGGAACTCTTCTATCCCTGACGTTTCGTCCAAAGCTACGTTGGACACCTTCGGAGGTGCTCTTGATTGTGCGGACTCTTCCCTACTGACGAGTCGGACGTCGAAGAACAGCCTAACTACCATGGAAAGTGGACGTGGTCTGGATTTCACGTGATAGCAGAGATAAACCTTGTCAAGGATAAAACGTAACTATCGATCATAGTAGGTCAATGATAAAAACTTCTCATCGATTCTGTAGCGCCACTGTCCATATATCGCTGAGTTTCACAGCTTCTTCTTTTCTTTTAAAATTATCCCCATGTTTATATAATTGCATGGCTTGTCTATATAGCCGTGGATAACAGTTCGTCATAGTACATAAAACTTCGGTTTCCGAAAATTTCACTACGTGATCACCCGACTGAAGGACATGTTCCGCCACGGCTGACTAGTCTGCTTTCCATAGTCGGCAAAGACTTTTATGTTCCTTCAACCGTGTATTCACACTTCTCTTTGTAATTCCAATATAGACCCCACCATACGTAAACAGAATCTTGTATACACCACTTGCAGACAAAGGAGGACGTTTATGCTTAACGGAACGAAGTGCATGGCCTACTTCCTTAGTCGGTCAGAAAATCTGTCGAAAGTTACGTTTCCTTAAAATCTTGCCGATTTGATCCGTTACTTTTTTGATGACGTTCTTCGACGTCCGACTCGTCAGTTGGCAAGACTCGGCACAACCGAAGATGTCCAACGTAGCTTTGGACGAAACGTCAAGGATAGAAGAGTTCCACGCACCACAGCCATACAACCCGGAAGAAATCTCGGCAGCTGACCAGTGTACAGTTCCTAATGAACAAAAGTAGAATGTATAATACCACTTTAAAGAGTATTGCGCGTGTTGCGTAGGAAAAACGATGAGATCTGTATGCAACAGACTGAAGGAACATGATACATACTGGAAACTGCAGAAAATAGAATCCATGTAAGTAAAAAAAAATGGTTCAAATGGCTCTGAGCACTATGGGACTCAACTGCTGTGGTCATTAGTCCCCTAGAACTTAGAACTACTTAAACCTAACTAACCTAAGGACATCACACACATCCATGCCCGAGGCAGGATTCGAACCTGCGACCGTAGCAGTCGCACGGTTCGGGACTGCGCGCCTAGAACCGCGAGACCACCGCGGCCGGCTCCATGTAAGTACACCCTTTTTTAGTAACCACATCTAAAATTTCCGTAAATGCTGAAATATTACACTAGAAACTCTCAAAACACAAACATAGAGCGCTTACATACAAATAAATAAAAAAAATGAAGACTATTTAGATATTTAGATGCCTACATGCTGACCATTGACATTTTTAATGACCAGTTATCGCTACTCAAGAATTACTTTATGGTATAGGTGTAATTGTTAAGGAGACAGGTCTTTAATCTACATTTGAAGCCATTTCTGCTCTCAGCCAGACATTCTATTTCCGTTGGTAAATTGTAAAAGATTTTTATAGTTGCATATTTCACCCGTTTCTCTGCCAGTTACGAAATTACGCTTCCCTCTCCCTCTACAGTGGCGACATGTTCGTTTGTAAGTGACAGCCAAAACTGTTGGACAAAACGGCGCCTCCGTACGGCTTCCTACTCATCTTTAAGGTGTCTTGCCTGAAAACCACAACTTCTTCGTCACGTTATCTCTGTAATATAAGTTCGTACTTTGAAGGGCAGTAATACTGGCTGCTAAATAGTTTTGACGTACCTCGTCTATAATACATGATTGTAGCCTTGAAGTGATTATCTACATTTACAACGCCGAAGTAGTCTTCATTCTGTAATTGGATCAGAATTGTAAGTAATATGTATTTTATCCCTAATAGTAGTGTTCCAGTATTTCAGAAAAATTGTCTGGTAATATGCGTTCGGTAAGGATCAGTCGCCAACGTTGCTCGCCCTAAAATTGAGCGTATCAAGCAGAATGAACAGATTCAATCAGTTCATTACACGTAAAAGTAAAACACCAAACTTGCCACGTGGTACTGATCACGGAAGGCATTACGCAAGTTCACACTACTCATATACACTGAAGAGCCAAAGAAAACGGTACACGTGCTTAATATTGTGTAGGGCCCCCGCGAGCACGCATAAATGCCGAAACACGACGAGGTATGGACTCGAATAATGCCTGAATTAGTGCTGGATGGAATTGACGTCATGAATGGCGCAGGGATGTCCATAAATCCGTAAGCGTAAGAAAGGGTGTAGATCTCTTCTGAACAGCACGTTGCAAGGCATCCCAGATACGCTTAATAATGTTCATGTCTGTGGAGTTTGGTGGCCAACGGAAGTGTTTAAGGCTCTAAGCACTATGAAACTTAACATCTGAGGTCATCAGTCCCTTAGACATAGAACTACTTAAACCTAACTAACGAAAGGACATCACACACATCCATGCCCGATGCAGGATTCGAACCTGCGACCGTAGCAGCAGCGCTGTTCCGGATTGAAGTGCCTAGAACCGCTCGGCCAAAGCGGCCGGCGTTTAAACTCAGAAGAGTGTTCCTGAAGCCACTCTATAGCAATTCTGCACATGTGGGGTGTTGCACTGCCCTGCTGGAATCGTCCAAGTCCGTCGGAGTGCACAATGGACATGAATTGATGCAGGTGATCAAACAAGATGCCTACTCACGTGTCACCCGTCAGAGACGAATGTAGACGTATCAGAGGACCAAAATAACTACAACTGCACACTCCCCACACCATTACAGAGCCTCCACCAGCTTGAACAGTCCCCTGCTGACAGGCAAGGTCCATGAATTCATGAGGTTATCTAATTCATGGACCTTCCCTGTCATCAGGGGACTGTCCATCCACTCGATACAATTTGAAACGAGGCAGGTCCGACCAGGCAACATGTTTCCAGTCATCAACAGTCCAATGTGTGTGTTGACGGGCCAAGGCGAGGCGTAACCGACCTAACAGCTGCGCCAGACACTTGTTGTCCTATGTAGGCGTTGCCGACCGCAGCGCCGTATTTTGCCTGTTTACGTATCTTTGTATTTGAATACGCATGCCTATACCAGTTTCTTTGGCGCTACAACGTATTTTCTACTGAAAATGATTTTCTCCCTGAAAAGAAAGGAAAATGAAATTAGACAAGTTGTAGGCTCTGGTACTAAGTAAAGCGAACAGCGCCAGCTATATCCCAGTACAAGATCCACAACACACGTCGGCGCGATCTTAATGAGCAATTCAAATGCGGCGACTTTGGCGATACGACTGTCCAGTGGCACTCCCGTAATGTAACTGAATGCCACCCTTTGCAATGGCGGATCTGTAGTTGCGCGATATGAGAGACGCCATAGGGGCGCATAACTTGAATACTAGGCGGAGGGGTCAAGTCGTGCGCAACTTTGGTGTCTCTAAGCAGCGCGATTAACGACGTGCCGTTGGACAGGGTGGCGTCCAGTTACGTTAAAGCAGTGACACTGAACATGCGGATGATTAGCACCTCGACTTTTTTCACCCAAATCGCCGCTATTGAATCGCACCTTTATGTAGTGGTCTTCTAATGTCGCGACCCGACCATTGTGAGGATATGTACAAATAGCTGCTGATAAACCTTTCGGGACCTTAGGTCGTGGTCCAAAAAACTCAGATGCGCTTCTCCGTTGAGTCATGCCGACTCAGTGTAAATGTTAAATGTACGACGTGTAGGGTGAGTACGTTGAGAATATCTTTCAGCGTGTAAGTTTCTAGCTCTCATTGAATTTCGCTGGCATTCTCCATAAATGAGAAGCATATCGACTTGTCCTTCGTTGGAATACATCACTGACATTCGCTTGATTCGATGATACCAGTCTTACCGTTTCTATTAGTGTTGTATTGCGGAACCGTCGAATGGTGTTTACATGTCAATGGCACGTTTGATGGATATGCCGTATTTGGCGAATATTTACTGTTTTCACCATATACGATAAGTGCCGATGCGATGAGGCATAACAGTCGATCCATGATAAGAAGATTGCGGCACTGCATTGATACCAATGGTAATCACTTCGAACACCTTCCAATGGACGTTCATGCCACCTTTGTGACCTCCGTTGACCTTCAAAGACATTACTGTTACACATCATTGGATTCGTCTCGATAGACGCTCTGAGAAGATGAGTGCCAAACTATAGCATACAATTTTTAAAAAAAATGTTGACCTTCATGTATCTGAGGCGACCCCACCTAGCAACAAAAAGCCAACGTCTCATATCATGGCCCCCGTTGTCCCATGCAACTTTTGTCCCACAAAATTTTCAGCTCCTATCATACTTTCAGAGTTATTCTAGGTGGCAATAGTTGGTGACTCACCCTGTATAAACATATAAACATGATGGCTTGCTCAGATTATTTAAGTTTGAAACTGGTATCTGAGTCTTTAAAGCCTCTGACGACGTCTTCCGCATTAGAAGACGAAATATTAGACACGGAAACATGTCATCGTGTGTGTACCTGGTAGACAGAAGCAGTCTGAAAAGTTTTTATGTGTGTTCCAGCGTAGGTTGTGCTGAGAAGCAAATGTTAAGAAAAAATTTAATACGCTATGTGAACAACTGACGCTAACCGTAACTGGCGGTCAACCTGAATTTGCGCACGCAACTACCTGATTGGCTAACTTAAATGCTAATTCCCTCGGGAAAAGCCAAATTTATCGAATTGTTTTTCTTAGCAATTATTTCTCAGCGCAATCTCCCGTGCAACACCCTTATAAGCTTCCCAGACTGTTTCTGACCACCCAATCGGCAGGAATGCACAATCCCTAAAATAATAAAAGAAACATCACTTTCGACGCAAAGCTACATTTATTTAAAGGGCACATGTGTGTCTTTTCCACCTAAATGAAAACTAGAATTGCTTTTAGCGAAGGCAGAATTGTTTTCACTGCTCTAAACCTTACACTTTCTGGAATACTTTCAATAATGGAAGTGCCACATTTTCTACCGAAATGCTGTAGTGCCGTAATGCTGGTAACCTATACTCACCTGAAGCCTGCTGCAATCAAACCCTGCTCTGCGCATTACGCAAGCGGCTGTGCCGCAGTTGTCATCCTTTAAAGTCTACGTATTTGAGAGGTTTGAGTTTTTGAACAGTGTAAACAAGTCTGGTCACTAATTGTACTTCTAGTTTTCATTTATGTGGAAGAAGCATACTTTTTTTTTTGGTCATCAGTATTCTGACTGGTTTGAAGCGGCCCGCCACGAATTCCTCTCCTGTGCTAACATCTTCATATCAGAGTAGCATTTGCAACCTATGACTATTATTTGTTGGGTGTATTTCAATCTCTGTCTTCCTCTACAGTTTTTGCCTTGTACAGCCCCGTCTAGTACAATGGAAGTCATTCCCCTATGTCTTAACAGATGTCCTATCATCCAATCCCTGCTGCTTATCAGTGTTTTCCACATATTTCTCTCCTCTCCGATTCTGCGCAGAACCTCCTCATTCCTTACCTTATCAGTCCACCTAATTTTTAACATTCGTCTGTAGCACCACATCTCAAATGCTCCGATTCTCTTCTGTTCCGGCTTTCCCACAGCCCATGTTTCACTACCATACAATGCTGTACTCCAAACGTACATTCTCAGAAATTTCTTCCTCAAATTAAGGCTGATATTTGATATTAAAAGACTTCTCTTGGGCAGGAATGCCCTTTTTGCCATTGCTAGTCTGCTTTTGATGTCCTCCTAGCCCCGTCCGTCACTCGTTATTTCACTGCCTAAGTAGCAGAATTCCTTAACTACCTTTACTTCGTGACCATCGATCGCTGTTCTCATTTCTAATACTTCTCATTACCTTCGTCTTCCTTCAATTTAGTCTCAGTCCATATTCTGTACTCATTAGACTGTTCATTCTATTCAGCAGATCATGTAATACTTCTTCATTTTCCCTAAAGCTAAACTCATCGTTATGTAGCGCATTCTCAATTTTCTATTCCATTCTTCTGCATATTATTCTTGTCAGCAACTTGGATGCATGAGCTGTTAAGCTGATTGTGTGATAAGTCTCGCACTTGTCAGCTCTTGCCGTCTTCGGAATTGTGTGGATGATGCTTTTCCGAAAGTCAGATGGTATGTCGCTTCCCTCATATATTCTACACACCAACGTGAATAGTCGTTTTGTTGCCACTCCCCTCAAAGGTTTTCGAAATTCGGATGGAATATTATCTATCCCTTTAGCCTTATTTGATCTTAAGTCCTCCAAAGTTCTTTTAAATTCTGACCAGGTCCCCTATCGCTTCTAAATCGTCTCCTGTTTCTTCTTCTATCACATCAGACAAATTTGATTTTCCTGTATACTGAGTCATTCCTATCGACAATCATTTCTTTTTCGACTTCTTCACATTTTTCATGCAGCCATTTCGTATTAACTTCTCTCCACTTCCTATTTCCTTTTTCCTCAGCGACTTGTATTTCTGTATTCCTGAGTCTCCAAGAACATTTTAGTACTTCCTCCTTTCATCGATCAATTAAAGCATTTCTTCTGTTACCCATGGTTTCTTCTCAGTTGTCTTCTTTCCACCTATGTTTTCCTTCCCAACTTCTGCTAGCACCCTTTTCAGAGATGTCCATTCCTCCTCAATTGTACTGCCTACTGAGATATTCCTTATTGCTGTATCTACAGCCTTAGAGAACTTTAACCGTATCTCGTCATTCCTTAGTACTTCCGTATCCCATTTCTTCGCGTATTGATTTTTCCTGAGTAAAGTCATAAACTTCGGCCTACTCTTCATCACTACTATGTTGTGATCTGAGTCCATATCTGCTCCTCGGTACTCCTTACCATGCAGTATCTGATTTCGGAAGCTCTGTCTGACCATGATGGAATGTAACTGAAATCTTCTTGCATCACCCGGCCTTTTCCAAGTATAGCTCCTTCTCTTGCGGTTACTGAACAGAGTATTCGCTATTTAACAGCTGAAGTTTATTACAGATCTCAATTAATCTTTCTCCTCTCTTATTCATTTATCAAGTCCATAGTCTCCTTCCACTACGACTGCATTCCACTCTCCAATGACTATTAGATTTTCATATCCCTTTACATACTGTATTACCCTTTCAATATCCACATACACTTTCTCTATCTCTTCACCTAAAGCTCTCGACGTCGGCATGTATACCTGGACTATCGTTGTCGGTGTTGGTTTGCTGTCGATTCTGATAAGAATAACCCTATTGCTGAAATGTTCACAGTAACACGCACGCTGCTCTACCTTCCTATTCATAACGAATCCTACTCCCGTTATACCATTTTCTGCTGCTGTTGATACTACCGTATACTCATCTGACCAGAAATCCTTGTCTTCTTTCCACTTCACTTCAGTGACCCCTACTATATCTGGACTGAGACTTTGTTTTTCTCTTTTCAGATTTTCTAGTTTCCCTACCACGTTCAAGCTTCTGAAATTCCATGCCCCGACTCGTAGAACGTTATCCTTCCGTTGATTATTCAATCTTTTTCTCATGGTAACCTCCCCGTTGGCAGTCCCTTCCCGGAAAACCGAATGGGGGACTATTCCGGAATCTTTTGCCAATGGAGAGATCATTATGATAATTCTTCAGTTAAAGGCCCCATGTCCTTTGGATACACGTTACGCTTCTTTAATGCAGTGGTTTCCACTGACTTCTGCATCATCATGCCGATGGTCTTTGTTGATTCTTCCACCTTCAGGGGCAGTTTCCCACCGCTAGGACAAGAGAGTGTCCTGAATCTGTCCACTTCTTCGCCCACTTTGACAAGGCCGTTAACAGAATGAGGATGACTTCTTATGCCGAAAGTTTTCGGCCGCCAATACTGATTATTAATCAAAATTTAAGCTGCGTCGGAATTCGAAGCTGGGGCCGAAGACGTTTTGATTACGCTACCACAAGACCAGGGTTGTATTACTAATATATACCTACCTTCTTAAAAAAAACGTAACTTTGTGTTGAAAGTGATGCTTATTTACACAAATGGATTGTGCATTTGTGCTCATTATGTGGGCCTCTCACATAGATGGCCAATTGCATTTTTCACGTTTTGTTTCGTTTTGTAAATACATGAGGTGCAGGGTTACGTGGGACAGGAAGTATATTTACAGGGTGGAGAAAAATTGTGTCACGAAATTTTAATCCTGTATGGTTGATGCTAATAGGAACCTAAATTCCTGATGTTGTGTAGGTCGACAACGGACCATTTTCAAGCTACGGAAACTTGTCGCTAAGCGCTCCAATTGGCCTGCCCTGTTGGCGTTCGTCAGTTGACGGGCAGCGCTATGGTTGTCGGTTTACACATACAAACGGCCCTCGTGGCGTCACTGCCCCAATGTGATACGCAAACGTATCGAACAGCTCTTGCTGTTTGTCTCTACCTCACGTCCGAGGTATTCACACGTAAGCTTCGCTTCGGAGCACACATGTCACCTGCAATTTAGTCATACACTAAGCATGGTGGCACAGTATTCGTTTGAAGAACAAAGAGATGCGGTTTTTGTTTGTGGACTAGCCGACGGTAATATGCACGAAGCTCGACGGTTGTATGATGAACGGTACCCAGCAAGACGCCACCCAGATCGGCAAACGTTTACAGCAATTCACCGGCGACTTGGCAAAACAGGCTCGTTAGCGGGATATCATGGTGAAGCTGGAAGACCTCGAACACGATGGGGTGCTGCATTTGAAGAGACTGTTCTCGAGCGCTTCGAGGCAGCACCTACAAGTACTCGAACGGATGGACACGACACGGTTGTCACTAATCGGTTAATCTGGGAGGTTTCGAGGGATGACGGCCAGCATCCATTTAGTTTCCACCCTGTCCAAGATCTAAATCCTTTGTTGGACTAAGAACACAGTCTAGGCTCTTGCCGGTGGTTTTTGCGACGTGTTGCACGAGATCCCTACTTACGCGCCATTGTGTTGTTTACCGACGAGTGCATATCCATCGGGATGTCCTTTACAACACTGGAAACATTCGTTACAGGACAAGGGGAAGTCCTCACGTCACGTACGTGCACGGACACCAGGAACGCTCAACATTTGGGCAGGCATTGTGAGTGATCAGCTGATTGGGCCGGTCCGTCTACCTCCTCTATTTACAGGATCAAATTATCTTCACTTTTTGCAAGAAACTCTACCTGGTCTGCTGGAAGATGTTCCCCTCGACAAACGGCCACGCATTTGGTTGCAATATGATGGTTCGCCCGTACATAGCTTCGTTCTCTTCGACGGCTGGTTAACTGGCAGAGGTCATGGCCTACTCGATCACCAGACCTCACGCCACGGGACTTAATTCTGTGGGGATTCTTCAAGGTTCTAGTTCACCCATCCAGACGCGAGCCACATAGACACGAAAAGGAATTAATGGATCGCATTCAACCTGCCGCCAATCACATCAGGGCAATGCCAGGAATCTTTGAAAGAGTTGGGCAAGACACCGTTCGACGTTGCTGTACGTAAACAGTGTCCTAGCTACCAAAAAGGCCCTTTTCATGACCGACACAATTTGTAAAAGACTTTGTATACGCGAACTAACAGCTGTCAACGAGTTTGTTCCCGGTACGTCTTATCCTGAAACTACAATCGATGTGTCGGGCCCTGGCGGATTCGCCCCAAGCCCCCCAGAGTGGAAGGCTGGCGAGCTACCTCCAAGTGTGCGGGCCAACTTGGATACGTCGCGATCTCCGGCAGGTAAAACATTCACGCTCATGCGTTGTCCAGAGTATCCGGCAACAGGGCAATCCCGCTGTCAATCGGAACGAGTGGCGCCAAGTTTCCGTAGTTCAAAAATTGTGCGTTGTCGACCTACACAATGTAAGTAATTTCGGTTCCTGCTGGCATCAGCTATCTAGGGTTAAAATTTCGTGACACAATTTTTCTCCACCCTGTATATGTGTATCACCAAAGATGCAAGTATGTGATCCAAAAGCCTGCATTATGTTGTCTATACATTATGACATCATGGGCTATGAAAAAAGTTTTCTTCAGACTTCAGATTGAAGTAATGAACTCTCATTTCTATTTATATTAAGTATTTTTTTTTTACAATCGTATTGACCTACTAGGATCACGAAAACAAATTCAGTTCCTCTTCTTCCTTTGTTGTTGTTTCCTATTTTTCCAGTATTCCCTCATTTTCGCCCCATGAAGTCTCTTCCTGTCTTCTGTCCATATTGTTCCCGATTTTTTATTTCTTCTGCTTTGAAAGCCTTCCAAATTTAGTATTTTGTTTTGAAAACGGTTTCTTTCTGCTTTTTATGATTGTTTGATGTTGTTTCTTTCAAGATCTTTTCTTACTTCTGTGATCCATGCTATTGTCGATTTCTTCTTCCAGAAATATAGGAGTATTCGTTTTGTTAGTCTATCGTTTCTCTGTCTATGCAATCAAATGCTTTCTTGAAATCTATAAATGACACTAGTATTGGTTTGCTGGTTTACATTCTATGGCGAATTATTGACTTTAAGTTAAACTATCTAGCAATTAATACTCTATTATGTAATATGATTTCTTTATTTCACAAAAGAAGTTAGAGAGAGGTATGTTTGAGTCAAGTGTGTGTGGGTATTGTGTGCTTTAGTAATGATTTATATCGATTACTATATCAGTTTCTAATATATCACTTCTCAGTTAGGAGTTGCCCACCAAAAGTGCCGCAGCGACGGTGACTTTGTCGATCACAAATGGTTCGCTGCGCACCGCTTACGTCGCCGTCTTCTGATGGGTGGCGCCAATAGAGGACGCCACCAGAGTAGCTGTCTTCACTTCGACTCCATGTGCGCAAATGTAAACATCCGGGTGCTTTTCAAGACGCCGCAGCCGAGCTCCGCTCAGATCTCGGAAGATTTTCAGTGAGAATAGAAGGACCTTGCGTGACAAATTGGTAACATCTCGCAAACGATGGAACACTGTAACTGCTAGCAAGTGAACCGTACCATTGAACTGCGAGTGTCGAACAGTTGCAACTAAGGATGTAGAAGTTTTATGTTAATACCTCTAGCTTGTGGGTAGTGCAAGAAATAAGCTCATGTTTTAACCATTTAGTAAGTGTCGAAGTGTCTGTGTGACCTCGTACCACTTCAGTCACAACCAAAGGTCTCAGAGGGTCTTATTAACCTGTAGTGTAATAGTAGGGGAAAACTTTGCAGGTCTTTGAAGCGAATATTGCTGTCAGTTGACAAAAAGTGCATTAAGGGGACACGCCCCTGAACGGGCTGCATTTTTAGCATTATCGTCACCCTCATAGAGCAAATGATCTATAAATGCGAGATAGCTCAAAATTCTTACACACTTTTAGGGTCATTAGTCAAAGCCTTTCCCAAAAAATCATCGAGATATTTATTATATTTTGGTACTGACAACAATATTTATAATAGTATAAGAAACGGAACACTGCGGTACCATTTTCTTTGGAACCACTGACTGCACAGCTTGCAAAAAGAGTCAGAGTACAGACAACATTGACATAAGTGTTTTATGACTCCAATTCTCTTCCCTGATGCTGATCTGTGAAAAAGACAAGTATTTTATTTTACTACAACAAAAATATTTAAAAAGGTAGCCCAAATATCACCGACCTCATCATCTAGTTATAAATTTTTCAGGAAATAGTAGGCAAGGGAGGTAGAGGAGATCATTCTAAATCCGTGTACCAATTTTTGTGAGTTTAACTTCAGTGATTTAGGAGAAAAGTGTACCTGAAAGATGAAAAAAGTTTTCGGTAAATAACAAAAGAAGATTTACAGATTTATGAATTTACCACTACTCTCGTTCAGAACATTCCAGCTGCATACTCCAGTTGTCCTCCTGTTTCCTTATCCTCCATGCGCTTTCTCTTTATTCTTTTCTTTATCTTTGACTCCTTGGTAGCAACTTCTGCAGCTGTCTCTGCTTCGGTTACCCAACGCTTATATAAGCAGTTAGAGCTGAAGCCATATTCCTCCCCGTCTGGATGTTCAATTTGTTCCTAACATTGATCCTTGAAACTGCACCATCTTTGAATGTTGTTATTGCATCCATTACACCAGTCTTCAGCACTGTCAGCGGAACAAATACAGTTAAGGTGCTCTCTCCCATACACAGCTGTTGAAGCTTTTATTTGCATTCTGAGAGAGACCATGCATACATTTCCTAAGTAGATTTTTGTTTGCCAGATCCCTATGTGTAGGCCTAATTGACCTCCATTACAGCAAGTGGTAAGGAATGCTTGTGCGTACATTGTATGCCTGTAGCATTTCTCAACCAGTATTTGCACCACGAATCTTCCTCTAGGACACAAACCATGCTGTGCGGTTTCATCAGTCGACACTCTGTGAAACCATGTTATCCAAACAGCTCGTTTCAAGTTCTCCAAATCTCCTACATTTCTCCTTATTGCTAGTCCATAATATTGAGTCAAAGAATCAATTTCACTTTTTGTAAGGCGACCTGGATCTCCTATGTGATTTCCGAATAACAGCTTTTTTCCACTGAAGTCTTTACATAATTTTCTCAACCGAGTTCCCATTCATTTTTCTATATGCCCAACAGCTTCAAGCTTTTCTATCAGAGTGTCCCCGTATGGTCTGTCATTAACAACAGTAGTGTGTCCTTTACCGTCACCATCCCCAAGGTAGCCTACATATCTCACACCACGACTGACTTCCTATCTTCTAAAAATGTTTAGAACTCCTTTCGTTCCCATGTTTCCACTTGGGCCATCAAAGTTCTTTACACGAACGTTGGTTCCAATAAAGTTACTTGAACAACCCCAGCAGTGCTTTGTTAGACATTCATAATCTAGTATCTTGCCAGTTTCAATAAGTGGGGCAGTTACAGCCCCATTCAGGTAAGTATGACCTCTGTTCTGCCAAGATCCATCAAATGCTGCTACAATGTCTGTATTCTCAGAAAAGGCTACTGCTTCTTCTGCTGCTCCTTTCATTGAATGTTCACTTACACCACATAAAGCATTATGTATTAATTTATTGTATCTGTCAAGCCTCAGTGGAGGTGGAGGCAAATCCATCAGTGCACAGAAAGTCTGGGCAGCTCTCCTCCCCCTTCCAATACACCGCATTGCATAAGCAAGCTGAACATTTACACTGTATGTCGACTGTCAGTTTCTGGCGATGTCATGGTATCACTGTGTATCTTACACGAGTTACAGGCGATCACTAACCTACTTGGAAGACCCTTCCTTGCTGAAATGTCCTCAGAAACGTCAATACTATCTTCACAATTGCAGTACTTACATTTCACGGCACTCTTCAAAAGTCTTGACTGCATATATAGGTCCATAATAACGTTTCTGTCGTTTTTGTTGCCCACAATACTACTAGGTTTGTTATTATTACATTAAGAAAGCGAAAGTTTAAGTCTAGAAACACTGCCTGTAGACACAGTTTCCGCAGGCGACTTTTGAAGCAAGTGATGTGTATTATTCGGATGTGTTTGGAACTTATTGCCGCGAAACTTTCTTTTGGGGCAAAAATTTCTTTACTCTCGGCATTTGTAGCACGGGAAACACACACACAGAAACAAAACTGTGGTGTCACCGCCAGACACCACACTTGCTAGGTGGTAGCTTTAAATCGGCCTCGGTCCATTAGTACATGTCGGACCCGCGTGTCGCCACTGTGTGATCGCAGACCGAGCGCCACCACAAGGCAGGTCTCGAGATACGGACTAGCACTCGCCCCAGTTGTACGGACGACGTAGCTAGCGATGCACACTGACGAAGCCTCGCTCATTTGCAGAGCAGATAGTTAGAATAGCCTTCAGCTAAGTCAATGGCTACGACCTAGCAAGGCGCCATTAGTAACATTGCATGTATCTAAAGAGTCTCACTTGTATCGCCACAAGCTCCAGATGTACCAAAAGGATGGATTAAAGTTAAGTATTCCAGAAGCTACGTACTTTTCTTTATAGCATTCATTACGTATCCTGTTTCAGACCTCACGCCCATCTGCGTGAGCGTAGCGCGTGCCTTTCGGCTTCCTCTCATTGTGTCTAGGCTGTCTTGTCTAGACACAACAAAAACAACACACAATAACTACAAAATCACAGGTGTATGAGATTCCGAAATCATATATTCTCAAATCTTTGTTTGTATTCGAACCATAGCCTTCTAGACATGCCTGTTCTTTGGTTCCGGGAGACAGTGCCATCCAGAAAACACCTGTGTTAACGATACGTAACTAACGACCGAGCATCACATATTCTGACTCCAACTGACAAATGGCCGTGGCCCCTGTGCATCATTACGTTCAACCTCAAATTTAGAACGAACGGAAAATGATAATGCCCATAAACTATACATTTTTTTTAAAATTAGCATGAAATGCTCCTTTCTACAGACCAAGAAAATGTTTTTCAAATTTTTGATCATTTTCATGAGCCTGTTCCCTTATGGAAACACATCTAGCATCTGCAGTGAAAAAAAATACGTCATTGAATATTTTTTTGCAGAATACGATTTACACAGAATATAGTCTTCATCAGTTTACCACATCTTACACTTCGAACGCTCCGTCCATCTGATAATAGTCGTAACGCTAGTCAAACGCATGATTTACGGAGGCTGGTACGATGTCGCCTATAATGCCAATATTTTGGGCCCTTACTTCTTGCCCCCCTACATGTCGTAAAGCCTGTAGCGCGTCTCCAGGCGGGGGTCAGCAAGGGCTCTTCCAAAAGACGTTCCAGAGGCGCGCCATCTGTCGTTAACGTAGAAAGCAGCGGGGGCTGCGAGGGCGCCTCGCGTGGAGATGAAATTGCATGAAAGATATATCACATCGCACGTGGTCTGGCAGATCCCTTTTATTGTTGTCGTACTGCAGTGCTGAAGGTGGCTTACTACAGTCATATATGGGTAACGGTCGTGTTTAAACGGGGAGTAGAGACCAGGGCAACGCTTCGTCGGGAGATAATGTGGCCAGTCTATTCTTTTTTAAAATAAGGCGACTGTTGTATCGTAAAGTGGTATGCTGCTCCATTTTATTTTTGTTCGCACGGTATATTTATAAAACAACTATCAACTGAGCGTCCACGGACGTACCCCACAGCATCTAGATTTGTGCTTAATGTTCATGTCATCATATATCTCGAACTACGTCTCGTATTGTGATATAATAGTCTAGGCGAATTCAGCGACATATGTGGATACTGTGTGCGAAATTTTCTGCGTGTAGAGGTATTAGGGAAGAAGTAATACATTTAAACGTCATGCACGATGTAGTTGTTTCCCATGAATCTAATTGTTTATCAAATCTTATCTCCTGAAATACGCGTTGTACAATGATACAATTCTGCAGTTACATTCAGTGGTACAGATGCACATTGCCTGTAAAATGTGTTGGGAATACAGTTAGTAGGAAAGAAGTAATAAATTATAACGTAGGGCCTCATGCGGTACTTTTACTGCATGAACAGGCGATAACCTTTTCTCCTTTCATCGTTTCGTAGAAGTTGTCAACGAGAAAAATAATTTCATAAAGTTTTAAAATTATTTGTAAAGTTTGTCGCAAGTTGCTAAGTTCTGTCAAGCTCAAATTCTGGATAAAAATATCTGAGAATTCAAGCGTGAAGGGCTGCGTTTCCTTTTCACTCCCATTCTCACCCATTTGATAGGTAGTATGTTCTCAGCCCCACAGCAATTGTTGACTGACGGTAGGGTATATGTGTACCAGGGTTGGTTGGAACCGGTCCAGTGGTTTAGGAGGAGATGTGGAACATACATACACACACACACACACACACACACACACACACACACATCTATTTTTATAACATGTATGGATTCAGAAGTTATCACAGCATGGAGAAGGAATGAAAGGTCTGTTTTGCCGATGACAAAGTACGTCTCTCAGAGACGGTAAAGGCCTTGGAAGAGCAGCTGAACACAATGCATGGTGTCTTGAAAAGAGGTTCTGAGATGAGCGTCAACAAAAGTAAACAAGTGTAATAAACTATACTTTAATTAAATTCGGTGATGTGGTGGAAATTAGATTTCGGAATGAGGCACTAAAAGTACTAGAGGAGTTTCGCTATTTCGACAGCGAAATAACATGATGTCCGAAGTAAGGAAGATGTAAACAGCAACGAAAACATTTGTGAGAAAGAGAAACTTTATAGCATCGAATATCAGCTTACGTGTTAGAAAGCCTTTTCTGAACGTATTTGGCTGGAGTGTAACCTCGTACACCAACGAACCATCGACGATAGGCAGTTCAGACAAGAAATGAATAAATTTAAAAAAAATGGAAATTTGTGGTAAGTACTATTGGACCAAACTGCTGAGGTCATGGGTCCCTAGGCTTACACACTACTTAATCTAACTTAAACTAACTTACGTTAAGGACAACACACACCATGTCCAAGGGAGGACTCGAAACTGCGATGGTGGGAGCCACGCGAACCTTGGCAAGGCCTCCTTAGACCGAACGGCTACCCTGCACGGCTAGATTTTCAAATATGGACTAAAATAGCTTTAATATTTTATATATCACTTACATGTGCAGAAAGCGAAATATTTGCGAATGCTGCGTAAGACACCTCATATCTAACAACGACAACAACAACAGTAGAAAATGGTGGAAACAGCTTATGGCGGTCTCTAGTCTGCGTTCCCTCGTATGGTTCTGGAATCTGTCACTACACTGAGGTACCGCCTAGAAAACATCGTGTGGTCCTAGATACTCTTATCGTTTAGGTACAACACTCTCCCCTCTCTAGTTTTCAATAACAGTTTTTAATCGGATTGGGTGTTTTCCAAAGTAAATCAGAATTTTAGTTTTAATCGTGGATACGGCTTGAAATTTACAGATCGAGCATTTGCCTGATAACCAACGAAAACCTCCCGAAATCAGAACTGAGCGACTGTAATTGTTCTCTTGCAATGTTATCCGTTGTCCCAATTAAAAAGCAGAAAGAAATTTTTTTTGCAGTGTTGCCTAATGCAACAGTCTCGATATCAGGAGACAGAAACTCGGAAAAGCAGGAGAGTAGTAGATAGAAGAGTAGCAGATAACTAGGCTGCCTATTCTCAAGCAACTTCCCCACTACTATACGTTGATGAATGTAATATATCACATCTACCGATTTCCGTCCCATTTGGATAATGTTTTCACTGCTGTACGATATATGTCCCCCCCCCCTCCCCCCACATGAACCATGGACCTTGCCGTTGGTGGCGATGCTTGAGTGCGTCAGAGACACAGATAACCTTACGGTAGGTGCAACCACAACGGAGGGGTATCTGTTGAGAGGCCAGAAAAACGTGTGGTTCCTGAAGAGGGGCAGCAGCCTTTTCAGTAGTTGCAGGGGCAACAGTCTGGATGATTGACTGATCTGGCCTTGTAACACTAACCAAAACGGCCTTGCTGTGCTGGTACTGCGAACGGCTGAAAGCAAGGGGGAAACTATAGCCGTAATTTTTCCCGAGGACATGCAGCTTCACTGTATGATTAAATGATGATGGCGTCCTCTTCGATAAAATATTCCATAGGTAAAACCATTCGGATCTCCGGGCGGGGACTACTCAAGAGGACGTCGTCATCAGGAGAAAGAAAACTGGAGTTCTAGGGATCGGAGCGCGGAATGTCAGATCCCTTAATCGGGCAGGTAGGTTAGAAAATTTAAAAAGGGAAATGGATAGGTTAAAGTTAGATATAGTGGAGATTAATGAAGTTCGGTGGCAGGGGGCACAAGACTTTTGGTCGGGTGAATACAGGGTTATTAATACAAAATCAAATAGGGGTAATGCACGAGTAGGTTTAATAATGAATAGGAAAATAGGAATGCGGGTAAGCTACTACGAACAGCATAGTGAACGCATTATTGTGGCCAAGAAAAATACGAAGCCCACGTCTACCACAGTAGTACAAGTTTATACGCCAACTAGCTCCGCAGATGACGAAGAGATTGATGAAATGTATGATGACATAAAAGAAATTATTCAGATAGTGAAGGGAGACGAAAATTTAATAGTCATGGGTGACTGGAAATCCACAGTAGGAAAAGGGAGAGAAGTAAACGTAGTAAATGAATATGGATTGGGGGTAAGGAATGAAAGAGGAAGCCGCCTGGTAGAATTTTGCACAGAGCATAACTTAATCATAGCTAACACTTGATTCAAGAATCATGAAAGAAGGTTGTATACATGGAAGAAACCTGGAGTACTAGAAGGTATCAGATAAATTATATAATGGTAAGACAGAGATTTAGCAACCAGGTTTTAAATTGTAAGACATTTACAGAGGCAGATGTGGACTCTGACCACAATCAATTGGTTATGAACTGTACATTAAAACTGAAGAAACTGCAAAAAGGTGCGAATTTAAGGAGATGGACCTGGATAAACTGAAAGAACCAGAGGTTGTACAGAGCTTCAGGGAGAGCATAATGGAAAGATTGACAGGAATGGGGGAAAGAAATACAGTAGAAGAAGAATGGGTAGCTTTGAGGGATGAAGTAGTGAAGGCAGCACTCCGGAATTCGATAATAGGAAAACGAAGAGAAGGAAACATAGTAGGTGAATATGAATTGGGGGTAAGAAATGAAAGAGGAAGCCGCCTGGTAGAATTCTGCACAGAGCATAACTTAATCATAGCTAACACTTGGTTCAAGAAACATGAAAGAAGGATGTATACATGGAAGAAGCCTGGAGATACATCGCCCTTGTATAGACCCTCTATATACTCCTTCCACCTTTCTGCTTTCCCTTCTTTGCTTAGAACTGGGTTTCCATCTGAGCTCTTGATATTCATACAAGTGGTTCTCTTTTCTCCAAAGGTCTCTTTACTTTTACTGTAGGCAGTATCTATCTTACCCGTAGTGAGATAAGCCTCTAAATCCTTACATCTTTCCCCCATTACTGTCATTCGTTCCCTTATGCTCTCCTTTGTCCAGGTCCCATCTCCTTAATTTTTCTTCAGTTTTAATTTACAGTTCATAACCAATAGATGATGGTCAGAGTCCACATCTGCCCCCGGAAATATCTTACAAAGTAGATAAAAACACGAGGGCTAGTAGAAATCCTTGGGTAACAGAAGAAATATTGAATTTAATTGATGAAAGGAGAAAATCTAAAAATGCAGTAAATGAAGCAGGCAAAAAGGAATACAAACGTCTCAAAAATGAGATCGACAAGGAGTGCAAAATGGCTAAGCAGGGATGGCTAGAGGACAATTATAGGGATGTAGAGGCTTATCTCACTAGGGGTAAGATAGGTACTGCCTGCAGGAAAATTAAAGAGACCTTTGGAGAAAAGAGAACCACTTGTATGAATATCAAGAGCTCAGATGGAAACCCAGTTCTAAGCAAAGAAGGGAGAGCAGAAAGGTGGAAGGAGTATATAGAGGGTCTATATAAGGGCGATGTACGTGAGGACAATATTATGGAAATGGAAGAGGATGTAGATGAAGATGAAATGAGAGATATGATAACTGCGTGAAGAATTTGACAGAGCACTGAAAGACATGAGTCGAAACAAGGCCCCGGGAGTAGACAACATTCCATTAGAGCTACTGACAGCCTTGGGAGAGCCAGTCCTGACAGAACTCTATCATCTGAGCAAGATGTATGAGACAGGCGAAATGACCTCAGACTTCAAGAAGAATATAGTAATTCCAATTCCAAAGAAAGCACGTGTTGACAGACGTGAAAATTCTCGAACTATCAGTTTAATGAGTCACAGCTGCAAAATACAACCGCGAATTCTTTACAGACGAATGGAAAAACTGGTAGAAGCTGACCTCGGGGAAGATCGGTTTGGATTCCGTAGAAATGTTGGAACACGTGAGGCAATATTAACCCTACGACTTATCTTAGAAAATAGATTAAGGAAAGGCAAACCTACGTTTCTAGCATTTGTAGACTTAGAGAAAGCGTTTGACAATGTTGACTGGAATACTCTCTTTCAAATCCTGAAGGTGGCAGGGGTAAAAGATAGGGAGCGGAAGGCTATTTACAATTTGTACAGAAGCCAGATGGCAGTTATAAGAGTCGAGAGGCATGAAAAGGAAGCAGTGGTTGGGAAGGGAGTGGGACAGGTTTATAGCCTATCCCAGATGTTATTCAATCTGTATATTGAGCAAGCAGTAAAGGAAACAAAAGAAATTTCGGAGTAGGAATGGAGAAGAAAAAAAAACTTTGAGGTTCACCAATGACATTGTAATTCTGTCAGAGACAACAAAGGACCTGGAAGAGCAGTTGAACGGAATGGAAAGTGTCTTGAAAGGAGGACATAAGATGAACATCAACAAAAACCAAACGAGGATAATGGAATGTAGTCGAATTAAATCGGGTGATGCTGAGGGAATTAGATTAGGAAACGAGACGCTTAAAGTGGTAAATGAGTTTTGCTGTTTGGGGAGCAAAATAACTGATGATGGTCGAAGTAGAGAGGATATAAAATGTAGACTGGCAATGGCAAGGAAAGCGGTTCTGAGGAAGAGAAATTTGTTAACATCAAATATAGATTTAAGTGTCAGGATGTCGTTTCTGAAAGTATTAGTATGGAGTGTGGCCATGTATGGAAGTGAAACGTGGACGATAAATAGTTTAGACAAGAAGAGAATAGAAGCTTTCGAAATGTGGTGCTACAGAAGGATGCTGAAGATTAGATGGGTAGATCACATAACTAATGAGGAGGTATTGAATAGAATTGTGGAGAAGAGAAATTTGTGGCATAACTTGACTAGAAGAAGGGATCGGTTGGTAGGACATGTTCTGAGGCATCAAGCGATCACCAATTTAGTATTGGAGGGCAGCGTGGAGGGTAAATATCGTAGAGGGAGACCAAGAGATGAATACACTAAGCAGATTAAGAAGGATGTAGGTTGCAGTAGGTACTGGGAGATGAAGAAGCTTGCACAGGATAGAGTAGCATGGAAATTTGCATGAAACCAGTTTCTAGACTGAAGACCACAACAACAAGCCAAGTGCAAAATGTTCGATATATTTTAAAACACTACTGCAATGCTGAGAAATCTTCAGTCACATATCACGGACAAATTCACTTAACTTTTCGCTGGAAGTCCGATATGGCATGCGTCGGGTACAGCAGGCAGCAATAAGGCAGCGGACGACCGTAGACAGCCGTGTCCGGAACTAGCAGCACGCAACCCAAGGAAGCAACAAGTCTCCTCACAGGCGACAGGAAAGGCTCTCCTCCAAGCTGCCTCATACACGTAGTCGGTTCCCTCTCCACCAAAAGCGCTCTCCGGCCTCAGGTAATATCGAATTCCCCCCGTGGTTCTTCGGGAGAGTCTCCCGTTAACTCCTCCGGCAAAGATAAGGCAGCCAAGACTCAGCACGCGTCACAAGCAAACATAAGAGCGCGAAGGCGAGGTACTTCCAAATAAGCTGGCGTGCCAGCAAAACGCCACGGCTGAGTCAGTACTGACGGGCCCAGGCGAGGCGTAAAGCTTTGTGTCGTGAAGTCATCAAGGTTACATGAGAGGGCCTTCTGCTCTGAAAACCGATATCGATGTTGTTTCGTTGAATGGTTCGCATGCTGACACTTGTTGATGGCCGAGCACTGAAATCTGCAGCATTTTGCTGTCACGTTGAACGATTCTCTTCAGTCGACGTTGGTCCCAATCATGCAGGGTCCTTTTCCGGCCGCAGCGATGTCAGGGATTTTATGTTTTACAGGATTCCTGATATTCACGGTGCACTCATGAAATGGTCATACCGAAAAATTGCCACTTCATCTCTACCACGGAAATGCTGCGTTCCATCGCTCGTGTGCTAACTATAACACGACGTTCAAACTCACTTAAATCTTGATAACTGCCATTGTAGCAGCAGTAACCGACCTAACAATTGCTAAAAAAATGGCTCTGAGCACTATGAGACTTAACGTCTGAGGTCATCAGTCTCCTAGACTTAGAGCTACTTAAACCTATCTAACCTAAGGACATCACACGCATCCATGCCCGAGGCAGGATTCGAACCTGCGACCGTAGCAGCAGCACGGTTCCTGATTGAAGCGCCTAGAACCGCTCGGTCACAGATGCCGGTCACCTGACAACTGCGCCAGACACTAGTTATCTTATATATAGGCGTTGCCTGCCACAGCGCCGTATTCTGCATTTTAAATGTCACTGTGTTTGAATACTCATGCCTATACCAGTTTCTTTGGCGCTTCAGCGTAGGTTCGATGGCTTCCATTGCAAAATATACACTTTTTAATTACACCGGGCGAAATACGGTGATGTGCGTAGAAGAATGCTGTGTGAAGAGGTATGGCACTGCACTTTGGTACACTTAAGACTGGGTAATATGTATTACGTTTGCTGGAGCATATCTGTTTTATACAGGATGTTACAAAAAGATACGGCCAAACTTTCAGGAAACATTCCTCACACACAAATAAAGAACAGATGTTATGTGGACATGTGTGCGGAAACGCTTAATTTCCATGTTAGAGCTCATTTTAGTTTCGTCAGTATGTACTGTACTTCCTCGATTCACCACCAGTTGGCCCAATTGAAGGAAGGTAATGTTGACTTCGGTGCTTGTGTTTACATGTGACTCATTGCTCTACAGTACTAGCATCAAGCACATCAGTACGTAGTATCAACAGGTTAGTGTTCATCACGAGCGTGGTTTTGCAGTCAGTGCAATGTTTACAAATGCGGAGTTGGCAGATGCCCATTTGATGTATGGGTTAGCACGGGGCAATAGCCGAGGTGCGGTACGTTTGTACCGAGACAGATTTCCAGAACGAAGGTGTCCCGACAGGAAGACGTTCGAAGCAATTGATCGGCGTCTTAGGGAGCACGGAACATTCCAGCCTATGACTCGCGACTGGGGAAGACCTAGAACGACGAGGACACCTGCAATGGACGAGGCAATTCTTCGTGCAATTGACGATAACCCTAATGTCAGCGTCAGAGAAGTTGCTACTGTACAAGGTAATGTTGACCACGTCACTGTATGGGGAGTGCTACGGGAGAACCAGTTGTTTCCGTACCATGTACAGCGTGTGCAGGCACTATCAGCAGCTGACTGGCCTCCACGGGTACACTTCTGCGAATGGTTCATCCAACAATTTGGTAATCCTCCTTTCAGTGCAAATGTTCTCTTTACGGATGAGGCTTCATTCCAACGTGATCAAATTGTAAATTTTCACAATCAACGTGTGTGGGCTGACGAGAATCCGCACGCAATTGTGCAATCACGTCATCAACACAGGTTTTCTGTGAACGTTTGGGCAGGCATTGTTGGTGATGTCTTGATTGGGCCCCATGTTCTTCCACCTACGCTCAATGGAACACGTTATCATGATTTCATACGGGATACTCTACCTGTGATACTAGAACATGTGCCTTTACAAGTACGACACAACATGTGGTCCATGCACGATGGAGCTCCTGCACATTTCAGTCGAAGTGTTCGTACGCTTCTCAACAACAGATTCGGTGACCGATGGATTGGTAGAGGCGGACCAATTCCATGGCCTCCACGCTCTCCTGACCTCAACCCTCTTGACTTTCATTTATGGGGGCATTTGAAAGCTCTTGTCTACGCAACCCCGGTACCAAATGTAGAGACTCTTCGTGCTCGTATTGTGGACGGCTGTGATACAATACGACATTCTCCAGGGCTGCATCAGCGCATCAGGGATTCCATGCGACGGGGGGTGGATGCATGTATGCTCGCTAACGGAGGACATTTTGAACATTCCCTGTAGCAAAGTGTTTGAAGTCACGCTGGTACGTTCTGTTGCTGTGTGTTTCCATTCCATGATTAATGTGATTTGAAGAGAAGTAATAAAATGATCTCTAACATGGAAAGTAAGCGTTTCCGGACACATGTCCACGTAACATATTTTCTTTCTTTGTGTGTGAGGAATGTTTCCTGAAGGTTTGGCCGTACCTTTTTGTAACACCCTGATTATCAGCCTCTTCAGAAAGACGTGCTCTACAAAATGTAAATTTCTGAATAATTGTCTTTTTTTAATTTTTGATGTCCTATCTTCAAATCTTGAGTGAGATGGGGGGAGAGGGACGAAGGGGGACTCCAATATCAAGTTCTTGCTCCAGTTTGGAAATGTCACAGAACCGGCTATGATGTTGTGGTAAATACCATGCGCCTTCTTTAGGCTTCCTGTGGACATCTTTGCGTGCTGACGAGCGCGTGAGAACGCCCTCGAGCAAGGTCCCGCAGCGGAGCGGCTCGCCCTGCGGCAGCCCGGGCCCTCGGGCTGGCGGCTGCCACTGCCGGACTGCTCCCTGGCCCTCACAGCGGATTATTGCCCGCCGCCAGGCCGGCCGCTCCATTCATTTGGGGCGTTATATTGGGCCGCACCCTCCGCCGAGAGTCGGCAATGATGTGACGAGAGCGCGTATTTATTGCGATATAAACAGGACGGCCGGGCGGCTGCTGCTGCGGCTGGCTCGGCGTGTTATTAGATTTGCCGCGGCGCCCCCTGCGCCGCTGCTACTGCCATGGCCGGGGCCCTCCCGCCGCCTTCCAGATGGCCGCGGCCGGCGGATGACAGCCCCTCAGCCCTCAGTCTGCCGGCCGCAGCGCCGCTTTACTGTGGCGCACCTCTTTCTCCTCCGCTCCAGCTGCGCGGGACAGCGAGCCCAAATGTTCCTTCTCCCCCCGTCCCTCCCCACCTCATCTGCCGCCGAGCTCTGCAGGGGGAGGCAGAGCTGTACACATGTCAAGGATTCTCCAGGATGGAAGAAAAGGCCCCGTGGACAAACGTGACAAAGACACTCTGCAACTCCTCTTCTGTGGGGTTTTTTCCCATCCAGGAAAATTCTCTCACAGTCATTCGGAGATCCGTATTGTAGGAACAGGTATGTGTCTCTGGAGGAGCGTATTCCACCCCCTCCCCTCCACTTCCCAAAACACACACACACACACACACACACGCATAACCTACATGTTTCAGTATGAGCAACATCTTTACACCTTGTACATCCAAGTTCTTTGACCATAGCCTACATGTTTGTGTGTAAACACAGTGTATGTCACGAGTGCACGACACAGTAGTGAAATATACAGCTAAATTTTATAAAACTGAAACATTGACGCAAAAATTATAACAAATGTGCAACTGAATGCAAAAACTTTCACCACAGGATGATCATAATAATGATGCTTCATCTTTATGGAAGTACATATACATTTTCGATAAATGCAAGCCTTTCCACCTACAGTTGTTCCACTTGTATCTGTTTAGTCACCAGCAGGTAACTTTCTTTGTATTTATACAGTGATCTCCTGCAATATAAACATATACATGAATGTATGAACACCTGAAACAGGTCGTGTGAAAAATGGCTCTGAACACTATGGGACTTAACTTCTGAGGTCATCAGTCCCCTAGAACTTAGAACTACTTAAACCTAACTAACCTAAGGACTTGACACACATCCATGCCCGAGGCAGGATTCGAACCTGCGACCGGACTGAAGCGCCTAGAACCGCCGCTCGGCCACCTCGGCTGGCACTGAGATACTAATTAAATGGAGGACATTCCTGTTGTGAATTCCTCAACCCAGAGACTTTCCTCTTATCGCCTCCAAGTGCTGATGCAAGTATCTCTAACTTTAGTCTTTGCAGGCATGTAATTTTAAAACCTCTGTTTATCTCAGAGGTTGAAAATGCCGCTGAGTTGCGGATGTTCCTCCGACAGGGTTCTCTGTTTATCTGTTTCTAATATGTGTCTAGGCAATTATACCCCACCCTATGCCTGACTGCGCTAACCGAAACAGACTCTTCTGCCATAGTATAAGGACACACAGTAGTCTAAGATGAAAATAAAATGCTACTTACTTCCTTGTCAGAATATGTCTGCAGTACTTCCTTCGTTATTCATTCCAAGAAAGGAAAGCTTTTCACATGGTATCCGTATTTACTTAGATAAAAGTACACGGAAAACCTGCCTAACAACGACTGACGTAGTTGGATAGTTATGGTGTCAATGGTAATGGTTATGGTAATGGTAAGATGCTTCACTTGGTGACAAATGCCTTGAATTACGGGAAGGGTATCAGTGAAGGGCTTCAAAACTCAAATGACGTAATCGCTTATCGCAGTGCATACTGCTAACAACATTACTGGTTTACTGCGATTAACCGTTCAAGTTAAGATGCTTCAGTTCGCTGTTAGTGTGCATGGTGTATTTATAGCCTTACAGTTAGTGAGCGAAGATTTCAAACAGTTTATTTTCGTAAAAGTTAAGGGAAGAAATGAGAGCACACGGATCTCAGGAAATTCCTCATCAGCATGCAAACATGTCCACCAAAAGCTTCAAGGCGCCCGGTATTTATTGTAAAATTTTTTGTAAATGGCGCTTAGAGTCAAATCACACTGTAAGACATAAAAAAAGATGCACCACGAAAACATTATCCGAATAGGACGGAAACCGATAGATGTGATATACATGTACAGTCAAAGGATTTACTAAATTTTACAAAAACAGAACGATTTATTCAAGGGAAGGAGCTTCACAAAGCCAAGAAGTCATTAGCCAGTTGGTCTACCTTTGGCTCTTGTGTAAGCAGTTATTCGGTTTGGGCTTGATGAAGAGGTACTGACTGTCCTCCTGAGGGATATCGTCCCAAATAATGTCCAGTTAGCGCGTTACATCGTCAAAATCCCTAACTGGCTGCAGGGCCCTGCCAAATATGCTGCAAACGTTCTAAATTGGGGGAGATCCGGCGACATTGCTGGCCAAGGTATCGTTTGCAAGCACCAAGACAAGCAGTAGAGACTCTCACTGGGTGCAGACTGGCGTTATCTTGCTCAAATTGAAGCCGAGGATGGTTCCCCATCAAAGGCAACAAAACGAGGCTTAGAATATCATCGACATACCGCTACGCTGGATCTGTTGCGTGGAATAAACAGCCCAATGAATACAGAGCATGAATTGAGAGTTAATCGAAGAAAGACGGAAGTAACGAGAAGCAGCAGAAATGATAAAAGCGAGAAACATAACATCAGAATTAATGGTCACGAAGTAAATGAATTTAAGGAATTCTGTTACCTAGGCAGCAAAATAACCCACGACGGTCGGAGCAAGGAAGCAGACTAAGAATGGCAAAAAGGGAATTTCTGGCCAAGAGAAGTATGCTAATATCACAGACAGGCTTCAAATCGAGGAAGAAATTTCTCAGAATGTACGTTTGGAGCGCAGAAATGTATGGCAATGAAACATGGACTGTGGTAAAACAGGAAATGTAGACAATCTAAGGATTTGAGATGTGGTGCTAGAGGAGAATGTTGAAAATTAGATGGACTGATGAGGTAGGGAATGAGGAGTTTCTCTACAGAATCGGCGAGGAAAACACTGACAACAAAAATAGTCAGGGTGTTAGGGCATCTGCTAAGACTTAACGGAATAGTTTGCATGATACTAGAGGAAGCTGTCGAGGGTAAAGAGGTAGAGATAGTTTGGAATACAATCAGCAAAAAATTGAGGAGGTATTTTGGAATTGCCACTCTGGGACGAAAACGTTCGGACATGAAAGGATTTCGTGACGAGTCGCAACAAAGCAGTCATAATAAGACTGATGACTAAGAAAAAAGAAAAGAGACTCTATGCTGTAAGAATGCTCCAGATTGCGGATTACAACCAAGACTATCACTCTTGCTTGCTAGGTCTCATTACTGAAGACAATTCTACTCAGGTTAAAGAGATTCCAGGCCGAATGTTCCCAACACCAGTGCAAACGAGCTTGTCTGGGTACAGAGGTCAATGGTAGTCCTTGCACATGATGCCGTGAACTCAGCCTCCTTTCAATAGGTCGCAAATTAATGGTTCTTGTGGTCACTGCAGAACCAGTTGGACATCGGATCAAAGATAATGATGAATTCGTTGTTCTGAGTGCCTCTCTGACTATAGTTCGGTCCTCGCGTTCTGTCTTCTATGCGGGTCAACCACTCCGTTCTTGACGTTGTGTTCGTCAATGGTTCACCCATTCCTGCCAACATCGTCAAATGGTGGAATCGTAGCTATTCAGGCGTCGAACGATTCGCCGGTTACTCCTGCCGTCCGCTTTCAGCCCAACTATACGTCCTCTCCTAAACGCTGACATCTGCATTTGTTCTAGACGCACCCGTCTGTGGGTATGTGGTATTACTTCGACGATTACATGATCGAGACCCATTCACATAGAACTTGACAGTAAGAGCCTACTTATCAGTACAAAGTTGTACCCGCTCTGGCGTGAACACACGCAATGAGTCCTTGGGAAGGGTGTCGTAAGGCCGTTCTATCCTCTCCTGGGGCAAGCTGGCCCACAACTGTTGTAATCTTGCGAGGAAAAAAATGTCCTTGACAGCCTGGATACAGCCACTGGGACGGAGCTGACATCTGAACTGGTTCCAGACATATTCTACCGAGGACAGGTCTAGGGATCTTGCTGGCCACGACAGTATCTCAGCATCACCCAGACAGTCAGTAGAGATACGTGCCTAATGTGGATGAGCATTCTCCTGTTGAATAATGGCACTGTGATACTGCTACATGTGAAGTAACACATTACGACGCAGCATGGCAGCGATACACCATTGTGCAATCAGAGTTCCATAAGTCACTGACAGCCGTGACCTGACATCACACCCGATGGCTCCTTACACTATGACGCCATGAGTTACATCTCTGTTCCCCCCTCTCCCACCCCCTCCCCACCACCAAACTTTGGAAGATTGGAACCTCTTCCCAGCTGACCACCTTGCTAGCTGACGATGGTCATCTGGGTTAGTGCAGAACCGCGATCCATTGCTGAACACACTCTTTCCAGTCACGGCTAGACTCTGACCAATAGTGGGATGAAAGAGAATGTCAGAATTTTGCTGAGAGGCCATTGTTTGCTTTTGGATGACAAATGCTGATGTAATGAGGATACAACGTGCTTAGTGCACAATACAGCGACCCCCCACCGGGGTATTTATATGTGGTTGACCAGAACATTGATCATGTGAATGCCTGTCTTCACTCCGCATGTGGTCCAACCTCAGGTCATTGTCACTTGCGAATGCCCCACAAATCTGGATATTGTACGATTCGTCGGTTGGCCTGCTGGAGACTCACAAATGGGCATCTTTAAAATTTTTGTCAGGTGCTGATAACGCTATCTCACATAAGTGCACGAAATCACTGTGTCTTTCACAGTAATCACTCAGTATATGACGCTTTTTACGCCCCTTATTAACTTGTCGTAGCAACACTACAGCACTCTTGTTGCTGTTGTACCTGGCCCAAGACCTGTTGCTCTAATACCCGCCGATCGTGTTTACGTGTACAAAGTTTCATTGGCATCCGATCGCATCTTCGGGGTGCTTAACTTTCTTGTCGGGCAGTTTATTTAAGTTTCCACAGTTTTAGACAAATTCTGTGTTTCGCAAATGTATCAGGATGGAAGATAACAGTAAATGGAAAAAAGACTGGTTTTCAAGTCCGTGATGAACCGTCTGGGCATGGCTTCTTATGATCGACGTGCACAGTTCATATCTCAAATTTATTGCTTTAAAGTTTGTTGGTGGTTCCATTTTGCACAGCAAGTATATTAATATTCGTTTTATAACTTAAAACATGTTTTACTTTCTGGAATCTCACGCTACAAATAAAAAAAATTACATGTTTGAGTTTCTACAACATATTTGTCGGTATCGTTTGAAACATCCTGTTGGTAGTGTAATGCTTTGGGTGCTTTCTACTAAAATGTCTGTTACTGAATGGTTGAAGATTATGCACAAGTAGGGAAAAGTTAGGTGACATTGAAGAACAGCTGAGCGGAACAATACCTTCAAAAAAGTTTATTAAAAGAATATCAGCAAAAGTAAAACAATGGTAATGGAATGTAGCCTAACTAAAACAGGCAATGCAGGCGAAATTAGATTAGAAAATGTAGCACTAAAAGTAGATGATGAACTTTCTTATTTTGGTAGCGAAATGACTGACGGTGGCCGCAGTAGACAGGATATAAAATGCGGACTGACAATAGCAAGAAAAGTATTTATCTAAAAAAGGAATTCGTTAACTACTCTTCGAACTGTTGGGAAGTGACCCGCTGTGTAGCCGGCACGGTAACTCAGCGTCTTCGGTCAGAGGGTTAGCTACCCTCTGTAATAAAAATGAAACTGAGTTAATGGCTCAACAACGAACTGAAACGGGTGTCTTGCGACGTCCGCCCCGAGCAGATACAACGAACAAAATGAGATTAATAAAAAAAAAGTTGTGTAGGGGTAGCGTCTCTAATTTACAAACAAAGCGTCTTCGATCCTGGGCTCACATCCCGCCGCTGCTTACATTTTTATTAATAATCAGCATTGGCGGCCGAAGACTTTCGGCATAAGAAGTCACCCCCTCATTCTGCCAACGGCCTTGTCGAAGAGGGTAGAGGAGCGCACAGAGGTTCAGGGCACTCTCTTGTCATAGCGGTGGGAAACTGCCCCTGAAGGCGGAAGAATCAACAAAGATCAACGGCAAGAGGATGCAGAAGGCAATGGAAACCACTGCATTAAAGACACATAACGTGCATCCACAGTACATGTGGCCTGTAATTGAAGAAGTACCATGATGATCTCTCCATTGGCAAAAGATTCCGGAATAGTCCCCCATTCGGATCTCCGGGAAGGGACTGCCAAGGGGGAAGTTACCACGAAAAAAAGATTGAATAATCAACGGAAGGATAACGTTCTACGAGTCGAGGCATGGAATTTCAAAAGCTTGAACGTGGTAGGGAAACCAGAAAATCTGAAAAGAGTAAGGCAAAGACTCAGTCCAGATGAGTATACGGTAATATCAACAGCAGCGGAAAGTGGTATAACGGGAGTAGGATTCGTTATGAATACGAAAGTAGGGCAGAGAGTACGTTACTCTCAACAGTTCAGCGACACGGTTCTTTTTATCAGAAGCGACAGCAAACCGACACCGACAACGATAGTTCAGGTATACATGCCGACGTCACAAGCTGAAGATGAAGAGATAGAGAAAGTGTATGAGGATATTGAAAGGGTAATACAGTATGTAAAGGGATATGAAAATCTAATAGTCATGGGAGACTGGAATATAGTAGTAGGGGAAGGAGTAGAAAAAAAGGTTAGAGGAGAAAATGGGCTTAGGACATGGAATGAGAGAGGAGAAAGACTAATTGTGTTCTGTAACAAGTTTCAGCTAGTAATAGCGCATTCCCTGTTCAAGAATCACAAGAGGAGGAGGTATACTTGGAAAAGGCCGAGTGACACGGAAAGATTTCAGTTAGATTACATCATGATCGGATAGAAATTCCGAATACTGGATTGTAAGACAGATATAGACTCCGATCACAACATAGTAGTGATGGGGAGTAGGCTGAAGTGTAAGACATTATTCAAGAAGAATCAATACGCAAAGAGGTGGGATACGGAAGTACTAAGGAATGACGAGATACGGTTGATGTTCTCCAAGGCTATAGATACAACTATAAGGAATAGCTAAGTGGGCTGTACAGTTGAAGAGGAATGGACTTCTCTGGAAAGGGTGGTAGCAGAAGTCGGGAACGAAAACATAGGTACAAAGAAGGTAACTGCGAAGAAACCATGGGTAACAGAAGAAATTCTTCAATTGATCGGTGAAAGGAGGAAGTACAAAAATGTTCCGGGAGACTCAGGAATACAGAAATACAAGTCGCCGAGGGATGAATTAAATATGAATTGCAGGGAGCCAAGACGAAGTAGCCGCAGGAAAAATATGAAGATATAGAAAGAGAAATGATTGGTGGAAGGACAGACTTAGCATACAGGAAAATCAGAACAACCTTCGGTGACATTAAAAGCAAGGGTGATTACGTTAAGAGTGCAACGGGAATTCCACTGTTAAATGCAGAGGAGAGAGAGGATAGGCGGGAAGAATACATTGAAAGCCTCTATGAGGGGGAAGATTTGTCTGATGTTATAGAAGAAGAAACAGGAGTCGATTTAGAAGAGATAGAGGACCCGGTATTAGAATCAGAATTTAACAGAGATTTGTAGAACTTAAGGTCAAATAAAGCAGAAGGGATAGATAAGATTCCATCAAAATTTCTAAAATCATTCGGTGAAATGGCAACAAATCGACTATTGACGTTGGTGTGTAGAATGTATGACTCTGGCGATATACCATCTGACTTTCAGGAAAGCATCATTCAGACAGTTCCGAAGACGGCAAAAGCTCACGCGTCCAAGTTGCTGACAAGAGTAATATACAGAAGAATGGAAGAGAAAATTGAGGATGCGCTAGATGACGATCAGTTTGGCTGTAGGAAATGTAAAGGCACGAGAGAGGCAATTCTGATGTTGTGGTTAATAATGGAAGCTAGACTAAAGAAAAATCAATACAAGTTCATAGGATTTGTCGAATTGGAAGAAGCCTTCGACAATGTACAATGGTGCAATGTGTTGGAAATTCTGAGAAAAGTTGAGGTAAGCTATAGGGAGAGACGGGTCACATACAATATGTGTAAGAGCCAAGAGGGATTAATAAGAGTGGACGACCAAGAACGAAGTGCTCGTATTAAAAAGGGTGTAAGACAAGGATGCAGCCTTTCGCCCCTACTGTTCAATCTGTACATCGGAAAGGCAATGATAGAAATAAAAGAAATATTCAGGAGTGGAATTAAAATCCAAGGTGCAAGGATATCAATGATACGATTCGCTGATGCCATTGCTGTCCTGAGCGAAAGTAAAGAAAAATTACATGATCTGCTGAATGGAATGGACGGTCTAATAAGTACAGAGTACTGACAGAGTAAATCTAAGAAAGACGGAAGTAATGAGAAGCAGCAGAAATGAGAACAGTGAGAAACTATACATCAGGATTCTTGATCATGAAGTAGATCAAGTTAAGGAATTCTGCTACCTAGGCAGCATAATAATCTATGACAAACGGAAAAAGACATAAAAATCAGACAAGCTCTAGGAGAAAGCGCATTCCTGGCCAAGAGAAGTCTACTAGCACCAAGCATAGAACTTAATTTGAGGAAGAAGTAGTATAAATGTGAACAGCGAGATATTTAACATCAGGTTTGATGGTCACGAAGTAGATGAGGCTATGGATTTCTGCTACCTAATCAGTAAAATAACAAATGACGGATGGTGCAAGGAGGACATCAAAAGCAGACTAGCAATGGCAAAAAGAGCGTTCCTGGTCTACTAATATCAAATATCAGCTTTAATTTAAAGAAGAAATTCCTGACAATGTACGTCTGGAGTGCAGCATTGTATGGTAGTGAAACATGGACTGTGGGTAAACCGGAACAGAAGAGAGTCGAGGCATTTGAAATTTGGTGCTAGAGACGAATGTTGAAAATTAGGTGGAATGATAAGGTATGGAATGAGTAGGTTCTGCTCAGAATCGGAGAGGAAAGGAATATGTGGAAAACACTGCTAAGGAGAAGGAACAGGATGATAGGACATCTGTTAAGACATGAAGGACTGACTTCCATGGTACTAAGGGGAGCTGTAGAGGGCAAAAACTGCAGAGTAAGACAGAGTTTGGAATACATCCAGAAAGTAACTGAGGACGTTGGTTGGCACAGGAAAAAATCTCATGGAGGGCCGCATCAAACCAGTCAGAAGACTGGTGAAATAATAATAATAATAATAATAATAATAAAAGGAAGTTAGGAAGTTCCTTCTGAAGGCATTTCCTGGGGTGTAACCTCGTACGGAAGTGAAATGTGGGCAATAAGCAGTTAAGACAATAAGAGAATAGAAAGTTTTGAAATGTGGTGCTACAGAAGAATTCTGAGGATTAACTGGGTAGATCGAATAGCTAATGAGGAGCTACTGACTGGAATGAAGGAAAAAATAAATTTATGGCTTAACTTGAGTAAAAGAAGGCAGTGGTTTATAGGTCTATCCTGAGGCAATTTGGAAATGAAGGGTAGTGTGGAGGCTAAAAATTGTAGAAGAAAACCAATGGATGAATACAGGTACAAACTGGTGTAGGTTGTCGTAACTATGCAGAGTTTAAGAGGCTTGCACAGAATAGCCTAACGTGGAGAGTTCCATCAAACCAGATGTAATGAAGACCACAACAACAAACAGTAACATGAGTGACATAAACCGAGCTCGTTCTTTCAACAGCATACAATGTATATGAAGAAAATGGATGCTTTATGAAATTACAAATTGTGTCAATTATCCAGAACCACTCATGAGACTGTGGAGGTATATAAAGCTTAGTTTTGATAATTATTGCTAGTTTACCTGAAGAACTCTTGTCCAATTTTACTATTCTGCTCATTTTTCCTTTAGAGTACCTTCAATTGTTGCCTTTCAACTGCCCTAAAAACCGAAAACTCACCTTCTCCTCCTAGAGGTACACTGTTTATTTGTAGGGACTTAATAGGGGTGACGTTAGCGATGAGAGCAAGTTGAAGAGTGTGGGGTAGGGTAGGGGGGGGGAGGTGAAGTAGTTAATCCACTGTTGGGTAGCTGTTGGTTTACTAAGCTCACTTCACTAAGTTTCGGTTTTTGTACATAAGATCAACACGGACTGCATAGGACTCAAGTGAATATTTTTATATGAATGGTGACAGAGTAAAATTTTGTGTAGCACTACTATCTGCTTCATCGGTACCATATTTTCTTCTGCTAGCACACTCACTGTTCTTTGGCTCAAGGTACCCGCAAGAACAGCCAGTATCAACACATGAACGATGGATTGCTCTCATCACGCATTCGAACAGATTTCACAGTCATGCCTGCCGAGGGTAAGGTGGCAGCTGCTTGACTTTCCTGTAATGTTCAAATGTGTGTGAAATCTTGTGGCAGTTAACTGCCAAGGTCATCACTCCCTACTTAACCTAAATTATCCTAAGGACAAACACACACACCCATGCCCGAGGGAGGACTCGAACCTCCGCCGGGACCAGCTGCACAGTCCATGACTTTCCTGTGATGATTGCCCGAAACTGTTGAGGTTTGCTAAGAACCAAGGTGTCTAGTTATAGTTTTCCGATTGTTGTCTTAATGTTAACGTTTGTAACACATTTGTCCATGATAAACGTCTTCATTTCAGATGAAGACAATATAGAAATTATTTATCCGTGCCTCTTCTTACTATGGGTTAGTTTCTCGTTTCCTTACCTGAAAGTACATTTGAGCTAGATGTGAAGTAACTAAGTATACTAAGCCTATCCTCGATATCGATGGAGTGCCTCGCAGGACAGGAAAGCGAAAACGTGGTACTAACTCCAGACAGGTATTCCTGTCATTTTATTCGAGCCCAGGCTTGCATTACTGCGTGACAGCAATTCTCTAAATACAACTTTCGGTCGCATTTCTAATCTGAACTGATCTGCATTACTCTATTTGCATAAGCACGAAGCTCTTATCGATACGTTCCTGAGAATTGTGTCGTGTCACATAGCTCCTTCTTTATCGAATAGAACGTAGAAATCAATCTCCAATGAATTGACAGAAACTTACGTGGGTCTGTTTTGCAGGGGGGATAGGGGTACATGTTGAGAAGGCGCATGTGGACACAAACTTTGGTTGATATCAGGGCACATTTTTTGATGGCCAATTAAAGTCTTGGTTAGGAATGTTGTAGTCAATCTGAGAGGCTGCAGTAATGGGTGATCCGTTTCAGTGTAACGTGCACGTCTGCGCTTGGTGTCATGGTGCCACGGATATTCCCAAATACGAATACAGTATAAACTTATGCCATCAACGATAAATGTATGGTGGAAATGTGAATATTTTTAACTGTAGATATTTTTGGAGAGTTCGCATGGTATCATAATCTTTGAATTTACGACGTAGCACTCTTTAATATGGTATTTCATTTAATGTAATCATTCCACTAAAGACACATAATGTATATCCACAGACTACGTGGCCTGTAATTGAAAAAAGTGAGATGACGATCTTTCCTTTGGCAAAAGATTCCGGACTGGACACCCATTCGGATCTCTGGGAGGAAACTGCCAAGGGGGAGGTGAATATGAGAATGAGGTTGAATAACGATGGAAAGGGTAACGTTCTACGAGTTGGGGCGTGGAATGTCAGAAGTTTGAATATGGTAGGGAAGTTGGAAAATCTGAAAAGACATGTCTGAAAGAAAAGACACCACGCATTCATATAACTGATTCACCTCGATGAGCAATGACTCCACAGCCTTAAAAGCGGATGCACAATATCGTCCGACCTCCAGCGAGAATCTAAAATTAGCGAACGTGAAGCACGTGGACGGACACTGCAGATGCGGGTAGATGGCGCTGGGTGGGAATATGGGTTGGCCGAGGGTGTTCCGAGACAGTGCATGCATTTGCGATGAACACTGTGTCCGGATGGTGCAGTGGCTGATGCAACTGCCCAGTAATTAGGAAATCCCAAGTTCGAGTTCCGGTCTGGCACACATTTTCATTCATCGCCGCCGATTCCGTCATGTTGCAATTGATATCTTCAATTCATTCCCTTTCCTTTCCTTTCTCCCCGTCCATCTTCGATTTACATAACATCTATCACAGCTACAGATTCCGTGTGACTCTTGTTCTTTCGGACGTGTCCAAAAGAACAGACACCACACATTCATATAGTCGAAGAACAACTGCTGGATCTGTTTAATGGAACGAGCAGTCTAAAGAGTACATTAAATGGATTGAGAATAAATCGAAGAACTACGAAGGTAATGAGATGTAGCAAAAATGGGAAAAGAGAGAAACTTATCAGGATTGGTGATCACGAAGTAGATGGAATTAAGGATTTCTCGTACCTAGGCAAGAAAATAAACCGCGATGAACGGAGCAAGGAGGACATAAAAAACAGACTGGCACTGGCAAAAAGGGGATTTATGGCCGAGAGAAGTCTTCTAGTATCAGACATAGGTCTTAATGTGAGGAAGAAATTTCTGAGAACGTACTTTTGAAGCACAGCACTGTGTTGTAGTGAGACATGGAATGTGGGAAAACCAGAACTGAAGAGAACCGAAGCATTTGAAATGTGGTGCTACAGAAGAACGTTGAAAATTAGGTGGATTGATAAGGCAAGGAATGAGGCGGTTCCCGCAGACTCGGCGAAGAAAGGAATATACGGAAAACACTGACAAGCAGAAAAGTCGGGATGATAGGACATCTGTTAAGACTCAGGGAATAATTTCCATGGTACTAAAGGGAGCTTTAGAGGGTAAAAACTGTAGTGGAAGACAGATATTGGAATAAGTTGCAACACATAACTGAGGACACAAAAAAATAATCAGTTACTACTTTCTAACACTCCTCAGATAGTGCCTCACTCGTTCTTACCGGTATCCAGTGTCCGTTTTCTTTCATTCCTTAGCTATCGCACGGTGTATGCCTAGGCGCCAGTCATTTCGTCTGTTTCACGGTCAGTGGAGAAGTTAGTAAATCCTTGCAGTCCGCGATACGACATCGTAAATTTCAAAAGACGTGGCGAACGGCTTAGATCTCATACAGCGGAAACATAATTCACAATCGGGTGCCACAAAATGCTTTGTTGTCCCACTGTTCGTGCTTCGGGTACGAGTGCAATGATGTTAAAGAAAACAGTCTCGCATTGTGTACACTGTGCGGAAAGGCGTGACCTTCCTGTGTTTTTCTTATTTTCTTGGAATGTCTATGCTTCAGGCAGGTCTTTCAGATCTTCGCTTTATATCGGTCATAAATTTCAACGACTTCGTCTGTATTGAGCGAGTAAGTGTTCTGCAGGCGACTGGTATTTGTGGTTCGCGTTTAGTGCGATCGTTCTTGGCGGTCGCCGCGTTATTCAGTGTCAGCGGTTGCTTGTCCTGCGCGGAGCCATTAATCGTTGAACGATTTCGTAATGTTATAGCCTTCAGCCATCTTCTCACCGGACGTGAAAGCACAAGTGGACGACGAGCAGGTGGCGTTACAGCACGGAATTCCACGTTCCACCATAATGCGGAGCGTGAAATAAAGAATCTGGTATTTCGGATTTTGTCCTTCTGAAGGGGAATGTGGCCAGTGAGATGCTAGACTGTTTTACGACACAAGAATAACATAGCAACCGTCGTATCGTTTGGCGTTAAATATTGTATTTGGTAGGTTTTCTTTCTCATAGAATACGTAGTATAATTATAAGTTGTTTCAGAGCATCAACCACTTGAGGATATTTCGAAAACGCGTCGCTTTATCTACGATTTGTTACGGTAAAACGACAGGAAACTACATATCGGTAGGTGAAGCCGTCCTACAGTTGATGTGTTTGGAGTCATAATTTTTGTGTTAGGAAAGCATATAACCTCCCAATTTCTGTATGAAACTTAGCGCAAATTTGCCTCACATTCTATAAAGAGTCTACGTATAACCAAACCTACGTACCCACAAACTGTTATCCAACTTAAACTCGTATGCTAACCTTTGACTAAAAAAATCTAATTTGAATTGAACTGTAACTGGTCTGAATATAACTTGTCTTGACACTAAATGCGCAATTGAAGTAAAAAAAAGTATATGTCGTGCTAGTCAAAATTTTCATTTAAATTGCGTCTTGTCATCGTTGTTGCAGATTTCTCGAAAGCCAACAGCATACAGCAAGCGGGCAATGGCTAAGCTAGATTTCTATTTCCAAATAAAATTTCTAGAATATATTCGACCTGGTGCGTACGACATGGTGCAATGTGGTAAAGCGTAACGATAAACCTTCTTTGAGCAGTGGGATGGAAACAGTAATTATTCTTATAAAATGATATTCCAAGACAGCGATTTGAATGAAGTATGTATTCAAGAAGACAGAGTAAAACTCCGTCTCACCTTCAGACGTAAAACTGCTCTGAACGATACTATGCTGAACAAAGTGAAGAATGATTTGAAACGGGTACAGTTTAACAGAGGTCTATATAAATCAAACAGCTTAGTCAGTTGATATCTTAAATATGACTCAGGGAAGTGGGGTAGTCTTTCTCTTAGCTCTTAGCGAATTAACTAGCTGACAATAATGATCCTAAACAAATTACTTGCGCAGTGCTGCATTCTTACCTCAAACTTCTCTTCAGAATTTATATTCCCTTCGCTTTCCTGTATATACCTTATATTCATCCTTGCTGTCGTTTATAATAAATCCTTCCTTATCTAACAGATGCATTCACAACAGCTAGGAATGTGTCAGACTGCGCAGAGGCAAAGACTGTGCCACGACAAGACCAAAGATTGTTTAACAGTAAAGTAACTTACTCTCTCTGACGTTCACAACGGCAACACAAAAAATCAAAATGACATCTCCACTTTTACATATCCTTCACCTTTCCTCAGCAGAATTTTCTACGAGGGTCATATCATATAGGGGTGGGGCGAGGACAAAATCCTAACCGTTATGGATAGGAACATACAAAACTTTTTACAAATGCAAAGAGAAACACAGCTTTGCAAGAATATTAGTTAATGAACGATCAGTGAAATATATTTACAAAATTCAAGAACATGTGAATGAAGTAATCAATAAAATTCCCAACAGGTAGGTTATCATGTCTCATGACGTGTATGAGAACGTTCAGCACAGGGCTATTTTGCATGTTTATATGCCTCATTCTGTATTTTAGTAGGTAGTATTGGTGATCTATACTGTTTTTAGCGCACAGGAAGTAGGTTAGAGTGTCTATATCACACAAGGCCTACATTTCCGAAGCACATAATATGTGGCAATAGTAATTTGCACGACCAAAATAGGTAGAAAAGTGTCACAAACGACCGAAGTTTCTCTAACTCGTTGGAATTATGTCACTGTTGTGATAAGTTATGTGGAAGTAGACTCAGTGAGACGAAGTTCTCAACTGACAACCCCACACATGCACAAACAGTAAAATAGATGGTAGTATCTGCTTGAAGCAGACTAGAGCCATTGATTGACTCCAAAACCATTTTGTAGTATCGAAGGGTTCCTTATTAAATTCAGTTACAGCTTATAATGGTCAAGTATGCCAACATCTGACAGACAATATCTCAGTATACAATCAGTAGACTATTTCTTCTGCCCTGGCAAGTCTCAGTCATGTGTGGAAAATGGTCAATCAGTTGCAATTTGTTATATTTACAATATAAAATTACTTATATTAAGACAGGAGTAGTAAGACTTTACATAGTTGTTCATATGGCATGCACACGTAGTGTAATGGTGACAACAGATTTATATGTCTATAAAAAGTAAGAAAAAATGGCATCATGGTTTTACAATAATGAATTACAGGAACATCAGACAAGTAAATCATATGAAACAGTGTACAGTAATATGCATGGTAAGAAACAATTATTAGATGTGTACAGAAAGACCTACAGAAAAATCTAAATATATTCAAATAAATATGTTTGTATGGACATCAGTGAAATACACAAAAGTATAGTGAGTAAGACAGAAAGAGATAAATAATAATAGTGATCACACACAAGAGATAAGCACATGAGGATAGTGGTCATACACACACACACACACACACACACACACACACACACACACACACACACAGATAAGGAAACACAAATACACAATTAGTAAAAACATGGGTTAGAGAGTAAGCAAGTTTCACATCAAAGAACACTTTATGCAGTCAGTCAAACGTTAGTTTATTATTATCCCTCATATGGTCAATAATTAGCATGACACTTCATCTTCAGTTTGTGCACCTCTTAACCATTTTATCCATAATTTCATCAAACTTCCAACAACTACCACAGTTTGTCTCTTAGCTTCTTTTTGTCATATATTTCACACATTCTAATAATGTCATACTATAGAGCTCAGTTTCCTTACCTAACCAATTGTTATCTTTGCCCTACCGAACCATTTTTCATATTCGTCCTACATAATCATTTCTCATATTTTCCCTACCTAATCATTTTTCACATTTGCCGCACCTAAACATTTCTCACCTCAAATTGTTCTTTGTAACCATTTTGTTGCTCATGGCTGCAGTCATGGACGGTGCAGCTGGTCCCAGCGGAGGTTCAAGTCCTCCCTCGGGCATGGGTGTGTGTGTTTGTCCTTAGGATGATTTAGGTTAATTAGTGTGTAAGCTTAGGGACTGATGACCTTAGCAGTTAAGTCCCATACGATTTCACACACATTTGAACATTTTTTGTTGTTGCTCTTGTATATGTTGTACAACTTCCTTTCTTGCGTTTTTCTCTTTGCTTCCCCCCTATACATCTTTCATGACTTCCTAAACATATTTCATGACTACAATAGTACACTTAACATAATTATTATACTAATGGTTCTATATCCTGTAGTACCAATTTATACAGGATGTATGCATTATAAAGAAACTCGTTAAATAACATAAGTGTAAGAGGCAAACTCAATTTGAAAATTCCTTAAGCTAAAGCAGTGCATATCATTAAGTGACATCATATGTAAATACAGGAAGACAGGCTGTTATGTCATACATTTTGTCGAAAAATGTATACACAAGAATCCTGTTCTATGCCATGGTACAAAGAATAAAGCTGAAAAGAAAAAAAATCACTATCACTAGTATCTCACATACTTCCTGCACATTGTCTGTCCATGTGGCATCTTGAAAGTGATGAATTTCATCTTCACTTCCAAAATTTAAAATTTCGCGAACACCTAGACTGATAGACAATATTGTTTCATATGTATGTAAGTTTTACATGTTAGACAAAGAAAAGGCAGATTAGTTCTACAGAATTCAGTAGGAGCTAAACTTTGGGTGCATGTAGCTATAAACAAATCAGAAAAAAGTCACTCATCACTCTAAACAAAACAAAAAAAAGATGCTACCACAAAAGTAAGTCACAAAAACTTCAGCGAGGTACCAAGGTACCATATGCTAAAAGCGTGTGTCACAAAAAGGTTGAATGATTTGCATCAGATAATCATTAACGCTACACAAAGAAATCACTTTATTGTCTCAAATCACATTACCCTCATTCATTAATTTTATCTAGCCACATCTTTTCAAAAATTTTATCTCTTACTCTTGTAAACACGAAGTGCATCTATATGGCATAAAAACTGACTATAACAAGAAACAGGGTCCCTTTTCCCTAAGCATTACTCAGCATCGTAATCACTGTCTCACTCTACTGCACTATACATCACAAATCCCATAATCATCTTCTCGTGTAACTAATCAACATAAATCTCATTATCCTACTGCAACATTAATCATATTTTCTATCTTTGCCCAATATATACACTTCAAATAACAGTTCTCTGCTCTGTTTTCGTCCACTTATTTCCGTACAGACACCTCATAGCAATAACTGTAAATATTTCACTTCAGCAAACACAGCTACACTACTACACTACCTTACAATACACCCTGAAAAACTTCTTACGTCAAAATACCTGTTACTCTTCTTTCATGACAGCACTATTACTACCCTAACAGTCCATATATCTCATCAAAAATGGTGAAAAAGTTACACGTCTCTGTATTATCATCAGTGTGTACAGCCATATATATATTTCTCAGGTTTACGACAAATTGCTGATAATCCATATATCCTCCCACAACTGGTTTAAAAAATACTGTCAATGTTTATTTTATTAGAAATTATATATTCTTATTTGGATTCTAGATGAAATTTCGAAGTTGGTAGCAGTTTGTTCTGTGTACGTGTCCTGTCAGGAAACTGCTCGATTTGTAGCGATATAAACGAAGTTCGTTGCGCGACGATTGTCGTCCGATTGTCGTCAAACGTTGCCTGCCACGAGACGGGAATCGCTCTTGCATTCGGTGTCATGGCACTGTTTATCGCTAACTGTTGCTGTGCGCTGTATTGTTCAAAAAATGGTTCAAATGGCTCTGAGCACTACGGGACTAAGCATCTATGGTCATCAGTCCCCTAGAACTTAGAACTACTTAAACCTAACTAACCTAAGGACATCACACAACACCCAGTCATCACGAGGCAGAGAAAATCCCTGACCCCCGCCAGGAATCGAACCCGGGAACCCGGGCGCGGGAAGCGAGAACGCTACTGCACGACCACGAGCTGCGGACCGCTCTATTGTAAGAAATATTTTAGAAACAGGTGGCACGTAGTTCTATCATCTGGGTACTACTTTAGTTAACAGAATTATTGTATATGTTGTCTGATAATCGAAATGTGATGAAGTCCCTTCTTCTTGTGTATACGAATAGGCAGTCTACACAACACTGTTGTGTACAGTTCTGCGAATACTGTAAGTTCCCTTGTAAGAAAGAAAGAATTTTTGACTAAGACGCTAGCTTTTAGAAGATAAAGGTTGAGATTTAACCAGAATTCTCTATCCAACCAGTAGCTTTTTGATGCTTACCTGTCCTTGTTGAGATTTATTTCTTCTTCCTGCAGCCTTCTTGATGTTGTTCAGCGCTATATCTACCACTTCCTTATGAAGTAATTTTTTCGAAGCTGGAAATGGTATTAACTTTCTGACACCGCACACACGTACACAGGATCAGCCACGCCCGGTGAATCAGCGGGATGTAGACAACACGCCAGGGCCATCGACCAACTCTGGAAGCCGAGGGCAAACAAAGAGGCATATAATTCGTGCAGACTGAACATAAAATGAGTAAATTCCTGACTCCTGACACAAGAATACCAAGTACAAAGCCCGCCTGCTCCAGACAGAGACCAAAATCTAGGTGTTACAATGACTGCATGATTAAAACAAAGGTTAATCGGTTAATCGTTTAAAAGGAATGACCACTTACACAGGAAATAATTTGATTAAACAGCCAATTGTTAACAAGACCCCTCCCTAAAATAACAATTCAATTATGTAAGTTTAAAAGTAAGAAGATGCGCTTAAGCACTAGTACCAAACACGAAATCACATTAGTAATAAAAATGCAACAGTAAAACAATAAATTCTTCCTTTTAAATGAAGTGCTGGATCGCAGCAAGACCTTCGAAAGTGAGCACAGGAAACGAGCCAACATTCATCGGGCCACTGCCTTTTTGCTTGTGTGGCGGAACCGGTTTATAGTATTTCGTGACTTCAATTACTTATAAATGATATTTCAGGTAGATAAAAAAAATATAAATCCAGTTCCAGAATGAGATTTTTCACTCTGCAGCGGAGTGTGCGCTGATATGAAACTTCCTGGCAGATTAAAACTGTGTGCCGGACCGAGACTGGTAGAGCACTTGGCCGCGAAAGGCAAAGGTCCCGAGTTCGAGTCTCGGTCCGGCACACAGTTTTAACCTGCCAGGAAGTTTCGTATCAGCGCACACTCCGCTGCAGAGTGAAGATCTCATTCTGGAAACATCCCCCAGGCTGTGGCTAAGCCATGTCTCCGCAATATCCTTTCTTTCAGGAGTGCTAGTTCTGCAAGGTTCGCAGGAGAGCTTCTGTAAAGTTTGGAAGGTGGGAGACGAGGTACTGGCAGAAGTAAAGCTGTGAGGACGGAGCGTGAGTCGTGCTTGGGTAGTTCAGTTGGTAGAGCACTTGGCCGCGAAAGGCAAAGGTGCCGAGTTCGAGTCTCGGTCCGGCACACAGTTTTAATCTGCCAGGAAGTTTCATAAATTCAGTTACCTATTGTCACTGTTACAATTCGTTTGATCTCAAAAATGATTATCCCGTCTAATGTTTGTCACTCTGCCCTTGACGTCGTGTAGAAATGTTGTCTGTAAAGTCGTGTGAGTGGCACTAAATTGCATATCACTTATCAGATTTTACACAACCGTTACTTAAGATGGAAGCACATTTCTCTAGCAAAAGGAACGTTTAGTCACGAAATACTACCCGCCCTCAACACTGACGTATGTCTCCTATTAAAATATTTCATGTAAATCGTCCGAAATAATTAGGCTTCATACATCAGCAAATAAGAAATCGATATTACATAACGTGCTGTGAGCACTATTCTTAAAGATTCAATCTGAGTTGAATTCTGTCTTTTAAAGTAGATTTGGAACCACCGGTGCACATTTACTTCCATTCATTTCTATCTAACGACATATATGTTTGTTAAAATTCTCGATTCAAAACTGCCGCGGATATATTTTTGCTAAGATGGCGGCAGACAGGTGATAGTCAATTTGTCTATTGTTATTCTCGATTCCTTTTATATCAAGTTAACATATTTAGGTAAAAGTCTTTAAGCTTCTTGTTCTCTATTCTTTAGCATTTAAAATTATTCTCAATGAAAATGTTTCATATTTTTTATACCAGCTACTAGTAAACCCCGCTGTAAGTTACTAGCGCTCCTATTTGCGGAGCTGAAAATTAACACTTAAAAACTTAATTAGATTGGATTACAATTGAAATAAATACAAATCCACGTCTAGACAATAGCAACTCTACGTTTTCACGTCCGAAGCGCAGGAGCACAGGAACAACAACTGAACCTCAGTTATCACAGACAACAAAAAGATAATAACTGTCGTTGTCTATGAATGTAGTTCTCTGATAATAGTTTTAATTCACACAGAAATTAAATTATTACAGAAATAATGAAGTAATTATCGTAATTTTTACACGAGACAGTCTTTATACGTAGAATCGATAATATTTGTTGAAGTTTGTACACTTAGTTCATTTTAACATCTTGTGGCTAGAACATCGTGTCGTGGATATTACACTTGTCACCACCATGCCAAATGTTACAATACATATACAAGTCAGGCAAGCAGGAACTTGTCGCCTAAAAGGTGAGGCTCGATATTGGACCTGTGGTAACTAGTATATGCTCTAGAACGTATTACAACCAAATTAATTTCACACTCAAGCAATAATGCCAAGATCACCGAAACACCGGACAAATTGCAATAAAAGGAAAACAGTTTAAATACACTCTGATATATCATGCCTAAGGGGATTTCAAACGGAGAGGGGGAAGACGAATTTAGTAGCTTGAGTACGTAGTGACGGAGAACAGTGTGCAAACCAGCCTAACGGGAGCAACTCCTCCATCGGAGCACAGTTGCCAAAACCCACAAAGAGACGTACCTTACCCAAAAATAAGGTACGGTGTGCGGTTACGAGGGAAAATCAACGTGATGACGACGCCCGCACCAGCAGACGGTCGCTCCCACATGCAGGTCAATCGGGAACAACAGGTTGGGGGCCAACACCCCATACCAACACAGCCTCATGCAAGTAGCCGCCGCCGGCCGCGGTGGTCTAGTGGTTCTAGGCGCGCAGTCCGGAACCGCGGGACTGCTACGGTCGCAGGTTCGAATCCTGCCTCGGGCATGGATGTGTGTGATGTCCTTAGGTTAGTTAGGTTTAAGTAGTTCTAAGTTAAGTTCTAGGGGACTGATGACCACAGAAGTTAAGTCCCATAGTGCTCAGAGCCATTTGAACCATAGCCAAGTAGCCGCCCACTTGGAAGAGAGACCGCCGAACGGGTCCTGTAATTTCAAGCTCACCCTTCGTCACCCATTCCTCTCCCTCGCTGCCCCACCGTCCGTCAACAATCTGCCTCCAGCTTCCTCAAACCAAAGAGCCAACTACTGGACGACCGAAGCGTCACCCAGCGGCGTGACAGGAAAACGAATCGCTCCAGTAAGCAACGATATAACAGCTCGAAAAACGAGCCGACACCGCTCAATTCGTACTCCGGCGTTATTGAAAATCAAAAAGGCTTAATATTCTTTTAGAAAATCTACTCCTAATGTTACTTCAGTGGACAAGAAATTAATGGAAAACTTGCAGACTTACACAAAAAGTCTAAATAGGTTTGATGCCCCACGTTAACCCTTTTTCCACAAATCGTTCCTTGTATTTTAGTCTTACGTAAAGGTTATGTGGGATAGTTTGTCGTTGTCATACATTTGTGGAATTCGGTGTCACTGACCATCGAAATAAGGTTACCAGAATCAAGGACAGCGGAAGGAATAGTGTTTTCTACTGAAATGTTTATTATTGGATGTACTACAGAGTTCTATTTGTCATTAGTCTTGCACCAGGCGAGCGGTCTACCCGACGGGAGGCCCTCGTCACACGACATTTCATTTTTTCCACTGAAATGTCTTCAAAACGCACAAAATTCAAATTTCCGGCACCGGCATTTTTTGTACGATCCACAGCATTGCTTGCTGCAGCAGTCGCGAGTCGCTGTCCCGTAATGTTTCCTCGTCGTTGATTATCTCATGGATTTGGTGATCTGACTTCCAATTGTATATATCTGTCGCGCTAAACTTACCCTTCCAGAATTTTGCCAATGTGAATTGTGATGTTGATTACTGTGGCTGTGTTGGTTGCTATCTGTATAACTGTTGTTAAGCCATGTGTTTTGCTGCTTTTATCTACCTGAATTGTGGCGATGAGAATTAGCGTTATCTGAGTTTGAATGTCGTCTGCGAGTATTTTGTTCGTAATGATGATTATGATTACATTGTTCTCACTACTGTAATTTCTATGATGGCTATTATAACACTCATAGTTATGGCACGGAAGTTACTTCTATCACGATAGTTATTATTCAGCTGCGAGAATTGTACGTCATATGGACGATGTCGGTTTTCCCGTCTGAAATTGTTTCTGTGGTTGTTTTGTTAAGCGAGCTCTCATTGTTTTTGTTTTCATGCGGTACAAAAGCATCATGCGTGTCATAGTTTCTGTTGTGACAGTTATTGTGTTTTCCCTTTAAGCTATTCTCACTATTCAATTCCAGTTCCTGGAGCAATGTTTGAAATGCTTCTAAATCATTTTCACGTTGCCAGCGAAAATTACGTGTCCCTGATGTGTAGGTAGCTTTGCTAAACAAATACGAATTAGTTCTGACGGACTGTATGGCTTGATAAGTACTGATTTCAGGGTACCATGTCTTCAAAGTATTTTTCTGGGCTGGAGAATTCACACTGTTCAAGTTTCGTAACATTATAATGCTATGTTTTACCCGAACTTGTGCGGCCTGCGACCATCAGGCTGACAAAAATGCTCTGTAGAAATCATTTAGGCTTTGGAAATCTGTCAATATTGAACGCATTTTTGCTGCAGGTTCATTTTCCACGCAACCACAGAGAAATTCTAATTTGTTCTTAAATTACCAGTTTGGTGGTAAAGAATATAGGAAGTGATCAATCCGAGCTTGGGGGTGAATTTTGTTACTGTAAATCCTGACATCTTTGAATTTACTTACTGTCAAAAAGGTTTTCTTGTGGAAGTTACCATTTTTGTGTGAATCAGACTGTTCTTTATCGCACCACGTCACCGATTCTTTGTCTATCAAGATGTGTAGTACTGTTCTCATGGGAAATCACCTAAATACCGTAGATTTGCTTGGTCATCTACGTTTTCTGAACATGAATGTAAAAGGTCCAATTCGTACTTTTCGTCTTCGCGGTTAAGCTTTCTTTCCATAGGCTCGACTTTTACATTCATAGTGTTGCAATACGTGTATTTTCCCGATTAATTTTCCTCTGGTTGTCTTTAAAATTTGTTGATGACTGGTATTCTGCTGTGTCTTAAAACTGTACTGGCTCTGTGTCATTTGAATATCCATCTGCACTAGCTGACAAATTTGCCATTTCCCATGTCAGGTCATCAACATTTCCTTTAATTATGCTTAACTCTCCTTTCTGTTCTTCAGAATTTAATGTCAAAGTTTCCACTTGTTCACTAATTTTTTTACCATTATATTTAGCTGTTCGTTCTGGTCTTTTATCTGTGTAACTATCGCACTCGAAAACACAATGTTGATTTTAGCTAACAATTCTTCATTGTCATTACGCTAGTTTATTTCTACGTTTTCGTGTTCTGTTTCAGAGTCACTTAATCTAATTGCAAAACTGCTAATTATTGGTGGAAGTTTACTTTTAATGTCTTCCCTAAGTGATTTACTATTTTCTTCCTATGATTTCCTGTTCTCTTCCTGTGATTTGTCGAGTTTCTTACTCATTTCGGCTTATGTTTCTTTAATCATCCGGCGATTCTAGGAAATCTGACGGATCTGGACAGTGTGGCTCAATACAATTGTTCACTGAAGGTGATGTGGTTTGCGACCGCTCATAAGACATTGACGCAAAACCTGATTCTGATGTGCGGGAGAGCAACCGCTACTATGACGAAGAATATGAAAGTCTCTGTCAAGGTACGACGTTTACCTGACACGTCGTTCATCGAAAGTTTATTACGTTTATCCACATCTCTGCCCACGTTTATTACATTCCTGTGGCTATGTTTTAATGCAGAGTACAGCAAGATTTTGTTACGGGAGGCTAGCGAGTAGAAGGATCACAAGGCGGACTCAGGAAGGCGCGCCAGATGGACACACGCACTGGAGCTGTGTGCCACGAAGCGAGTCTTGTATTATCCATATTTACTGTTTAAATATTAATATACAGCTTCAACGATTCTGATCACCTTGCTTCCAAAGAGATCTTGTTAACAATAATTTCAATATCAGCCAATTCATAAAGAATTACTAATTACGAAATTTAGTCGCTGTCAGCTCTTATTGACGGAAAAGCTGGATCTATCACAAACGCGCCCAGAGAGGACAGACGCTAAACTGCTGAGATAGGCCACTACCAGTCTATGATCGGTTTACGAGGAGGTAAGTCACGAAACCATGTATGAAATCTGATCTCACGTAATGACGGATAGTTCGTTGAGGAATTGCCTTGGATGACGTACTTGCGCGATGTTGTATTAATCCAAGTCAGTCTACGATAGGTTTTCGATGTATCAACAAGCGAACTAATGTGTCAAGTGCAACTCCGCTTAAATAGAGAATTAATTGTAAAAGTTTCCTCGGGAGACATATTTGGGTGGTCTCATGTTGATACTAAGATCGTGTGAAGTCTTTTTGTGAATTTTGCGGCGATCGAGTAATAATGATTAATGACCGGGACTCTTGTTATGAATATTAATGAGAGACTGACTCTAGAAATAGTTTTTACTAATTTTGCGATCAGTGAAATAAAACAAGATTAGTTATCATTCTAACATTTTACAATTGTTATTATGCTTAGTGCTTAATCTTAGCCACTCGTCACATTATTATGCACTGTTTATGACACAGGCTCTAGAGCTCGCTACCGACGAAGAAGAAACCAAGAGGGACATTGGCTACGGGACATCTTTAGAATGCTAGGGAAAGTGACCGCGGCCATTTCTTGCTAAAATACACCGTGCTCGTTAATCTGGGAACATCTTTAAGGTGGGAAGTTTCATTTACTGTAACCCACCGTGTAGCTAGTGTGTGTGTGTGTGGGGGTGTGGGGGGGGGGGAGGGGGGGGGCGGGGGGGGGGGGGCGGCAAATCCGCATTTTCTGTGAAACTACATTTTACCGATGACCATAGTATTCGTTACAATGTCTTGGATAGCATGTTGTTGGTTAAAACCCTCCAGGAATCCTAAACCACATGACATACTGCTTCCATCATCATCTGCCAAATACGGCCTTGTCACCTTACAATCACATCTATGATCTATCCAAATCTTTCTGAATGATGCCGTCAACGTCGTCTTTAGTGTTGTCCTATGCCTACGATATGATGCTCGTAGAAGCTCGCAGATTTAGCCCAACTTCTCTCACTTACCGGATGTTTATTACTGTTTTATTCAATTAGGTCGACGAATTTTCCTTCCTCCCTGAAAGCGTTCGAACCAGTCATAAACAAATTTCCCCCTCAAAGGTTTTGTTTGGCGCACTTGCACAAGCATCAGGTGGATCTCCAGTATATCGTCGCCTTTTGCAGTTTGTCTTACAAATTTGTGTTTTAATGTTTGCTGCGGCATTCCATTGTAACATGTCTTTATGTGCACTGCACTGAACTGGTTGCATAAAATCAATCTACTTCAGAGCATGTTTTCTTTTCTTCTTGACGTTACTTGGAAGTCCACGCCTTTATCTCTGCACACGTGCATGCACACATTTTTAACAGACATTGTCCATTTGATATTCGTTCTTAAATCTAAGATATGAGATACATGTTGTATTTTCGTATGAAGACTTATATTAGTAATAACAGTTATCACGAAATGTGGTCTCACGAAGCGTACACTTCGTCGAGCAAAGGTTTTGCGACGATCCATTTTCCAGTTAGTCGCTTTTCCTCCCTTGAATGGACGCCTTTATCGGGTATTTACGTTCTGCGAAAACTACTTCTGTGGAATGAAAGCCAACGGGATCAAAAAAGGTACAATTAGCGTGATTTCGGACGTTGCCAATTTGTGGCAGTCGCTTTCGGTGAAATGTTTCTCACGCTGCATTGGCCACAAGACCAGAACCGGAGTGATAAAACCCATAGTGCGGCTCCGAGAACTGGATGACTTAGATTTAGAGAGAAAACAGGATTCACAGGAAATGTGCCATCTGTCTACTTCCGCTGAATTTTGAAGAAGTAAGGAAATTATTTGCAACTATTAACAAAGGAGTTATGTGTTATTAAATCTCTCATACTTTAGTGAACAGCAGATATCAGCACATACCCTCAGATATTTTATTAAATGCTGTAATTCCTTTTTTCTTCTTAAAGTAGACTGACTTACGGTACTGAGAAGGGGCAGGTTATAGCGAAGTTTAAGTACATGAAGCCTGCCTTTTCTATCAGACCACAAAAAACTATCTGATGCCCATTACAGCTCAATTACAGAATATTCCAATCCCCACGTGAGTTAACGAGGTGTAGTGGAATATTTTCGTCAAATGAAAGCAATATTGTAAGCGGTAAAAGCGTTCCATCAAGGTGGAAATTTTTAATTCTTTGATCGATAAAAGATTTAAAAGTACTTATGTCTTGCGAGGAAGAGAAAGGAACAGCTATACTATTTTGTTTGTTGGTGTCTGTACACAGGTGCGTGTATGCTGTAACGTGAACGTTCCGTCTACCGAGCAGTGAAAGTTGTGTGCTTATGTAAACGCTATTTGATGAAGAGTCGACAAATCAAAATGAAATAGTGTAACTGTACTCCAATTAACTTTTACTGAAATAATTAGAAAACATAAAACTGTGTTCGAAATAAGCTATCATATGAAACTGAGTGTGGTGTGGTGCAGTGAACAGCGCTACAATACGACGTTACAGTACGTGTCTTGCAGTTCAAACACAAAACTAAAACCGTAAAAATCCAGCACAGATTAACAACCTGAACTGCGAAAGAATTAAACCCCCAAATGGTTCTATGAAAATGCTCTGAAATTTACCCACCCAATCTAAGTAAAATTCCCAACATTAAATGAAACACACGTGCACATGTAGCACTTCACTGTAAGAGTAGGAATGTCTGACAAAAGAAATGGGGTATGGACAAGCTTTGACTGAACTGACCCTGACAACGATTTTGAAATGCTGTGCTTGACAATTGATGATCTTACTATGTCCTAAAAGTATTTTTAAACTAGCCCCAAAAAACGTTACTGACTTACCTTCTGGCAACGGAAATTCGATACTGTACTAAAGTGGTGAATGTTAAAATGGAGCGCAGCAGCGAACCAAGTAAAGGAAAACCTTGCCCAAGTGCAGTGTACGGGAAAGCAAGTATGCTAGGCACATCGTACCTTAAGGTTTGAGCAATTGTGTTCCGCTAAGTGCAATACGGTGACACACCATTACAAAGTAAAACTTTAGTAACAGGTAGGTGGAGAAAAACTGATTTTATTGAATGGTATGGAAGATACTCGCATTTAAAAACTGTATTATGAAACTGACTTATGTCTGTTACAACAATCTTTACAAAGTTCACGTCTTCTATAAGAATGTAATTGTGACATGTAATTCATTAATCAAATGGTAAAGGAGTAGTGAACCTATAATTGATGTGAGCCGACTAGTTTTAGTTAATCTCATCTCGAAAATGAATCTAGCCGACCCGACTCTTTACAAAACCAAATTTCCAAAATTAAACATTCTCTGCGTTTGGATCTCTGTGTGCTACTAGTTACTCCCACAGGGCTCACCAACATGGTGAACAGCAGATCCTCTCATTCAGTTATCTCAAGAGCTACACAGGCAACGACGATACTACTGACAACCAAAGATAGCATTGCTTGTACACAGAACCTCTGTGGCGTAACATACCGACTATTAAAGACTTTTGTCTGAAAAAGGGTACAGGTGTGAAGTATGACTCATCGAGTAAAAAGGGAACTCACATCACTCTCATCGAATAGCAAATATAATCTAGAAACCTCATAGCCTAAGCCGGCCGGAGTGGCCGAGCGGTTGTAGGCGCTACAGTCTGGAACCGCGCGACCGCTACTGTCGCAGGTTCGACTCCTGCCTCGGGCGTGGATATGTGTGATGTCCTTAGGTTAGTTAGGTTTAAGTAGTTCTAAGTTCTAGAGGACTGATGACCTCGGAAGTTAAGTCCCATAATGCTCAGAGCCATTTGAACCTCATGGCCTAACATATTGAGTATTAAAGTCTTCTGTCTGGGAAAGTATCCGGTGTACATATATGAAGTAAGACTCATCGAATGAAAACTGAATTCATGTCAAGCTCATCGAATACCAAGAATAAGCTCGAGACCTTACACAGCATTGTGGGTGGATCACGAATTAATGTTTTCTGACGAAATTATTAATATCAATTAATCTTCAATAATCGGTTACAGAAAAGTGTAGCAGCATGGGTCACTAGAGAATGCACTTGGCGATCAAGGATACAGCCGACAGTGTGCTTGAGTAAAGGAAAGAGGGAAACCATCTTGTGGCACTGATCATTGTGCCATCATTACCGCTTTTATAGTACAGTATATGCAGTGTCTGTGTTACGCGATGTACTATGCGATGTGTGAAGGACCAGACCGGAACAGTAACAATGAAAGTCTCTTCCTGTGCGGAAGGTAGAAATTGTGCAACAACTTGACCTAGACACACATGGAAGTTTGGGACGGTCCTGAAGCCGTGCTCGGCTAGCCTAAGTGGTTAAGGCGACCTCTCACGATAAGCGCGAAACCCGACTTCGAGTCCCGGTCCGGCACAAAGTGTCATTCTCACTAATCCATTGTGCAACTGAAGTCGCAATTTCGAATACATTCAATGCATTTCTTTCCGTTTTTGACGTCAGTTCGTTTGTTAACATAATAACCACTTTTTGTGTTGGGAGGGATGCATACCAACGATTTTAATCACCAGGTGACACGGTGTGGTTCAAATAATTTCGTGATTGACAGATAACACCAAAAGGGAGGTGTGGAGGGTTGGTTGTGTTGACAGCAAATAGGCTCCATGACGCTTGGTCGCTTGCGCTTTGTGTGTGCACTACAAATGGAATGATCTATGTATTTACAGATTATTGACTTAGGCGTTTCCTTCGGTAGAGAGATGCATAGATAGAGTGAGAGAGAGAGAGAGAGAGAGAGAGAGAGAGAGAGAGAGCAGTACTGCTGGAGTAAAATAACATTATTATTAAAAGTTACCGTGCCGGTAAAGCGTTACCGACATCCACTCTTGACAAGGCTTTGCATGTACGAACAAAACGGTTAACTTTGCGACGACGCGGAGTTGATACATGGCTAGAACTGGCATCTGTCGCCGGGACGTCAGTCGCACGCTCATTTTACTCTAAGTATAGGGATGGAAGCAGTAGGAACAGCAGTCACCGTGCGACATCGTAGCTTAGACTCTACATACCTTTTGCTGATTCATTTTTGCTTTCTGGTTTGTTCAACATTCCATCGTTGAGCTTCTGTAATTAATCTATGATTAATTCGATACTGTATAAAATATGTACTATTTTCTTTGTAGAAAGTTTGATGTCCTGGTTTAATCCTATGTAATGTATTGTCTTTATTAGTTAAACACTTTGCCTCACTTGGAGGGAAACAAAAATTATTATATGTAACTGAAAATTTGTTCAAACAATTTTATGTTGAACTGTCAATATGTGCAAATTATATGTGTTGTTCAAAATGTCTTGTTACTCTATATTTGTTGATCCTCACTTGGTGTTCTTAGTTCGTTATATGTATAAAAGGTGTAGCGATTCCCCTCGGGAACGGAATCATGCAGCGCGCTCAAAATGTGGTTGGCATGAAGGAAGGAGGTGGGACAACGAGTTCGTCTGGGACGAGCAACCTAGCAGCCAACTGCTCATGTAAAAGTTGTTTATTGTGTTGGTGCCGAGAAAGGCTCTTCGTGTCGTTTTCGGATGAATGGATAAATAGCTGGAACTATTCTGGAATTGGTATCTAAAATCGTGACCAAGAAATGACAGAGTCCAGCATTTCTACCTGCAAATCCACCTACCAACATGCACTCGCCACAAGAATCGTAGAAATGTAAAGTGAAGGATGATTTATTTGTTTTCAGTTATAAGGTAAACAAAAAGACTATTTATGAAAACTTATCTTGATTTATCCTCTGTCACATATCCACTTAGGATCCTTCCCATGCTAAAGTGATTACCGAGTGTCCTTATGGAAAAAATATTAAAGCCCAGTGTTTTACTAATTAATGCCCCTTGAATATAGTAAAAAGAAAGTTAAAGTTAATGTGGCAAAAGAGTGTGCTAAAGTAAATGATGTTTGTTGAAAGTAATCATGCAATCAGAACTGCTTTCCAAAGACTAAAATAAATAATTGAATATAAAGCAGTAGAGTAGTTCAAACAGGCGTTATAACAATTTGCTGTTACTTTTAAAAAAATTAAAAATTCTTAAAACTGAGGCTTATAAAGTTTTTCTTGGTTAATGATCATAGGGCTGCCTGTTCTAAATTGCAAAAGGTGAGTAAGTATCTTACAAATATGTCAATTATGTGTCTCACTGCAGTAAAAGTTGAGAACTGCAATTGTGGAAAGTTATATACTCGTACTTGCTAAGCGCTTATTTCTCTTCTGTATTGAAAGTGTGTATTAATAGTGTAACGGGGTCCACAGTTTGTTCATGGTGCTAATGATAGATAACAATTAACAGAAAGACCACTATCTATGAAAACAGTAACTTCCTTTATTCAAAGAACGGTGAGAAATAGTTTTTATTCCCATGACAGAAAAGTAATTGGTAAAAGAAAGACTAAACCTATGCCCAATTTATAATTTTGCAGTGAACTTTATTCACATCTCATGTCAGATAGGAATGTGTTTGAAAAGTGATACTAAATCTATGTCCAATTTATGATTCTAAAGCGCACTTTAAGAGTAATATTATTGAAACCATTCAGTTTGACCAATCCTTGAAGGCAAAAGTGTATGTTATTATCTGTCGTACTTATGCAAATAGCCTTGTTCTTCCAAAACTGTTAGCACTTTCTTTAACGTCAACATCTGCCAGTAACAGAGTTCATTGCACTTTCGTGTGATAAAGTATAAGCTGTGTCTGTTCATTAAAGTTACTCATATCTATTTTCCTGAACAAGAATGTTAATCGTTCTCATGCCTAATTAGACTGGCGACCGTTTTCATATTCTATGAGCAGTGTGGATAGGTGAAGTATTGTTTGTTACTGTTTAAAATATTTACGTAATTCTGACTTTCACTTCCCATAAGCCACCTCTGTTAGGTACATCACGGTCAACACAACAGAATTCCTTTCAGAGGGTAACACTGCACTGTTGCTTTATACCATAATTGGTTAACAAAATAGTTTTAGAAAGTAAATAAAGAGCAGTGGTGGAGTTCTAACCGCAGTACAAACATAGGCATCACAATTAATCTTTTAAATGCAAACGCGGCCACACCATTAATATAGCCATCGTCAAGTAAGGTATTACCTAATTACCAGAAAAAAAATCGCTCATAAAAATTTTGTCACAGTTTAACGAAGTAACTCGTTGTTGAATTTTTTTTTCTGCGGTACTTACGTATACTCATGCTTCAAATAACAAAACATTGTTACGTTTGGTGTGGTACTGACTTACATTCTCTTCGCATGAGTAGCATTTCTACTTTCTGCTCGGTGTTGTACATTGCACCTACACAAACAAACCCTCACCTGGAGAGCCGTGCGGTCTGGCGCGTCTTGTCACGCTTCGCGCGGCTCCCCCCTGAAGGAGGATCGAGTCCTCCCTCGGGCCTCGGTGTCTGTGTTGTCCTTAGTTAGTTTGATTTACATTAAGTAGTGCGTAAGCCTAGGGTCCGAAGACGTCAGCCGTTTGTTCCCATAGTCCTTACCACAAATTTCCAAATTTTTTACCTGGAGACTGAATGAGAGATGAGGCCTTTCTTTTGTGTGTGTTTCAGTTTGTTTACCGTCAATTCAAGCAGGTGGACGTGTTACGTTACCCCGGCTAACTGCACTGTGTACTGGGACAGGAGAGTGAAAGTCAGTTTTGGTTTATCTTTTTAATGTCATCACGTTTACGTGAATGGTACACTTTGATACGTTTTTGGACCGATCTTGAGCAGCGAAAGTGTATTAATGAATAAGTAATATTGGATGCTATTTAAAAAAGACGTACGCCTGTTCATATCTTCAAGAAAAGGCATGATGCTTGTTAACGTAGCTAAAGAAGATTTGTTTGATATTTTTTTTTTGTTTTGCTTCTGAACAAAGAGTTATTTGGGGTCGTCAGTATATAACTGCGAGTCAAATGGAAACGAGATAGATAAAAAAAACACGACAAGTGCCAGCAGGACTCGTGCTTCGAGGGTTCCGTACAAAAATTTCGTAATGCATACAGGTGATAATACTAATTTCGTATGGCTTAACAGCCTGGTGCAGGTCTTTCTATCTGATACCACTTCAGCGACTTCCAAACTTCACGGTCGGTACACCACAAGGACCCTCGCCCATTAACCCCCTACTCGCAGATTTCTGACTCTCGTGGGAGTTCGCACTGAAACTTTATCATCAGACAACCATTACACCCATAGAATTGTAGACATGAGTAATGTCCGTTATGCCTGATGCATCCGACAAACCGGAGACCACTCGTATGTATAACATCTTACAACGATGAGGGCTATGTTGAAACGAAAGCCGAAAGATGCATGGACCAACTGAGATTCGATCTTGAGACCTCTCTGTCCCTCGCACGCGGTTAACAACTTTTATCCGATATTGCGCTCTGCATTTAGTCTGGGCGGACACTTCTTCAAGTTCATCGTTGAATACTTCAAAAGATCTTTTCTTATTACAGAAGACACCGAACATGCTGAGCTACCATGCCGGCGCCACTGAACCAACACGCCCGACATGGGTGTGTGTTGTTCAACCGTAGCTTTTGCTGAATGAGTTCGTGAGTGTCAAAATTCGTGACGAAAATGGCCGCATATTTTGATTGCACTGACTAGGAAGCTTAAATTTCTTACACCGCCGAGGGACTGTAGACCTTAGTATTTGACATAAATTTAAACATGACACTTCTACCCGTTCCTAAGCCAAAGAGGTGTTAACAAACGGATATATTTATAACTCAACAATTTTCGGATTTCATCCTTTACTTCTCATGAAATTTTACGTGACTTAACTGATAGCATCTTTTGACTGCATTGAATTAGATGTTTCAGTTTTCATACCGCCAAGGGACCGTAGACTTTAGCATGTGACAAAAATGTTCAAATGTGTGTGAAATATTATGGGACTTAGCTACGAAGGTCATCAGTCCTTAAGCTTACACACTAATTAACCTAAATTATCCTAAGGATAAACACACGCACCCATGCCCGAGGGAGGACTCGAACCTCCGCCGGGACCAGCCGCACAGTCCATGACTGCAGCGCCCTAGACCGCTCGGCTAATCCCGCGCGGCTTACCTTTAGCCATTCCTGAGAAAAAGTGGTCTGGACAGTTGGACAGACAGTCAGACAGACAGAGAGACAGAGACGGACCACGAAGTGATTCTATAACGACTCCGTTTTTACCAACTGATGTACATAGCCCTATAAAGTAAGTAAATTGCTTACCGTTGTAAAAGTACTCGCTGTAACTGTTAACACATTTATCCCACTTGCAACGTTACCAGACGGATTTTCCGTTGAGAAGTAGCTTCTCCAATCAGAATTCCATGCGAACAAACCAGTTGTTCCTTTATCTACTGTTGCTCGCATCTTTGGTAATTGGACTATCCACGGCTCTGTTAAAAAACAATAGCTCGATGTAGTCATAGAGCATCTAACTCGTTGCAAATAATAATCTGTAACTGTGATCTTGCAGTCAGACAGTCTGCGAATTGGGTAGAACTGTGAATAATTAAACAAAAATACTAAATAAAAGATAAATGAATAATTAACAAAGGGCTTGTGTTCTAAGGTAAGTAATTGACGTAGACGACACGAGAAAATTACGTTGAATAATTTTTCTTCAAGAAAATAAATATCAACTGAACAGAAATGGGTCAAATGATGACCATTTATAGCACAGACAGAAGTGTAAACTGAAACATGCAGTAAAGTTCTAAGAGCTGCAAGTAGCCATATCTAAGGGTGTCTTATACCCCAGCATTACCGGTGTACTGTCTGTCCTCCGGCTGAGCGAGCAACTGCTGTCCACATTCGATATCCAGCGATGCTGACCGTCTTTGTTCTTGGGCAGGGCCGTACCATTCACATTGCAGGACCCGACGCAGCGTGCCTTTCGGCCGCCGGATACTGTTCAGCTGCACAACAAGTTCACCTCAACTCAAGCCAATTCTAGTCTGCCGAACAACTCGCCTACGTGCGTGTAACGATACAGACTGTAACACATTTATCCCACTTGAGTTGTCTGACGGATATTCCGTTGAGCAGTAGGGTCTCTAACTAGCATTCCATGCGAGTAAACGAGTTGTTTCCTTAGCTTATGCTGCTCGCACCTTTGGTAATTGGACTATCCACGGTTCTCTTTAAAGAGTATAGCTCGATGTAGTCATAGGGTCGAAAATTTTTGAGGTTGCCAATGGAACGATGATTGTACCCAAGCATGCATCTCCGCATCCGAAACAAATTGACGCCCACGAATTCGTTTCCGCCGGCCTGAGTGGCCGAGCGGTTCTTGGCGCTCCACTCTGGAACCGCCTGACCGCTACGGTCGCAGGTTCGAATCCTGCCTCGGGCATGGATGTGCATGATGTCCTTAGGTTAGTTATGTTTAAGTAGCTCTAGGTTCTAGGGGACTGATGACCTCAGAAGTTAAGTACCACAGTGCTCAGAGCCATTTGAACAATACGTTTCCTCAAAAAATATGGAAATCGCATGGGAGAGGCCACTACTGTATGGAGGATGTGTAAAGGCTTCCCAGGCCGACATGTTGCCATGATTTTCGAGTACGCTGCAGAAGTTTCGATGGTAAACCTGTAATCGCCCCCCTCCTGCCTTTTTCCATCTCTTGTCCACATTAAACAACGCCCAGTCCAAGCAATTAATAAGGAAAGTCTTTTATGAAGATTTAAGAGGAGCAAAGATTACAATAAACTTTCAAGTTTACTTAGCTCGTCTTGCTGAGGTCGCTTCAGTTCTTCTTATCTAGGGGTCTGATTCTTGAAGCTGAAAATCTAACATCAGGTCCTCACGGTTGGTTTGAACTAAATAAAATGGAAGATTGTTGTTGCGGAATTTTTACGTAAATATATTTTCCGCAGAAACTTCCTGACAGATTAAAACTGTGTGCCGGACCGAGACTCGAAATCTGGACCTTTGCATTTCGCGGGAAAGTGCTCTACCAACTGAGATATACAAGCACAACTCACGACCCGTCCTCACAGCTTCAGTTCTGCCAGTACCTCGTCTCCTGCCAGGAAGTTTCATATCAGCGCACACTCCGCTGCAGAGTGAAATCTCATATTTTCCACTGATTTTCTCACATTTTAGCATGTCATAAAGTATTTTGATTTTCCACATTAACAAAGCTGAAATTACGTTGTTCGTACCTATTATATAAAAGTATGTCCGATCACATCAGAGGCAAGCTTAAGACTCTCACACTCTGCGGAAATAACAATATTCCTAAGGAATACAATTTTTCTTGACAAATGAATTCCTACTAGTTTTCGTTACATTCTTAATTTCGATTATTATTTCAGAAATTAATCGCGAAATAAACGTAGTAAACAGTACAGTAATTGTTAATAGAAATTTAAGTGTACAAATAATTCGTAATTTCAAATGATTCTAAAAGAAAATTGAAATGTACATTCAGAACTAGTACTGATCGATTATAACATCGAAACTAAAATATTTTATAAAGTAATTCCTTTTCATAAATTTTAGCTTCAGATATAACATACTGTGTATAAAATAATATGAAAGTTTTCAGAATAGCAACTGAGATAATACTGACCTGTCCAAAATTCGAAAAATAATACTGGTATCGACAACTACTATTGAGGCCGGCCGGAGTGGCCGTGCGGTTCTAGGCGCTACAGTCTGGAGCCGAGCGACCGCTACGGTCGCATGTTCGAATCCTGCCTCGGGCATGGATGTGTGTGATGTCCTTAGGTTAGTTAGATTTAATTAGTTCTAAGTTCTAGGCGACTGATGACCTCAGAAGTTAAGTCGCATGGTGCTCAGATCCATTTGAACCATTTGAACTACTATTGAGGAAAAGTAATGCTAGAGGAGTATGTCCCGTTGCAAGCCTTTCGCATCCTCCAACAGTCCAAATCTCTTCACATGCAATTTCCATCTTTCTGGAGCCTTGAAGAAAGACATTCTACATGAAATTTCCTGGCAGATTAAAACTGTGTGCTGGACCGAGACTCGAACTCGAGACCTTTGCCTTTCGCGGGCTAGTACTCTACCACCTGAGCTACCCAAGCACGATTCACGCCATCTCCTCACAGGTTTAGTTCTGCCGGTACCTCGTCTCCAACCTTCCAAACTTTAAAGAAACTCTCCTGCTAGTCTCGGTCCGGCACGCAGTTTTAATCTCCCAGGAAGTTTCATATCAGCACACACTGCGCTGCAGAGTGAAAATCTCATTCTGGAGACATTCTACATCTACATCTACATGGTTACTCTTCAATTCATACTTAAGTTCCTGGCAGAGGGTTCATTGAACCATTTTCATACTACTTCTCTATCATTTCACTCTCGAATGGCGGTTGGGAAAAAGGAACACCTAAATATTTCCGTTCGAGCTCTGATTTCTCTTATTTTATTATGATGATCATTTCTCTCTGCGTAGGTAGGTGTCAATAAAATATTTTCGCATTCGGAAGAGAAAGTTGGTGACCGAAAGTTCGTAAATAGATCTCACCGCAAAGAAAACCGCCTTTGTTTCAGTGACTGCCACCCCAACTCGCGTATCAAATCAGTGACACTCCCACCCCAATCGCATGATAACACGAAACGAGCTGCCCTTCTTTGCACTTTTTCGATGTCCTCTATCAATCCTACCTGGTAAGGATCCCACACCGCGCAACAATATTCCAGTAGAGGACGGACAAGTGTAACGTAGGCTGTCTCTTTAGTGGGTTTGTGCTGTGTACGTAGTTCCGCGTAGTCAGCGCATACACAACTTTCCCAATAGAGCGCGCCCCGCTAAGCACAACAGCGCAGGCGCAGCGCTCGTCCGCCTCCGCACTACGAGACGGCGCTGTCTTAGAGACGGACCAAATTCTGCTTTAGCCGATCCGCGTATAATACGTAACGCAGCCAATGAGATTGCTGCTAACGTAGAACCTTTTCTCCTCGCAGATCACACTCGCGCAGTGATACCTGAACGCGCGAGGTATTATAACGAGTGTACAGACGTCCGATTAGTCAGTCTGCATTAGTCTGCATCAGTCTGCATTAGTCTGTAGTCAAGTTTCAGTCTGCGCCTAATAAGATTATCATATTCTTGTACATAGCCATGAAGAGAAATGTATAGACACTTTGTCAAGTATCAGAGATATGTGAGAATAAGATTAACGTTCCAAGACCAAAGGAACTTCAGATTGTCAATTGTAAATAGCATCCAGAACCAAGTTAAGTTATTTTTATGCTTGTTATTATTTTAATAAATGTGTTTGAAAATTAATCAAGTTCTGTTTAAAGTTGGTCACCGTCAATCTGCTACTCTAAGCGTGCAAGTGCCATTTCTATCGTCTGACCTAACGGCAGAAGATAAACACACCACAATAAGACCACGAGACATATTGCTGACACTCGCCTACTTCGCTAGAATGACAATTCAAATAATCTGATGGTGTGTGTACCGAAGGTCTTACAGTACGCACACCACAGTTTGTCGCATCTTCTAAGTGTTCTGCCAACAAAGCGCAGTCTTTATTTCACCTTTCCCTCAATATTATCTGTGTGGTCTTTCCAATTTAAGTTGCTCGTAATTGTAATTCCAAGGTATTTAGTCTAATTGACAGCTCTTAGATTTGTGCGATTTAACGTATACCCAAAATTTATCGGATTACTTTTAGTACCCATGAGAATGACCTCGCACTTTTCTTTGTTTAGTGCTAGTTGCCACTTTTCGCACCATACAGAAATAAGTGGCGACCGACTTGCTTGAGACGGAGTGCTGAAGACCTAGGAATAATCATTGTTCCGTAGGCTACCGCGAACATTTCACGATGGCGACACCGACAGTCTTGTCACACAGGGGGAGAAATCTATTAACATGACGATTACTTTTGAAATAGTAAACAGTTAACTTACTTTTATTTCACCTATCTCGTTTTCAAATTCTAAAGGTGGCAGGGGTAAAATACAGGGAGTGAAAGGCTATTTACAATTTGTACAGAAAGCAGATGGCAGTTATAGGAGTCGAGGGACATGAAAGGGAAGCAGTGGTTGGGAAGGGAGTGATACAGGGTTGTAGCCTCTCCCCGATGTTATTCAATCTGTATATTGAGCAAGCACTAAAGAAAACAAAAGAAAAATTCGGAGTAGGGATTAAAATCCATGGAGAAGAAATAAAAACTTTGAGGTTCGCCGATAACATTGTAATTCTGTCCGAGACAGCAAAGGACTTGGAAGAGCAGTTGAACGGAATGGACAGTGTCTTGAAAGGAGGATATAAGTTGAACATCAACAAAAGCAAAACGAGGATAATGGAATGTGATCGAATTAAGTGGGGTTATGCTGAGGGAATTAGATTAGGAAATGAGACACTTAAAGTAGTAAAGGAGTTTTGCTATTTGGGGAGCAAAATAACTGATGATGGTCGAAGTAGAGAAGATATAAAAGGTTGACTGGCAATGGCAGCGAAAGCGTTTCTGAAGAAGAGAAATTTGTTAACATCGAGTATAGATTTAAGTGTCAGGAAGTCGTTTCTGAAAGTATTTGTATTCAGTGTAGCCATGTATGGAAGTGAAACATGGACGATAAATAGTTTGGACAAGAAGAGAATAGAAGCTTTCGAAATGTGGTGCTACAGAAGAATGCTGAAGATTAGATGGGTAGATCACATAACTAATGAGGAGGTATTGAATAGAATTGGGGAGTAGAGGCGTTTGTGGCACAACTTGACAAGAAGAAGGGACCGATTGGTAGGACATGTTCTGAGGCATCAAGGGATCACCAATTTAGTATTGGAGGGCAGCGTGGAGGGTAAACATCGTAGAGGGAGACCAAGAGATAAATACACTAAGCAGATTCGGAAGGATGTAGGCTGCAGTAAGTACTGGGAGTTGAAGAAGCTTGCACAGGATAGAGTAGCATGGAGAGCTGCATCAAACCAGTCTCAGTACTGAAGACCACAACAACAACAATCTCGTTTTCACTTGATTGTACCTCATAAACGGAAGAACATGTATAATTATTTTTGATTTAGTAGAATCATGGTTTGACGTTGTTGTTTTTGTTGAGCTTCTGTTGTGTTTTCCCGTGCTTTGGGTAAACCTACAATATTTTGTGAGCTTCAAGTTTCGCTCCTGCAGGTTGGTAGCCGGCGCTGCTCTGCAGAGGTCAAGAAGGGCGGATAACGACGCCGCAGCTTGGAGGACTCCTTGCCCGGCAACGACGCAGCGCAGACGCTGATGCCGACGCCGACGCAGGCCCGACGCCACGACGCTCTCTGGGGCGGCACGCGGCGCCTACGTAGCCGGTATGTGGCGCCGCTGCCGCCGCCGCCTAAACCTCGTTAAAAGCCCGCTCCGCCTCGGCCTGTGTGATGGCGGCGTGGAGATCGGGGGGGGGGGGGGGGGGGGGGGGGGCGGCGCTCTCTTCCGGACCAGGCCGTCTAGCCCGCTCACCTTCCTCATTACTCCGTGGTCCTGGAAAACAAGCGGTCGCTCTGCGTTCATTTGTCGAGTCCAAAGGCAGCGAACCTAAAGCTGACGACCTCTGTAGAGCCTAGATGTTTGTGATCCGTTATAGCTTTCGTGTATTGAATACTCTCACTCGTAGCATAATTTGTGCTATCGGTTGTGCTGTGTCTGCAGTGTGTATCGTAATTATAAATATAAGGGGTATCAAAAAGATTCATCTGCTTAAAAAAATCATTACTGTTACATTACTGGCCATTAAAATTGCTACACCATGAAGATGACGCGCTACAGACGCGAAATTTAACCGACAGGAAGAAGATGCTGTGATATGCAAATGATTAGCTTTTCAGAGCATTCACACAAGGTTGGCGCCGGTGGCGACACATACAACGTACTGTCATGAGGAAAGTTTACAACTGATTTATCATACACAAACAGCAGTTTACCGGCGTTGCCTCGTAAAACGTTGTTGTGATGCCTTGTGTAAGGAGGAGAAATGCGTACCATCACGTTTCCGACTTTGATAAAGGTCGAATTGTAGCTTATCGCCATTGCGGTTTATCGTATCGCGACACTGCTGCTCGCGTTGGTCGAGATCCAATGACTGTTAGCAGAATATGGAATCGGTGGGTTCAGGAGGGTAATACGGAACGCCGTGGTGGATCCCACCAGCCTCGTATCACTAGCAGTCGAGATGACAGGCATCTTATCCGCATGGCTGTAAAGGATCGTGCAGCCACGTCTCGATCTCTGAGTCAACAGATGGGGACGTTTGCAAGACAACAATCATCTGCACGAACAGTTCGACGACGTTTGCAACAGCGTGGACTATCAGCTCGGAGACCATGGCTGCGGTTACCCATGATGCTGCTTCACAGACAGGGGCGCCTGCAATGGTGTACTCAACGACGAACCTGGGTGCACAACTAGCAAATCGTAATTTTTTCGGATGAATTCAGGTTCTGTTTGCAGTATCATGATTGTCGCATCTGTGTTTGGCGACATCGCGGTGAACGCACATTGGAAGCGTGTACTCGCCATCGCCATACGGGCGTATCACCCGGCGTGATGGTTTGGGGTGCCATTTGTTACACGTCTCGGTCACCTATTGTTCGCATTGACGGCACTTTGAGCAGTGGACGTTACATTTCAGATGTGTTACGACCCGTGGCTCTACCCTTCGTTCGATCCCTGCGAAACCCTACATTTTACGAGGATAATGTACGACCGCATGTTGCAGGTCCTGTACGGGTCTGTCTGGATAGAAAAAATGTTCGACTGCTGCTCTGGCCAGCACTTTCTCCAGATCTCTCACCAATTGAAAACGTCTGATGAATGGTGGCCTAGCAACTGGCTCGTGACAATACGCCAGTCACTACTCTTGGTGAACTGTGGTATCGTGTTAAAGCTGCACGGGCAGCTGTACCTGTACACGCCGTCCAAGCTCTGTTTGACTCAATGCCCAGGCGTATCAAGGCCGTTATTACGGACAGAGGTGGTTGTTCTGGGCTATTGATTTTCAGGATCTATGCACCGAAATTGCTTGAAAATGTAATCACTTGCCAGTTCTAGTATAATATATTTGTCCAATGAATACCCGTTTATCATCTGCATTTCTTCTTGGTGTAGCAATTGTAATGGCCAGTAGGATATGTTATTCGAGATATGTGCGTAAGCAATATACTGTTGGAAAGAGCACACTCTAGAGTTTTACATGGTTCCCGCTAGATAGCAGAAGTGTGCGTCCACTTCTGTTCTAGTAACAATGGTGTCGGGACAACAGAAAGCATATTGTGTTCTATGTTTTGCGCAGTGCTTGTGACTAATAACTCTTCAGTGTGGCTTTTGTAATGGGTATGATGTGTATCCTCGCGCAGCACAGACCATTAGAATTCCGAGAAACAGGTTGTTTGTGTAAAGGCAAATCGCCTGGCCGTCCCCGACTGTCTGACACAGATGTCGAACGCAGACGCCATTGTTTCACAAGGAGTCCTCAGAAATGCGTTCGCCGTACAGCTCGGGAGCTCAACATGGCCCCGATGTCCGTCCAGCACGTGTTGCGCCGACGTTTATACACGAAACCATACAAAATTGAGCTACTGTGAGATCTTCGTGAAGGTGCCAAGCAACAAAGTGTGGAGTTATGTAATTTCGTTCTTGTCAAGATGAGGGTGACAGTTTTCTTCCACGCTTACTATTTAGTGACGAGGCAACATTCAATTTAAATGGAAAGGCGAACCGTCGCAATGTGAGAATATGGGGTGCGGAATATGAAGTTGTACAACATGAGAGGGACTGTCCAATACTTAATGTGTTTTGTGCAGTTTCAAGGGAAAAGGTGTATGGTCTGTTTTTCTTTGCCGAGAACAGTTACAGGAAGTACCTATCTTTATATGTTTGAGAACCTTCTTTTCCCACAGTTCGAACGACTTTATTTAGCAACAGGTTGGGACACCGCCACAATGACACCTAGAAGTGAGGGGAATTTTTAAATCAAAGGATTACTGAACGATGGAGCAAATGATTGAGCCTTATATTACTGGCCTCCAAGGACACCGGAGTTGACTGTACATGACTATTTCTTGAGGGGGTTTATAAAAGACTCTGTTTATGTGCCTCCATCACCAACTACAAAGAATGAACTGAGACGTCGAATAACAGAATCTGTGACTCAAGACATGCTCGCTGCAGTGCGTTTGAATACTGCATTGACATATGCTGTGCATCTCAAAGGGGGAATACTGAATGCCTGTGAAACGGTATAAAAAAAAAAAGTTTTGAGTTTCCTGTTCATCAGAAAACAAAAGTCATTGTGTATGTTTATTAGTTTCAGAAGTATTGACGTGTCAAATCGGATGGTTCTTCTTGACACACCCTGTACTTTCTGTAGGAGATGTTGGGCATCTTTTACGAATTTTAACAATCGTATCATACAATACAGAGCGGTAGCAATATATTTTTTTATTTTTTTACTTTTGACTGTCGATTTCGGTCAGTTTCAGACCATTCAAGTCTCATCTGTGTCAAAGGATAACAGACTATTCATAAGGTGTGCAGCTGTTGCATCATAAAAGATTATTCATATCTACATTATACATGCATTATGAACAGAATGTGCATTATGAGTACAGAATATGGTTTGGGAGTAAATGGAAGAAAGACGAAAGTAATGAGAAGTAGTAGAAATAAGAACAGTGAGAAACATTACATCAGGTTTGATGGTCACGAAGTAGATGAAGTTAAGGAGTTCTGCTACATAGGCAGCAAAATAACCAATGAAGGACGGAGTAAGGAGGACATCAAAAGCGGACTAGCAATGCCACAAAGGGCATTCGTGGTCAAGAGAAGTCTACTAGTATCAAACGTAGGCCTTAATCTGCGGAAGCATTTTCTAAGAATGTACGTCTGGAGCACAGCATTGCATGGTAGTGAAACATGGACTGTGGGGAAACCGAAACATAAGAGAATGGAAGCTCTTGAGATGTGGTGCTACAGACGAATGTTGAAAATTAGGTGGACTGATAAGGTACGGAATGAGGAGGTTCTGCGCAGAATCCGAGAGGAAATGAATTTGTAGAAAACGCTGATAAGGAGAAGAGACAGGATGATAGGACATCTGTTAAGACATGAGAGAATGACTTCCACGGTACTAGAGGGAGCTGTAGAAGGCAAAAACTATAGAGGATGAGAGAGGCTGGAATACATTCAGCAAATAATTGAGCATGTAGGTTGCAAGTGCTACTCTGAGATGAAGAGGTTGGCACAGGAAAGGATCTCATGGAGGGCCACAACAAACCAGTCAGAATACTGATGACCCAAAACAAAAATAGAAGAAAATGAACAGAATGCCACATAATTATACACAATCAGAAGTACCTGGACACAGAGTAATGGACACTAATATGTGGTGTCTCTATCCTCCGTCTTTATGATAGCTTAAACTCCTCTGGGGACACTTCCAGTGAGGTGTCTGAATGTCTGTCGTCGAATGGCAGCCACTTCTCCCTCAAGAGCCGAAACCAGATTAGGTAGTCATGCTGGAAGCTGGGGTCTAACTCATCCTGAAGTTGCTCCATTGTGTTCAGGTACGGACTCTAGACTTGTGGAGGAATGGCAGTCACTTCTTCCTAGAGAGCGTAACTCTGAGTTGGTAGTAATGTTGGACGCTGGGGTCTAACTCATCCTGACGTTTTTCCACTGGGTTCAGGTACGGACTCTGGGCAGCCCAGTCCATTTCAGGAATATCACCGTCCACAAACCATTGCCTCACAGATACTGCTTTATGACAGGGTGCCTTGTCATGCTAATCGTCGTCTTAGAAATATTTCTATTTTGTACTCAGTACACAATGCTGTAAAATGTGTTTGTATCCTTCCTCATTTACCGTTTCTTTAAGTGCAATAATGGTCCCACACTCTAACCACTAAAAACACACCTTTTCCATAACACCACTTCCTCCGTTCTTCAGTGTTGGCACGGTCCGCGATGACAGCTAATGTTCTTCAGGCAGTCGCTGAAATCCATCCATCGGATTCATAAGTTACAACGTGATTCAGCACTCCAAAAGCCGGCCGCGGTGGACGAGCTGTTATAGGCGCTTCAGTCCGGAACCACGCGGCTGCTACGGTCGCAGGTTCGAATCCTGCCTCGGGCATGGATGTGTGTGGTGTCCTTAGGTTAGTTAGGTTTAAGTAGTTCCAAGTCTAGGGGACTAATGACCTCAGATGTTAAGTCTCATAGTGCTTACAGCCATTTGAACCATTTTTGAACCACTCCAAATAATTAGTTTCCAGTCATCCACTGTCCAGTGCCGTCGCTCTTTACTCCACCTCAAGGGCCGCTTAGCATTGATTACAGAAATGTATGGTTTAGAAGCTGATCGCTCATTCTACCCCATTCTTTTTAACTCCCTACTCACAATTAGTGTGTTAGCTGGTCTGCGGGTAGCACTTAGAAACCGACTGATTTCTTCCGCTGACTTAATGTGATTTTATTACAACCACCATCTGCAATGCTAGACTATCTATCAGTAAATGAAGTCTGCCTAATTTCGTTCTAGCTGTTATCATTCCTTCACGGTTCTGCTTCACACTCACATAACCAACAGTGGACTTCAGCAGCTATCGAACGGTTGAAATGTTCCCCCATGTATTTGCTGCTCAAGTGACATCCAGTGACTACTGTACGTCCCAACTCTACTGACAACACAATACTCCCCGCCACCTTGAACACTGGTGGATTCGACTCTCGCGTCTTCTAGTGGTCGATTTCGCATTACTTTTGAAAAGATAGTGTAGATAGTGTATAAAACTTAGAAAACTTGTTCAACTGCGTATGCAACAACCACGAGGGTCGTTCAATAAGTAACGCCACACTTTTTTTTAAAAAAAGTCATTAATATACACAGACAAATGTCCTTGTTGGTGCTACACATTTGATGTTTGTTTTATGCGCCGGTGAAGTTTCGAACCGTTCTGGCAGATGGCAGAGCCGTATTACACCGTCAAAATGGCGTCTACATACGACCCACGTTACAATAAGCGTGCTGTTATTGAATTATTGTATGAAGAAGAAGAAACCGTGGTGGACATCTGTAAAAGTGCGTGTGCAGCGTATGGTGATGCTGCAGTTAATAGGAGAACAGTTGGGCGAGGGACAAAGAAAGTTACAGCCTCAGGAAATGCAGAAGCAGAGCTACATGATCAACCACGCACATCTTTGACATCATTGCCTCATCCCCCTACAGTCCAGACCTGGCCCCCTCGAACTTCCATCTCTTTGGGCTGCTTAAAGATTTTCTACGGGGAACACACTTCAAGATGAAGAAAGTTTCAGTGATGCAGTGAAAACATGGCTACGCCCACAGTGGAAGAGCTTTTACCTGCAGGGAATACATGCTCTTCCACAACATTGGCATACGGCCATGCGATGGAGACTACGCAGAAAAATAGGACGTGGACACGAAACGTTGATGTATATTATCACCAAATTCTGACACAAATATGTTCTGAGAAAAAAATGTGAGGCATAAATGTTCTATGACTCTACAATGTTTGTTGTACCCAATGTATTTTTTACGTAAAAATAAAAGTGCCAGAAACAACCGTCAGTACCTGCTACTGCAGCTATTATCTAAAGGTCTAAGCTAGAGTCACAAAGACATTTCAAACTGTTAAACTTAAAAATTCCTCGCTGTCTATTTACGGCATGGGACAATACACAGAAACAAAAATTTCACTACAAATTAAACAATCAGGGTACAAAGTTGTCAATATGTTTACATAAGATAAATTTTAAATCAGAGTGAAGATTTGTTACTGTCGATTTTTTTTAACAACGGACGACCGAGGAAACATCTTCAACAGGTGCGACTGTACGTTAAACTATGGCTTACAAAGTGCTGAATCGGTGTTCTACTTCTTGCTTAAGTACGATATGGTTGAAGATGGAGTCTAGTTAGATGACTTGATCGTTTGCAGCCATGTTACCTGTCTTCACAGCTTGCACAGTGTGCCACATTCAGCACAGTAATTAAATATGTCGAACCCCAGGTTCTATGCAGGCACGACATCGTCGTGCAAAGTTCCAATAAAACCAATGTTATTGTAGTGAGACTATTTTTACAAGCGAAAATCATATTTCTCGACAGGTGCAACGTGAGCTGGGGTTTCATTATGATGCAAACATTTACGTCACAAGGATCAAGGGAGATAGCTCCCGAGAATGTGAAACATAGTCCTCTCAGAAATACAGCGTGCATTGGTAGAGTTAAACGAAAACGAAACAGATATGAGCCTATTAGCCAGTCATTGACTACTCCACCCACAAGTTCACTGCAAATCTGTGTTCATGAGTCTAGGCAACTGCACCGGCTCTTTTATCAACAGTATGTAAACGCACTGGTCAAAAAATTAATCACGTCGAGGAGAGACTGTGTTAATAATGTATAATACCGCCTCTAGTAATTAATATACAGTCGTCTTCTCAACCACCTGACAACAAATAAATATGTTATCCAAGTCACAATTCGCTTTTCTGAGGGTTTCCGGTAGTGAGAAGGCTACCTACACGTACAGTGAGAATGTACTTAATTCATTAGAGAATAAATTAGAGGCTACTGGTATATTTTGTGATCATTTGATTGAGTAAATCACAATTTCGTTTTAAGTAAATTAGAATATTACGGTCTAACAGGAAATGCTGCAAAATGGTTCAAATCCTATACCTCTGACAGAAAACCTAAGATGTCAATAGGACAAAGACACATATTAAGCTATCAGGCATCGTACAACGGTGAACCAGTACTGTGTGGTGTCCCCCAAGGTTCCGTTTTAGGGCCCTTACTTATTCTTATGTATATCAATGGTCTTTCATCAGTAAAATTATCAGATGTAAAGTTTGTTTTGTCTGCAGATCATACAAACGTTGCAGTGAACAGTAAATCAAGTGAGCAGTGAGATCCCCCTACTACACCCAGAGGACAGGATAGATAGTTTGATTTGTGGTAAGGGGTCAAAATAAGTCGCTGCCAGTTGCACTAGAACATATTACTTTATTCATTTCAAAAAAAATTACAAGAGTAAAGAAAACATTAAAAACAGAGCAAGCCAAACATTAATTTTAGAACTTAATTCCCGGCTAAATGCGCCATTCAATCTCATGCCTCAAGGGCAAAAAAACTTTAATTTTAAACCGGCTGAAGGCCAATCACTTAAGACTCAAAAACAAAAATTTGTATTTTAAAACATTTCTCTAAATTAGGCTGAAGGCCCAAACAATCTCACGCCTTAAGGGCAAAACAACTCTAATTTCAAGTCGGCTAGAAGCCATACAAAAACAAACAACAAGGACAAATAAGAAAAGACAGCACATCAAACGGCGCTCAGAAGTTTCCAAGGGTCGGCCTGGAATTCAAACACTAGCGGTCCCTTAGGTGAGTCAGGCAGTCGGCCCAAAAATTCTCAATCTGACGGCAACCCAACCGACAGTCAACGGACCGAGCGACAGTATAACTTCTGCTCCACCCGAGCAGTACACAACAGGAAGTTCAATGGAACAACACAGAAGGTATCGGCGCCCACAACGAATTACACATTCAGCTATCAAACTACACGCCATGCTGGACAGCAACAGCACGACGAGGAAAATACACTGCCTGAATTTACGTCAACGGCCAGGGTAGGTAACCGGAACGTCAATGGCCACAAGGCAAAAGATTCTGCTCGTGCACTTCAATTCAAAATAATCAAGTTAAGTTAAACTCCACAGGAGGGCGGCTAGAATTTCGCCAACTTGAAAACACACGTTGTTGCTCACAGGGATGTCCCAACAGCCCACAACGAAATTCAAACGACACAGTGTGATGAGTTGGGGCTGGCTGTTAGATTAAGTAAAGACTCAACTTTCGTGTCCGGGATCGGTGAGCCACGGACCGCGTTGCAATGGGAACAGCACCTCACACTCCAACAGCGCGTGGACGCCGCCAGTGAGCCCGGCGAGACACGCGCCATAGAGACTTCCTCGCTGCTCCACGCCAACCAACCAACTGCCAGCCACGGAAACGGTGAAAGGACCAGATATACGTCTGCCGATGAGACGACCAACCGAACGACCAACCAACGGTCGTTTCGCTCCAATCTCCCTCTGTTGGACAGTTCATGTGTGTCGTCAGCGGTCGGCGAGCACTGGCTGTCGGCGCCTCACAGGCGCTCCGTCCCCAACTTCACTGCTGCTGCGTTCCGACTGCACTGCTGGTCCATCTCCAACTGACTAGTCAGACGCACGACGACCCGGAAATACTATCAGTCGCTCAAGAGATGATACGACAGTGCGCTTATCGATACGTGCTCCTGCTGCCGCTCACGGGCAAGTTAGGCTGGGAGTTAGTGACGCTAGTAAATAGAATAAGAAAACGAGGTGGCAGTACAGTAATAGAACATGACAAACAATAAATGGTATCAACACGAGCCTTGCATGGCTCGCCAAGTATAGTCACAGAAAGGTCGGCTACTGAAATTTTCATGGGCCCTAATAAATGGTTCCTTCTCAGTTCCCTGTTATTAAACCTTGAAGAAACATACTATATGCAGTTCAGAAATTGAAAAATGTTTCCTTTCAGTATATACCTAAAATGTGACAACAACCATGCAGAAGCAGTTGACTGTGTAAATGCTTGGTATTACAGGTTGATAATAAATTCAGCTTGGAGAAACATACCACAGAAGTGCTGAGGCCCCTATACAAATTTCTACTTAATAAGCGAATTTTGCCGGACTTGGATGATACAAAAGAGAAAGGTAGCTAGCTAGCTATTACTTCCATTACATAAACCGAGCGAGGTGGTGCAGTGGTTAGCACACTGGACTCGCATTCGGGAGGATGTCGGTTCAATCCCGCGTCCGGCCATCCTGATTTAGGTTTTCCGTGACTTCCCTAAATCGCTCCAGCAAATGCCGGGATGGCTCCTTTGGATGGGCACGGCCGACTTCCTTTCCCGTCCTTCTCTTATCCGATGAGACCGATGACCTTGCTGTTTGGTCTCTTCCCCCAAACAATCCAATCCATTCCATGATGTCATATTGGATTATTTTGTGGGGTAACTAGTCGTCAATCCAAGATGAAATTTTTTGAGCCTGAAAACGTGATTACGTGTTATTTGTAGCGTGAACACAACAACGTTCTGCAGAGGGCTGTTTAAGGAACTGGAGATACTAACTACTGCTTCCCAATATATTTACTCCTTAATGAAATTTGCCATTAAAATATCCTTTTTTCAAACCAATAGCTCAGTCCATGGAATAAGTACTAGAAATAAGAATAACTTTCACAACGTTTTAGAGTCACTTACTTTGCTTCAGAAAGGTGTCTACTATTAAGCAATACACGTTTTCAAAAACGTGATATTAGCCATAGAAAGTTTAACTAATATTAAGGTTCAGTTTGAGAAGAGTCTAAAGGATTTGTTGGTGGCCAACTCCTTGTATTCTACTGGTCAATTTTTTAGCAGAACCGATCGATGTGTGTATGTTATGAATAATATCACATTATATGAATACTGCGTACTATCTGACTTCTGTACAAATTTTGTGCAGTAATGTGATAATTGTGAACAAGTGCAGCAAAATGTTTTTTTATTTTAATTTTTTACTTGATGATGCGTGGCTACAGTAGGCTAAGAATTATCATAGGCACCTAGGTGTACTGAACATTAACTACCTCGAGACATGTTGTATATCCTTTTAAATTTAAATCTGCTTAAGATTCTTTTGAGCGGTTCTACATCCACAAGGCAATTTCGTTATGTCTGTTCTTATTTTGTAAATATTTATCATGCGTTCTTGTTTTCTGACATGTACCACATTCCAGAGGAAATCCTCACTATGGATTAGTTGGAACGTAAAGTACATCTAATCTAACCCAATCTAATCTAGCGTTGACAAAGGCCTCAATTCACCGAGAAGGACAGTCCACAAGTTCTTTCAGTTGTGCCACAGTGTGGTGATTCCTTTATCTTTTGCTTAGAATCCGTGCGACTACCAAACTGCAGTGAGTACCCATATAGATGTAGGTCTAGATTTTTAGTGCCTTGTTCCAAATAGTCCCAGACTCTTTCTGCGAGATTAAAACTGTCTGATTTACGGACCATTCAAGATGGGTTAGGATGCCTGAGTGTTCGTCAAACCAAGGATGTATATGTGCAGTCATGTGAACCTAGCTGTTGTTAGCTTGAAACATGGAAGTGTCCATAGTATAAACATCATGAAGATGTAGTAGAATGGATGACACTTGTTTGGCTCAAGCATCATTTGATAAAAAGCCAACATTTTGACTCTTCGAGCCAGTTCCACATCAGCTACTGTCCAATTTTTGTGTTATTTGGCGTACTAAAGGTCTCGCGTGGCGCAATGAACTATGGCTTTTTGTGAGGCAGTCGACTTCAAATGTTAGTTTCATGCAGTTACGTTCCAGATGTTCGCTTGCTAACTGGCTGCATTGGTCGTTCACTCACTGACAGCGGCAATACCTGTCGGGTGTGTAACGGATTGTCATTAACAAGGCACGTCACCCATCTCCGGATACTGTCGGTTATGGTCTTCTTACGACCGCTGTTCCTACGCCGTCGTATATGGCTGCGAGGGGTACACCATTCCTTGTAGACACGTTGCACGGTCTGCGTTGATGTACCAACAGACTGTGCCTCTCATTCGTGGTATGGTCATGGACATGTCCAGATATCATAGCTCCTGTCTATCACTAACCCATCATAAAGCGCTCGTTCCATACAACCTACAAGCATCTGTACACCACTTGACTGCTGTGATTTATGTCAGCGTTGGAAAGTGATACGAATTCATGGTATCAGTTTTCGCACCATCTGCAGCGCACGAAATCGACTAGTACACTCATTTAAGTTGACTAGTACTTTGTCCGGCGAAGTTACGTGGAAACTGCGGCTACTGAGCTTTCCGTATCTGGTGCTCAATGCTTTTTGCGAAGTATATACACAGGAGAGTGAATACTGGCAATACAAAGCTTTAGCATCTATTGACCCGATGTGCAATCGAAGATGGCGAATAATTTGTTTACCTTATGCTGAAAGAAAACGTTTTGAAGACTACCATACATTCCTGACACAAATTCGTACAATGACAACAAAATTCTGTAAAAATTAAAATCACTAGTTCAAGTGAGCTACTTTCTAGGTGACCGATGACTTTTTTTCTCTATGCGATTTTTTATGTTACTTTTCTTACTACATTGGTTTTTATCATAGTTTTATCAGGACATTTTTTTGTCTGTCTGTTTATTCGGCACAAATTTCGTAATTGATTTTAAACTAACTATCCTATGAGCTAGAGTCTTGAAATTTTAAAAATGTCTCAGAAGTGGATGACAATGCAATATTAACCTGTTCTCTTGTCACGTTTTAAATAGGACTAAAAAGCTAAAAAGTATAAAATAATTTCTTCTAGCCTCGTAAAGATTTCTAAGCCTATAAAGATATCCTCAAAATTTGTGTTTGGTACTTTTAATAGCCACGAAAATACTTGAAACATTTGAAACGAAAAATGTGGGGTGCATTCAATTGATAATACTAAGGAGGTAAACCATTCACATTCCACTTTTATGTTGTACGCAACCCATATATTTCGTTTCGAATCTTCCAAGTATTTTTCTACTTATTAAAAATCACTATCACAGAGGATTATCTGTATATGGTGAAGTATACGTATGGGTCAAGGAGAAATTACTTCATACCTTTTTTCTGATTTAAAAATGTAGTATATAAACTGATTTTTATTTAAATAATTTTATTTTACTTTGTCATAACATTAGTACTTAACATCCAAATCACTTTTTCGTGCATTTTACATTAAAATAAAAGTTTTATAGTTGGCAACCTTTGTTTATTTCTCAGGTCGTATTAACTATTGTTCTTCAGTTGTTTCTAATGTTTTTATTATTAAGAGCAGTACTCTCAGCAGGCTCGATTACAGAACTGCTAGTTCCCAATATATATATATATATATTCCTTAATGAAAATTATCGCAAATAAGAGAATTAAATACATTCTAAAGCGGTTTTGAAAAAGACTTGTAGTTACTTATTTCGGTCCAGAAAGTTGTCCGTTACTCAGAAACACAAACTTCTCATTCACTTGCTTGTAGCAGTAAAACGTTGAACTGCTAATAAAGTTCAGTTTAAGAAGAGCCAGCATGGTTTATTGTTGGCCAACTCCCTCTATTCTGCTGACGAATTTCTAAACAGAAGCGAGTGAAATATGCTGTTAATAATATCAAATACCTTCAGCGCTATGTAGCGTCTGATTTCTGGACATCTTCAGTGATGTAATACGATCATTGTAAGTTAAGTGTAGGAAAATGATTTTCTCTTTGTTGGTATGTGGCTACAGCAGCCAAAGTAGCATCAAATGGACCTTGGTGTACTGCGTATTTACCTGTTTCGTGAGTAGTTTGTTATTACCGATTAAATAAAAATATGTTCACAATTTTTCTTATCCCACATCCATAAGAATCATTTCAATTATGATCTGTGGAAGAGGCAATAGGCTATCTCTTTTACTTTTACGAATGTATTCTTATTTTATGACAGATTCGCCATGCTTGAGGATCTGCTCACTATAGAAATACATCTGGTTAGAAGCTAACCTAATCTTAAGCAGCAAGTACCACAAGGAAAAATAAAAAGTAAAAAAACGGAAACCTATAACCCGGGGGTCTCCCCTACGTTACAAATGTCCTCATTTTAGCGTATATCCTTCGACTTTGTGGTTTCCAGACTACGATATCATATCCAAAATTGGTGTATGTTTCCGCAGTCTCTGGAGGTTTGGTAACAACTATAAAAAAATCCTTCGTAGAGGTACCGATGATGTCTTCCACGTGAATTTCTCGGCTTGCCTGCAGATGTGGCGGGGCTGAGTGCTTACTAGCGGTAGTTGGGAATGCTTCTAGAATCTGCCCCGCCACGGGCGGTTTTCTCCGCCGGCGCCGCACCGGCAAGCACTTCGCACCCATCTGCCGCCGCTAGCGCTGCGGTTGTTCCTGAGTAGAGGAGTGGCTGCGGCAAGGGATCCCACTTTCAAGGCGAGCGCTGCCTTCAGTTCACACTTGCCACAGGTCTCCCGCCGTCATTCAGAGACCCACGTCGCAGACGCAGACCACATGCCAATATAATTTCGTGCCTTGACACATTAAATGAAGACGCTGCCTGGGGCTTCCACGTCGAGCCAGGTGGTGCGGTGGTTAACCGCAATGGGCTTACATTCGGGAGCTGCTGCGCTGGAATCTCTGTCTGGCCATCATATTTTTTTTCGTCGGTTGCCTTAATCGCTTAAGGTTTATGCCAGATCTATGCTGTGTACTTCCACTAACGCCTTCGTTGATGGTTGGTTGAATCATAATTTTCCTTCCTATCTAAATATGCAAAAAATCCGGCACAGGTTTCATGATTTTTTCTTTATTACTAATTTCGGACAACAGACAAGAGCATAATGAGATGTTCATGGCCCAGATGGTAAAACGTGCAATGTTTAAGGGTCCTTTAAACCACCATCTACAGTAGGACTGACGAAAACGGCATTTCGTCTCTACTAGTCTATATTCCATGTTACTCTTAAGGTTGAAACTCTGGAAAATCTTCTGATCTTTTATCTGGTGTTTACTTGTTGTCTTTATGAACACAGTCGCAGGTGCTAGTAAAAGATGTCAATGCGTGTCAAGAAAAGGCACCTACAGTACGGGAGGCGCTCAGTAAGTAATGCAATACATTTTTTCCTGTGCCAGTTTCGGTTGAAAAGAAATGCCGAAATTGTTGTGGGATATCTTGGAATGTTCCCTCTTCAGCCCCTATAGTTTCATGAAGTAGCCTTCAAAGTGATGTCTGTAGTGGAGGGGCATACCAGGCAGAGAGCTGTCAGTGAGTTTCTTTTGCCCGAAAACCAGAGGGTAGTAGATATTCCAAGGCGCTTGCAGAATGTCAACGGAGACCTGAAGTGAACAAAACCACAGTGAGTCGTTGGGCGAGGGGTCGGTCATCAACAAAACAAGGTGGCGCGAAACAGTGCGATCTCCCGCGTCTTGGCCGGCAATCCGGAAATAGAAAAAAAAAAGACTCTATCGTGTTCGTCGCCACAAAAATGCAAACGAACTTCTCCTTCTCCACGAAAACGCAAGGTATCGCTCAAGTCTACGCACTCGGGAGGAACTCATAAAACTTCATCGAGCTCTTCTTCGTCATCCACCCTACAGAGCGGATCTTGCAACTTCGACTTCCATGTGTTTGGTCTAATGATGGCTGCACTTCGCGGGAAGCAGTACGTGAATGATGGGAAGGATATGGATGAAGCAGGTCGTTGGCTCCGAAGTGGTAGCTTAGGGGCATACAGGCCCTTCCAGTAATGTGCTGTAACGTAATCGCATTGAACGGAGATTATGTTGAAAAATAGGGTTGTGCAGGCAAAAGAGTGAGGAATAATATGGTGCATTGGAATTCTGAATAAAACCAATCTGCTTATGGAATAAAAATTTGTTGAATGTAAACGTAGGTTTCCGCGGCCACTGTCACAGTCAATAAAATTCTTATGGGCTTGGGACCGCATTGTCAACAATAAAATTCCGACGTTTTGGCGACTACTGCAAGACGTCTTCCTTAAGGTGTATTGCTAACTGCTGAATGGACACTAGTTTGATTACTTATATGCTGTGGAGGAGTGCTGTCATTGGATATGGGGGTTAGAAGGAAGGGTATTAAGTGTTCTTTTACGGGTTTTGCATTGCGTGTTGTCATTGGCGGAAATAGGTGTTTTCCATTGGAACTTCCTTTATTGCTTGCCGTTGGTGGAAATCGGTGAATAGGAAACTGAGCGGCTACTGCAGCGCAGCGCTGTTTGGACAGTTAGTAGTATTGACTAGGGCGCGTCAGCACTCTGTGTACCTCCGCCACTGTCACCAACCGCGCGGCTGTTGCGTAGCGAGAGCTGTCCTTCCGCAAAGCTGTCACTGCTGGCAACGAAGACGCTGTGAGTCGCTACCTGTCTTCTCTATTCATGTTTTGAGGTCGCTTGGCTGTTTCTATAGCCTCTGATCTTTCTCCTCAAGCTAAACGGCCGTTTCGCCAGGACGCGGGCCTCTCTAAATTCGATCTTCTTACTGCACTCTTCCATATTGTTCTGCCATCGCTGATTTGTTGTATTGTTTGAGACGGACATATCTCTCGTGTTCAGATAACCTTGTGCTTATTGGACGCGCAGTCTCAGCAACATACACCAGTCCATATTCGCACCCAATTTCATAAACTTCCGCGGCATGTTTGTCAGTTGTATCTTTCGTCGAGCCCAGAACGTCTTTTATTTTGTTGCTGCTACGAAAAATCGGCTTAATACCTGCCCGACGGGGAATTTTGTCCAGACGTTTGCAGGTTTTATGCCGATTTTTCGTAGCAACAATTTTATGGTTGACATTGCGGTCCCAAACTCAGATAAATTTTATTGCCCAAAAATTTGTTGCATTACTTACTGAACGTCCCTGAATAACTCCGCACACATAACAATACTTTCGAAAAAAGAAAACTGAGTTTTTTTGGGAAGTCAGATACTTGCAGCTTGGAGAAAACGCACGGCCTATACCAAGATAGAGACAAGAGGAAGGCGCCATAAATATGCTGATATTATGTGCAGGACTAAAATGCAATTTAAATAGAGAAGTACGCAGTACAGAATTCCATTTGTTGAGGCTACTGAATCAGTGGAGAATTATATGAATTACGTCACACCACTGACGGAAACAGGAAGCTAAAACAACCACCGAGATAGAGGCAAATACCTGCTGGTAAATCCTTCGAGGTGTGTGGGTGTGTTTCATGAAACTTTTCTGTTCGTCACGTTTCGTCCAGAGCTGCACTGAACATCTTCACACGTGCTCGTGGCTCCGCTGAGTCTTCGAGAATTGCGGAACGACGATCACGTATGAAGATCTCCGGCGCAGCGCTGCGCAAAACGCTACGAACTGAGAAGTATCATGTGCGACAACCACACAACCCGAAAGATTTAGCGGCAGCTAAGGCATCCGCTCGCGAAAGCCTTCATTGTATAGTCAGAGGCCACTGCGTTAGGAAGCCAAGCAGCCAGACACCACAGCAATTAACACTAAAATTTGAAGATTAAAAGTGAATTCTGCGCATCGGCTCTGCTTTAAAGGAAAGTTTTCTGTAATCTGTAGTTCACGCTAAACGCAAGTGAACTTTGGGAATATATTACATATTATTTTTTCTGACTAATAACAACGAAGAAACAGTAAGCTTCTAACTAAACCGGCTATACGCCAGTATCTAAAGCCCCACTCAACGAAGACCAGAAAATATCGACCAGAGGAAAAAGTCGTGTAGTCTCAAATTTTTTCACAGTGTTAGTAGGGAGTGTCATGAAAAAACATTCTAAAAATCCTGACCGGTGGCGTGCGAGCGTTGGGTAGGGATGGCGGATCGTTTGAAAGTCACTTCTTATGTTTCTCTCGAATAACTCCAAGACCACTGCTCCTAGTGAAAATGTGTCGTAGGACAAAACTAAACTACATAAAATTTCCGAAGAGAAAATTCCTACTATTTTATTCTCTAGGACTAATAGTTTATGGCGTTGCAGTGGATGGTAAAATCGCAGATTATTAAAAATATTGTTTTAACTTTATAAAATTAATGTTTATCTTTAAATGAAGTGGGTTAAAAATAAATATTAAATGTTCGCACCGCATCTAAGTACAGTAGAGTAGTATTAATGGATAAATTGTGTTCTGGGGTGTATTACTGTGAAGAGGGGGGGGGGGGGGGGCGATGTGTGTGGTTAGAAACTAAAAAGAAGGTAGGTCGCCCGATTGAGTTCATTCATTTACCTACTTCATAAGTCTGCAAACTGAAGACGGAGCAGGTGATTCTCCAGTCTGTCTACCCCACTACGCCACAAGAGACAACTAAAGCGCGTTTCACAAAGTCATACTCATCCTCCGAATCGCGCTTTCTGAATCACTGGCGACGCAATGAGATAACCGCGCGATGTTAATTTTCCTAAACATGAGTTATCACTACATGGAACTATGATATCATTTACTGATAACACTAACGTAACAAGCGCTTAGGACAGAATGTAAGCAAATATCTGCATACTCTTTTACACTACTGCCGGCCGGAGTGGCCGAGTGGTCCTAGGCGCTACAGTCTGGAACCGCGCGCCCGCTACGGTCGCAGGTTCAAATCCTTCCTCGGGCGTGGATGTGTGTGATGTCCTTAGGTTAGATAGGTTTAAGTAGTTCTAAGTTCTAGGGGACAGATGACCTCAGCAGTTGAGTCCCTTAGTGCTCAGAGCTATTTGAACTTTTTTTTCCGCTACCAGAGGGGAAACTGTTTCTTAGTCATTTATAAATTATAGAGCGCTGCAATCAGTCGTCCTTTTAATTGTAGGTTTTATTTGGCTCGTGCCTAGCCATTATCAATACACTATTTTCTAGTCTCGATACATATCAGTTCCCTGAGATTCTCTCTGGTTTCGTTCTGCTATCAAAAGTGGTAAAGGCTGTCAGACTTGCTTGCTATATGAAAGCAAAGTTCACCATTTGGAGCATAGTCGACAGGACCGATTGCGGACCTCTGGTACGGAGCAGAGGGGAGGGTCCGACAGTTCTGCGACAGTGAGGCCTGCAGATTCCTCGACTTGTACCATAGGGTGGTGGGGTTTAGGTTCCGCGAAGTAGGTCAGGAGTCCATTACACGCAGGGCGCGGCTGCGCGGGTAGTGGGGGACGTGTGACACGGATTAGGCGCTTTTTAAGGTTAGAGGGTCACTGGGAAACACAGAAAGGGCTTCAGTCTCAAAGGGTAAGGTCCAATACAGGAATAACGTAGATTTAGGAACCATCGGTATTACACCTGTAAATTGTAATTGCGTTGGGAAAGTGCCAGAACTCCAAGCGCTAATAGAAACCACTGATGCTCAAATCGTTACAGGCGCTGAAAGCTGGCTAAATCCGGACATAAGTCCACCCCATATTTTTGCGAAGAACCTAACGGTGTTCAGAAAGGATAAGGTAAATACGGTTGGCGGTGGCGTGTTTGTTCCTGGTAGAAGTTGTTTATCTTGTAGCGAAATTGAAGTAGAGTGTTCGTGTGAGTTAGTGTGGGTAAAGGTCATTCTTTTTTGTGGTAAGAGCCTTTGGGATCAAACTGCTGAGGTCATCTGTCGCTAAGCTTACACACTACTTAATCTAACATAACCTAACTTACACTAAGGACAACACACACACACCCATGCCCGAGGGAGGACTCGAACCTCCGACTGGGGGAGCCGCGCGAAGCGTGGCAAGGCGCATGAGACCGTGCGGCTACCGAGGGCGCCAGGTCATTCTTGGTAATCGGAATAAAATAATATTGGAACTCAGATGATACAATTGCTGAAAGGTTAAAAAAATTACAGTTGGTGGCGTCTTTCAATTTACCCTTGGTATGTTGGCAAAGTCCGCCCCGATAGCTGAGTCGTCCTCGCGGCGGTCTGTCACGCCAAGGGGCCGGGGTTCGATTCCTGACTGGGTCAGAGATTTTCTCCGTTCAGGGACTGGGTGTCGTGTTGTCCTCATTAGGATTTCATCATCATCAGTTGAAGGCAACGGGAAACCACCACTGCAATCACTTCCTTAGACGCTCATGTGGTGGACCTCTCTGACGAGACTTCCCCCATGACAAGACCTGCCGTAAGGCAGAACACGAAGTTAAGTTATGTTGGCAAAAATACATGTTTAAATCCGGAAGTGCGCATAAAACATCATTCGGAATTGTGCTAAACGCATTCTCTGAAAATTATTTCGAGCAATGATTTCATGTGCCCACTCGGACAGTGAACGGCTGTGAAAACACAATGGACCTCTTAGCAACAAATAATCCTGAGCTAATAGCGATCATCAAAACGGACACAGGGATTAGTGAACACAGGATTGTCGTAGCGAAACTGAATACTGTAACTCCAAAATCCATCGAAAATAAACGAAAAATACATCCATTTAAAAACGTAGATCTAAATTTCTTCACTCCTTCCCAACTACCAACGTAAATGTAGACCAAATGTGGCTTGAATTCAAAGAAATAGTATCGACAAGAATTGAGAGATCCATACCAAATAAATCAATAAACGACGGAGCTGATCCCACCATGGTACACAAAATAGATCAGAACACAGTTTCAGAAAGAACAAAAAAAGCATGCCAGATTTAGACGAACACCAAACCCACAAGATTGTCGATCTTTTACAGAAGCTCTAAATTTAGAGGGAACTTCAATGCGAGATGCTTTCAGTAGTTCCCGCTACGAAACTTTGTCTCGAAACCTGACAGAAAATCCAAGGGGATTCTGGTCGTATGTGAGGTATGCTAGAGACAAGACACATTCAGTGCCTCGTCTGCTCGATAGCAATGGAATTACTATCAATGACAGTGCTGGTAAAGAAGAGGAAGTGAATTTCCAGAATTCGAATGAAGAACACCTGCCAACAGGAGTAATTTAGAAGTAGATACCCTTGGAGCAGTGAAACAACTCACTGAATAAAAGAAAGTTTTCCGGTCCAGATTTTATGCCAATAATGTTCCATTCAGAGTATGTTGATCCAATACTTCCATACTTAACAATCATATGGAATCGCTCGCTCGACGGGAATGTTCAAATGGCTCTGAGCACTATGGGACTTAACTTCTGAGGTCAGCAGTCCCCTAGAACTTAGAACTACTTAAACCTAACTAACCTAAGGACATCATTCACATCCATGCCCGAGGCAGGATTCGAACCTGCGACCGTAGCGGTCAGGCGGTTCCAGAGTGGCGGGAGGGGAATTACTTCGACACATAGTCAACACTGATTTAGAAAACATTGTTGTTGTGTAACACAACTAGCTCTTTACTCTCACGAAGTGTTGAGTGCTATCAACAGAGAGTTTCAGATTGGTTCCATATTTTTATATATCTGGAAGACTTATGACTCCGTATCTTATCAGCGTCTTGTAATCAAACTGCGTGCTTAAGAAATATCGTCTCAGTTATGTGACTGGATTCATGATTTTTTCTCAGGGAGGTCACAGTTCGTAGTAATAGACGGAAAGTCCTCGAGTAAAACAGATAATATTTCTGGCGTTCCTCAAGTTAGTGTTGTAACAGAACCTTTGCTGTTTCTTATCTGTATAAACGATTTGGGAGACAGTCCGAGAGGCCGTCTTAAGTTGTTTGCAGATGATGCTGTCCGTTTTTCGTTTAGTAAAGCCATAAGAAGATCAAAACAAATTGCAAAACGATTTAGAGAAGATATCTGTATGGCGCGAAAATTGGCAGTCAACTGCAAATAATGGAAAGTGTGGGGTTATCCACATGAGTGCTAAAAGAAATCCGTAACGCTTCGGTTGCACGATACATCAATGAAATCTAAAGGATGCAAATTCAACTAAATACCTAGGAAATACAATTACGAACAAATTTAAATTTGAAAGAGCACGTAGAAAATGTCGTTGATGAGGCGATCTAAAGACTGTGATTTGTTGGTTGAACACTTAGAAAATGCAGCAGATCTACTAAAAAGCCTGCCTACGGTTCTCCGTCCTCTTTTGGAGTAATGCTGCCCTGTGTAGGATTCTTACCCGATAGGATTAATAGAGCACATCGAGAAAGTTCAGAGAAGGGCAGCACTTTTTGTATTATGGAGAAGTAGGAGAGAGAGTACCACAGATAGGATACAGGATTTGGGATGGACGTCATTAAACAAAGGCGTTTTTCGTTGCGGCGGGATCTTCTCATGAAATATGATCACAAGCTTTCTTCTCCGAATGCGAAAATATTTTGTTGATGAGGACCTACACAGGGAGAAACGATCGTCATATTAAAATAAGAAAAATCAGAGTTCGCACGGAACGATGTAGGTTATCGTTCCTTCTGCGCGCTGTTCTAGAGTGGAATAACAGAGAACTATTGTGAAGGTAGTCCTATGAACCTTTTACCAGGCACTTAAGTACGATTTGCAAAGTAGCAAAGTAGATGTACGTATATTATTTTGATGTAAAATTGAATTCCTGTTTTAATTATTTTTTTATTAGTATATGGTAGGTAGTAATTCAGGTAGTTAGCGGAATTGGACCTCCGATAAATTGTTTTATATTTTACTTCACGCAAATAATTTACTTCAGACAAATAATTTACACTACTGGCCATTAAAATTGCTACACCACGAAGATGACGTGCTACAGACGCGAACTTTAACCGACAGGAAGAAAATGCTGTGATATGCAAATGATTAGCTTTTCAAAGCATTCACACAAGGTTGGCGCCGCTGGCGACACCTACAACGTGCTGACATGAGGAAAGTTTCCAATCGATTTCTCATACACAAACAGCAGTTGACCGGCGTTGCCTGATGAAACGTTGTTGTGATGCCTCGTTGTAAGGAGGAGAAATGCGTCCCATCACGTTTCCGACTTTGATAAAGGGCGGATTGTAGCCTATCGCGATTGCGGTTTATCGTATCCTGACATTGCTGCTCGCGTTGGTCGAGATCCAATGACTGTTAACCAGTATGGAACAGGTGGGTTCAAGAGGGTAATACGGAACGCCGTGCTGGATCCCAACGGCCTCGTATCACTAGTAGTCGAGATGACAGGCATCTTATCCGCATTACTGTAACGGATCGTGCAGCCACGTCTCGATCTCTGAGTCAACAGATGGGGACGTTTGCAAGACAACAACCATCTGCACGAACAGTTCGACGACGTTTGCAGTAGCATGGACTATCAGCTCGGAGACCATGGCTGCGGTTACCCTTGACGCTGCATCACAAACTGGAGCGCCTGCGATGGTGTACTCAACGACGAACCTGGATGCACGAATGGCACAACGTCATTTTTTCGGATGAATCCAGGTTATGTTTACAGCATCTTGATGGTCGCATTCGTGTTCAGCAACATCGCGGTGAACGCACATTGAAAGCGTGTATTCGTCATCGACATACTGGCGTATCACCCGGCATGATGGTATGGGGTGCCATTGGTTACACGTCTCGATCACCTCTTGTTCGCATTGACGGCACTTTGAACAGTGGACGTTACATTTCATATGTGTTACGACCTGTGGCTCTACCCTTCATTCCATCCCTGCGAAAACCCTACATTTCAGCAGGATAATGCACGACCGCATGTTGCAGGTCCTGTATGGGCCTTTCTGGATACAGAAAATGTTCGACTGTTGCCCTGACCAGCACATTCTCCAGATTCTCACCAATTGAAAACGTCTGGTCAATGGTGGCCAAGCAACTGGCTCGTCACAATACGCCAGTCACTACTCTTGATGAACTGTGGTATCGTGTTGAAGCTGCATGAGCAGCTGTACCTGTACAGCTGTGTTTGACTCAATGCCCAGGCGTATCAAGGCCGTTATTACGGCCAGAGGTGGTTGTTCTGGGTACTGATTTCTCAGGATCTATGCACCAAAATTGCGTGATAATGTAATCACATGTCAGTTCTAGTATAATACATTTGTCTAATGAATACCCGTTTCTCATCTGCATTTCTTCTTGGTGTAGCAATTTTAATGGCCAGTAGTGTACCTTCAGACTATCCTTATCAATACGCAACTGCGATTGTTTTACTGCAATTGATTTACGGACATTGACACTGGCATTACATTCTAGTTGGTTGTCAATATGTGACACCGTAGTCATGTAAGGAAGACGTGTAATTTTGACCTCCGATAAGTAGGTTCACCTTACTATTTATTATATGGCGCATGTATATTTTTTCTGAATTTATATTCACACAGTGTGCAACTGTTCTCTCATTTTATTTTTTAGTGTATCACCGGCCTTGTTGTCAATGTTTATATAGATTAATTTTTGTTAAATGTTTACTACATATAACAACAGTATATAACCGTCCGCCCCCGTTAGCTGAGTGGTCAGCACGATAGAACGTCAATCCTAAGGGCCCGAGTTCGATTCCCGGCTGGGTCGGAGATTTTCTCCGCTCAGGGGCTGGGTGTTGTGTTGTCCTAATCATCATCATTTCATCACCATCGACGAGCAGGTCGCCGAAGTGACGTCAACTCGAAAGATCTGCACCGGGCGAACGGTCTACCCGACAGGAGGCCCTAGCCACACGACATCTACTAGTATATGACTTGTGACTCTTAAAGCTTTCCCGGCGGATGTGTTGTAAATAGTCTTCACGGGTTTGCCGCCAGATCACGTTGTGCTAATTCCACAATATTTCCTCGGAGCAACTTTCCGACATCTTCAGGTGGTTCAACCTTGCTGGTGGCTAGTTACCACTGACGCGGAAATTGTGCATGCGCAATGATTTTCAGATAGATGGTGCTGCCATATTCAAATTCCCTCTACCGAAAATTGCAGAGCAGCTCTCCTGCGCATGCGCTGTACGCTGCGTCTGCCATCAGTGTGGCCAGACGTTACTCACCAACGGCCGTGCTAGACCAATGTTATGACGGGCTTGTTATTGAAGAATCCGGATTTTTCGCGTCGTGTTTTGGACGACGCTGCAGTTGGCGGTGCTAGAGAGGGGTCTGAATTTTGCACCTACACCAGGAATCATTCCCGTCTGAGATGTGATTAGTGGAATAGAGCAGGCTGTTTCGAACCTTCCTAAGCATGCTGCCAAAGAGATTACGCGTGACACATGACGCATCTTGACTCAAGCTTCATCTAAGAGGTCTAACTTTAACATTACCTCAACTGAAAGAAATGCTCTACGAGAATCGAGAAAAGACCAAGAGATCGTCATCTTATCTGCTGACAAAGGAAATGCTACTGTGCTTCTCTCACGCACAGAATATAACAGCAAGATATAAAAACTGTTCGACGATCCTGCATATTGTAAACTAAAAAGTGATCCGACGGGTAGAATCCAGAGAAAGACAATGGAACTCATCAGGAAGAGCTCGATTCCAGCGAAAGTCACTAAGGATTTGCGTCAACAGGCTGCAGTTCCTCCTAGACTCTATGGCATACCCAGGATACATAAGGGTGTGGGTCCCTCCCCTCTGCGTCCCATAGTAAGTAACATAGGAGCACCTACTTATTTTGTTGCCAAATACCTGACATCGCTATTGGGACCTCTCGTAGGCAGGTGCAACCATCACATTCGAAACTGTGAAGATTTCATAGGTCGCCTGAAAACTCTTAGATTGCAATCATCGGATATCTTAGTAAGTTTCGATCTTGTGTCGTTATTTACAAAGGTGCCCCTGCAGGACTCCTTGGGGTTCATTAGCAATAAGTTTGAGGAGGACATAGTAGCATCAGTTAAACACGTGCTTACTTCAACGTACTTCTTATTTCAGACCAACACTTTGAACAAGTGAACGGTGTCGCCATGAGAAACCCTCTGTCTTCTGTGGTGGCCAATTATTATATGGAGGACTTTGAAGAAAAAGCACTACAGTCAGCCACTCTCAAGCCCTCTTGTTTTCTGCGGTATTTAGATTAGATTTGATTTACTTTCATTCCAATTGATCCGTAGTGAGGAGGTCCTCCAGGATGTAGAACATGTCAGAAAAACAACAATACATGACAAATATTTACAACTAAAACAAGTAAGCTAATGTACTATTCCACAGGTCGCAAGTGGCATGGTCGTCAGTTTTTAGTGAACGCTATATGAAAGAACCATTTTACAAATACTAATGCACTGAATTTAAAATAAAAAAGTTTTTTATTTATTTATAAGGTAATAAAAGTGTAATACAAATACTAAATACTTATTTACAATGAACACATTACTGCACTGAACTAGTGCAGAAGTTAGATGTGGATGATACATTTGTAGTGTTGCCACATGGACTTGGTACTCTGCCTACGTTTCTTCAGCATCTGCATCCGAATAAAAACTTCACAATGGAAGAGTACTTTACCTCTTCTTGATGTTTAGGTACGAAGGAAAGCAGATGGAACCTTATGACACAACGTCTACCGCAAGCCACTGCATATAGATCTATATCTGCAGGCCACAAGCTGCCATCATCCTGCACAATGCGGTGGTGCATTACGTACGTTAGTTCATAGAGCACATGTGGTATCTCATCCTGGATGCCTGTCGAGTGAAGTACATCAGTGTTCCGACAAAATGTTTACTCTGCGAGACAGATACGTAATGCATTCAGGCCCAGGCGTGTTCAATCTATGGAGCAGAATGAAGATACGAAGACACCCACCACTGTGACCTTTTTGCCGTGTTTTGGTGCCATGTCGTCACGAATAGGATGAGTCATCGGAAGATATGGAGTTAAGTGTGTTTTTCGACAATCTGAAAAACTGAGAATTTTGGGTTGGGTTAAGGATGACCTTAGCCTGAGAAAATGTGGTGTGTACAAGATTCCTTGTCCATGTGGTGCAGTGTATATAGGCCAGACATGTCGCACGGTACAAGAACGCTGCGATGAACATCAGCGTCATACACGCCTTCGTCAACCGGGAAAGTCGGCAATTGCGGAACACTGTCTGAATACAGGACATCGGATGATTTATGAAAAGATGGAAGTTTTATCCCCGGCATCATCTTTCTGGGATTGCGTCATTAAGGATAATCTGATCAACAAGGATGCAGGATTTCAACTGAGCACAGCTTGGAACCCTGCATTGGCTTCTATTTAAATCCAGATTCTTCGATAGCAGCCCCTTCATAACATTGGTGTAGTACGGCCGTTGGTGAGTAACGTCTGGCAGCACTGTTGGCAAACGCAGCGTACAGCGCACGCGCAGGAGAGCCGCTCTGCGCTCGGCCGAGGGAGTTTGAATATGGCAGCACCATCTATCTGCAAATCATTGCGCGTGTGCGATTTCCTAGTCAGTCGTACCTAGCCACCAGTAAGGTTGTTCCACCTGAAGATGTCGGACAGTTGTTCCGAGGAAATATTGTGGACTTTGCACAACGTGATCCGGCGGCAAACCCATGAAGACTATTTACAGTATATAACTTATATCTTAAATTTTTCACTGCCTCTTCATTATGTAGTTTAGACTGTCATTATTGTTGTTATATTTACTTAGGGTATGATACTGGGTAGTGAAACGCCGAAATTGGTCGCATAAATAACGTAAAAAGTTGATGGCTGAAGGTTATTTTACATTTTATATGAACAACCGAAATACCTCAATCATATTGTGCAACATGGACTTACAGAGACAAGAGTAAATTTTCTGTACACTGAGGTGCATATGATCATTCTAAGGCTTTTATCGGCATACATCATGAAACAGAAAAATCATTTTACAGCTGCACTGAATTTGTACAGAAGTCGCATTATACACAATACTCGCATTATGTGATAAGATTAGTACTATACATATAACTAAATTGTATTAAGAAGCACATCAAACCTTTTATATCTGGTGGAAAGTGATTGAAAATGTGTTCTCTGAGTAATGGACACCTTTGTGGACCAAAGTAAGTGATTTTAATTCTTTGAGGAGATTAATCTTGTTCCCAACATTGATTCCACGAACTGAACTGAACGGAAAAAGAGATACATTTTCAATGTCAAATTTAATTAAGGAATAAATTTATTGGGAAGTCCCAATAAAGTAGTAGTGTCTGGTATTTCTACTTCCCTAAACAGGCCTCGGCAGGCTGTTCTTCACTTCACTCCACAAATAATTCTTATTACACGTTTCTGGACTCGAAAACTTTAGCTTGGCTATATGAGTTACCACATAAAATAATCCCTTATGACATTATGGAATGAAAGTAAGCATAGTATGCCAGCATTCAAATTTTATGTCACCTATGTCTGAGAAAATTCGGATTGCAAAAATATTTTTGCTTAGGCATTTCATGAATTTTGTAGTATGCTCCTCCTAGCTGAATTTATTAGCAAGCTATAATCCCAAAAAATGGTTCAAATGGCTCTGAGCACTATGCGACTTAACTTCTGAGGTCATCAGTCGCCTAGAACTTAGAACTAATTAAACCAAACTAACCTAAGGACATCACACACATCCATGCCCGAGGCAGGATTCGAACCTGCGACCGTAGCAGTCCCGCGGTTCCGGACTGCGCGCCTAGAACCACTAGACCACCGCGGCCGGCGCTATAATCCCAATAATTTAACACTGTGCACCTCTTCTATCTGTTTATCGTCATATTTTACTCATATACTTGTGGAAAACCTCTCAAAAGTTCGGAATTGCATGTAACGTGATTTTTCAAAGTTTAGTGATGAATAACTGACTAAGAACAGTTCATTAATGTCTATGAAAATTTCATCAACTCAACCGATCCTTCTGTGACAATATTTGATTTGCTATTTATTGGAATGTTTGTATCTTCTGCAAACAAACCTGGCGTCTGGCACAGTTACAGATTAAACGTCATACATATAAACAAGAAAAGGTAAGGGTCCTAAGACGGAACCTTGTGGGACACCACATGTAATTAGTTCCCAGTTGGATGATACCTGACAATCAAATACATGTCTCTTTCCTAATGACAGTCTTTCATTTCTGTCAGAGATATTGAATTTGAATCATTTTGCAGCATTTCCCATTACCCCATAATTTATTTAAAAGGATAGTGTGATTTACTCAGTCAGATGCTTTTGACAAATCACAATGTATACCAGCAGCCTGTGTTTTGCATTCTAATGAATTACTTGTAGGTAGCCATATTAAAACCTTATAGAAATCCGAACTGTTAGTTTCACATGTTGTTTGCTGTTAGAGGGTTAAGTAACTGATTATATACTACCTTGTCAAAAATTTTCGAGAATTCTGGCAAAAGTGAAGTTGGACGAACATCTGACGACATTTCTTTACCTCCTATCTTAAACAAAGACTTAACTTCAGCATACTTCAGGCATCCAGGAAATGTTCAATTGATAAATGACTGATTTCACAAATAACTTAGTCTGCCACTAAACTCATAAGTATTCAGTTTAAATAAAGTTTTCGATATTTTATCATAATCATTAGAATTTTTTATTTTAAAGATTTTACGGTGTACATTACTTCTAATGGTTTAGTGTGGTTTATATTCATATTACTGAATTTATTTGTGATCACTAATGTGAGATATTCCATAGCAACATCAACAGAGCCTGACAACCCCACTGGCTAAACCAGCGTGCGTCTAGCTGCGCCTATGACGTACTGTTGCCCAACAATGCTCAGTCGTATAAGGCACCGGTTGCGCGATATAATCCGATGTTCACGATGGACTGTATTGGAGCACAGTCCTAACAGCCCTTATCTCGCACCAGGTATTTTTCATATCTTCGGTCCGTTAAAGAAGCATCTGACCAGTCGCTACTGCGGTATCGACTCTGGTGTAAGCGAGCTGTTGTTAAGTGTCTCCTAGCTCGAAACTTGTCGGAACAAATTCTTAGACAATCACCGTAACTGTTTGGAAAATTAATATGTATCTTCGCGTATCTCTTTGATTTCATGAATGAAACTTTTCTATCAGATGAGTTGGCTATTTGAATTGTCTTCGTAGAATAGTTGCACATTTTAGGTAAGTTACGTGGAACGACAGAGGCAGAACGGAGGGGTTATTACAAGAACGTTTATACGATGCAGCATCTCCTAGAAAATCATGTTATTGGGTATTTCTGAGAAATACGTCCTGGAGTATTTCTTTGTGTGGGTATAGTAATTAACAACAATGGTTTCCTTCTGAATGGGGAGAAATCTTGGAGAACAAAAAAATTCACACAAGCGGGAAAGAAAAAAATGGATCAAATGGCTCTGAGCACTATGGGACTTAACATCTAAGGTCATCAGTCCCCTAGGACTTAGAACTACTTAAACCTAACTAACCTAAGGACAGCACACGCATCCATGCCCGAGGCAGGATTCGAACCTGCGACCGTAGCAGTCACGCGGTTCCGGACTGAAGTGCCTAGAACCGCATGGCCACCGCGGCCGGCTGGGAAAGAAAACACTGAAATATGAGTAGGCACAAATGAGCAGGACCAATTGTGACAAAGTAGACGAAATTACAACAATGTGTTTCGAAAGTCACGCCGAGCACTGAAATGTGCTTTGGAAACCATTCTGTACCTAATTAAGAAACCATGACGTGAAGGTCAATTTTTCAAACGGCCCCCGCCTTATAACCGCGGAAGTAGATTGCGTCACGTCATACCAGCGGACAAATTTTAGACCGGGGGTTAACGGTGCTGCTGCGTATACGGCTGCTGCACGTCGCGTGGCTACTGCCACACGCGACGACTGTGTAAACCCCCTACTCTTTTGGAGGACGGATTGGAAACAACGCGATGTTCTGTCCATTGGGCCTTATAGCCAGAAAAAGTAATAGCATAAAATAGAAATCTCTCCTGTGCCAGCGTGTCACGGAAATAGATTATATCAAATTAAACACCTTTCAGCCGTCTAGTTTCCAACCTTATTTTATTTGGCAACCAGTTTCAGCGTTTTACTACGCCATCTTCAAGCCCCGGACCAACGTGTAGGAAGAATCTACTTCGGCTTTGACCAAAACAGGGGCCGGCAATACTGGTCTTAGTAGATTTTTGCTATAGTGATCACTTCAACCATCAGCTGCCGACTGAACAGTGAAGTGACCACTATAGCAAAAATCTAGTAAGCCAGTATTGCCGTCCCCTGTTTTTGTCACAGCCGAAGTAGATTCTTCCTACACATCGGTCTGGGGCCTGAAGATGGCGTAGTAAAACGCTGAAACTGGTTGCTAACTAAAATAAGGTTGGAAACTAGACGGCTGAAAGGCATTTAAATTGACATCCTCTATCGAACAGCTGAGTCCCGCAAGCATCTCAAAAAAGATGGACATACAGAGATCTGTCACGAAAGTCTTAGGTGACAAGAACAGCCTCTTCGGATCTTCACTTATGTTAGTGATCTTACTCATGTGTCCCACAAAAGCAATAGTTTCTGAAGTTGCTTTTACTGAAATCAGATATGCAGCTTAAAACATAGCAATAGTAACATCGTATCGCGATAATCCTCCCTTAAAGAATTACGTCATCTTTACAGTTCAGATCAGTACTTCAGTAAGCACTACTAGCTAGTTTCACGTGTGTGCTTATTTTCATGTGCACCTACAAAAGTAATAACACACCAGATGTGTACTGACGCTGACATCAAAAATATGCCCCTACAAACGATCTGAATGTAGCTTTTGGTTTTCAAAAACATGACTTGATAAGATGCAAATGTATCTAGGCATGTCATCCACGCAAGTATACACTGAAGAGACAAATACATTAGTACACCTTCCTAATATCGTGTAGGGCCCCCGCGAGCACGCATATGTGCCGAAGCACGACGTGGCATGGACTCGACTAATGTCTGAAGTAGTGCTGGAGGGAACTAACTGACACCACGAATCCTGCAAGGCTGTTCATAAATTGGTAGGAGTACAAGGGAGTGGATAACAGCATGTTGCAAGGCGTCCCAGATATGCTCAATAAAGTTCATATTTGGGGAGTTTGGTGGACAGCGGAAGTGACTAAATTCAGTCTTTCTGGAGTCACTCTGTAGCAATTCTGGACATGTGGGATGTCGCATTATCCTGCTGCAATTGTCCAAGTCCGTAGGAATGCACAATGGTCATGAAGGAATGCAGGTGATCAGATACGATGCTTACGTACGTGTCACCTGTCAGAGTCGTATGTTGACGTATCAGGGGTCACTTATCACTCCAACTGCATACTCCCCACTCCATTACAAAGCCTCCACCAGCTTGAACAGTCCCCTGCTGACATGCAAGATCCATGTTTTCATGACCTTGTTCCATACCCGCACACGTCCATCCGCTCAACACAATTCGAAACGAGACTCGTCCGACCAGGCAACATGTTTCCAGTCATCAACAGTCCAATGACCCCAGGCGAGGCGCAAAACTTCGTGTCGTGCACTCGTAAAGGGTACACGAGTGGGCTTTCAGCTCCGAAAGCCCATATCGATGATTTTTCGGTGAACAGTTTGCACACTGACGTTTGCTGACGGCCCGGCATTGAAATCTGGAGCAATTTGCGGAAGGGTTGCACTTCTGTCACGTTGAACGATTCTTTTCAGTCGTCGTTGATCCCGTTCCTGCGCGATCTTTCTCCACCCGCAGCGCTGTCGAAAATTTGATGTCTTACCAGATTCCTGATACGGTAAGCTCGTGAAATGGTCGTACGGGAAAATCCCCAATTCATCGCTACCTCGGAGATGCTGTGTCCCATCGCTCGTGCGCCGACTATAAAATTACGTTCAAACCCACTTAAATCTTGATGACCTGGCTTTGTAGCAGCAGTAACCGATCGAATAGACACTTGTCGTCTTATACAGGCGTTGTCGACCGCAGCGCCGTATGTTTCCTGTTTACATGTCTGTATTTGAATACATATGCCTATACCAATTTCTTTGGCGCTTCAGTGTATAACAAAAGTCACATACCATGCACATTTATCCATGTTTCTCGATACCTTTTCCAAGGCTGTGTCCATTAACGGCTATACCATGAAGAACTGTGCATTAATGTGAGCTTATGTCTAATTTCGAATGTATATGAATACACATGTCGGCCACATGACGAATGCTAAACGGGTTGGCAATAGCAGTGGAAGTAAAAGTGTATTTATGATGTAGATGAACCTGAAACGTGGAACTACAAGATCTATGCATACAGGGACTTTGGAACGTTGTTATGTCAGGGAAAGTAATTTTTATTGGATGCCACACTACTCTTCAAAGTCATACATATTCACGATACCAATCTTTCAACAAAGTCACGAAGTCTCTGTAAATAACGATGTGAAGGTCTACCAACCGTTCAGTTCCTCGACTACAGACATCTGATCTTGGTTATATAGGCACTCAATAAGCACTGGATGTGAATGTACACGTCTTCGGAAAATCTGCGACTGCTGCGAATCAGAATCTCGATTTCCTAGACATTGTCGTGTGGCGAGTGGAGCTTTGAGGGACTTTGGCTGTTCACTTAGGTAATAAAATGTGACACCTACAGCCGTCCTTCCTTTGTTATTTATTGTGTGGCTATTAGTTCTTATGCTTCAGTGCACCATCTTCAGGCTTTAACTGGTGGTCAACATCTGTCGACTGGTTGTTGCAAACTATCTGTAACAACGATGTTGTGTCTCCAACAATCAAATCGTATACACGATTCACCAGTGGTAAACATCTATGAGCTGATTTTCGCAGACTACTTGTAACAATGATGTTGTGTCTCCAACCATCAAATCGTGTACACGATTCACCAGTGGTCAGCATCTATGAACTGATTTTCACAGGCCACGTGTAACAACGGTGTTGTGTCTGCAACCATCAACTGGTAGGTACGGGTAGTATGTGAAAACCAGTTCATAGATGTTGCCCACTGATGAATGGTGAATATGATTGGAGTTCGCCCGCTCAGCGTCAGTTAAGGCCTGGAGATGGCATCCATGTAATACACAACATCGTAAGGACGGCTGTAGGTGTTCCATTTTACTACAGTATCATGTGAGATCCATGTTGGTCGCCCTCCATCCCGATTAACATAACCCACCTCTGTGAGGCCTTGGACAAATTGTTGACACCATTTCACTATGGCTGGACTCGACAATGCGTTTAGTCCACGTAGCACACGAATTTTTTTTCTGTGTATAATTTAGACTTTGGAGTAGGTTTCCAGTTGGCTCGCCATTTCGATCGGAGACTGAGTTGCAGCTGTTATCCAAACTGCAGTCGGGTTGTGTCTTCAGAAAATCTGGAAAATGTAACATCTTCTGAAAATGTGCCACTCTCGTTAAGCAACGGATTTAACGACAGACAAGAAGTGGAAATTACGTTCTGGTGTCCCTGCCTATAAAATTTACAGTACTCAGCCGTGTTTTTCTGTCCGTATGTGAAGGCTAATTTCAGGAACTAAAGTAAAACTAAACTCATTCCGAAAAGGCTTCGGAAGGCCCATTGGTACCGACCGACCGCCATGTCATCCTAAGTAGATAGGCGTCGCTGGATGGGGATAATGATGGGCGTGTGGTAAGCACATCGCTCCCACGGACGTTGCTAGTTTTGGTGAAAGGAGCCGCTAATTCTCAATGAAATAGCTCCTCAATTGGCCTCACAAGGGCTGAGTGCACCACTTGCCAACAGAGCTCTGCAGTCGCTGATGGTCACAAATCCAAGTGCCAGCCAAGAACGTCAGCGCTTAGCTTCGGTGATCTGACTGGAACCGGTGTGACCACAGAGGCAAGGGCTTTGGCAATCTCAGGAATTACTGTTGAGATTTTGATACAGTTTTCTCTAACAGAGAGACCGATTCCCGAGGAAGATATGTGTGTATAATTTACAACTGCCGCGCCAGACAAGTATTCCGGCTGTAGATTTTTAGTGCTACCCGTGCGAAGCCGTGGCGTTTCACTGGTAGAAAACAATAATGTGCTCATCAAATTATAAATCAGACGTAAATGTACCACTTGTAAACTGACAACTAAAGTTATTACTGTATTGCACAGGGGAGGTGCAATGTTCAAAGCGCAGTCACCGTAAACATGATAATGTTGAAGGTATAAACGTATTTCGTCAACTGAAGAAGGTTGAAAACCCAGAAATAAAGTTGTGCAAAAAGTTCTTGGATTTTTTGCACATAATGACTTTTTTCCTTGAGTCATCAGTCTTCTTGGTTTGATACAGCCCGCCACGAATTCATCTCCTCTGCCAACCTTTTCATCTTACAGTAGCAGTTGCAACCTACGTCCTCAATTATTTGCTACCTTGGAAACTATTCCCTGATGTCTTAACAGATATCCTACCATCCTGTTCCTTATTATTGGCATTGTTTTCCATACTTTTCTACCTCGCCTGTTCTGCGGAAAAGCTCCTCATACCTTACCTTCCCAGCCCACCTAGTTTTCGCTATTATTTTGTAGCATTACAACTCAGATACCTTGATTCTCGTTTCATGAATATACAATGCTGTGCTCCAAACGTAAGTTATCAAAAATGTCTTCCTCACATTATGGCATATATTTGATACCAGCAGATTTCTCATGGCTGAGAATGCCCTTTTTGCCGGTGCTAGTCTGTTTTTTTTGTCTTCCTTGCTCGATCCATGACAGGTTATTTTACTACGTAGGTAGCAGAATGTCTCGACCCCATCTACTTCGTGATTACAACTGTAATCTTAGGTTTCTCATTGTTCTCATTTCTGCTCCTTCTCGTTACTTTGGCCTTTCTTCGGTTTACGCTCAATCCACAATCTGTACTCATTAGACTGTTTATTCTAGTCAACAGATCCTGTAATTGTTCTTCACTTTCACAAAGGATGGCAATGTCAAAAGCGAATCTTATAACTGATATCCCTTCACCTTGAATTTTAATGCCACTATTCAATATTTTGCTTTATTTACTCATCGTTCCCTCGATTTATAGATTGAATAGTAGGGGCGAAAGACCACATCCACATCCCTATCTTACACCCTTTTTAATTCGAATTCTTCGTTCTTGATCTTCCAGCCTTATTGTGCTCTCTTGGTTCTTGTACGTATTGTCTATTATCCGTCTTTCCTGAGAGCTTACCCCTACATTTTTCAGAATTTCGAACGTCTAGCACCAATTTACACTGTCGAACGTTTTCTCAAGGTCGACGAATCTTATGAACGTGTCTTGATTTTCCTCCAACCCTGCTTCCATTACCAACCGCAACGTCAGAACAAACTTTCTGGTATCTTTACCTTTCCTAAAGTCCAAACGATCGTTATGTAACAGGTTATGAAATAATTATTTATTTATTTTTATCTGTGCTGATATTTAATATTTGTAGCTCACGATTAGTGTAGTCATTTTTCTTGGCTACTCCCATGTACACTGAACAGTACTTGGGGACGATTCGATATATCTTATAGAACTAGTTCGTTTGGACGAACACGTTAACGCATTGGTTGGGACAATGGAGTCGCGTTCGCGAGGACGGCGGTTCAAGTTCATGTCCTGTCATACACGATTCACCTTTAAGACGAATGCTAGGATAGGTTTTTTGAAAACGACACGGCCAATTTATTTGTCCAAAGCGAACTTACATTCAGTCTCTAATGGTCTAGTCGTGTATGACATGGTAAATCCTTATATTTTCCTGCTTGGAAAGACGTTAACTACAAATATTGTTTTACTTTTGCTTACTATTTCTTCGTTTTCTCAATTAAAAAAGTCAGTTAAGACTTGTAATTATAATTATGATTTGCAACACTTCTTTTATAGGGTACTACGATTCGAAAAGGCTCCACTATTTGCGAGAATGACGTTCTGCAAACTACTATGAAGTGCATGGCGGACGGTATTTTCCACTATGCTATGACATCTTCCTGTTCCAACAACGACTGGATCTTGAATGCCTCTGTGCACGTTGTTATTAGTCTGATCTTGTCCTCAAGGTCACTATGGCGGTGATAAGTGGCAGATTTATGTATATTCCTACTTTATTTCCTTAAAGCTGGCTCTTGATACTTTGTAAGCAGGCTTTCTCGGCATACTTTGTGTCTTCCAGTGCCAGCCAATTAAATTCTTCAGCATCTCCGTGACACTACCGCGTAAGTCAAACAAATCTGTTACCATTCGTGCTCCTTCTTTGTATACTTTCAAAAAATCAGACTTTAGTCCTGTTTCGTTCGGGTCCCACACAATAGAGAAATATTCTAGGATGGCTAGTACGTGTGTTTCGTTTGCAACCCTTCGTACACCGATTCCTTTTTTCTGGTTTTCTACCAATGAGCCAAACTCCACCATCTGCTTTACTTATGACTGAGTCTACTTGATTGTCCGCTTCATATCTTTACAAATTATTAAATTCAGGTATTTGAATGATTTGGTCGATTCTTATTGTGTCATCGTTGATATTGTAGTCATAAAATACTCAGTTTTCGTTACGACCACAATTTTACGTTTCTGAACGCCTAAAGAAAGTTTCCAATCTTTGTATCATTTTTAAATCTTATCAAGATCTGAATAAATATTTGTGCAGCATTTTTCAGAAAGTACTTCATTCTAGATAAGTTCGTAGCGCTTTTCCGTAAATTTAATAAACAAAACAAATATTCACAACAGAGACTTTAGTCATCAATAATATATTGCCCTTCATTATTTACAATAGTTCTTCAACGCTGGGATAACTTTTCTATTTCGCGACTGTAGAAATAACGTGGTTTTGAGGCGGTGACTCGTTGAGCCATGTTCGGATGGCATTTTATCCGGAAAGGATGTTTCATGAAGGTTGCTCGATAGATAGCAGAAATGGTGAAAATCTGAAGGCACAAGATCACTTGAATGAGGTGGATGCGGAATGACTTCCCAACTCAGCTCCTCTATAACAGAATGCTGGCGGAAGTTATCGGGCGTAGCATCGCTTCACGGAATCTTCCTGGTCGGTGTTCTCAGACCGCCTTTGGAAGACGTTTCAGTTGTTGACAATAAATGTCAGCAGTGATAGTTACCTCTGGAAAGCAATCTGTAGTACACCAATCAGTCGCTCTTCCACAAAACCCATAAAACTATAATTTTTCTAGGCGCACTGATAGGTCCAGAATGAGATTTTCACTCTGCAGCGGAGTGTGCGCTGATATGAAACTTCCTGGCAGATTAAAACTGTGTGCCCTACCGAGACTCGAACCCGGGAGCACTTGCCCGCGAGAGGCAAAGGTCCCGGGTTCGAGTCTCGGTCGGGCACACAGTTTTAATCTGCCAGGAAGTTGCACTGATAGGTCTTTGTATGGGGAGTTGCTCCTTTTTTCTTTTGCCTATGTTAGCACAAAGATACCGTTTCTCATCAGCAGTAACGTTACAAGATGGGAATGGTTAGTGTTGTTACGAGCCAATTGATGACGAGCAAGCATGATTCTGGCTTAGAGAATGCGGTAGCCATACAGCCGATTTTTGACCCTTTCTCTTTGCTTGCAAATGTCGCACGATGGTGAAATGATCACCTTTTATCACATTTGTCAGTTCTCGAGTGCACTGTCGTGGGTCAGTGTGGGTTAATGCTTTTAAACGATCTTCATCAAACCCCGATGGTGTTCCTCCTTAAAACGACAAAACCATTTTCTTGCAGTGCTATATTCAATGGTACTATCGCCATACACGGCGGAAATGTTTCTGCCTCCGCTGTTGTCACCTGTCTATTGAACTGAATTTTCTGGCTTCCACAACTCTACTCACAAACTTCAAATGATAAAATGCCAATATAGAAACTCAAATAGCAACAGTGAACTATAAATGAAAAATAGCAAGCGGTAAATAAACCCATAAGAATCGGAACACCAACATACAAAATAAAAACGCTAAAAAAACTTATGCACCAGCCTAATATTAACATTGCCTGTAAAGTCATTAATATACAACACAAACTTGATCAGCAAGACTCCAAACACGTGTCCCTGGAGACATCTGAAATTACTCTCATCCAAGATAACATGCTGTGCCCTTATTACCAAGAAAGCCTCAGTCCAGTCACAAACTTCACTTGATGCTCCATCCGATCGTACATTCGACAACTAGCGTAGGTACGGTAGTACGTCAAATGCTTTTCGGAAGTCAAGAGGTACTGCACCTATCTGATTATCTTGATCCACGTATTTCAGACTGCTATACAGGAAAAGGGGATTTGGGTTTATCGTAATAGAGCTTTCTGGAATCCACGCTGGTTCGCACAGACGACGTCATTGTGCTCAAGATACTTCATTATCTTAGAATACGATCTAAGATTCTACAACAAATGAATGTCAACGATACTGAACGATAGTTTCGTGAATTACTTCCGCTACCCTTCCTATACCTGGGTGTGACTTGTACTTTCTTCCAATTGCTTGGCACATTTGTTTCTAGAGGAAACTGCGATAGGTTATAGTTAAAACAGGGGCTACCTCAGCCGCAGATTCGGTATAGAATCCGATACGGATTCCATCGGACCCTGTAGCTTCGTTCAATTTTGCGCTTGTAGCTGTTTCTCAAAACCAATAACATTAACATATATATCACTCATCTTTGAAGTTCTTCGAGAATTAAATTTTCGTAATAATCCTCGATTTTCCTTTATGAAAGAACATTTGAGAACTGAGTTCAGGGCATTCGGTTTTGCTTTGCTACCTTCCATTTCAGTTCCTATCTCGTCTACGGGTGCGTGGACAATAATTTTGGTGCCATTAACAGCCTTTACATATTAGCAGTATTTCTTAGGGTTTTATCATAAACTAAATACACCTATGGAGTGAGCATAGCCTACTGCGCGTGTTCTCAACATCAAATCGGGCTAATCACATGAGTATGGGACAATGCTGCATCTCTATAACTTGCAGTAATATCGAAACTTGCATATTACGTATATCGCTTTGTTTTATATACTGAGTTTTAGTAACAGCGATCGTCAGTATTGTAGTTATACGTAAGTACAGAGAAGTATGTGAAAGGACCAGTTACTTTTCATACATATGTAAAACAAATGTGCAACTGTAAATGACATACTGATATGAGGCAGTTTATACGAGGGTTGAATCTTTAATAGTGGCAACTATTTATTTACAGCGCTGGTCGTAGGTTGTGTTCCAGAAATGAACAACATAGAGACAGAAGTGATGACACTTTCTGCAGGAACTGACCATCATTTTGCAGGACAATGTTCAACCACGTACAGTGCAAGCTCTTACCGATTTGTCGGACTGATGGGGCTGCTACCTTACTGCAGTCCCCTGACCTAAGCCCTCGTGAGTTCAACTACATTTCTAAAATGAAGGAAACACTTCACCACATTCGCTTCAGAACTGCTACAAATTCGTCGGGCAATAGACCGCACCGCTCAAACTGTCAACACAACTAGCACTGCTAACGGTATCCTACGACTTCCACATCGCTGGCAGCGGGTTATACACAATGCTGGTGACTACTTTGAAGGTCAGTAAAACTTTGAAACACGTATCTAATTTGTACGAACTGTAAATAAATAGTTGCCACTATTAAAGTTCCAGCCCTCATATGTTGAAAAATATCGAGGCACGGTATTACAAAGTGTTGTAGTATGGAAATAATTTCTCCGATATTATGACCATGTGTTTGCCACAGCCAATCAGTGTATACGTATTGGTGCATTGCTCACACGCAGATAAAATTTATACATGGCAGCCTGACTAATTTCCTCCAGTTCATGCAGGTTCTTAAACCCTTGTGCGTATGTAAGTATTTCTGCATCAGACAGTTCGCTATGCACTGGCACAGTAGCCTAATGTATTAGAACAGATTCGACAATATGAATGGGTGCAACAGAAAACGTAAAAAATGTTGTTTGCTGACACGTATTTCCTCACTCCAAAAGTTGAGCATTAATCTTTTATTGTTTTATTTTTTCAATAGTTTGTGTATAGTATATGGTTTTACTTTTCTGATGAGATAGCGAAAATGTGTTGCAGACATTTTACTTCTCTACAGAAACAGAAGTGTAAATAACGAAAAACTGAAAATAATAATAATTGAAAGGCAGGTGATGCAAACCGCTTACCGTATTTACCGCAACTGTTTCGTAGTTTCAATGCGTTGTTTCTTCGTGACACTTCGGCGCCGTCTACAGTGTCATTGTAACATATGACAATATGAATAAGTGCAATAGGAGAGGTAAAAACTATTATTGGCTGTCAGTTCTTATCTCATTACCGAAAAATCGTAAAGAAGTGGAATCTGAGCTGTGATGCTGTGGCGGAAAGACACAGTGCCATTGCACTTCACATCTTTAGGCTAACTTCAGTTCCAGGAAACAAATTATTAAGATGAATTGTTAAGATGACTGTATAAAACTGGTACACAAAGTTTGATGATACTTCTGAAGATGCTGTATGTGGAGCAGTGAATTAATAACACAATAAAACTCAAAATATTGGTCAAAATACGGCTAAAATACGCGTTCCAAAATCACATGACAGTTGCAGCAGACGTTGCGGACAGAATTCTCGTTCTGCGCAACCTAAAGCTCACTCCATAGATATTTATACTCTAGGGGTTTTGCGAGAGATGTTTGGATAATATTCTGATAACGCAGTCGTTGAAGGCTTCACACATTGCACTCTTGAGGACAAGCGCATTTCATGTAGCATCTCTCTGTCTACAGTCCTACGCTTCGTTTTATATCTATTATGCATAATCTCTGTTTCTTTGCCCGCCCCAATAGCTGAGTGGTCTGTCCACCTAATTTATCCTGGAAGGAACACACATCAAGGATTTACTGAATGATTAATTTGGGTCTGGTAAATGATGATGAGGAACCTCAGGCAGCAGAAGAAGAAAATGTGCATGATGAACTGCCACCAATTGAAGATGACAGTGGAGGTGCTAAATGTGTGCTACCGCTAAAGACTGCATATCATTACTCATTCTTTTAATGCTGCGATTTATGACTGCAATTGTCTGTCACCTTCTTTATGTCATTTCATTGTAAGCTAGCCATTTTATTTACTGTTTTTGTGGAATAAAAAAAAGTGGTCAGCGCGGCGGCTTCTCACGCCAAGGTTCCCGGGTTCGATTCCCGGATGGGTCGGAGATTTTCTCTACTCAGGGACTGGGTGTTGTGTTGTCCTCGTTATCATTTCATTGCCATCAGTGAAAGGCAACGAGAAACCACCACTGGAATCACTTCCCAAGACGCTCATGCGGTCGACCTCTCTGACGAGGCCCCCCCCATGACAAGACCTGCCGTAAGGCAGAACACAAAGTATTTTTTCTGTTGCTTTAGCAGTTTGTTTACAGTAATTGTATACCACGGCAAGTCCGTCTCATCAAGAGCTCCTCTGTAAAGTACGGTTAACTTTTCTTTTAAATATGAGCTACCATACTTCTACATGCTCCTGTCCAATAACGTTTTTCCTTTTACTTCTGAAGATGGCTATCACACAACCGAAACCGACAATTCTTTTAAAAAAATTCCAATCAAAACAAATGAATAAAAATGTATGTACTTACTACCTCATAGACTCTATGCTGCGAGCAGTCGCCGTGCGTATACAAGCTGCCGTCTGTGCTGAGAGCTAATTACGCCAGATATCACTCCCCCAGCTCCGGGATCCCCTTTGTACGGCGTCTCTGGCAGATCGCAGCTTTCCCTCGCGGACTTCTGCTGGAACCGAATTTAGGGAGACGGCCGGTTCAAAGCCGGGACCAGACGCCGTTTTAATGGCCCCATAGGCCGATATTGGACCTACTAAAACAGTTTATCCCGACATTATGTGCTGTAATTGGGTGAAAACTGGCGGCGCGCCGCTGTAAGCGCATTACACGCCGGTCCGCGGAACAATAGCTAATTCCCGCGTACGCTGTAATTACTACTGCACGCCGGACCGCTCACGCGGGCTCGTATATACTTTTTATTACTGTATGCGGGTAAGCGACCACGCCGTTTAAGCAATTACCATTTCGTTCGCGCCTCATAAATACACATGATGTGAGGCCGACAAGCCATTTTTTCTCCAACGTTTGCGACAAATGAGTTTCATCATAGAATCAGCTGGAGTTTTGTGCAGTTGCATTTAACCAAGCAATTATGCCTACTATTCTAGCAATTAACTTTTTTGTTCCCCCGCCCTATTTTTTTTTTTTTTTTTTTTTTTTTTGAAAGAGTGCAGAGGCTTCTTTAGTGTTTGATTTTCTGCTCGGGAGGCAGTATATTTATGGTCCATTAGCAGTCTGTACATGCCATTAAAATTCCCACCTCACAGATTAACATCGGTGTATAGAGGATGGAGAGAAATAACCAAATAATAAGATGAGAGCAGGGTAGTCGACATGTGATCGAGCAAAATTTTCCAGTTATCCGCAGGTTGGTTCAAATGGCTCTGAGCACTATGGGACTCAACTGCTGAGGTCATTAGTCCCCTAGAACTTAGAACTAGTTAAACCTAACTAACCTAAGGACATCACAAACATCCATGCCCTAGGCAGGATTCGAACCTGCGACCGTAGTGGTCTTGCGGTTCCAGACTGCAGCGCCTTTAACCGCACGGCCACTTCGGCCGGCTATCCGCAGGTTGGCTACAGAGTTTCGAGACTGCATTAGTGTCATCTTTAGGCTCCTATGCAAAGTGAATGGTGATATCCACCCTCGGCACATTAGGATACATACCACATATATGCATTGGTCTCACGCATTTCTGTTCACATGGTGCATTCCCTCGAGCAATATATAACATCAACTGTTGTTGATAGGTGGCAGGAGTGCACACGCTGTGTAAATAGAAATATGTGCGCTCCATCCAGCTAACAACAACTGTTGTTGTTCTACATCTACATCTACATCCATACTCCGCAAGTCACCTGACGGTGTGTGGCGGAGGGTACCCTGAGTACCTCTATCGGTTCTCTCTTCTATTCCAGTCTCGTATTGTTCGTGGAAAGAAGGATTGTCGGTATGCTACTGTGTGGGCTCTAATCTCTCTGATTTTATCCTCATGGTCTCTTCGCGAGATATACGTAGGAGGGAGCAATATACTGTTTGACTCTTCGGTGAAGGTATGTTCTCGAAACTTTAACAAAAACCCGTACCAAGCTACTGAGCGTCTCTCCTGCAGAGTCTTCCACTGGAGTTTATCTATCATCTCCGTAACGCTTTCGCGATTATTAAATGATCCTGTAACGAAACGCGCTGCTCTCCGTTGGATCTTCTCTACCTCTTCTATCAACCCTGTCTGGTACGGATCCCACACTGTTGAGCAGTATTCAAGCAGTGGGTGAACAAGCGTACTGTAACCTACTTCCTTTGTTTTCGGATTGCATTTCCTTAGGATTCTTCCAATGAATCTCAGTCTGGCATCTGCTTTACCGACGATCAAGTTTATATGATCATTCCATTTTAAATCACACCTAGTGCGTACTCCCAGATAATTTATGGAATTAACTGCTTCCAGTTGCTGACCTGCTATTTTGTAGCTAAATGTATTCGCAGCACATTACACTTGTATACATTGAGATTCAATTGCCATTCCCTGCACCATGCGCCAGTTCGCTGCAGATCCTCCTGCATTTCAGTACAATTTTCCATTGTTACAACTTCTCGATACACTACAGCATTATCTGCAAAAAGCCTCAGTGAACTTCCGATGTCATCCACAAGGTCATTTATGTATATTGTGAATAGCAACTGTCCTATGACACTCCCCTGCGGCACACATGACGGCTGAGGTGCACACATTGTGTAAATAAAAATCCACGAGAGCAGCGAATATACGTGGTACCTGTCTTAATGCTTCGGTGGTGGATATCACCACTCAGTTTGAAAAGGTGCCTAAATATGACACAAATGTAGTGTCGAAACTGATAGTATAATTAATGTATTTTATTAAAAGTACGGCTGTTGGTATTCCATATTTCTACAAGTCTATTCCTGTAAGTAAACGTGATTGACATTGTTCTGGGCAGTCGTTTTCCATTGAAAACGTTATCTTGCTGACATCAGTACGACTAGTTCCAGTCGTCAGTATTGAAGGGTTTACTGACTGGAAAAAGCTACTCAGGCTCGCAAAAGAAATTTCCATACTAGCTACGATCGTATTAAGCATTGCAGGGGTCATTCAACAGCGCAGTTGGTTCACACAGTTGCCGCCTATTGAGATCGTTCATGTTCAACAAAGGAGTCCTAACTGCTACTTTGCATAGGTATTTCAGCGTGTCAAAGGTCGGAGAGAGGATGCTGAAGCAGATGTGCTATTTCGGCGAAAGCATCTGATTTCTGCCGACAGTTGACTGGAGCAAGACGCGACAGCTGAAAATCAAGCAAAAAAGGTGGAAGGGAATGAATTTATTTACACCTCCAGTTAGTATTTCTGCTACCCCCGAGCTTCGGTTGATACAATATGACGTATAATTAAAAAAGGAGTGAAGAGTACGACTTCTTTTCGTGATTAATAATATTGTGGGAGTTATTACTGTTGTGACCAGGCGAAATTACTTTCGTCCAGCCACAACTGTGTGTCCTTTAATTGCTTAGTGAGGTGGCACGTCAAACTAGAACACCTGAAATATTAGTTCACTTTATTACATAAATGAATAAAATATTATTTAACTTTGACATACTTCTTTGCCACAGGAGTATCTGATAATTTACAACTGTTGTTGACTACCAAAGAATCACTTGATACACTAATTAAGAAACTGTTAGCTTTGAGCATAAAATGTAACGTCTACAAAAGAAAATTTCATCACAGACATTGTCACTGTCGTACATGATGATGTTGACTGCTGTAGCTGAGGTCTCAAATTGGGCAGAGTTCTGCTCACTTAACACTATATGGACCTCGGTGTGAGAACGCTGCTGTTGCTGAGTGGGAGGCATGGTTTTCTGGAGCACCTACCATACGTCATTGCCAATTGCAGCAGGCCCTCGCTTATATCTGTGGTATTGATTCGCTTTACCAGCTTTGTTGTGACACCGCGATTTCTGGATGATATGACAGTTAGTTGTCGTGCCTACCGACAGCTACATTCTGCTCATATAAACTGAACTCTTGTGTAAAGAAAATGATAATCTGTCCCACTGGCCTGCGATTGCATTGTTCTGGTGTCTAGTGTGTAAGGCACTGAAAATGGGCCTTACTTATGTGTTAGGTATTGTGCTGCTATTCTAGAGCGCAAGAAGCTGACACGTAGAAGGATCGACACTTTCTTTGCTTATCACAGGGCTAAAACTTTCGCCCATGTACTTGTAGCTCTTGTATTAAGTCTCACTGAACAGTTATTGTTCGTTAATGTTTCTCTTGAATCTTTCTACAAAATTATAAAATAGGCCAGATTTGCATAGAAAAAAATTTCAGAAGGATAGTAAAACGGCGGAGGGGGCTCGGAACCTGCTCCAGAAGGGCTTTGGGTGATATTTATTCGAATGTATTGGCTTTAAATGTTTATACTAGAAACTGTCTTGAAAAGAGGTTATAAGATGAATAACCACAAAATCGAAGCAAAGCACGCGGAACGTAGTCTAAATAAACCAGGCGATGGTGTATGGATTAGAATAGGAAATTGAACACTAAAAGTAGATGAGTTTTGCTATTTGGACAGCAAAGTAATTGATGATGGCCGATGCAAAGAGGACATGAAATGCAACCTGTCTACTGCAAGGAAAGTTTTATCGAAAAAGTGGTATTTTTTATATCGATCGTAAATTTAAGTGTCAAGAAGTCAATTCTCAAGGTAATTGTCTGAAGTGTAGCGTAGTGCGCAAACTAAACGTGGACGATAAGCAGTTCAGGTAAGAAGAGAACATAAGCTTTTGGAATGTGCTGCTATGGAAGAATATGCTGAAGATTAGATGGGTAGATCGTGTTACTAACGAGAAGGTACTGAATCTAACTGAGGTGAAAGTAAATTTACAGCACTACTTGATTAAAAGGTGAGATCGATTGACAGGACACGTTCTCGGGCATTAAGGAGTTGTCAGTATGGTATTAGAGGGAAGTGTGGGGACGGTCGACGGGGGAGGGCGTGAATACAGTAAGCCGCTTCAAATGGGTGTAGGTTGCAGCAGTCATTCGGAGACGATGACGCTTGCACAGGACAGATTACGGTGCACAGCCGCATCAAGCCATTCTTCGGACTGAAGACCACAACAACAACAGGAACAATGGATTATTAGTAGCCGGCCGCGGTGGCCGGGAGGTTCTAGGCGCTTCTGTCCGGAACCACGCGGCTGCTACGGTCGCAGGCTCGAATCCTGCCTCGGGCATGGATATGTGTGATGTTCTTAGGTTAGGTAGGTTTAAGTAGTTCTAAGTCTAGGGGACCGATGACCTCAGATATCCAGTGGCGACGTTGTCATTTGTGCGTATGCTCGGCACCGTTGCTTATAAGCTGCGGCCTTTCATTGCTTTGGAATGTTGTGTCTCTACAGATAAGGAGAAAAGATAGGATGCGTCTGAACCGCCAGTCGTACTATGAGCACTCACCTTCCATATGTGACTCATCCGTAGCACCCATTGTTCATCCTTCAGACACTGATTTCCCACACAAACATAGGGTTTCATCCTCATAGTAGCGCTCAAACTTATTTTGTAGTTGCGGTGTTATGTTGTCAGTACTGGCAGCATGCAGTCATGACAGGACAACGCATATAACTGCGTCAGCCCATCAAGAGCTTCTCGTCGCTGCGGCTTATATATCCAGTAAACAAGCAAGGTCATACAATACTAATGTAAGTATGTATTGCTTTACTTCGAAAGTATTTTGTAATTCGGTTTGGTGGTACGGCATTCATCAACTGTTGTTACTTAGGCAGTCAGACAGTGTTGGTTTATTTGTAGAGGCGTCTAAATGAATTCCGAAATACAAAAAATATTTGGCTGATGTGAAACGTCTTGCGTGCTTTGAAGAATGGAAAGTTGCAATCTAGCGTTACTAGAGACTATGGCATAATCACAACTGATAAGTGTCTGGAGTCGATGCCGGAAACAGGAAGAAAAGCCAAATCAGGTCGCTCCCGAAAACCGGCAAGGAGGGAGGACTGCTGCGGTAGCGTTCTCACTTCCCACGCCCGGGTTCCCGGGTTCGATTCCCGGCGGGGTCAGGGATTTTCTCTGCCTCGTGATGACTGGGTGTTGTGTGATGTCCTTGGGTTAGTTAGGTTTAAGTAGTTCAAAGTTCTAGGGGACTGATGACCATACATGTTAAGTCCAATAATGCTCAGAGCCATTTGAACCATTTTTTTTGGAGGACTGCTGCTGATTCAAGAAAAAGGGCTCGACATATTGGGGCTGATATAGAGCAGCGTCGTGGACAGAAGCTACACGTTTCTACAGTAAAGCGTCGCCTAGAAGGTAGCAGGTGATTTAAATGATGAACGACCTTCATGTAAACCAGTCATAAATTCAAGATTTCGGAAGGCCAGGATAGAGTTTGCAAAGAAATATCAAACTTGGAATTCTACAGATTGGTCTTGAGGCTCTATGTAGTGATGAAAGTAGACTGAATGTCTTTTCGTCTGATCTTGTGCAGTATATAGGTCGATCAAAAAACCAAAGGGTCAACAAAATGTACCAGGTACCGACTACTAAGCACGGTGGTGGCAGCGTCATGGTGTGGGGATGTTTTTATAAACGTAGGATTTGTCATCTAGTCCAGATAGAAAGCATATTGGATCGTTTCCTGCACGGTGACATTTTATAAAACCATATGGTCCTACATGGTAGAAAGAATGTGCCACGTAATTGGATATTTCAGCAGGACAATGATTCAAAACACATCTCCAGCAATTTAAAACAAAAATTCTAGGTAAAAAGTCAAACTTTTGGAGTGACTAAGCACGGATCTAAATCCAACTGCACATATCTTGGATTCGTTGAAGCATTGTGATCGTCGTAGAAACTACTCGAAGAAGGTTCAATTTGCCGCTGCCTTGTTGAACAAATGGTCAAAACTCTCAGTAGACCTATTACAAAAGCTTGTGGATTCAATGCCAAAGAGATGTGCAGCTATGACCAATGTCCATGGGCGCGCAGCGCAATGTTAATTCTTTGTTTAGATTCCAAAATATTTTTGTTTTATTCTTACACGCTTGACAACTTACTTTTGAGCCAGAAGAATTGTTGATGCTCTTTTGATGTAAGATAACTCTATTTAAACTAAATGACGTTTTGCAGTAAATGGACTATGATTTCATTTCGCTATCCACTAGTAGTTTTTTTATAGTAAACACTTACCATCATGTGCGTCTGCTTAGCTGGGTGCTAACATGCTTGCCTCCCATGCAAGCGGGCCTGGGTTCGATTCCCGGACAGGTTGGAGATTTTCTCCGGTAGGGGTCTGGTTGTTGTGTTGTCCTCATCATCGTTTCATTCTCATCAGCAAGTCGCCCAGTGTGGCGTCTCCTGAAATAGGACTTGCACTTGGCGGCCGAACTCTCCAGATGGGGCCTCCCGATACCATACTCTCATTTCATTTACTTACCTTCATGTAACTGTAACTAACGCATTCTGCAAAATGCACTCCAAGGAAGAAAAAAAAAGAAAACGCACCGAAAACGCACCACCAAAGAATTATCAGAAATGGACGGAAATAGGTAGATGTGATACAGAAACAAATAGTTACAATTTCAGAAAAATTGGACGATTTATTCAAGAAAAAAAACTTCACAAATTGAGCAAGTCAATAATGCGTTGGTCCACGTCCGGCCCGTAAGCAAGCAGCTATTCGGCTTCGTAGAGTTGTTGGAAGTCCTCCTGAGGAATATAGTGCCAAATTGTATCCGACACATTAGCTCGTCAAAATCTCGAGCTGATTGGAGGGCCCTGGATATAATGCTACAAACGTTTTCACTTGGAGAGAGATCCGGCGACCTTGCTGGCAAGCTAGGGTTTTGCAAGTACGAAGACAAACAGTAGAAGCTCTTACCGTGTGCAGACGAGTATTATCTTGCTGAAATTTGAGCCCAGCATGGCTTGCCACGAAGGGCAGCGAAACGGGGCTTAGAATATCGTCGACGTTTGCTGTGCTGTGAGTGTGCCGCGGATGACAAAATGTCTTTGAGCAATATGGGACTTAACATCTGAGGTCATCAGTCCCGTAGAACTTAGAACTACTTAAACCTAACTAACCTAAGGACATCACACACAACCATGGCCGGGACAGGATTCGAACCAGCGACCGTAGCGGTCGCGCGGTTGCAGACTGAAGCGCCTAGAACCGCTCGGCCACACCGGCCGGCGCGGATGACAACAAAAGGGGTCTTGCTATAAAGAGAAATGGCGCCCCAAACCATCGCTCTTGACTGTCAGGCCGTATGGCGGGTGACATTCAAGTGGCTTTCCATCAGGGGTCAGTCTAATTCCACTCCAATCAATGAGATTCCAAGCCAAATGTGCCCGATACCACTGCAGGCGGGTTTGTTCGTGTACGGGATGCCTGATGATTGCTCGATTCTCTCATTCTGTCGTCTGTCTAGGTCGCCCATTTTATTTTGACGCTGTGTTCAGCCATGGTTCACCCATTCCTCCAACCATCGTGGAATAGTGGCACAACTGCTATCCAAATAGCGAGCGATTCACCAAATACTCCAACTGGCTTTTTTGAAACCAACCACACATCCTGTCTCAAATGTTGACATCTGCGCTCGAGCCTGTCTGCGAGGCACAGTCACTGTCCAACTGAGTATAAGGAATGAAATCCGCAAAGACTTTATACGCTGTTATCGACATGTTCCCTATTCATAAGCTGCGTGGTGAAATTACACTACAGGGTCACATATTCATCTAGTGGTCGCCAAAGTTTACAGTTTTGGATTTTTCGTCGATACGTGTACCAGTATCAGTTTGTGCCCAGATCGCATGACTTGGTGCGTGGCATTTTTGTTTCAGAGTGTCCTTTTGAGCGCTTCTGTAACTCGCAAGCACAAGGTGGATGAGCAGTGCGTTTATTGCTTGTCATCTTGTGTTTACGGTACTGTCGCCTCGTTTCTTATTCGATTTACTGGCGTCACTAAGTTGCTGGTTTGCTTGCCCGTGAGTGGCAGCAGCGGCGCTTATCGATAAGTGCACTGTCGTACTATCTCTGGAGCGACCGCTAGTATTTCCGGGTCGTCCTCTCTCGGTGTTCAGTTGGGACGGAGCGCCAGTGTGGTGCGGACAGCCAGTACTCGCCGACCGCTGGCGACACACATGCACTGTCCGACGGAAGGAGACTGGAGCGGGAACGACCGTTCGGACGGTCTTCTCATGGGACAACGTGTATTTGGTCTTTGACCGTTTCTGAGCCTCGTCGGCAGGTCATCTTGCGGCCGTGGGTCGGTTGCTTCCTTGTGCAGGGATGTCGGGTGGCCAATGGGCAAGAGTTACCTCCGCATGGTTGGGTCCAAGCCTGTGTGGCCGGGTCGCCGTGTCTCCGAGTTCCGAGCGGACATCGAGTTGAGTCGGCGTGGAGCTGCAGTGAGGTCCGGGCAGCCAAGACTTGCCCGCCGTTGCCACCACACATGACTTGCGTGGGGACGACCTTGGTCGGTCGGTCGGTCGGTCGTTTCATCGGGCGACGAGTATTTGGTCGCCGACCGCTTATGGAAACTCTGTGTATGTCGACTTGTGATTTCTCCTTATTCCACAGTGATTGATTTTAACATTGTCGGAGTTCTTGGTCCAATGTTTACGTGGAACTGTGTGTAGCTTCTGTGACTTGCACTGAGTAAGTATGAATGCTGTATGCGTACTGGAGTAGGCAGTCGGTCGGTTGGGACAGAACAGCGAGTGTGTGTTTCCTCGCCACATTGATGCTGTCCGGCACGGCGTGTAGTTCGGCAGCCTTTGGTTATTGTTTATATTTTTGAGTGGTTATTGTGCCTTGGCTGTATTTAGACGCCAATATTTGAAGCCGTAGTGCTGCTAGTATCTTCGCCCTCGCTGACATTTTCCATTCTCGTGCAGTTGGTCGGCTGGAAGGGAATTGATTAGGTTCTTGGTCGGTCCTTCAGCCGTCAATGGGTCGGGTTCCCATCCGATTATTTAATCTTACTTTTGGCTGCCTGTATCACCTAACCTCATGTTATAGTTACCTCCTCAGGCCTGCCCTTGGAACACTTCTGAGCACCACTGTTCTGTGCCGGCCGCGACGGCCGTGCGGTTCTAGGCGCTGCAGTCCGGAACCGTGGGACTGCTACGGTTGCAGGTTCGAATCCTGCCTCGGGCATGGATGTGTGTGATGTCCTTAGGTTAGTTAGGTTTAAGTAGTTCTAAGTTCTAGGGGACTGATTACCTAAGATGTTAAGTCCCATAGTGCTCAGAGCCATTTGAAGGACATGTGTAATTAAGTGTTTTTAGAAAAATAAATGTTCGCGTTTTTTGTGCAACTAACAGTAACTGATCTTGGTCCCTTTCCACAACCATAACTTGATCCGCTCTGTCCTGTGAAACCGTACCAGTGGAAATACAAATTCGAACGCATTTCAGAAAAGTAGCGGGTCGTGTCATCTGGGGACTTAAAAACCGGTTAGGCCTACAGCTCGTACGCTGTTACGGCCACATTCTCTCGGGCGGGATCACGAGCTGGAGACGGGACGTTCCAACTTTTCATGGGCCGTCGGTGCGCGAGCGAGTTCCCGTGACAGCCGGAAATGTTGAAAAGCGAAAGCCAGGCGGGACTCGCATAAAATTACTGCCCACAGGCGGCGGGCGGCCGTGGAGCTGAAATTGCCCCTTTGTGTCGGAAGACAGGCGCTGAAAGATGGACGCCGTGGGCGAAAAAGCCTTGTGAAACTTTTCTGTGCGAGGGATGGTCCGAATGAAGGGCTCGGTGATTCGTTAAAGCGGCAGCCATTCTACTCGCGGCTGCGGAAACGTGAACGCGAGAAAGGGCCTAATGTGAGGCTCTGCGACTGGGTCTCCTTTCCAGAGAGGAACTGTTGAAGGACGGGTGAAGGACTGAACCAGTTTCACGAGTCACTTATGTCTGCGTTGCTGGAGCTGTTGTGTAGTTTAGAAAGGTGAAAGGTTATGGTGTGTGTATTTTTCGGCCTGGTGAGGAAATGTTGCATGGTGGTAATGAAAACCAGTCGCTCACGACAGTCCATACCAGTTCAGCCTAAGGATCCATCATTACCGTTAATAGCTACATTACAACAACCGACTTCGATATGACTGGGTGTTTGTGTTGTCCTCATCATTTCATCATCATTCATGAAAGTGGCGAGATTGGGCTGAACGAAGGTTGGGAATTTGTATGGGTGCTGATAACCGCGCAGTTGAGCGCCCCACGAACCAAACATCATCATCTATATTACAACAATAAAATGACATCTGTTTGCGTTATACTTTCAATGAGCGGTGTTATTTGCTTATTAGTATTTGCCATTTGTGAAGAGACGTTCTGTAAAGTAGCATACGTGACTAACTTTGGTCTTGCGCGTCATTTGGTTTACGGGCAAAGTAGCACAGAAGCCGGCTGATACTGCTCTGACAGCTCAAAAGAGGGGCGTGGCGGACCTTTGGCGAGACTGTCCGACGTGATGTCATGTCTCGGTAGCAGTATTCAGAAACAACTGCTTAGCACTGTATATGTTTGCGGATGTGCAGTGCAAAATCATAATACTTGTGTAACGTTCTTCTACTAGGGAACGCCGGCCGGAGTGGCCGAGCGGTTCTAGGCGCTACAGTCAGGAACCACACGATCGCTACGGTCGCAGGTTCGAATCCTGCGTCGGGAATGGATGTGTGTGATGTCCTTAGGTTAGATAGGTTTAAATAGTTCTAAGTTCTAGGGGACTGATGACCTCAGAAGTTAAGTCCCATAGTGCTCACAGCCAGCCATACTAGGGAACAGGGAAACAATATGATGGACTTGACCCCTTTTGTTAACACTCGTTTTATTTAACAACCATACCAACAAATTCCTTTAAAACAACAATATCTTCATCCTGATTACTTTAGGTAATAGGAATAGTAAGTCACAAGAATTTAGTGAATCTGCTACTAATGTCATTTTATGAAACGAAGTCTATCTCATATAGAGGGTGTTACAAAAAGGTACGGCCAAACTTTCAGGAAACATTCCTCACACACAAAGAAAGAAAATATGCTATGTGGACATGTGTCCGGAAACGCTTACTTTCCATGTTAGAGCTCATTTTATTACTTCTCTTCAAATCACATTAATCATGGAATGGAAACACACCAACAGAACGTACCAGCGTGACTTCAAACACTTTGTTACAGGAAATGTTGAAAATGTGCTCCGTTAGCGAGGATACATGCATCCACCCTCTGTCGCATGGAATCCCTGATGCGCTGATGCAGCCCTGGAGAATGGCGTATTGTATCACAGCCGTCCACAATACGAGCACGAGGAGTCTCTACATTTGGTACCGGGGTTGCGTAGACAAGAGCTTTCAAATGTCCCCATAAATGAAAGTCAAGAGGGTTGAGGTCAGTGTACCCGTGGAGGCCAATCAGCTGCTGATAGTGCCTGCACACGCTGTACATGGCACGAAAACAGCTGGTTCTCCCGTAGGACTCTCCATACAATGACATGGTCAACGTTACCTTGTACAGTAGCAACTTCTCTGAAGCTGACATTAGGGTTATCGTCAACAGCACGAAGAATTGCCTCGTCCATTGCAGGTGTCCTCGTCGTTCTAGGTCTTCCCCAGTCACGAGTCATATGCTGGAATGTTCCGTGCTCCCTAAGACGCCGACCAATTGCTTCGAACGTCTTCCTGTCGGGACACCTTCGTTCTGGAAATCTGTCTCGATACAAACGTACCGCGCCACGGCTATTGCCCCGTGCTAATCCATACATCAAATGGGCATCTGCCAACTCCGCATTTGTAAACATTGCACTGACTGCAAAACCACGTTCGTGATGAACACTAACCTGTTGATGCTACGTACTGATGTGTTTGATGCTAGTAGTGTAGAGCAATGAGTCGCATGTCAACAGAAGCAGCGAAGTCAACATTACCTTCCTTCAATTGGGCCAACTGGCGGTGAATCGACGAAGTACAGTACATACTGACGAAACTAAAATGAGTTCTAACATGGAAATTAAGCGTTTCCGGACAAATGTCCACATAACATCTTTTCTTTATTTGTGTGTGAGGAATGTGTCGTGGAAGTTTGGCGGTACCTTTTTGTAACACCCTGTATAAGAAAATTTTAAAACCACTGACAATTGTGCGCCTGACACGCAATATTTCTGACTAGTCTTCGGACACTGAGAACTGATGTTCTCAAAAACATTTACCTAAATAACAACTAGCCAGAGATGCAACCAATAAATAGCAGGATGAAGTTAATACCGAGGCACTTGTTTCACACTCATGAGTCAATCAATATTACGAAGGCTTACTAAGGTTTCAAACTTCGGCTCAAAGGCCCGGTAACACAATTAGTCAACGCAAAGTCTCACTAAGTAGCACAGAAACAACCCTTCACAATTGTATGTTGCTCTTGAAACAAGGTTTAATAAATATAATAAATATCCAAGTAAACATAATTAGCGCCGGAATTAATTAGCGAGGAGTCACGCCAGGTCGCTCGAAGGCAGAACGAAAACTTAACTTGCGGAAGCCACGGTGAAAGGCGGAAGGCTGCAGTTCGTGCAAGACCCACTTCTCGAGCTTCGACCCGGAGTCACCTCCCGCTACCCAGGATTTCACAGCCCCTGTACCTGTAAGTGGAAAGGTAGCGCTCACTCCAAATCACCAGCCAGCCACCTGTAGCATTTAACAAGCGCACCGCATAGGTCCGAAGGTACAATGTAAACAACCACCAAAAGATATTAAATAACAGGTTAAATTATCCACAAATAAAATGGCACACTGCCTTTGACCTACTACGAATGAACTACACAGGCAAGGTACAATCAACAGCGCAAATCTTATCAATAACCTTAAGAAGAATTTCCTCCTATTAAGATATTAAAAAAAAACCTTACAATTACTAGCAAGGCCAGCGGAGACTCCAATCTTAGTCACAATTTAATTGCGTGAACTCTTATGCCCCACTGTTCCGTGAAAACCGTACTGACCACAATTCTGAAAATTTCGTTATAAGCTTTACTGGGGATCACTGCGCTAAGGCTACCAATACTCGATTGCAGTACATTCGATAAACAGATTACGGCCTTGCAACTGGTTACGTATTACATCAGACAACAATTTCCCACGAGCTGGAAGAGGCGTGCTCGTGCATTATATTAACATTTAACACCGGTCTTGAACACCATGGTTCAAATGGTTCAAATGGCTCTGAGCACTATGGGACTCAACATCTTAGGTCATAAGTCCCCTAGAACGTAGAACTACTTAAACCTAACTAACCTAAGGACATCACACACACCCATGCCCGAGGCAGGATTCGAACCTGCGACCGTAGCAGTCCCACGGCTCCGGACTGCAGCGCCAGAACCGCTAGATGAACACCATGAACTCTTCATAGGCACACAGTTACTTCCATGGTAAAACCCTTGCGCTTCCAGTTAACAGAAGTGTGGTAGCAGCCCTCAACACCTTCACGCACATGCCCTAAGTACAATCTCACTTAACTTTTCGCTGGACGTCCGATATGGCTTGCGTCGGATACAGCAGGTGGCAATACGGCAGCCGACGACCGTAGACAGCTGTGTCCGGAACTAGCAGCACGCAACCCAAGGCAGCAACAAGTCTCCTCACAGGCGACAGGAAAGGCTCTCCACCAAGCTGCCGCATACACGTGGTCCGTTCCCGCTCCACTACAAGCGCACTCCGGCCTCAGGTAATATCGAACGCCAACTCTCCACGTCCTTGGCGAGAGCCTCCAGTTTCCGGCAAAGATAAGGCAGCCAAGACTCAGTAGGCGCCACAAGCAAAGATAAAGAGCGGGAAGGCGAGGTACTTGCAAATACGCTGGCGCACCAGCACAACGCCACGGCTCAACTTACATTAAAGCTCGATGCAGCATCTTAAACAGGACTCGTAGATATATAGATATACTATGTTCAGATACAGATCCAAAATAAGTTTCTGTAATAGATTTTCAGTGCATAATAAAATTGATAACAATTGTAATTTTATATCGACCAAAAAGATCGACTCAACCATCTATAGCGCTCATCGATACACATCCATTGAGCTACATAAAGGAGCAGTCACTGGAAACCGAACACCTGCCACAATAGAACCATGTGTGGGGTCTTTCTACGAGAGCATGAAAACTATTTTGCAGTCTGCCAGAAAGCTATGGAGAACGTACTGACCATAGTTTCCAGTCTGCAAGTCCACATTCTTCTTTTGCTCACTGAAAGAAATGTTTCTACTCTCTGTTTATTCAGCGGGATCAGGAACTATAATTATAAATAAACGTTTGGTGTTCTAACCGATTTAATCATATTTAAGAAGAGTTCACATGCAAAACTTATTAATATTCCTGATAATAATAATAATAATAACAATAATAATGTCTCAATCATAAACAGCACTATGAGCAGTTAACAGGCGACCTCTATGGTAAGTTTCCATTAAATGGTCTTTCGCCCTGACTTTTAATAATCAAAGTTAATTGCTCGCAACAAAAGTGTAACATAACCTCACAACTTGCCACGAAGTTTTGTAAACATTACGGGAGGCACACAAGCAGTCACTTCCGCGAAATATAAGCGATCCAGGACGGTGGAGAGTCCTCGCGAGTTCACTTCCTATTTGTACCGAAAACATGCGTTCCGTTGCATCTTGGCTGTGACGTCACCCGAGGCAGTGCGTAAGCCAGCGTTTGACTGACACAGACCGTATCATAGCTGAGTGCGAAATGGACTATTTCTACTGCCTCACTGGCCGTATTTTTATATGGGCGCAGCGGACGGTTTAAGGGAACACGTGACATCATTTGCTCTATGCCCTGCAGCAGCCTCTAAATGGTCACTTCATCGGACACATGTTATGTAATAACTCGGTCATGAATCAATTTACAATCTTCTCAGTTTTTGTATGAATGAAGTTAAGTTGGCTTTAATCACAGAAAGAGTTTTAGCTCGACTGCATTTGAACTTTACCCGCTAGAAGTTTTAGAACTTACTGACAGTAGAACTTGACCTCTGAACCACAGCTGTAAGAGACCTTGTATTGATTGTTATTTACATCAAGGCCTTGAAACTTTATAGTTTTATTATTTAATGGGTTTCATCAGATGCTGTAATCAAAGTTTTCTATCATTAATATAAATGATATTACAAATAAGGACGTTTTTGTTCCAGATTTAGTTTTCAGTATATTGCTCGAAAACTATTAGAGGTAGCTTAATAGTGTCCCATAGTTAATGTTTTTTATATCAAAATGAAGCTTCATAGCAATTTTCATCTTTCTAATTCTAATATTTAACGTCTTCAATTTTTCGTAGAAACGCTGATTTTGACGAAAATATTGTTCTCATCAGGTCGAAACTTGTAACAGATGATGTGACATACATTTGCACATGCTGAACAATTTTTGGCTTTCCAGCTTTATTATTTAGTGACACTCGTTTTTTTTATGTAAGACGATGTATTTAGGGAAACGTATTTGTCTGATCACTCTGAGATTTAACAATTTCATCATTAATATACTCATGCATATGTTGACGAAGTTGGGAGAAGCAACTTTAATATTTAATTTCATCCTTAGATTATAGTGCAATACTTTTTATGCTACGCACAGACGCGTTGTGATGACATGGTGCTAATAGCAGTGAACTGGGGTAAGTCCCGGCACATTCGCTCGCCTCTGTGTCTCTCAAATGATACAGCGCTAATTACACCACACATAGAATTGGTCCATTAAAAAGAAGCCACCACACACCTTAAGATATTTATCCTACTGGAGATGAGACGATCAGTTCGTGTTTCATACAACACGATCGGCCACTGGCGGGTTCACAAACGCACCCACTCTTGCACTTCTTCGTCCAACTGAAACCGACGTCCACACATGTTTTTCTTCAGGTCACCAATGAGATGAAAATCGAAACGTACGGGCTGTACAAAAGAGATTGCTATGTTTCCCAACCAGATTGCTGAAGCGTAGCCTTTACCCGATAAAAGCAATGCGGATGCAGGTGTTATCGTGCAACAGGATGTTTCCGTCCTACAAGCCCGCATCTCGTGGTCGTGCGGTAGCGTTCTCGCTTCCCACGCCCGGGTTCCCGGGTTCGATCCCCGGCGGGGTCAGGGATTTTCTCTGCCTCGTGATGGCTGGGTGTTGTGTGCTGTCCTTAGGTTAGTTAGGTTTAAGTAGTTCTAAGTTCTAGGGGACTTATGACCACAGCAGTTGAGTCCCATAGTGCTCAGAGCCGTCCTACAACATTCCTGGGCGTTCTGACTTTACAGCACTTCGGAGACTCTGCAATGTGTCTTCAAAGCACTGCACATTGATTGTAGTTCCTCGTTAGAGGAACCGGACTGGTAGAGAGCCTCTGCAGTCGACGAAGAAGGTCATCGTGACCCTACTGGAACTTGTGTGAACAGCTTTGCATACCTATGGCGGGAGAAATGTGGGATGCTTCCAGTGTTGGCTTTGCCGTTTGCCATCGGACTGTCGGAATGCTGTCGGATGGAATTATCCTGTTGCACGATAACGCCCACCCCCACACTGCCAACTGGACGAAGGCTAGGTTTCAGCGATTTGGAAACTCCGCGACATCCTGCGCGCAGCCCAGATCTTTCATCGTGTGATTTTCACGTCGTTCGGTACCCGAAAAATACATGTCTGAACGTCGCTTTCCGTCAGACGAAGAACGGCAGGAGTGGGTGTCGTTGTGGATCCGTCAGTGGCAGGCAGCGTTCGACGAAACAAGAACTCATCGTCTGATATCCCAGTGGGACAAATTTCTTAACACGTGTGTTGTTTACTTTCGAACAGAACCATTCCATCGTCGCGTTGTGGAGAGTGTTTGGTTTTTATTTGACTGCCTCTCATACATGTTGCACTGCGTATCTAAATATCAGTGAGAGACATTTCAGTTGAGATGTATTAAAGTCAGCTTAAGGAATAAGCCAAAACAGTTACATGGTCAGCATGGTGGTGCATGTTGGCATACTCATGCTTCACCTTCAACATTAGGTTATTGTGAATTTTAATTATTTAGTCAATATTTGGTGTAGCTCAGCACATCATTTAAATATGGTCGAGATGCGTGATCCCTGATCACAGCAGTGCAAACAGCAGCTCATTTTGTGTAAGAAAGAGGTACAAAAATGATTCAAGGTGCAGAAACCAAAGACTGAAACTGATGATGTTACAACTTGAATGTTTGATTTATAGAGAAACTACTTAACATACAATCAAATGTAATGTGTCATTTTATTCAGATTTTTTGAGAACTTGTGACGATGCCTGAAATTTTAAGATTGAATAATTATATAGGAAATTGCAAATAAGACTGGTGACTCTCAGAGTCGTTAAGTGACGTACGTTCTTGAGATGTCCACAGTACGGTTGACCGAATTATAAGAAGGCAGTGGCTATCTTGCTCGTTCGCACATTCTGAGACACAGCCGAGGAGGCAGAAGCTTTTCTGGTCTTAGTGGTGATGGAGTTGCACCCTTTCAGAACATAGAAGGTTTTTTTTGTGATGACGGCCATGACACTTAAGCGCGCTGTAGCTCAGTGGAAACTTGATAGTCAGCATTCGCATTTATTCTGCCAGTAGCTCAGTGGAACTTCGGTTTTATGTGTGTTAAGCTGGTTTAGACTTAGAGTGACCTTATACCGCGTCAAACTCTGACTCAGTCTGTTTAGTGAGAACTCTCTTTAAGCGGAAATCAATCCATCACGTTACTATCGGATTTGTACCTTTTTGTCTGTAGTGTCAGTTGGGTTGAAGTGTGGATCCATGTATGTAAAACGGTAAGTCTATATTGACAGGTGTAGTCCAGCTTGTGGAGTAGTTATGACTATGCAGAAAACGTCAGGTCATGAGGTCTTTGATGTGTTTGTGGGGCGACTACTCTATGCATAAAAGAAGCAACGAACACACTGATGTGTGTACATGTTAACGTACCACATACAAAAATATCTGCACTTACACCTGTTACTCCCCTGTGTAGTGAATTTACTGCCCACTACATTGGGAGCTTTACCTGTTTAAATCCTCTTGTAAACGTGAAAGCTGTAAATGAGACTGATAACCAGCTGTGCAGCACCAGGAAGAAATTAGGCCACAGCAAATGTCTGCCGATGCTGACTAGTGGACTGCGTTGTCAGCAGCTTCACAGCCGTAGATACGACGACAGGTCACACGTGCCGACACCGCACCAGCCTGCACGGAGTGTTACAGCACGATTAGGACAACTGCGTCATCGCCCCAGCCCAGAACATTCATTGTGATACACTAACACTTCCGTTAACATGAAATTGGAAGGAAGAAGCAGTATTTAAGCTTGTTCCCACCAGCCTCTCATGGTCCAACAGCTGGGCGGTTATGTGACGTATTGTTTAGTACCACGCCGATGACGTGGACATGAACTGCTGCTGGCCACCTAAGAATCTTGACACCAGACATCACGTACTTTGGCACCAACCTGGGAGTGCGATGTGATCGTCCATCCTTGCACACAATTTAAATATTGTCGAGATACGTGAATCCTGATTGCAACAGCGTAAACAGCAGCTCATTTCCCGTAAAAAACCGATATTATGTAAGTGCTAAGACTGTGCATAGAGGAAACAACGAACACACTGCGAATCAACAGAAGACCACCACACTTTGGACCTGGAGCATGACGCAGCCTAACGCCCTCGTGGCAACCACCAACATCCACTAACTCGCCACACAGAAAACCCAAATTCATCACACTGTTTGCTGACCAGCACGTATTCATCTTACGCTGCGCTACTTTGCCTGGAGCCATGTCAGATAATAGGGAGCCCTCCAAAGACTATCTAAGATGAATAAATTAGTAAAGAACTGTCGTATGGTCACCGATGGCTTGCCTTCAGCTTCCGCACATGTTACACCTGTCTCTCCTACCATCTACGTGCCCTACAAAACCCACAGAAGATTGAAGCACATCCTAAGAAGCAGGAATGATTCAGCTTCCACTCTCAACTTCCCTGATGACATTAATCACTGATCTGCATTCAGTGTGTGTGAAAGCAGAATAAACTACTATTATAAAATTTTAAAAACAGTAGTGGGAAGAGGTATTTAGATTACAACACCTGTAACTAAGCTAACATTGCTTAATCTGATTGATACAACAAAAACAATTTATTATTTTATTTAAAAAAAAACGCATCCCCTAAGACAATGCAGAGACGGAACAAACAAATTTTATTTCAAAATATTTAATCGCACATGTTGTAAGTATGTGCTCGGTTCCGGGATTTAGTTTGCTAGGCATGTAGACCCATTGGTTGGATTGAGTAGGTGTGGATCACAAGTGAAGAATTAGTCGAGATGCGGCGAAGAGATCATCCATTTTTCTGCGGACCCGTGAACGTCGCCAGCACAGCAGCACCGAGGAGGAATCCTCGGCAGTGCACGCACAAGCAGCGGTCCGGCCGGGGTTACGCCATTCGCAGCAGCGGCTACGTAGCATGTATGGGCGTCGCCAGCAGCGAAGGCGAACTCATCAACGGCCGTCGCATTTTTAGACCTAGAAAGAGCGTGTGACTGGATAGATTATGGTTACCTGTAGCACACAACGTCTACTATCAGTTTTCACTCCACCTTCACTGACCTCATCACCTCTTGTATAAGCAGCACTTCCTCGAGTTAAAAAATAAATAAATAAATAAATAAATGAAACGCTCACGAAACCAATATCTCTTCAATGAAAACTTCGACAAGGCTGCCCTTTAACCGCCAGATTCTACTCGGCATCAATCTATATGGGATCAAAACAGTCGTCCAAGCCTACGGGCACGCGATGTCACCTCGGTACTTTAGGATGACAGAGTTCATACAGCTTGTCCAACAGATACTAGGTAACTATCAACTGTAGAACGGTGAACTCTTGAACATATACAATTTTATGCATTGGTCAGCATCCATGTGAACTACAGCCCCCTTGGTTGCCACGAGTAGACTCCCAGAAATACCTGTGAATGTTTCTTTACTTCCTACCGAAACCATTTGATAAAGATCACGTGGAACATTAAGGTGCATCATATAAAGGACATCATTAGAAACCATTCAGAAGCCAACATCGCACAAAATATTTTTTTATTAGAGACAACCGGTTTCAACAGTCTTCATCTACATCTACATACATACTCCGCAATCCACCATACGGTGCGTGGCGGAGGGTACCTCGTACCACAACTAGCATCTTCTCTCCCTGTTCCACTCTCAAACAGGACGAGGGAAAAATGTCTGCCTATATGCCTCTGTATGAGCCCTAATCTCTCTTATCATATCTTCGTGGTCTTTCCGCGAAATATAAGTTGGCGGCAGTAAAATTGTACTGCAGTCAGCCTCAAATGCTGGTTCTCTAAATTTCCTCAGTAGCGATTCACGAAAAGAACGCCTCCTTTCCTCCAGAGACTCCCGCCCGAGTTCCTGAAGCATTTCCGTAACACTCGCGTGATGATCAAACCTACCAGTAACAAATCTAGCAACCCGCCTCTGAATTGCTTCCAAGTCCTCCCTCAATCCGACCTGATAGGGATCCCAAACGCTCGAGCAGTACTCAAGAATAGGTCGTATTAGAGTTTCATAAGCGGTCTCCTTTACAGATGAACCACATCTTCCAAAAATTCTACCAATGAACCGAAGATGACTATCCGCCTTCCCCACAACTGCCATTACATGCTTGTCCCACTTCATATCGCTCTGCAATGTTACGTCCAAATATTTAATCGACGTGACTGTGTCAAGCGCTACACTACTAATGGAGTATTCAAACATTACGGGATTCTTTTTCCTATTCAACTGCATTAATTTATATTTATCTATATTTAGAGTTAGCTGCCATTCTTTACACCAACCACAAATCCTGTCCAAGTTATCTTGTATCCTCCTACAGTCACTCAACGACGACACCTTCCCGTACATCACAGCATCATCAGCAAACACCCGCACATTGCTATCGACCCTATCCAAAAGATAATTTATGTAGATAGAAAACAACAGCGGACCTACCACACTTCCCTGTGGCACTCCAGATGATATCCTCACCTCCGATGAACACTCACCATGGAGGACAACGTACTGGGTTCTATTACTTAAGAAATCTTCGAGCCACTCACATATTTGGGAACCAATCCCATATGCTTGTACCTTAGTTAGGAGTCTGCAGTGGGGCACCGAATCAAACGCTTTCCGGAAGTCAAGGAATATGGCATCCGTCTGATACCCTTCATCCATGGTTCGCAAGATATCATGTGAAAAAAGGGCGAGTTTCATTTCGCAGGAGCGATGCTTTCTAAAGCCGTGCTGATGCAAGGACAGCAACATCTCTGTCTCAAGGAAATTCATTATATTCGAACTGAAAATATGTTCGAGAATCCTGTAACAAACCGATGTTAAGGTTATTGGTCTGTAATTTTGAGGATCCGTCCTTCTACCATTCTTACATACACGCGTCACCTGCGCTTTTTTCCAGTCGCTCGGGACTTTACGTTGGGCAAGAGATTCGCGATAAATGCAAGCTAAATAAGGAGAATGCAGTAGAGTACTCTCTGTAAGACCGAATTGGAATCCCATCAGGACCTGGTGATTTATATATTTTCAACGCACTCAGCTGCTTCACAACCCCAGGGATGTCTATCACTATGTCCTCCATATGGGAACCTGTACGAGACTCAAACGGCGGTATGTTTGTACGATCCTCCTGCGTGAAAGATTTCTCAAATGCTAAATTTAAAATTTCAGCTTTCGTTTTGCTGTCTTCCGTTGCCAGACTGATCAGTGAGTGACTGGATGGAAGCCTTCGACCCGCTAACCGATTTTACGTAAGACCAGAATTTCCTTGGGTTTTTAGCAAGATCTTTTGCTAAGGTATGACGGTGGTATTGGTTGGATGCTTCGCGCATCGTTCTTTTTACAGCAGCACGAATCTCTACTAACTTTTGCCTGTCCTCATTCTCCCGATCTTTCTTGTACCGCGAGTGCAACTGTGTTTGCTTCCTGAGCATTCTCCGAATTGCGCTGTTAAACCACGATAGATCTTTTTCGTCCGTAACCCACTTTTTCGGCACATACTTCTCCAATGCGTGATTTACAATGTGTTTAAAATTTGCCCATAATTCTTCCACGTCCATCGTACCGGAAGTAAATGAAGTCGATTCATTTACTAAGTGGGATGCTAACAACTGCTTATCTGCTCTTTCTTGTAAGAATACTCTCCTTTCGTAACCACAGTGGTAATGATAACATCACGATCACTAATCCCTGTCTCAACAATGACACCGTCGATGAGGTCTGGTCTGTTCGTGGCTACCAGATCTAAAATATTTCCATTACGCGTTGGCTGTCGATTTAGCTCCTCAAGACAGTTTTTGGATAATGTGTCCAAAAGTAATTCACACGACCGCTTGTCTGTACCACTTGTAATGAATCCATAGACATCCCAGTCTATTCTAGGTAGGTTGAAGTCGCCTCCGACTAATATAGCATGTTCCGGGTACTCCTGCGGTAAAGAGTGTAGGCTCCCTTTGAATGATTCTAGAACTGTCACGGTGGAACCTGGTGGCCGGTAATAACAACCAACAATTAACTTTATTTCTCCTAGCCCTGTTAAACGTGTCCAGATAACTTCACAATCACACTCTACTTAGACCTCAGTAGACACAATATTTTTGTCAACTGCAATGAAGACACCACCTCCTACGGTGTCTAATCTGTCTTTCCGGTACACGTTCCAACCTTCACTAAATATTTCAGAACGTCCTATCTCAGGGTTCAGCCACGTCTCAGTCCCGAGAATAATTTTCGCGCCACACGCTTCCTGGAGGGCAGTAAATTCAGGAACTTTATTCTGAACACTCCGAAAATTTGCTGCTAATATCTTGATAGCTGAATTCTTTTACACTGAGCGCGTCCTGATTTCCCTGCCTACACGTCGACTGGTGAGTGTTGATCAGGACACCTCGCACTACTGCCTGGGCTAAAAAATACCCAAGTGCACGCCACAAGTACTCTGCTACCCGAGTAGCCGCTTCCATTGTGTAGTGCACCCCTGACCTATCTAGGGGCGTCCTGCAATTCCCCACCCAATAGCGCAAGCCTAGAAATCTGCAGCCAAGGCCGTCAGAGTCGACGAAGCCTCTGGTTGAGACCCTCCACTCGGCTCCAAACCAAAGGACCCCGATCCACTCTGGGAACGATGCTGCAAATAGAGAGCTCTGCTGGCACCCCGCGTGCGAGGCCAGCGGTCTTCACCAAATCCGCCACGAACTGACGATCGCCTCAGAATCCAAGCGACAGGCGTCATTGGTGCCGACGCGATGCGAGCAACTACTTGCAGACGACTGCACCCTGTACGCTCGATAGCCGTAGGCAAGGCCGCCTCCACATCTTAGATGAGGCCCCCCGGCAGACAAACCGAGTGCACGTTGGAATTCTTTCGAGCCCTGTACGCTATTTCCCTAAGGGGCTCCGTCACCCGCCTAACGTTGGAGCTCCCAAGAACCAGTAAGCCTTTGCCCCCGTGTGCCTGCTCGGGCCCTGCTGAAGGAGCGGCCACCTGAACAGTGACAGGATGAACGGGCGAACCCAGCCGGCCAGCCTCCACATTGACCCTCCGCCTCGAGCGACGCGAACGCGTTGCAGTCCGCCACTCACCCTGAGGTGAGGGCGGCCTCAACGCACCGGGTACGCTAGAAGGTGCCTCGGCGGCTAAGTCAGCGGACGCAGCAAGCTACACCTGGGGTGTCTCAAGCGACGCGCCAGACCCTCCGCCGTCGCTGCACCTCGAGGCAGCAGCCTGAAGGCGGCTGAGCGTGGCCAACAGCACGCTCAGCTGCTCGCGAACCGCGGCCAGTTCCTCCTGCACCCGCACACAGCACGCACACACTCTATCCATCCTACTGCTAATATCTGGACGTATAGAGTTGCGACAAAAAAAACAGCAATATGCGACTGCACAGTTGCGCCACCAGCGCCAGATTGAGCAGCGATATATGAACAATTACTTACGAACCAAGCAATCAAATGACCACGACTACGCCATTATACAGATATTACAATGCGATCCTACCCCTGTCTTAGTATAAATGACAACCGCCTACGCGATGTTACACTCTACCGTTATTAAAATTTGATACTACCCCTTTCTAAATCGAAAATACGCAAAGATCCGAAAAATTTCACTACGCAAACACACAAACACACAAAGTAATTTGAATTAAACCTGCGGAACTAATACGAAAAACTGAACATACGACTAGTTTCTGCTACTGCTGCTCGCCCACGTCACTCTGCAAGCACAGATGAAACTGCACTGGCCTCTGTCTGCCGCTAACTGACTCTACGAAATAAACAGAAAACACTGGCTGTCCAAAACAACCAACTGACTAACGACTCCGTGAATTTATATTTCACAGCTATCAATAAGCAATATAGCTCCTCTCAAATACGAGAATACGCAAGGATTTTATGTAATTAAATATGCAAGCACACAAACACTCAGAAAGAAATTAAGGATCAAACTACAAAACAAATAAGAAAGCTAAATATGCGACTCCCTACTGCACAGCTGCTGCACTACTGCTCCAGTGATACTTCACCAGCGGCTGCTCAGGGCTCACTGTCTTAGCTGTCATCTTCAGGTCTTAAACATTTTTTGCTGTAAAACATGTTCATTTTACGCTGATCTTACGCACAAGATGTCAAGTGGATAAAACTCAGCAGATTATAAATGTTTCTCATCGCTAAGCTACATAAATACACACAGCATCTTGTCCAAAAGACCATGTCCGTATCCATGTTGCTCACAGATGCTTGTTACATGATACAAATACGGTACACGATAGCACATTTGTTTACATGTGCTGTACACATACTACACATTCTTAAAGTTTTCCCAGCGTGCTAAATATTCAATGAGGTTTCAGGATCGCAGCCGGACCATGTTGAAGTCAACATGATCCGGCTGCAATCTCGAAACCTCGTACGAGGGTTGTTCGGAAAGTAATGCACCGCTTTTTTTTTCTCAGCCGAAAACAATGTACGAATGCGAAGTGTTACGTACTGTATTATTACTTGAAGTCTCCTGAGTGAGCGCGCCAAGCTTCCGTCACTTCCGACAGATAGCGTAGTTGCAGCACGGTTTTCAAATGGCGTTTTCAGGTGATGTACGCTACAAGCAACGTGCCGCCATTGAATTTCTCACTGCAGACAAAGAAACTGTGGGGAATATTCAGAAACGCTTGTGCAAAGTCTATGGACATTTGCTGTCGACAGAAGTACATGTAGTCTCGCTGGGCACGGAGGGTGAGGTCATCAGAAGGCGGTTCGGCGGTCGGCGATACCACCCACGGCTGTCACACCTGACATGTTGCAGAGAGATGATGTCATTCATTAAAGGATGTCATTCGTGGAAGACATTTTAAGGACGATGAGGAGGTTCAAAAATGGTTCAAATGACTCTGAGCACTATGGGACTTAACATCTGTGGTCATCAGTCCCCTAGAACTTAGAACTACTTAAACCTAACTAACCTAAGGACATCACACACATCCATGCCCGAGGCAGGATTCGAACCTGCGACCGTAGCAGTCGCGCGGTTCCGGACTGCGCGCCTAGAACCGCTAGACCAGCGCGGCCGGCAGACGATGAGGAGGTGATTCACACAGTGAAGCACAGGAGAAGGATTGGTTTCGCGCTAGAGGAAGGCCATAGAACAGGGTGGAGATTACGTGGAAAAATTGAGTGTGTAGATAAAACACCATTCTTTCGTGTGTGTAATTCTCATTATGTTCGATAGAGAATTGTTAAAGAAAAAAAAGTCTTGGATTACTATCTCGATCGCCTCCAAAATGTCTCCCCCTTAACCAGTACATTGTTAAGCGGTTGCAGCATATAGCAGCAATGCTACTCATGCAGCAAGTCTTGACCTCAACATCTTGTAATGTCTGGCAATACAGTGTACTCAAAGTACGTTTCAAATTTACCACCACAGCGAACAAGTTAGAGAGCCTTGCACTTAAAAATACAGAACTCGACTGCACGATGATTCTCCACGAGTCTGTACAAAATAATTAATGACACCTGCAACAGCACAGTTAAATACCTCTACGAATCCTTCCACCAGAAAATCGATCCATCGCTACATCCAGGTCTCGTTGCTAATATGATACGAGAAAACGTTGCCATCTACTACCAAGCCTTGAAACAAATGGGAGAGGGAAGCAGCTCCACGCTGCTTAGCCCTCTTCCGCTGCATCCACATCTCAATATGCTCATCGTATGAAGTCATGACTTCATTGGATGATACCGAACAACATATAGACGACTCGGTATGAAGCGGTCACCAACGTAGTGCCGACATCTGAGAAGAGCCCTACACAGAGCCAGCTCTGAAAAAACTGTAAAATTCCCGGCGCCATCGAACGTCGGGCCTTGTGTCGGAGCGAAAATGTCATTTGCAATTGGATGCGAAGTAAATTAGTCGTCATCTCCAGGATGGCACCTCTCACAATAACGACACTGTATTTGTTACAAGCGGACTGGAAATTATTCCTGCCCGCCATACTTTCCAGCTGCGTTTGGCTGGCTGGAGAACCCGATCTTGAATCACTATTCGTATTCAACTAAGCGCACTAAAGCGAGATACAGTCCTATAGGAGATAGGCAAAATAATTTGAACACCTGTACTTACTTGAGAATGGTTTATTAATAAGGTGTTGGACCCCTATCTGCCCGTAATACAGCTGCGATTCTTCTTTGAGTACTGGCATGTAATGATTGTATAGTCTCCAGTTGCTTGTTATGCAACTCTTCGATCAGAACCTCTTCTAACTCCTGTAGTGGGGAGGGACGCGGAAATCTGCTCCGAGGTTTGTGCTGCAATACCGCCCACTAGGGTTCGATAATGGTCAAGTCCGGGTACTGTGGTGGCCAGGAAGACGCTGCAGCTCAGCTGCATGCTCCTCATACCACGATTGTACTGTCCTGGCTATGTGAATAGGTGCGGCGTTATCGTCCTGAAGTATGATATCATTGTTGGGGAACAACATTTGAATCATGGAGTGCACCTGATCACCTAAAATGTTGACATAATAGTTGGTAACACGGCCTTTGAGAGTAATGATGGGACCAGCAACCAGCAGAATATCATATTACGGCTGCCCACACCATCACACTTCCACCTCCATGCTTAAGCGTTCAAATCAAGCGATCAGGATTGTAGGCTTCTTTCGACGTTCTCCAGGCCGATGTTGGAAATAACGAAAACGTAGACTCGTCGGACCACATGACGTGTTCCCGCTGATCAGCCGTCTGGGATTTATGCTTCTGACACGAAGTTTTACGCTTATTTGTGTTGGTTGTCGTCACTAACGGTTTCAGTATAGAAAATTCTTTGGTGAATACTCACCTTATGGATTTCTCGGCGGGCAGTGTCGATAGATACGGGGTCTCGAAGAATTCTTTTGCACGATTCGTGTTAGCGTACGACGATCTCTGCCATTATGTTCTGATTTGCGCCAGTATTACGTTTACACGATTATGTCTTTCCATGTTTTGTGTAGGCTGTCATGACTGTTGAAACAGTTGCTCTTGAAACATTCAATAAGTTGGGTCTCTTGGTTAATGATGCTCCAGGTAATCGGTCCCCCATAATCTGCCCTCTTTGGAACTCTGTTAGGTCTTTCATTGTACGTCGACCTCGGCCTCAATGCGAATACGAAGTATGCATTACTCATAAACAACCTACACTGATGCCTAGTCCGTACTGAACTCGTAGAGTCCAGCGCGACACGTGCCTTACCTGCGTTGTTGACCGTCACAGACAACCATCTCATTACTACCACTCTTCACATTATTTTCCCTGTCCCCTATATACACTCCTGGAAATTGAAATAAGAACACCGTGAATTCATTGTCCCAGGAAGGGGAAACTTTATTGACACATTCCTGGGGTCAGATACATCACATGATCACACTGACAGAACCACAGGCACATAGACACAGGCAACAGAGCATGCACAATGTCGGCACTAGTACAGTGTATATCCACCTTTCGCAGCAATGCAGGCTGCTATTCTCCCATGGAGACGATCGTAGAGATGCTGGATGTAGTGCTGTGGAACGGCTTGCCATGCCATTTCCACCTGGCGCCTCAGTTGGACCAGCGTTCGTGCTGGACGTGCAGACCGCGTGAGACGACGCTTCATCCAGTCCCAAACATGCACAATGGGGGACAGATCCGGAGATCTTGCTGGCCAGGGTAGTTGACTTACACCTTCTAGAGCACGTTGGGTGGCACGGGATACATGCGGACGTGCATTGTCCTGTTGGAACAGCAAGTTCCCCTGCCGGTCTAGGAATGGTAGAACGATGGGTTCGATGACGGTTTGGATGTACCGTGCACTATTCAGTGTCCCCTCGACGATCACCAGTGGTGTACTGCCAGTGTAGGAGATCGCTCCCCACACCATGATGCCGGGTGTTGGCCCTGTGTGCCTCGGTCGTATGCAGTCCTGATTGTGGCGCTCACCTGCACGGCGCCAAACACGCATACGACCATCATTGGCACCAAGGCAGAAGTGACTCTCATCGCTGAAGACGACACGTCTCCATTCGTCCCTCCATTCACGCCTGTCGCGACACCACTGGAGGCGGGCTGCACGATGTTGGGGCGTGAGCGGAAGACGGCCTAACGGTGTGCGGGACCGTAGCCCAGCTTCATGGAGACGGTTGCGAATGGTCCTCGCCGATACCCCAGGAGCAACAGTGTCCCTAATTTGCTGGGAAGTGGCGGTGCGGTCCCCTACGGCACTGCGTAGGATCCTACGGTCTTGGCGTGCATCCGTGCGTCGCTGCGGTCCGGTCCCAGGTCGACGGGCACGTGCACCTTCCGCCAACCACTGGCGACAACATCGATGTACTGTGGAGACCTCACGCCCCACGTGTTGAGCAATTCGGCGGTACGTCCACCCGGCCTCCCGCATGCCCACTATACGCCCTCGCTCAAAGTCCGTCAACTGCACATACGGTTCACGTCCACGCTGTCGCGGCATGCTACCAGTGTTAAAGACTGCGATGGCGCTCCGTATGCCACGGCAAACTGGCTGACACTGACGGCGGCGGTGCACAAATGCTGCGCAGCTAGCGCCATTCGACGGCCAACACCGCGGATCCTGGTGTGTCCGCTGTGCCGTGCGTGTGATCATTGCTTGTACAGCCCTCTCGCAGTGTCCGGAGCAAGTATGGTGGGTCTGACACACCGGTGTCAATGTGTTCTTTTTTCCATTTCCAGGAGTGTATTTCATAATTCCGATCACATTATTACGTCCATATTTTAACCCACCACCAGACCCCTCAAAATTCCGTCCACTTCCCTACATCAAATTTCCCCTCGGCCCCTTTCTACAAATACAGAAAGAATTTAGCGGCTTCGAAATTTTGTGGTGTAATTAGCTCAATTACATTGTGCTTCTTGTCTGTGAGGAAGGCCAGTGACTCAAGCACCAAATGGCGCGCTACGCATGTTCAAGAATTCAACCGGTTAAGCTATGTTCGTGTTATTTGCTATATTTTAACAGAAGATATTTTAACAACACCCTTAAATCACATAGACAAAGGGTCTCGACGACGCTGGTGGAAATACTAGTGTGCGGACGACATATTTAGTTTTCAAAAATTTTTATGGATTAACAATGAAAAGTCTAGAATGACAGAAGAAATCAACGCGTATGAAGACGATCTTGTCGAGGGTGAGGTAGGCTAAAATGGGAAAATGGAAGCTTAAAAAGGTGAAGTTCAACCAGTACGAGCATTGATCGTGAAACGTGAGGTCACTAGTTCGTGTACCTATTCGTCACGCAGTATCAGTCCGCCAGGGAATTTCGAAACAGCACACATTTTCCTGCGGAATAAAACAGTTTCTATTCTCTTTGTTTTAATAGCAGTTTCTTAATTTCGTTCGTTGTATTTTGCCAACGCGTCAGTTCTTTGCCCTATCCAACAGTTCCTTCTTCTCCAGCAATTGTTTTTGTGCAATCCTTATGCGACCTTAGAGTTTTCCAATTGTTCCATTTCCTTAAATGTATGTAATAGTGAAACACGCTTAAGATCAGTAATATGCAGGGTGAATTGACGACAATCCGTAAACAGCTACAAGTTGAACTGAATGCGAATTACGTGCTTCGAGACGCAATTCTCGCGCTCTTTAATAATCGATGTAATGCGTTAACCATTGATGAAAGTGTAGCTCACTCAACTCTTTTTGGAAATTCGTTCTTCTTCTTTCTTAGGTCCAGAATTACACAGAGGGGAGGGGTTCCCCGTAACTGGCAGCTTTGAAGCTAGGCGGTAATGGAGTTCTTCAGGGAAACGGTTATTAGGTCAGGAGGGAAGATCTCGCCGTGCCATCTACAGCTGTGGAATGCATACTGTTGTAATAACAATCCAACAAAGTCTTTTTTTTTTTGCCGCTACTCCTTTCTAGCGATGGCTCATTCCCAAGCGGTTCCTATTTAAATTTCAGCTATTATCAGGATACATATACACTGCCAGGAGAAAAAAAATCAGTACACTTGGAGAGACAATGTTGATTTTGATCCGATGACAGCATATGCCACATGCTGGTTGTAGCTTTACTAATAATGGTTTCAGCGTCGCCCAGCAACAGATAGCGTAGTGACATAGCTACCAAAGCGCTGTCTGTGTCTACCCTTTAATAGGGAATGCTCATAGCCCGAAGGCTCAGTGTTGTGGTAGCGTATGAAGCAAGTAGGCAACCACACCACCTACAGCCAACTAAGCGAGTTTGAAAGGGGTCAGATTGTGGCCTTCTGTGTGGCGGGATGGTTCTGTCGGAGACGTGCAGTGGGACGTGCTGCGTCAGTCGTGTAGCGATGCTGCTATCATTGATCACGTAAACATTCTCGCTGCCCCGGACGAGATTCTGGACGTCCACGTAGCACAGACGCCCGCCAGGATGGTCGTATCATCAGAGAAGCAACGGCAGCGAATCGGTTATTAGCAATGGGACTGCGGGCAGTCTCACAGCTAGCCCGTTTTCCACTCATGCCACAGCACTGACGCGCACAGCTCAACTGGTGCCGTCAGAGGATCACTTGGAATATGGAATAGCGTGCCGTCGTCTTCAACGATGACATTAGATACTGCCTGCAAGCAAGTGATGGCCTTCCGTACTTACAACTTAGATCTTGTGAGCGCTGTCTTGTAGAGTGCATTCGTCCAAGACACACTGGCACCACCCCCGGTCTCATGGTCTAGGGTGCGATAAGTTACAATTTTCGTTTATCTTTGGCGTTTCTGGAGGGGACGGTAACCAGCACTCTGGACATGCAGGATGTTTTTAGACCCGTTCTTTTGCTGTTCTTGGAACACGAAGGTCATGTGTTGTTCCAACAGGATAATGCTCGCCCACATCCTTGTCGTAAAGGTCAATGTTCTCTGCAAGTAGCGCAACTACTATCTTGGCCAGTACTATATCCAGACTTGTCTTCAGTTGAGCATGTGTAGGATGCTCAAAAATGGCTCTGAGCACTGTCGGACTCAACTTCTAAGGTCATCAGTCCCCTAGAACTTAGAACTACGTAAACCTAACTAACCTAAGGACATCAAACACATCCATGCCCGAGGCAGGATTCGAACCTGCTACCGTAGCGGTCACGCAGTTCCAGACTGAAGCGCCTAGAACCGCTCGGATACCCCGCCGGGCTGTGTAGGATGTGCTAATACAAGAAATGACTCACGTAACTCGTCAACAACTCTTAGATAACTGCAGGCGTGGCATAACGTATCCCAGGACAGTACTCGCCATCTGCACGATCGACTGGCTACCAGAATCAGCACTTGCACTGCCGTCCGTGGAAGCTATACCATGAACTAATATGGATATTTCAGCATGGGTCGATATCTGATACCTCAGAATCGCTTGCGCTATTGATCCATAAATGTAATCATTTCATATACTCCATATATACGGTTGCAACAGTAAATCTTGAGCGAATTAAAAACCTCTAAAAGTGTGTGGTAATTTTTTCTGCCAGTGTATATGATGGGTTTCCGTCCCAAGAAGCGTCAGGCATATTGTCTCTGGTGTTTCGCTTGACATTTGCAATTTTATATTGGCAATGTGAAGCTGGAGTCAGACCAAACAAGTTCTGCTCACTCCGTCTTTCATGTAGTGCCCAGTGTTGACGGAAAGCGTCGGTTTGTTTCCCATCAAAAGCAAAATGATTCTAGAGCGTAATTTTACTTGGCCATTCGATGTACAGTGTTGTTAATCTCTAAAAGTTCTTCACCGATTGCTTTGATATTTGACACTACATTGGAGTCAAATACGCGCATGTTTTTATACAGGGTGTTACAAAAAGGTACCGCCAAACTTTCAGGAAACATTCCTCACACACAAATAAAGAAAAGATGTTATGTGAACATGTGTCCGGAAACGCTTAAATTTCAGGTTAGAGCTCATTTTAGTTTCGTCAGTATGTACTGTACTTCCTCGATTCACCGCCAGTTGGCCCAATTGAAGGAAGATAATGCTGACTTCGGTGCTTGTGCTGACATGCGAATCATTGCTCTACAGTACTAGCATCAAGCACATCAGTACGTAGCATCAACAGGTTAGTGTTCGTCACGAACGTGGTTTTGCAGTCAGTGCAATGTTTACTAATGCGGAGTTGGCACATGCCCATTTGATGTGTGGATTAGCACGGGGCAATAGCCGTGACGCGGTACGTTTGTATCGAGACAGATTTCCAGAACGACGGTGTCCCGACTGGAAGACGTTCGAAGCAATTGATCGGCGTCTTAGGGAGCGCGGAACATTCCAGTCTATGACTCGCGACTGGGGAAGACCTAGAACGACGAGGACACCTGTAATGGACGAGGCAATTCTTCGTGCAGTTGACGATAACCCTAATGTCAGCGTCAGAGAAGTTGCTACTGTACAAGGTAACGTTGACCATGTCATTGTATGGAGAGTGCTACGGGAGAACCAGTTGTTTCCGTACCATGTACAGCGTGTGCAGGCACTATCAGCAGCTGATTGGCCTCCACGGGTATACTTCTGCGAATGGTTCATCCAACAATGTGTCAATCCTCATTTCAGTGCAAATGTTCTCTTTACGGATGAGGCTTCATTCCAAGGTGATCAAATTGTAAATTTTCACAAACAACATGTGTGGGCTGACGAGAATCCGCACGCAATTGCGCAATCACGTCATCAACACAGATTTTCTGTGAACGTTCGGCAGGCATTGTTGGTGATGTCTTGATTGGGCCCCATGTTCTTCCACCTACGCTCAATGGAGCACGTTGTCATGATTTCATACGGGATACTCTACCTGTGCTGCTAGAACATGTGCCTTTACAAGTACGACACAACATGTGGTTCATGCACGATGGAGCTCCTGCACATTTCAGTCGAAGTGTCCGTACGCTTCTCAACAACAGATTCGGTGACCGATGGATTGGTAGAGGCGGACCAATTCCATGGCCTCCACGCTCTCCTGACCTCAACCCCGGTACCAAATGTAGAGACTCTTCGTGCTCGTATTGTGGACGGCTGTGATTCAATACGCCATTCTCCAGGGCTGCATCAGCGCATCAGGGATTCCATGCGACGGAGGGTGGATGCATGTATCCTCGCTAACGGAGGACATTTTGAACATTTCCTGTAACAAAGTGTTTGAAGTCACGCTGGTACGTTCTGTTGCTGTGTGTTTCCATTCCATGATTAATGTGATTTGAAGAGAAGTAATAAAATGAGCTCTAACATGGAAAGTAAGCGTTTCCGGACACATGTCCACATAACATCTTTTCTTTATTTGTGTGTGAGGAATGTTTCCTGAAAGTTTGGCCGTACCTTTTTGTAACACCCTGTATACCTACTGGAGTGCCATATGGTATATAAATACATTGACGAAAAAAATCGCAACACAAAAAAAAAAATAATTACTGTTGAGTAATGAAATTTCGGGAACACATTTGCGTAAGTAACGTATTTAAGTGACTAATATTGCAAGAGCACGCGTGTGTTAAACTATTCTAAATGTGAAATTGTGGTACATTACTGGTTCAGGTGGCTCTAAGCACTATGATACTTAACATCTAAGGTCATCAGTCCCCTAGACATAGAACTACTTAAACCTAACTAACTTAAGGACACCACACGCATCCATGCCCGAGGCAGGATTCGAACCTGCGACCGTAGCAGCAGCGCGTTTCCGGACTGAAACGCCTAGAACTGCTCGGCCACAGCGGCCGGCGGTACATTAATAATCAGTGTGACTGTCATAATGTTGAGTGCAAACATGCGTGCACTATGCTGCGCACCTGCCAGATGTCAGTTTCTGGGATGGAGTTCCATGCCTGTTACGCTTGATCGGTCAATACAGGGACTGCTAATGCTGTTTATGGATGACGCTGGAGTTGTCGTCCGATGATGTCATATATGTAATCGATTGATCTGGTGATTGGGCAGTCCAAGGCAACATGTTGACACTATATGGGGCATATTGGGTTGCAGCAGTGGTACGTGGGCGAGCGTTATCTTGTTGGAAAGTTCCCCCTGGAATGCTGTTCATGAATGCCAGCACAACAGGTCGAATCCCCAGACTGACGTACAAATTTATGGTCAGGTTGCATACGATAACCGCGAGACTACTCCTGCTGTCATACGAAATTGCACCCTAGACCTTAACTCCAGGTGTAGGTGTCAACCCGACCTTGTACTGATCCCCCACTGATGAGTAATACTCAAGTATAGGTCGAACGAGTGTTTTGTAAGCCACCGCCTTTGTTGATGGACTGCATTTTCTCTCTCCCAATGAATCTCAACCTGGTACCCGCCTTCCCAACAATTAATTTTATATGATAATTCCACTTCAAATCGTTCCGTACGCATACTCCCAGATATTTTACCGAAGTACCTGCTACCAGTGTTTGTTCTGCTATCAGATAATCATACAATAAAGGATCCTTCTTTCTACGTATTCGCAATACATTACATTTGTCTATGTTAAGAGTCAGTTGCCACTCCCTGCACCAAGTGCCTATCCGCTGCAGATCTTCCTGCATTTCGCTGCAATTTTCTAATGCTGCAACTTCTCTGTCTTGTAACGGCCGTTGTGTTGCGTTGGTGCCAAGTGGTGCTCAAATAGTGGCTGCAGATGCAGTACGATGCTCCACAGCCATACACCAAACAAGATGGTCTTCCATCAGTGTAGATCCAAGTGGCCGTCTAGAGCCTGGTCTCCTTGCGACAGTACATTTCCGTGGCCACTGTTGTCAGCAATCATGTACAGTGGCTGCATTCCTGCCAAGTCTTTCTGCAGTATCGCAGAAGGATCATCCAACTTCTCGTAGCCCTATTACACAACCTCGCTCAACCACACTGAGGTATTGATAATGGCATTCTTGGCTAACATCAAAAAAATGTTTCAAATGGCTCTGAGCACTATGGGACTTAACTTCTGAGGTCATCAGTCCCCTAGAACTTAGAACTACTTCAACCTAACTAACCTAAGGACATCACACACATCCATGCCCGAGGCAGGATTCGAACCTGCGACCGTAGCGGTCGCGCGGTTCCAGACTGTAGCGCCTAGAACCGCTCGGCCACTCCGGCCGACTGACTAACATCAACTCAACACGACCAATCTCAAAGCTAACTGATTCTCACGACCGTTACAGAGTGTGTTTAGAGCAAACCTAATTCACACCCTCATAGTGGCGCTACTAGCACCACTCTCTTGCGACTGGTGCGAAATTGGAATAGACACATACGTATATTAATAAAGGGGATACGTTAGTAGATACATAAGAGGCATTCTGGCGTGATTTTCCTCTGTGCTGAAGTCATTGACAAGTCATGGGATTTCTCCACCCCTTCCCTATCTGACAAAGATAAATCTCCATATGCAAAAAATGACGGAAAATTCGAAAAGCAATTCCATTACGCTAGTGTGTTTTCCCGCTCCTGCAGAAGTAGGGTTATTCTGCTAAGTATAAATAGGTGGGAAATCCAAGAAGGCACAATGTCATGTTGGCTGACCTGGAATAATGCCACAACTCCATGACTTCAGCATCGGAATCTTGAAATACTGGGGCTGTTTATGACGTTAGAATCCAATATCGCTGACTGCAATACAAGATGGCGATTGAAAATGGTGACCAGGGTATAATGGCGCAACTCTATGACGTCAGAAGCCGAGATTTGGGACACTCTCACGGCCTGAGTATGACGTCAGAATCCAAGACCTGGAATGTCGGTGAAGCTCTTCAATGACGTCAAAATCCGAGATGTTAGGATACAGGGAAGTAACTTGCCTGTAGAGACCTGCACGGCTACTTATGGGAGTCAGGTCATTGTGTAATTACATCCTAACTTAAGCAACTCCCCTTGCTTAATCAAATGTTATATTTGGTCAGTACATACTCTCATACCGTAGCGTAAGCTAAAGCCTACACTGTACACTGTGTATGAGGAACAATTGTTTCTTTATTTAAACAGAACGCAGCATGTCATTCTCAATGGAGAGAAGTCTCCCGAAGTAAGAGTGATTTCAGGTGTGCCGCAGGGGAGTGTCATAGGACCGTTCCTATTCACAATATACATAAATGACCTTGTGGATGACATCGGAAGTTCACTGAGGCTTTTTGCAGATGATGCTGTGGTGTATCGAGAGGTTGTAACAATGGAAAGTTGTACTGAAATGCAGGAGAATCTGCAGCGAACTGACGCATGGTGCAGGGAATGGCAATTGAATCTCAATGTAGAAAAGTGTAATGTGCTGCGAATACATTTAGCTACAAAATAGCAGGTCAGCAACTGGAAGCAGTTAATTCCATAAATTATCTGGGAGTACGCACTAGGTGTGATTTAAAATGGAATGATCATACAAACTTTATCCTCGGTAAAGCAGATGCCAGACTGAGATTCATTGGAAGAATCATAAGGAAATGCAATCCGAAAACAAAGGAAGTGTGTTACAGTAGGCTTGTTCACCCACTGCTTGAATACTGCTCATCAGTGTGGGATCCGTACTAGATGGGGTTGATAGAAGAGATAGAGAAGATCCAACGGAGAGCAGCGCGCTTCCTTACAGGACCATTTAGTAATCGCGAAAGCGTTGCAGAGATAATAGATAAACTCCAGTGGAAGACTCTGCAGGAGAGACGCTCAGTAGCTCGGTACGGGCTTTTGTTAAAGTTTCGAGAACATACCTTCACCGAAGAGTCAAGCAGTATATTGCTCCCTCCTACGTATAACTCGCGAAGAGACCATGAGGATAAAATCAGAGAGATTAGAGCCCACACAGAAGCATACCGACAATCCTTCTTTCAACGAACAATACGAGACTGGAATAGAAGGGAGAACCGATAGAGGTACTCAGGGTACCCTCCGCCACACACCGTCAGGTGGCTTGCGGAGTATGGATGTAGATGTAGATGTAGAAACACCAGCTCTCCATTCCATCAAGCCCATGGCAGCGCAGCGGACCATGCCCACTAGTCTCCATACCACTCTAGGCCTGAGCTACGGTTGTAAGCCTGCTTATTCCCATTAATTGAAGTCCAAACTGTATGTTGTATACTAGGAAGAATTGCGACTTTATTTGAACAAATACCAGCTCTCCACCCTGCTCTACCAATGGTACCTGCAGACGTGTAAACCTCTGTCTTCAGATGCTTTTGAAACGAATAGTACATTTACAACAATGAACTCTGCTTTGCAAATAGCGAATCAATGAACCGTGTATCGCACCTAACTATGTATTTTACAGTTCATACTTCACATCAGACGTCCCCATAGGGTTTCTAAATGACGACAGGAGACATACATGCAACATGTTATTGAATTTTCACATTAATTTAATGGTGAAATCAACGAATAATGTATTGAAATCAACGAAATTTCCACCTAAAGAAGTGTGAAGCCCCTTTTCAAGTGCAGTCTTAAGTTCTTCAAAGTGAATATTGTATGTACAAAATTGAACTTTGCGTTGAAAGCAGTGAATATCTATTAAATTATCTTGTTAAGGTGTTCCCAGATTCTTTCAATCATTCAGACAGAATGCATAATATCCCAGTAAAGTTCGAGAAGAAGTTAAGAAGGCCGTAAACAGCATATATCAGTATTCCATTTCAGCTAGCACGACAAAGGACAGCAACTATCTAACTTATTTTCACACCTACGGTTTCCCAGCTCATCATCTTTTCAGCGCTGTACACGTGGCCTCAGGCATCTCCATAGGATTTGTAAATGGAGACAGCTGACATGCATACAGAAAATTGTTGAATGTACGTCTATCTAAATACTGGATTATCACGTTAAGGTGATCCTATTTCTATTATGGATGCAAACCCACAATAATAAGGAAACGAACAATTTGTTAGACGTCCTTACCATAAATTATTTTATTGTGTAAAAATTTTTGCGAATGCTTGTGTAAAGGAAAATATAATCGATATATCGATTGAGGACCAGAGAATCCATATGGCTATACTTACACAATCTGTACAAATCAATGAAGGCATGGCCTTCAGTTCTTTCTTTGAGGGCAGCTAGGAGAGACTGGCTGTTCGCTTTTGTCTTTTACCATTCAGATCTTGTCATCTAAGAATCATTTATTGTAGCTCAGAATAGTTTTCAATATGTCGAGTTAACTTTTATTCACAATGTTCAAAAAATGGTTCAAATGGCTCTGAGCACTATGGGACTTAACTTCTGAGGTCATCAGTCCCCTAGAACTTAGAACTACTTAAATCTAACTAACCTAAGGACATCACACACATCCATGCCCGAGGCAGGACTCGAACCTGCGACCGTAGTGGTCGCGCGGTTCCAGACTGTAGCGCTTAGAACCGCTCGGCCACACCGGCCGGGTATTCACATTGTGTTTGAATATTCTATTACAATACCAGTCCACATATTTGTTTTAAAAATCACTGGGGCATAGTTCCATTTTCAGATTTTTTTGTGTGAGAGATGAAACACTTCAACATGGCACTGATCAGCAATATACACAATTGAATGTCAAAGTTGTGATGCAATGTACACACGCATGGCATGCAGAACACTTCGTGTGTTGGAAAATGAAACAAAACACTTCAAATTTGCATAGCGCTTAAAACACCACAACCACAGACCTGCAAACATCGACCGAAGTATGAAAATAATCAGAATAAACAGTCATGACAAATACCTGACACAAATCCAAGAAAACTTCCACAACCAAAAGGACATTTCTGAAAACAAACATGTGATAAACGAGCAAACATGCATCAATAAAGACTCCCTGCTACAGTTTGTAACGTTCCAAGTGTAACGTTCTTTAAAAAAATTAAATACTAAAGTTTAAGATTACGTTCAATGAACGTCTGAACTGCGGAATGGATACATAACTCGAATTTTCGTGTGACGTGTTGTAACTGCAAGTGGTGTACTTAATCTGTGTTATTTTTAGCAAACTTTATGAGTCGATTGGGCAATGCAACTCCCAGTACCAATAAAGAAATACAGTCTCTGCAGAATACATTCAGCACTGAATCCGAAGATCCTGTTCAAAACTAATAATTTTGGTCCCTGTGCACATAACAAATAAATTAAACTGTCTTACCCCTAGAGCAGCAACGGCGGAACAAGATTTATTCTGCTCTCTCACAAAAAAATATAAACATGCTAACTACAGGCTCAGGAGTGTGCAATGCTGGCCATAATATTTGAAATGCACATGAAATTCATTTGGATGATAAACGAGAACATTTAAGAAAATCCAACTTCTTTGAAAAATGCATGATCTGAACTGGGAGGCGGTACTGATTATGGTGAATTACTAACACTCAGTTTTTTTTAGCAAAATTATATAGCGAGTTTTGTTTGGCTTTCAAAAGCATCTGACAATTGAAGTTACATAAGTCACAACTGATTCACAAACAATGAAATTTAAGTAGCAAGTATTATCTAACTTTATTAACCCAACATAAATGCAAATCATCAAATTACAGATAGCTCTGTTAACAAATCTTAAAAGCATTACAAAAATGAAATGTCTGACTAGTCTTTTTATCAAAACCGTTTACATACATTCCGGGGTTACTGAACGATTCCAAATTATCAGCCAACTCATCTATACCAACGCGCTGGCAAAAACAGAAATCATCATTATTGAACATCTTTACCCTATCTGCATGAACGTTTCTGCTTCCATGTTCGGCAATATTGGCATACCTACATTAATCTAACTCTTGGTGGCTTCACACAGCACACCCCAAAGATTGTCTACTCCAGCGTCTTTCCCTCACAGACAGATACCTACATATGTGCACCAAACGCTCTCTTAGTCCATCAAAGCAGAACAGTATCTTTGGCTTTGCGGTTACGCAGAGTCAGCGATCCGCGTTGTCGAGCCTACCAGAGACATTAATCGTTTGTAGTATATTATTTTCATTTTAATTTATCATTATTCTTATCTTATTCTGGTACGACATACAAGTGAGCACCAATATAGTCCTTCCAAGTTAATAAAAGAAATGATAAGATAAAAATCATTCAATTTCACATGCAGTCACTTTAAATATCGCATCCACGCACGCACACACACACACACACACACACACACACACACACACACACACACACACGTAGCATACACAAACAGATCACTGATATCTCAAAATTACACTCAACAGTTCGCAATAACATTCGATCTTTAGCAATAACTTTCGATACTCGGCAACACCATCTAAATGTAGCGATTTGTTCAGTCCATGGTGGTTTGGAGTCTGAAAAACATAGTTTGAAATGGCAATTATAAAGGGGAGGACAGCACCAAAACATGTAGAAAAAATCCGTGGAACCTGTAAGTAGAATTTTAAATTATTACTACGAAATAAAAAAACCAGCCACCAGAAGAAATGTGTGTAACCTATATATACAGTGTCCCAAAATGTAAACTAAATTGTATAAACAAAAATATGTACATTTTACAGGTTACATGTCACTGACGAAGCTTTTCAAAGAGTAAAATTCAAACATATATGACACAAAAATTGTAACTAAACGGTCCAAAAACAAAAATTATCAACATACCGTAGGATTTGCGTCTGTCACTTACTATTTCTTACAACTCTGCTGATGTTTATTTATGTAGAGGCAAACACTGTAGTCACTGATCGGACGCTAATGCCATTTCGTTCTCCAGTCACATACTTTATAAATTCGGCAAATTTACTATAGAGTCATAAATAGTATTGTCGTCTGTGTAGTCGAGCACCATATAATAATAAATGAAAGGCACCAGTTTGCTTTTGTTCTACAATAGAACAAAAGCAAACTGGAGCTTTTCATTTATTATTATAATGTTGTTCTACCAAGAACCGACGGAAGATTCTGTTAATATGAGCTCCATATAGTCTACATGTAAAGGAACCAATGTAGCAAAGAAACTGTTATTAAATGCGGTTATTCATTTAGTTTTATTAAAACTCAGAAAACATCTTCCCAGCTTTTAGACGTGTAACACGGTCTTCTTCCAATCCCTTGGACAAGTCCCAGAATACTGTTACACAGTCTACATCACACAGAGTCATTTGACATGGTATGTGTTACAAAGACCTATTACTAGCATATCAAATACCTATGAGCAGTGTCGAGATGAAAATAGCGGCTTAATAATATGTTCCTTTAGCCATAGCACTTTATAAAGTCATCTATAAATTGCGACCGCCTACACTGAAGTCAGTCACAAAATTTACACAGAACAGAACTGTCGTCCTTTCTGTTGGAAGGAATAAGATATGAGTGTTGTGTTACCCATTTCTAGCAACTCATCCATGACTAACACTATTTACAATACACAAACGAGACATCGACATATTAGGAGAGTGATAATCAGATCTCTTCTTATCCAAGTCATTTCAATTCCAAAAACAATCACCAGTGTCAGACATCACATCACAGTGAATCCTGTATACAGCATACCATGGGTCTGTAACGCTATCTTATGTTCCATCACACACTTGACAACATAATCAAAGAGTAGTTTAAGATATGTCTACCATAGACTGAGTATCTCCATAGAGATTTATATTACAGACCATAAGTCGCCCAGGTTCACCACAGTTGAATACAAAATGTTACCTGACAGAGGTGCATATTCGTTATCATCATTTATGATGAATTGTAAGGATGCTTTTAAAGGAAAATGTGTTGTAATAGGCGTGTGGGTTGCTGTGACTCAGTTGGTATAGTAGTAGTAGTTGTAGTAGTAGTAGTAGGTCTCATGGTGATTTCAGATGCAATACGTTGCCAACAAGCTGGCTGATTCGCAGCCAGCTATACTACAGTGATCCACACAGTCTTTGACAAAGACAGTACTTTTTTTTTATCTAACACTGATTTTCGCTGTAGCTACGCCTTGGTGTGATGGAAATTTGATATCAATGCAGATGTAACGTTAAACTACAATCATTCCTAATATGGTCTAATGACCAGGCTAGCACTACATTTTCAAGTGGTTCCTCACACAGATTATGACTGTTTTACGCTGTACATGGGACATCTAACATTTCAAACAGATTTCTATCCACCACTCACCCGTAGCATCCAAGCTTGCTAGCCATCAAGAATATATTGGCCAACTTGACCACCCTGATATTAGACCCCATTGCACTGGTGGAACCCAGAGGCTGCCAGCTACCACTCTAAAGTATGGAACCTTCATGCAGTGGTGAGAGTATCGAGAATATTTGTGATGATAACGATGGAAGTTGTAGTTTGCGAAGTATTCTGCTACAGTTGGGGTATGTTTTGTTGCATAATTTAGCAGAGATTGGTGACATTTTGATACAACGATTTTTTTCTGTAGCGCATATGGAGTGAAGTATTATGCAGTCTCCTCTGATCAAATTTCTGCTTCATATAAGTTCCTCAGAGCCCAAACTTCATCTGAAATATTGCAGACTTATCAGAACACTTGAGAGGAAGTCTCTGCTACGAATTTCCAGAGTGTTACTCACATGTGAGATTCCAACACGGTACACCACTGAGCAGAGTAGCTGTATTTCCATGACATCGCCATACAGGTACTGACTGACATGGTTCTAAGTTTAGAATCCATGATGTCTTCAATCACATCACAATCCAAGATGGATGACTTGGATATATGGGTACAGTCCAAAATAGTTATTCCAATTCCTGTAGTGCTGCAGTCATGTAATCATCCTCTGCGTCTAGGCTTACTAACGATCCAGTGGACCCTCCACATGTGCTCCATACTCCATAGTGAAAGGATGATCATCATCATGAAGCATCATCAGAGGTATTCCACACCAATGCTGGATGCACAAACTCACCCACTCAAATCTATGTATTAAGTCATTCCTCTCTCCCAATATTTATTATTCGTTAAGTGAGTACGTATTTCTTTGTTTCTTTTTATATCTCCTTTAGTTCAACACCTCCATGATATTGTCAGTGCAGTGCCTGATGCACATGGGCAGCAGCAGCAGATATTAAGCCACCTGATGATCGAATTGGTGTGGAAATTAAGTCCGCATGCACAAGTGTAGCAGTCACCTGAATCGCAAAGTCAGCAAGCAGACTGACACCATGATGCAGTGCCTGATGTATTGGAGCAAGACGCAGAAATGTTTCCAGTCTTCGTGTTTCTAAAACAGCTAACATATACAGTTGTCAAGCTACCAGCATTGTATAGAGCACTAGATACGATAGGAGCAAAATAGATTCAGCAAGCGGAATTGTTCCCAGACTTCGAGTTTCCACTATCACTGTCGTCAAGCCACCAACAAAGTTTAATGCAGCTGTCAAATTGTATTATTCGCTGCAACGTACAAGTTGAAGGCGGGTGAAGTAAACACGTAGTTGAAGGCATCTCCTCAGATCATGAGTTAAACATGGCATCAATTATGTCAGAATTCAACCCAAATAACTGCTGTGTTCAACGCTCAAAAGCCTGTAGTATTACTAGACCGTCATATTTGTAAATTATAGACTGCAGCGATCAGTCGTCCTTTTTGAATTTTATTGTGTAGATCCAGATTTCGGCTAGAAGCTAGCCATTCTCAATGCACTATTATTTTCGCTCAGTGCTTGTAATTCCCTGTTGGTCGGGCTTCATCCACAGTTCATTGAATACTGAATGGAAGGTAACCTGATGAAGACTGTCATATGATATGTGTAGGGGACTATCCAAGAACGGAGGAAATATCTTACAACGAGAATACCATATAATGAATTCACTTTCAGAAACTTTATGTGTGCTATTTCAGCCATCCAGACAGCAGTGTTTGAGTGTGGCGAATGGTACTCATATGTATGTGGACTTTCTGGAAACGTTTGGCATTCGCTTACATGACTTGCGAGTCAGTACTTGTCAGAGGAAGCCTTTGTTATGAATTTCGATGCATGCTGTGCTTCAGCAAGGAACATGTATGATGCATTTGTATAATCTCTATGTGATGTTGATAGAGAATTACATATATACTTATATTTATTTCTGTATCCTGCTATGTTAAATCATATTTTTTTAAAAAGTGCAAATAAATGAGTATTTATCTCTCTAAACTGTGTTTTATTTCATCAGAAACTTCAAACATGTTGAATATAATACGTAGTAAGTATTCCTGAAGTACAAATGACTACAAATTTCTATACATGTTTAGCAACCTAGATAAAGAGGTAGTTAACACATATCTCGAAGGAGAAAATGGTAACATTTACCAATGGTTAGAAACATTTAGGAGTACTGTGGCTCAAGCTTAAGTGATTAGTAGTCTATGAACAGGATGTATACATATGTAGCAGAACAGGTCCCAACTTTACACTCCAGTTGTTGCTATATCGAAGAGACTTAGCACATTTTACATGAGATGCAACTTAACAGTTCAAGTGTTGCAATGTCAAAGAGAGGCTTAATAGTTCATACAGCTCCCGTTGTTGCCACTATGTTAGAAAGAAAAAAGTTCGTTATTAGAAGAAGTACATTGTGTGTGGATTTAAGTTGCTCAGAAAAAGAAACTATTAACAGGCGAATTATGTAAGATGCATGTGGGAGGGAGGGAGGAAGGGCGACCACTCCCCTCGCAAGTGTGTTGAACAGCTCTAAAGTATGTTTTACGTTAGTTCATTAAAACACTGCCAATATACCACACATAAATTACCTGGGGTCCTTATGCCACCAGTTGTACTGAGTGAAATAATTAAAGGTTAAGGTGCTACATCTTTGTCTTACACATCTTTGTCTTAGAAGATTTCTTTGTCACACACTAAAAATATAAATTTACAGTAGTTGTTTCTTAACCCTAGAACGCTAAAGGCGGAAAACATGACATTGCTACTAAACCATCGTAAATTTTGGTACTCCACTTTCTATTCACAGTCAGTGATAATTTATTGGATATTCATCATTAATTACAGTTATTAGAGCTCAAATGGTATATGTTACATGCCAAATTAAGTACAATACGTCCTGTTTTGCAGCCTACTGCAATCGTAAATTTTACGACGGTTTAGTAATCGAGGCTTAAAATGTCACTCATGACTTGGCAGTTATTTTTAGATACAAGTACTGTAAATTTGTATTTTTAAGCGCAGTGGCGAAGAGATCTCTTAAAATGAAGGTGGGTCTCCTTAAACTTCCTAATACCAAGATGTAACTGTGTCACTCAGTAGCACTGGAGTGATAAAGACCCTCAGCAATTTCTGTGGGGTACATCGGCAATATTTTAATGAACTAACATAAAACACAGAATTTTTTTTTTTTGGTCATCAGTCTACTGACTGGTTTGATGCGGCCCGCCACGAATTCCTTTCCTTTACTAACCTCTTCTTCTCAGAGTAGCACTTGCAACCTACGTCCTCAATTATTTGCTTGACGCATTCCAATCTCTGTCTTCCTCTACAGTTTTTGCTCTCTACAGCTCCCTCTAGTACAATGGAAGTCATTCCCTCATGTCTTAGCAGATGTCCTATCATCCTGTCCCTTCTCCTTATCAGTGTTTTCCACATATTCCTTTCCTCTCCGATTCTGCGTAGAACCTCCTCATTCCTTACCTTATCAGTCCACCTAATTTTCAACATTCGTCTATAGCACCACATCTCAAATGCTTCGATTGTCTTCTGTTCCGGTTTTCCCACAGTCCATGTTTCACTACCATACAATGCTGTACTCCAGACGTACATCCTCAGAACTTTCTTCCTCAAATTAAGGCCGGTATTTGATATTAGTAGACTTCTCTTGGCCAGAAATGCCTTTTTTGCCATAGCGAGTCTGCTTTTGATGTCCTCCTTGCTCGTCCGTCATTGGTTATTTTACTGCCTAGGTAACAGAATTCCTTAAATTCATTGACTTCGTGACCATCAATCCTGATGTTAAGTTTCTCGCTGTTCTCATTTCTACTACTTCTCATTACCTTCGTCTTACCATACTGTGTACTCATTAGATTGTTCATTCCGTTCAGCAGATCATTTAATTCTTCTTCACTTTCACTCAGAATAGCAATGTCATCAGCGAATCGTATCATTGATATCCTTTCACCTTGTATTTTAATTCCACTCCTGAACCTTTCTTTTATTTCCATCATTGCTTCCTCGATGCACGGATTGAAGAGTAGGGGCGAAAGGCTACAGCCTTGTCTTGCACCTTTCTTAATACGAGCACTTCGTTCTTGATCGTCCACTCTTATTATTCCCTCTCGGTTGTTGTACATATTGTATATGACCCGTCTCTCCCTGTAGCTTACCCCTACTTTTTTCAGAATCTCGAACAGCTTGCACCATTTTATACTGTCGAAAGCTTTTTCCAGGTCGACAAATCCTATGAAAGTGTCTTGATTTTTCTTTAGCCTTGCTTTCATTATTAGCCGTAACGTCAGAATGGCCTCTCTTGTCCCTTTACTTTTCCTAAAGCCAAACTGATCGTCACCTAGCGCATTCTCAATTTTCTTTTCCATTCTTCTGTATATTATTCTTGTAAGCAGCTTCGATCCATGAGCTGTTAAGCTGATTGTCCGATAATTCCCGCACTTGTCAGTTCTTGCCGTCTTCGGAATTGTGTGGATGATGCTTTTCCGAAAGTCAGATGGTATATCGCCAGACTAATATATTCTACACACCAACGTGAATAGTCGATTTGTTGCCACTTCCCCCAATAATTTTAGAAATTCTAATGGAATTTTATCTATCCCTTCTGCCTTATTTGACCGTAAGTCCTCCAAAGCTCTTTTAAATTCCGATTGTAATACTGGATCCCCTATCACTTCTAAATCGACCCCTGTTTCTTCTTCTATCACATCAAACAAATCTTCACCCTTATACAGGCTTTCAATGTATTCTTTTCACCTATCTGCTCTCTCCTCTACATTTAACAGTGGAATTCCCGTTGCTCTCTTAATGTTACCACCGTTGCTTTTAATGTCACCAAATGTTGTTTTGACTTTCCTGTATGCTGAGTCTGTCCTTCCGACAGTCATATCTTTTTCGATGTCTTCGCATTTTTCCTGCAGCCATTTCCTCTTAGCTTCCCTGCACTTCCTATTTATTTCATTTCCCAGCGACTTGTATTTCTATATTCCTGATTTCCCCGGAACATATTTGTACTTCCTCCTTTCATCAATCAACTGAAGTATTTCTTCTGTTACCCATGGTTTCTTCGCAGCTACCTTCTTTGTACCTATGTTTTCCTTCCTAACTTCTGTGATGGTTGCACTTTTTAGAGATGTCCATTCCTCTTCAGCTGTACTGCCTACTGCGCTATTCCTTATTGCTGTATCTATAGCGTTAGAGAACTTCAAACGTATCTCGTCATTCCTTAGTACTTCCGTATCCCACTTCTTTGCATATTGATTCTTCCTGACAAATGTCTTGAACTTCAGTCTACTCTTCATCACTACTATATTGTGATCTGAGTCTATATCTGCTCCTGGGTACGCCTTACAATCGAGTATCTGATTTCGGAATCTCTGTCTGGCCATGATGTAATCTAATTGAAATCTTCCCGTATCTCCCGGCCTTTTCCAAGTATACCTCCTCCTCCTGTGATTCTTGAACAGGGTATTCGCTATTACTAGCAGAAACTTGTTACAGAACTCAATTAGTCTTTCTCCTCTTTCATTACTTGTCCCAAGCCCATATTCTCCTGTAACCTTTTCTTCTACTCCTTCCCCTACAACTGCATTCCAGTCGCCCATGCTATTAGATTTTCGTCCCCCTTTACATACTGCATTACCCTTTCAATATCCTTATACACTTTCTCTATCTGTTCATCTTCAGCTTGCGACGTCGGCCTGTATACCTGAACTATCGTTGTCGGTGTTGGTCTGCTTTTGATTCTGATTAGAACAACCCGGTTACTGAACTGTTCACAGTAACACACCCTCTGCCCTACCTTCCTATTCATAACGAATCCTACACCTGTTATACCATTTTCTGCTGCTGTTGATATTATCCGATACTCATCTGACCAGAAATCCTTGTCTTCCTTCCACTTCACTTCACTGACCCCTACTATATCTAGATTGAGCCTTTGCATTTCCCTTTTCAGATTTTCTAGTTTCCCTACCACGTTCAAGCCTCTGACATTCCACGCCCGACTCGTAGAACGTTATCCTTTCGTTGATTATTCAATCTTTTTCTCATGGTAACCTCCCCCTTCGGAGTCCCCTCCCGGAGATCCGAATGTGGGACTATTCCGGAATCTTTTGCCAATGGAGAGATCATCATGACGCTTCTTCAAATACGGGCCACATGTCCTGTGGATACACGTTACGTGTCTTTAATGCAGTGGTTTCCATTGCCTTCTGCATCCTCATGTCGTTGATCATTGCTGATTCTTCCGCGTTTAGGGGCAATTTCCCACCCCTAGGACAAGAGAGTGCCCTGAACCTCTATCCGCTCCTCCGCCCTCTTTGACAAGGCCGTTGGCAGAATGAGGCTGACTTCTTATGCCGGAAGTCTTCGGCCGCCAATGCTGATTATTTATCAAAATTTAGGCAGTGGCGGGGATCGAACCCGGGACCGAAGACGTTTTGATTATGAATCAAAGACGCTACCCCCCTTTTTTTTAAGTCTCATTTTGTTCACTTTTGTTCGTTGCATCTGCTCGGGGCGGACGTCGTAAGACACCCGTTTAAGTTCGTTGTTGATCGATTAGCTCAGTTTTTTTTATTACAGAGGGCTGTTAACCCTCTGACCGAAGACGCTGAGCTACTGTGCCGGCATCCCCTAGGCACAGACATTACAGCTGTTTTCATAAATGCTACATTAAAGAAAGAGAAATAAATTTAGACTGGTGTTATATCATCGCCAGTGGTACTCAATGAAAATAACACAAATAAATTTTAATGTTTTGTAAATATAAAACTAAAGAACACGCCATTGGATACAATTGACACACAGGGAGAAAGTAACATATTTGGAAAGTAAAAGCTGTGTAAACAAGGGAAATATATATTTCCAATGCGCTTATAGCGCAGTATTGATCCTAGTGGGACTTGGAAGGGTACAACAGCTGAGACAAGAAGCCCTAAAAATAGGTACAAAAATAAATGGGAAATAATCTTACCACTGTTTCAGAAGTTTAGCATAATAGCTCTTGAACATAAAGGTTATCATTATATTTTCATAAATGTTACATTCAAGAGAAAAACAAGCAGTTTAATTTGGGTCATATTGACTCAAGTGGTTTTCGAGGCAAAAACCATGAATAAATTTCAATGTGTTGTGAATACAAAAATCAGTAAAACATCATTGCGTACAACTGACTCAGAGGGGGAAAGTCACTTATTTTGAAAAAAATGGAGATATATATTTCCATTGTGCTTTTGGCGTCATACGGACACCAGTGGCGCTGGGAGGGGTATTACAGTTGATGGAAAATGTTTGGCACTGCTAGTCCTGCGTTCTCTACGAAAAGTAAAAATGGAGATGACGTACCAAAAGTATGTTCGAGACAGAAAGAGAACGTATGAGAACGACTCAATACAAAATTGCAGAGACTGCGTTTCTTGATTGGTTCAGACAAGATAGTTCTCAGAATGCTCAAACAGTATATAACTTTTTTGCTGCAAAGTGCTGGTGAACTTGTGAATCCAACCGATATTGAGCTTTTTACGTATCCAGACTGGTTGGAACATCCCAAGGAGAGGAACAGCGTACTGCTGAAAAACGTCAGCAGTGAAGCTATCCAAGGTTAAAAGACTATGACTCCAGACGGGTTGCGGTTTGCGTTGCCATCAGAACTTTAGCTATTTGACGTGGAAGATCTCATGAACATCGTTGAAACTGATCTGTTTTACCGTTTCTTACACTACAAAACTATCGTTTAATGAAGAATAGTGTTGAAGGGATAAAATCTCAACGAAAAGAATTACGATATTGATAGGATTCAATTTCGATAGATCTGAGAAACTACTCTTAAATGTCATTTGGAATAGCTCAACCCCAGGGGTATTTTAAAAATGTGAAAATGTTACTAGTGGAATACACGGAGAATAAAACAGTGTGGATGGTGACAGTATTGTTCAGCATTTAGGTTCACAACCAGTAACTCCCCAAAGACCGATTATTTAAAGACTTGAACTCCTTTATATAAAACAGCTTGAAACGTATGATTACGTAGTAAATTAGTTCATGTTTAAGAAAAGCTAGATTTTCACGCATTTCAATCTTTACTTCATATCTCCTGAACTATGTGTCGTTCAATGACATAATTTTGCAGTACATTCAGAGGTACATATTCGAAAAACGTGTTATGAGTGGAATTATTAAAAAAAGTAATACATTAAAACGTCGTGCTTAATACTGAAGTTTTACTGCATGAACAGCAAAAATGAAGTAAAAGGTAACCATTCTTTTGGGGCTATCAGTGAGAAAATATCTGGAAAATATTTGAAATTATATGTAAAGTTTCTTGTAATTTACTAAGTGCTGTCATTCTAGGTCTAGTGTTCTCTAGATCTAAAGCAGGAAAAGTATCACATCCATAAAGCATTAACACACAGGAAACGAGAAACTACAGTATACTGCGGTACTGAACACATCACATATAGTATGGATAATTTGTGCTCGATGAGCTCGCTGCCCTGAAACACTTTCTATCTTTAACACTTGACTTATTGTGTCAAACTTTTGATGTAAGATTATACTTCTCAATTAATAGATTATGGAAGTATTTTAAATTTTTAAATTTAGTTAATAATTATATGGAATAGTGAAAATGAAATCTTTTTTGCACCTTGAAACCATTAGATGGGAAACCTGCAGCTGGGACTAGGAACTGGTGTTTCCCGTTCAACTGTGCAATGATCCACATTAGGTATAGGTGTGTCTCAATAATAAGATTCTTTTTTTGCCCCTAGTGAAGGCTGTGTAAGTTATCTACAAGAGTAAATTTTATCAGGAAACCAAAGGCTTCATACACACACACACACACACACACACACACACACACACACACATGACTCTTTATATATATATATATATATATATATATATATATATATATATATATATATGTAAGGAGTGATTCAGCTGCCCCTACTTATGGGTATTATGCAACCCACAAAACTTTCAGTTACCTTACACACGATTTTCATACTCTGTCCCTCGCTACTCGAGGTCCTGCAAAAAAAATTAGCAGGACTTCTTTGTTGAAGTCGGATATATTTCCACTAGAGGCTGTATTTTTCAAATTATTCAAGATAAATGTACAAAAGTGACCTTGAAAGTGCGTTTCCTTGAATAACTCGAAACCCACGTACTCCAGAGGAGATGTATGCAAATACAGAATTTAACTACATTAAATTTACTAAAAAAGGACTCGTTCATTTCTTCTGTAGGATTAATAGTTCGTGCGTAGTGAGCGAGAGAATACGAAAATCTCGCATGTGGTTTTTGAAGGCATTGTGGATTGCATGAAACTCATAGACAGCGGCAGCTGAATAGTCCTGTATATATTTAAAGCGAAAAAATTATTCGTTTCCCTCAGTTTCGTGCAAAACATTTTTCACTTATCTAGTTTCCTGGAAACATACGATATTCTGTCTACGGTGTAGTGTCTTACACGCTGCCTTTTTATTTCTGACACAGTCCCGGAATATAATTACAATCATGAACGCTTTCTTCCCAAAATGTCAATGAACTTATATTCCAAACCTGACATGACTGGTATCATATTACGTGATTATGAGTAAAAAAAAAAGGTTTGCTATGTTCTATTAGCCCAATACTCTTCGTGATACTCGAATATTTCTGAAGCTCCAAACGTCCTCACCTTATCACATGAAAACATGGTACAGTGTAGAAGACGTCTGCGAAAAAAAGAAATCGAAAGGAATAGACGTTTTATCTGCACTGCTGGTAAAATATCGAGTGTGAATACAGGAAGCTGTGTTTAAGATGAATTGTTTTTTACGAACCTTTGCTGATGCTTTGTGCATAGCTTCTTTTAAAAGGCATAATATCGAGTAGAGCACAGATACTTTTCGCAAGAAGTACTGGATAGTGCATAATCTACTTTTACTGTAATAATCGTAACTCGAAATCAAAACTTACGATGTGGAGGAAATACGGAGAAGGGAAGCAAAGGTGTGCCAGTAACGATCGGTAACAAATGTGAGTTTGCAGATTGTGGTATACATGGGATTATAGAGCGGTCAGTAACTTTTTAAAGTGACGAATCGAGTAACTTTGGTGACGAAATAGATGGGTGTTCCGTACTCCGATGGTTACGGTAAGCAGAAACACATGTGGTTTCGGAGGGTGACTGAAAGTAGTTTAGAAATGGAAACAGACATTTTCGGTTATAATTACTAAGAAAGAGATAAAGCAATAAAATGGTACACGAGCCTTCCGACAGTACATAATAAATATCTTTGTACCAAAGGACAGTGTGATAATGAGGTAATTTGTCGGCTGCAGGATATCCCTAGTCACAGCCTCTTCAAAGAGTCTCCCACTCTGTGTCACAGTTTACGTTGTAACGTAGCGTCCTGACAGAGTCAACCTGCTTGCCGTCGCTACCTGATCCCGCTAATGTGCTTATTCTCACTCTGCGTAACCATTATGTCCTCCCTGCAATACAGTAATTAAGATACTACTACAGATCTGCCCCGGCTTCGGACTGGTAACAGTAAGTATCTACGCTCAGACAAATTGTCATGGTTGCGGTAGTAAATTGTATTCACAAACCTTCCTCGTAAATTAGTCTGTCTGTTGAAGACAGCCCTATCAGAATACGTGTAGTAGCTTCTGTGATTAGCCTTCACATGAAAATGAAAAAACGCGAAGAAGGACTGTCATTTATAATACGTACAGATCTAAATTCCATAAAATGCATATGTGTATCACCATACTTATTCCGTTTTGCTGATATACAACAACGTCACTGGACTGTAAAGAAATTGTTTATTATCTTGTTTTGTTTTGTGGACCTAACAACAGTTCGTTGTAAAAAATACTGAGGTATGATTGTTTTACTTATGCAAGTTTGTGTCAGGTTTCCACTTACATTAGAAAATTTTGTCTGGGTGCATATTTTGAGGTATTTGTTTGTGTGGTATTGATATTTTTTTCCTACTGCTATGTTAATTCTACAAGTATCTTCATGCGAAATACGATACAATACACTCGTAATACCACTCGTGTTTGTTTGCGCACTTCAGGCTAAAGGTGTGTCTTTGTGTTTGCACGTAGTGTTGCCAACTGATCCACTCGATATAGAAATATTCTCTTAATTTATGGTTAGTCGCGAGGACATTATGTCGTTTTAATTACGTTGATACATATTTACTAAATATGTATTTGGAATGGAGTAACGTAGGGGGCAAGAATCAGTGAAGCTAGTGAACAGGGAATGCAAAATAGGAGAAGGGAGAGTGACATGATAGTGAGAGGAAGAAGAAAATGGAGATTGGAGGATTTAGAGGTGAAATGGATGGGTGAACGGGAGAGAGAGAGAGAGAGAGAGGGAGGGGGGGGGGGGTAGAAAGAGAGGGAGGAGGGGAGGAAAACTTTAATGTGATGTGTAAGTGGACGCTTTCGTTGCTATTGTCACAGTCAATAAAATTCTTTTGGTACTATGACCGCACTATCAATGTGTAAAACTTCCGACGTTTCTGTGAGGTCCTGCCCACTCGTCTCGTATAGCGTGCCTAAAAGATGCTGCTTTCTCGGAATGCTATAAAACAATTCAAGCAAAATCACATTAACAGTCTGTATTACAAATACGAAGAATGACAATACTTAACTTGTGTTTACAACAAGTGGACGCGAGCGATCGGCGGCATGCAAATAAGTGTCCTTTGTCACCGGTAGTTCACGGTCTTACTGTCTTGGTGGATATTGAAACTGTTCCATTCGACAATGATATCATTCCAAAGACATCACTGGAGTTCACGTTGAAGGTGTGGCGAAGGACTTAAAAGTCTCATACCACCCTCCGACGGAGGCGGAAGTTCAGATCGCAGGCAAATATCAACTAAGGATGAACTACATTACGTATCAACAGTGATGGATGACGATGGTCAATACTCGTCGAGTGGTCAAGTCAACACTAATGCTTCATTAGAGGCTGTAACAATACTATCATTAGCTACGGTCAGAATCGGAGTCCTCTAGGATGGTGAGAGGTTCAGGGTTTTGGTGCCAGTGCTAGAGAGGCGTTGTGTCACTGTTTTGTAAGTCAGGGACCGTGTCCCGTAGGGCTTCTACTTTGGTATAGAGACGACTTGTCTCCTCTCGCATGGACGTCTTAAGAATGGCCATGTCCGTCTCCTCGTGCAGGGTAACTACCTTCGTGAGGGGAGGGACATGCAGGCTCCACCGAAACACCTTATTCTGCAGGTGCTGGAGGCTCTGCATCCGGGAGGTCCTAATCGTAGCCCACGCAGTGGAACCATAGGTGAGGAAATGGTGGACAACCACCCAGTACAGCCGGAGCTTGGTGTCGAGGTTCAGTTCGCTGCTAGTGAACATTGGGTACCACACTTTCATCAGCTTGAGTCCTTTTTGGGTTACATATTCTGCATGGCGATGGAAGAGCAGTTTTTTATCCATATGTACACCAAGGTATTTGTTATCAGGGGACCTGGGACCTGGTCGCCTGCAATAATGATGCTGTGGCGGAGGATGGGGCACCGTTTGGTGGACTGAGGCTGGAAGGAGCGGCCCTTGTATTCTCCTCCTGTAGAGGCCGCTCCTGCCGTGGTGAGGTCCTAATCAGCGTGCCATTGGCCTACGTCGTTTCACCGCCTTCTCGTCTCTTGCGATCTTCATCTTCGTTCCAGCGTTTTTGGTTACACCAGAACAGCTTTGGCCTCATTCCCAGATTGGCTCTGAGCACTATTGGACTTAACGTCTGATGTCATCAGTCCCCTAGAACTTAGTACTGCCTAAACCTAACTAACCTAAGGACATCACACACATCCATGCCCGAGGCAGGATTCGAACCTGCGACCGTAACGGTCCCACAGTTCCGGACTGAAGTACCTAGAACCGCTCGGCCACTCCGGCCGGCTCTCATACCCACAATAATTTTATTGATTTATGCAACGTGTTCAATGGTTTTGCATAGCTCCCGGTTTACACTATTTGTCTGCTAATTCAGAAGCTGCTTATTCTGTGTTAGTACTCCGTGTATGTGGCAATTTTCCGGTTTCAGATATAAAAAGCAAACCACAGTTGTAAGTACGTCTCATTGCAGACAGCTGAGAATGATTTGTATCAACAGAACGAAACATGTCCGGAGATATTTACGCATTTTTTGGTAGTTGCACAGACGGAATTTAAACATCTTAATAAATGTTCTTTTTGACTGAGCTATTCAGGCACGTACCATCGGTCAACGCAAAGCTTCGATGTTACCGGTGCCAGACTGGGCTTCGAACCTGTGCATCGTGTTGTTTCGAGCGATACCAGCGTTGAAATTTAAGTAACCTGTTTCTTTCGTGAAATGCTAAGCTGTAGAGGATAGAAGCAGGAAGTCGGTCCGTAATGCTTGCTTAGGTAGCTGACCTAAGAAGAGAAGTTTAGGCAAATGGCAAGCACTCATTTTTAATATCTCAGGAGTTATCTTTGCTCCTATTTCTTCCAGTCAGTCTGTACGGCGCTTGACGACCTCCATTCTCCCTGCTCCCCACCTTAAAGGCTGAGACCTCTCTGCTGGCTATTGGACGCCGAGCTCGATATACCATTTGTATTCACGGCAGCGACACAATTTCTGCATGCGCTCCACCGCTGCGCATTATAGCCCAGCTACACACTACCGTCACAACAGTAGTGTCGTTTACGAGAGCGCAGTTGGTTATTTAAATTGCAGCGACCGTATCGCCCCAAACGACAGGAGACAGCATGATTTGTCAAACGGAATTTTATCAGATGCGAGCGAGCGTACAATGCCAATTAGTGCACCTAATTTGCAGCGCGAAATACCAGGGCGTCATGAACTATTAATTCGTTATAATTACGCGTGCAATTTATAGCGGGGACATGCTCCACCGTCAGAGATTTACGTGCAGCTCCGGCTATCACTCAGCGATAAGCAAATTGTCGGCTGGCTCAGTTCATTAAAATAACGCTGATCGCCCTAATTGCTTCCATGTAATTTGATTCGGGCTGAATAATAATCCAGCGGGGAATATTTATGCTGGCGGCCTGTGCAGTGTTTGTGCGAAAGTAAAATTACGGGTGGCCGTTTCGGTCGAGTTACGTTGTGTCACAGATCATTCGTGCGTGCTTTTGGATTCGTTCTGCGGCTGCACCTAGTTCATGTAAGTGTGAAATTATGTGCACTGAGCCTGAACCACGAAACCACGAAATATACTTGTTAGTAGCACGCACTCTTAATTGGGATGCTGCACAGCACTTTAGCGTATATTATATTTTTATTATCAAACTATCAACGAAGTTATATTACTTAGAGAAAGATATTGTATTTTTAGTTAAATATATGATCTTTATTAATTCAGGAAGAAATGGGTTGCACGTTTAAAGTATTTTAGCCTTTTGTTTACTTCTTTCATTGTCTTGCTGAGTTTCTCACAGCTCAAACAATGTTCAAATAACTTACGGAAATGCAGCGAGGGGACGTCATCGACAATAGCCGATATTTCAACAGCAGCACACCCTGCCATTTTCAAGGCAAAACTGCGGCAAGTAGACGTTGTGGAATGGAGTTCAAGAAGGTTTGAAGAGAAACTCAGATATCACACACACACACACACACAAACACACACACACACACACACAAACACACACACACACACACACACACGCACACACACTGCAAACACTAGCGCCATCACACAGACCAAAGATGGCTGACGTAAGAAGTTATCGATACTGAGGTAGCATTAACTCTGACCCCAGTTTTCTGATAAGAGACAGAGAGAGAGAGAGAGAAGTATTTCATGCAAAAGTTAAACAAAAACCATCATCTCTATTTATAAGTTTAGTTGCTAATCTAATTTCTACTGATTCCTTAATAACAATATCCCAGTAATTGGAAGTGTTTGCCAGAATCGCTGTCTTCTGAGATTCATTAAGATTACCGGTGCCAAAACTGTGTTCTACAATGGCGGATCTGCTCGATTGTTGTAACCGCATATCACGCTTATGCGCAGAAAAGTGGTCCTCCACAGTCCTGATAGTCTGGACAATATATGAAATGTGACAACTGCAAAGAATACGGTAGACACCCGCCTAACGCAAACCAAAATCATCATTTACGGAACCTAAAAGGACCCTGATCTTAGGTGATGGTCGGAAAACACATTTCACATCATATTTCTGCACAATGGGGACAATTCTCTTAGAAATGCTCTCTGCGCAAGGCAGATTTCGGTGCCACCTCGGTATTATCACCACTCATCTCGTTTACAGCTGGTCGATAGCTCTACGCATGTCTGATGTCTTTCACTGTAATCATTCCGACAAAATGTGACGCCAGCATGGGCTAACTCGGATGTCAAACTCTCAGGGTCCTAGATAGCTTGAGTGCTGTGAACCAAGGTACAAAGACCCTCTCACACTGAGTCCGATGGTGACAACTATCAGCCTGTAGACACAAGTCTGTGTTAGCAGGCTTCCTATATCAGGACCGTGGAGGACCGGTATTCTGAGCATAAGCTCCACATAAGCTTACAACAGCCGGGCAAATCCGCCATTACAGAACATTGTCTTGGTACCAGATATCCTATGGAATATAGCAACACGGAGATTCTGGCATTCACTTTCAGCTACTGGGAAGTGTTATTACGGAAGCAGTTGAAATTAAATTAGCGAGTAACCTTGTAAATAGAGACCGTATCCTGCTCTCTATGTTGACAATGAAACAGAGGGGCAGGGTTAATGTAACTCATCCGTTGATTATAAGTCACTGTCGGTAACTTCTAACGCTGTTCACCTTTGGTCTGTGAGACGGCGCTAGTGTTTACAGAGTCTATGTGGTGTGAGTGTGTGTGCATGCTATCTTTCCGGAGTTTCTCAACAAACCGAGATCTTCAGACCCTTGCACAGCGCATACTTGCTGCAATTATGCCTTGAAAATGGCGGGTGTGCTCCTGTAGAAATATCGGCGATTATCGACGTCACCCGTGAGTTATCTGAAGAAGCATTGGTGCTCGACGCGATTCCTCCTCGCTAAGTTAGGTCCCAAATACACAGCTTGATAACAAACGTGAAACACCTAGAAGGCATGGTCGGATGCCATTGTAACTTTATACATGTACTTTCCATCGGCGGGTATGTAAAAGTTCCAATTCTGCGCGTCAGGCGAAACAGCCACCAGTATGCAATAGTGTAGTGTGCTGCTTCTGTGTTGGAAGCGCTGTGTAGCGCTTTGCATTGGATCTCTGACTGCGCTTTCTTTGTAAGAGACTCTCTTGCTGGTTGGACTCGTTGTTGGAAGTTAAACACCAGTAGTGTTGGGCAGTTGGAAGTTAGTCACCAGCAGTGTGGAAGTACTGTTGGGCAGTTGGAGGTGAACAGCCAGCAGTGATGGATGTTAGATGTGAGAAGTTAGCACTGATGGGGGTGGTACAGATCTGAAGTGTTACCGTAGGCTAACGATCTGTACATGTTCGACTCGGAGATTGAATATTATTCATGATTATATACCTTTGTACTAGATGTCAATGACGATTTATATTAGTATTAGAACTGGATGTCACATTATTAAGGTAAAACATACATTATTTGGTTTGCAACAAAATCTTTCATTTGCTAACCACATGCCTATTAGCAGTTAGAATCTTTTATTTAGCTGGCAGTATTGACGCTCGCTGTATTGCGGTAGTTCGCTTAATGAAGATTTTTGTGAGGTAAGTGCTAATGAAATATATAGGTTATTGTTAAAATTTCTTTTTAGTCAGGGCCATTCTTTTGAATTAACTATTTGAAGTGAGGTAATTTTTTTGAGCAGTCAGATTGCGTTGTGCTAGAATATTGTGGGTCAGTGTTGACACGATAAGAAAAAGAAAAGAGAAAGCAGGCACAGTACGTTCAGTTTTACTCAGCTGTTTCAGAATAAAATAACGTAGAAGTTTCATCTTCTCTGTCATTCTGCAATTTAATTACAGACACACTCATTTAAATAAAGAAGTTTCAATAGTGTTGATCGTATTCAGTGTTGTTTGAAGGGCTAGTAAGGTGTAGACGAAACGTGAACAGCGTCAGATGTTGCGTGATCACTGTGAAGGGCACGGAGATGCCATGTACTCGTTTGAGACAGCGTTATCGGCACCTAGTAGGGCTTGAAAATATTCTCAATTGTTGGGCCTCCTTTCGACCGACTGGTCGAATCGTGATACAGATTTGTGGAGCATTGCGATGTGATAGTGACCCGATGTTGGACTGCATGGAGAGTTTCCACTCGACCACGTATGACCACCACAATGGAGGATTGCCATATTGTGCACCAAGCACTCTTGAGACCCGCGCCTACCGTGTGAGGGAATCCAGTAGACTCCCTGCCACTTCGGTGTCATCGCCCACCATTTGTCGGACACTAGCAGCTACCGGATTGTAGAATTACCGTCCCGTGTTTAGGCTGCCGTCAACAAGCCAACACAAAACGGCTGCATCTGGAGTGGTGCTGCGACGAAGAAGCATGGGTCGCTAGTCAATGGCGTCGCATTGTGTTCATCGATGAATCGCGGTTCTGAACTACACTGGATGACCATCTTCGGCGATTATCACGGCGACCTGTGGAGGGGTCCCAGTCTTCCAATGCTTTTGAGATGGACAGCAATGTTACTCCTGGCGTCATAGTACTGGGAGCCGTTGGGTATGGTTTCAGGTCACAGTTAGGGTTTTTTGGGTCACCAGTCGTCTGACCGGTTTTTCTTTGGTGCGGCCCGCCACGAATTCCTGTCCTGTGTCAGTCTTCGTCCCAGAGTAGCAATTGCAACCCGCGTCCTCAATAATTTGCTGGATATGCTCCGGTCTATGTCTTCCTCTACGGTCTTTGCCTTCTACAGCTCCCTCTGGTACCATGGAAGTCATTCCTTGATTTCATAGCAGATGTCCTATCATCCTGTCCCTTCACCTTGTCAATGCCTTCTACATATTCCTTTCCTCTCGGATTCTGCGCATAACATCATCATTTATTGCCTTATCAGTCTACATAATTTTCAACATTCGTCTGTAGCATTACATCTCCAATGCTTCGATTCTCCTCTGTTCCAGTTTTCCCACAGTCCATGTTTCACACCGTACAATGCTGTGCTCCAAACGTACCTTCTCAGAAATTTCTTCCTGAAATTAAGGCTCTGTACTCATTTGACTGTTCTTTTTATTCAGTATATCATGTATTTCTTCTTCACTTTCACACAGGATGGCAATGTCATCAGCGAATTGTATCATTGATATCCTTTCACCTTGAACTTTGATTTCACTCCTGAACATTTCTTCTGTTTCCAACATTGCTTTTTCGATTTACAGCTTGAACAATAGGGATGGAAGACTACATCCCCGTCTTACACCCTTTGTAATTCGAGTGCCGGCCGGCGTGGCCGAGAGTTTCTAGGCGCTTCAGTCTGGAACCGCGCGACCGCTACGGTCGCAGGTTCGAATACTGCCTCGGGCATGGATGTGTGTGAATCCTTAGGTTAGTTAGGTTTACGAAGTTCTAAGTTATAGGGGACTGATGACCTCAGATGTTAAGTCCCATAGTGCTCAGAGCCATTTGAACCAGTTTGAACCGTATGGATGATATTTTTCCGAAAATCAGATGGTATATCGCCAGAATTATACATTCTACACACCAACGTGAATAGTCGTTTTGCTGCCACAACCCCGAATGATTTTAGAAATTCTTATAGAATGTAATCTACCCCTTCTGCCTTATTTGATCTTAAGTTCTCCAAAGCTGTCTTAAATTCTGATTCTAATACTGGATCCCCTATCTCTTTTAAATCGACTTCTGTTTTTTCTTGTATCACTTCGGACAAATCGTCCTCCTCATAGAGTCCTTCAATGTAATCTTTCCACCTATCCGCTCTGTCCTCTGCATTTAACAGCGGAAATCCCGTTGCTCTATCAGTGTTACCACCCTAGCCTTTAATTTGATCTTCCTATATGATGAGTCAGTCCTTTTGACTATCATTTCGTTTTAGATTTCTTCATATGTTCATGCAGCCATTTCGTCTTACCGTCCCTACACTTCCCATTTATTTCATTTCTCTGCGACTTGTATTACCCTGAACATTTTTCTACTTCCTTCTTTCATCGATTACCTGGAGTATTTCTTCTGTTACCCATGATATCTTCGCAGTTACCTGCTTTGTACATATGTTTTTCCTTTCCAGCTTCTGTGGTTGCACTTTTTAGAGATGTCCATTCCTCTTCAACTGTACTGTCTACTGAGCTATTCCTTATTGCTATATCTATAGCCTTAGAGAACTTCAAGCGTACCTCATCATTCCTTACCACTACCGTATCCCACTTCTTTGTGTATTGATTCTCCCTGACTAATCTCTTAGACTTCAGCCTACTCTTCATCTCTACTACATTGTGATCTGCTCCTGGATACGCCTTGTAACCCAGCATCTGATTTCGGAATCTCTGTCTGACCATGATGTAATATAACTGAAACCTTCCCCTATCACCTTTTCCAAGTATATCGCCTCCTCTTGTGACTCTTGAACAGAGTATTCATTATTACTGGCTGATATTACAGAACTCAGTTAGTTTGTCTCCTCTCTCATTCCTTGTCCAAGGCCCATATTCTCCTGTAACCGTTTCTTCTACTCCTTCCCCTACAACCGTATGCCAGCCCTCCATGACGATTAGATTTTCATTGTATTACCTTTGCAATATCCTCATACACTTTCTCTATCTCTTCTTGAGCTTGCAATGTCGGCATGTATAACTGAACTATCGTTGTCGTTGCTGGTTTTGCTGTCGATTCTGACAAGAACAACCCTACCACTGAACCGTTCGCGCCTTTGATCATTGGTGATTCTTCCGCCTTTAGGTGCAGTTTCCCACCCCAAGGACAAGAGAGTGCCCTGAACCTGTGTCGGCTGCTCGGTTCTCTTTCACAAGACCGTTAAAAGAGTGAGGGTGACTTCGTCTGTCGGAAGTCTTCGGCGGCCAATGCTTAATCACAATTTATGCAGTGCCGGGTTTCGAAGCCGGGACGTTAAGAGGCTACGCTTTTTCTTCTTTTGTTTGCTCTCATTTTGTTTGTTACCGTTCGTCACACTTGTTCGGGACGGACGTCCCGTGACACCCGCTCAAGTTCATCGTTGAGGCCTCTGACTGAACACGCTGAGCTACCGTGCCGGCGCGGAAGTTTTCGGCAGCCAGCCCGTAGACCATGCATTACATATCGTGCAGTAATGTTTTCCTCAGGACAAAACTCGTCCATAACATGTGGCACATGTCTCTATGAACTATCTACGTGATGCTGAGATACCCCTGTGGCCATCAAGATGTCCAGGTCTGTCCCCTATAGAACACAGATGGGGCCAACTCGGGCATCAACTGCGTCACAGTGCGTTTACAGGATATCCCAACCGAATCAGTGCGTGCATCCGGGACACAGAGAGTGCAAACGTCCTATTGATTAGTGACTTCATACTGCTAAGTCGCGTAAGCCGGGTATACATTGACCGCCGTGGTTACTTTGACCACTCATACACCAAAAGTTTTTCAGCTCTTTTCTGGCTCTCAGTTGTATGTTTAGTACACACTATTTGGTAGTAAAGTTTCATTAATATACTCTAGATGGTGTCAAGAAGAGCACTAAAATCTGGTTGTGCAAAATCCACTGATATCCTTTAACTGCAAAGCCATTGGTGTTTTCAACTATATCATGTACGTCACTCGATTAATTCTCAGAGACGCCCACTAATTATTTTTTTCCACATTCATATATCAGCCAGTATATTACCATTCCTGAGGCCATGTTTGTCTGTTTTGAGGCTACATTGATCATTCGCCACTGTTGCCCCAGCATTACAGATATACAGTTTACTGAGCAGTGCTGATGCCACTACAGTGTGGCAATAAGAAATACAAAAATCAACCGTCGGTATATAGATGAAGGCTCATTTGCAGTTGTTAATGTCCCTAAAAGTAAGAAAACCAAACATAAGTCATATATTGCTCAAATTGCAAGCTGTTATTGTTTAGGCTGTGATTCAGGTGTAACATGTACAGCTGAATATCTCCAGAAACGAGGAATGAAGTTTTTTGGCCTCAGGAACAAGAAATTGACTCAGTAAATGAAGAATGGATAACCTTGGTTTTAACTGCACCGGATGTTTTGAAACTGTGATTTAGGTTTAAGACTGATACAATTTGAGGTGTTATGCTCAACTACATTTGGAGCTATATGTGTGGTACTCCATCCCGGTAGCTTACATTATATTTATAATTTTGATGACAAGTCAAACTGTTTGATTGATGTACGTTACTAGATTTTTTTCCTTTTATAAGGCTTAGTAAAGACTTAAAAAGACTTTACATTTGTGAGTGGTCAGAGTTTCAGTGTGTTTTTGAAATATTGACCACAAGTGAATGATAGCAGACAGCTGCGGTAGAAATACAGGTCGGTCAAAGTATCCCCAAATCCATGCTAACTTTGACCACCGACATGTTCTTACATTTTTTTCCGCATTTTAGGAAATGTATTCTACTAATTAGTATCCAGTCCTGTCTGTTCACTAACATGAATATCACAGAAGTTGAAAGACAGTCGTGATAGTCACATCTGAATTTGAAAATCAAATGGTTCAAATGGCTCTGAGCACTATGGGACTTAACCTCTGAGGTCATCCGTCCCCAAGACTTAGAACTACTTAAACCTAACTAACTTAAGGACATCACACACATCCATGCCCAAGGCAGGATTCGAACTTGCGACCGTAGCGGTCGTGCGGTTCCAGACTGAAGCGCCTAGAACCACTTGGCCACAGCGGCCGGCAATTTGAAAATCGGTCAAAGTATACCCAGTTTACGATACTTCGTGAACTGGATTCAATTTTGTTATCACTGAAATAACCTCACATACCCTCTCAAGCAGTGAAGTTTAATCTCATTTCCTCATCTCCTTCTAAGTGCTTGACTTCTTTCGCCGTGTAGCGGATGCTGCTGGTCATTAGGTTGTAATAACGTCTTTGAGGTGAGAGCTAGAAATCTTTGACGGCTTGCTTCCACCTATGGTTGATTGGAAAAGCGAGTCTCACTCTTCCTCCCGGATCGTGCGTTGTTTGGTTTGGTGGGGCATCACCATAAATATCGTAACTAAATCATGTTTATTGTATTCATTTCTTAGTTTCACTGCAACTGTATTGCAATTTCATATTTGTTAGGCTTAATTTTTGCTAAAAAAGCCTGTGTGTCTTGCTTGGGGTCATGAAGCGTAAAGAAATAAATCACACACATCGAGCTGTGCCGGTCTTATAGTTTACCGTTTTGTTCTTGCTATATCAATCATTTGACGAAGCCATATGCTCATGGTACCGAGAAATAATACAGTACATGAAACTTGAATGTTTTCCACCAATACGTATCCCTATACTTTTACCTGAATTCTTGTTACTTCGAAGTCACATATCTAGAGCAGTGAATCTACAATTAACACGTGGATATTCGGGACAACTTTTGTTATACCGACTCCCAGCCCTATTCCCTCACTGCAGGAAATAGCTAAAAAATGATAAAGCGTAATCTTTCAATATTACCCAAAATAAGTGAAGCGCCAATTACACTGAGACTCTGGATGCTTTTTGAGTAAGACATTGTGAGAATCCACCAAAAAAGATCACCACCATGCTTCCAGGGGCCATTAAATATGGTAGATGCAGTGGAAGGTCGAAGACCGGAAGTTCTAACACCAGAAAAATTGATCTACTTTGCATATTCTTTGAGTCGCATGAAGTCTGTGTGACGTCCCGCTAGCCAGTCTGGTCGTTCCCTAAGGTAGTGGCCACGTGACATTGTGCAAGTATTTAAAAGTTACAACAGTACAGCGTTCGTTCAGAGCAGGCAATTAATCTACTTTTTAGTGCATAAAAAGTAGTCTTGTGTTCTTTACGTAGGGATGCATACACTTGTTTTATGTCCTCTGGGCCAGATACAACAGGGGATCGGCGAGATGTGTGACCGAATACCAGTCTGGCAAACAAATACTTTTGATACGCACATGCGAAGTCACACCAAATAGTGTGACTCGTGTAACGGAGGCAGCTTTGTGTAATTTTTGTAACGTAATCATTTTCCCACATGGTTGTATCACCTTCTGAACACCCTGCTTTTCGTCTACCAGTATTAAAGTTGCCTCTGTTCTATTTCTTCCACCTGCCTTTCGTCCCTCTATCTGTCCCTCTACTTCAAGGCGTTGTTCCAGTTTTTGTGGTCCGCAGCTGAAGAGCACTCACTCATTGTAGATTTAGCGTAATTCTATTTCCATGATCAGATGACAATCATGTCATTATACTATTATTTTACCTAAGATAAGACGAAAATTCGAAGATTCTATCTGTCTGTGGATAGTGGAAATTTTTTTCTTGTCTGTCTGTTCGGTACAAATTTAGAATTGATTTTAAACTAATTTCCCAATGAGACAGAGACTTGAAGATTTAAACGTAGCTCAGAACTGGATTAAAATGCAACAGTGACTCGCTTTCTTGCAGGTCTGTTCGGTAGAGATGAGGGTGGGAGTGAAGAAGGTTGTCGACATCTGACACCTCGGCTGCCATGACAGGACCCACGTGTGGGTAGTATCGGAAGTGTTCTACGCGGTATGCGAGCAGATGGGCAAGGCTGATCAGAGAGGGAGAGGGGAAAGAGGGTATGAGGAGAGAGAGGGGGAGGAGGAGATGCGTGCCTTATATGTGACATACGCATGCACAGGCAAGGTTGCAGGTGAAAAGGTAGTCTAGAGGTAAGTAATTGTTTTTATAACACATATAATCTGACCAAAACGTTTAAAATACAGTGAATAACTTCACAGGCCGTGACTAAAAATCATAAAATAGTTATTTAAATAAAAATAAAATTTTAATATACCACAGTTTTAATTTGACTAAAAAAGTATAAAATAATTTCTCCTAGCACCATACAGCTTAGTAACCCTACACAGATAGTATTGAAAATTTGTGCTTGTGAATTTTTAATAGCTGTGACCATACTTATACTATTTATAATGAAGAACATGACTTATATGCCACAGAGAATAGTTGGGAGATGAAGTATTCACATATTAGTTACGTATTGCATGCGCCCCACGTTTTTCGTTATAAATGTTCCAGTCATAGCTATTCAAAGTTCGCAAGCAGAAATGTTTAGGACTATCTGTATGGGGGCTATGAATCTGTATGAGCCTAGGAGAAATTATTTTATGCTTTTTAGTCTGATTTAAAAGTACATGTGGCTGTGCTGATTCTACTTCTGGCCACTCGGGTGATTGTAACTAAAGAGTATTATCCTATGGGCTATGAGTTTCTCTTCAGGTGAAATTATCCACAAGTGTGTTTTTGCTTGGGGAATGCAGAACACCATATTTATTTAGTATGTATTTTATATATCGGTAGGAGGGCTGAAACTGGTTGCCAAGCAGTCGACCATTTATTTCATCTGATGAGATGAATGTGATACAACTTTTAAGAGTTTTAAGATTCTTCCGATTGAAAGGAAAAGATTTAAGCTCAGTGGTTACCTTATGGGTTTGAAATACTCATTCAAAATCTAAGTTGAAACAGTCCCTAAATTGCGTTTGATGTATTCCGAGATCATCCCTTTCACAAATGTCAGTTTTCTGTTAGAGTTTGTGCTGTACGTCTTAATGCTATCGTCGTAGTCAGGTCGTTGAACCGCTTAACACCCTTCCTCCGTATCTTAATAATAATAATTATTATTATTTTGAGTCTCAAGTCATATTGTGAAGGCAGTCGGACATATTACTAGCTGCAGCAATTAACCTGATAAAACTGCTCGAAGCAAACGTGTCTCGTTTCTTGAAATTTTAAATTTCTAAAGTAAGGATTGTTTGCATAAAACGGCTAATAAAAGTATTTTTTGTCGTTTATTAATTAATGAGTCTCTTTGGGCTGTCCTTGCGCAATGAAATGTTCAGTTTAATGCGGCAGACTAATGTGTCCCTTTTTTGGTTTATGCTGTGGTTTGCAACTGTTCTTTATGCAGTTATGTTGCAACCGCAAAATTGAGAATATTATGACATTGATGACGAACTGAAGTCGCGCCCATATTCGAATGTATATATACTCTAACAGCAAAAAGTCACAACACCAAAAAAAAAAATTAATGAAATTTTGGCAACATATTTGTCTAGGTTACATATCTAAGCGATTAACATTGCAAGATCGCAGGTTCATGGAAGCATGAGATAAGCCATTGAAAATCTGAAATGCTGGTACATTAATAACCTGTTTGATCGCCAGAATGCTGAATGCAAGCATGAAGACTTGCATGCGTTGTGTCGTACAGACGTGGGGTGGGATGTCAGTTTGTGGATTGGAATTCCATGCCTCTTACACTTAGTCGGTCAGTACAGGGACGAGATTAATGATGTTTGTGGATGACGCTGAAGTTTTCGTCCCATGATGCACCACATTTGCTCGACTGGAGACAGATCTGTTGGTCGAGTAGGCCAAGGCAACATGTCGACACTCTGTAGAGCATGTCGGATTACAACAGAGCGTTATGGGCGAGCGTTATCCTGCTGGAAAACATCCCCTGTTATGCTGTTCATGAATGACAGCACAGCAGGTCGAATTACCAGACTGATGTAAAATTTGAAGTCAGGGTGGGTGGGATGACCACGAGAGTGCTCCTGCTGTTACACGAAATCGCAGACCAGATCATAACTGCAGGTGTAGGGCTAGTGTGTCTAGCACGCAGATAAGTTGGATGCAGGTCCTGAACTGTCCTCCTCCTAACCAGTACATGGGCATTACTGGCACCGAGGCAGAACCTGCTTCCATCAGAAAACATGAAGGACCTCCACCCTGCTCTCCAATGAGCTCTCGCTTGACACCACTGAAGTCACAAGTGGCTGTGATTTGGGGTTAGTGGAATGCACGGTACAGGGCATCTGTCTCCTTGAACTAACCTATTTGTAACGGTTTATTGTGTCAGTGTGGTGCCAAGTGCTGCTCAAATTGTTGCTGCAGATGCAACACGATGGGCCAGAACCATAGCCGAACACGATGATCTGCCTTCTCGGTAGTGCCATTTGGCTCCCTGGAGTCCAGCCTTCTTGTGACCGTTCATTCACGTGACTACCGTTGCCAGCAATCATATAGAATATCGCACAAGGAACATTCAGATCCTCGTAGCCCTATTTCACGTTTACGGGTTACAACAGCGCTGTACGGGAGAGCGTTATCCTGCTGGAAAACATCCCCAATCTAAGAGATAGCTGGCGCTCATGACCGTTTGAATAGAAATCATCTTTCAGATGTAGAAACACCACTACAAACTTTCGTTCATGTCCCACAACTCCTTGGTGCTATGACATTTTTCCGTCAGTATATTTTCAGACAGATTGTCTTTATAAAATATTTATGGACCGTTCATAAGCACAGTATAAATATATTCGGGACTTTTATCTTTTCTGGGCTGAACTGATAAACAGTCACTATTGGAGATTTAAAAGGCCTTTATGATCAAGCGACAGTGATACAGCATTAAAGGCAACGAGACATGTTGTTACAAGACTGTGTTTGAGACGGCTTGGGATTTGTTGTTGAAGTTGCTGACAGAACTCAAAAGGCAACGAGACGGCTATACTGATCTGGCCGGCTAAGAGGATGAAAAAGAGCTTTACACTCTTTCGTAGTTTCATACATTAAGCCCTCATAAAATTAAAAAATATTTATTGCGCTGTTCATACAGGGAATAAACATGAAACGGAACTGTGTACTTGCAGTATTTCACTGCGAGCTCCACGGCACATGTACTGCAGGTGGGGACCGACACACACTATTCAGTGCTCCATTTGAAAACACGACTGGAGCCCGGAGCTGAGTGCATTGTTTTTAGCCGGATGAGTTATCAATCACTCAGTGCATTGGCGGCATTTCAGGGTGGCTATGAATTATATTTTTACTCATCTGTCGTGGCATTAAAAAAATATCTTGATTGATTATAGAGAGAGCAGAACTGTGCCACTGCCAAGCCGGCTGCCATCGATGTATTAATTTGATCCGTTAACATCTAGATGGGCCAGATAATAACTCGAGTGAGTTATGGCTCCACTTTGTCAACGCCAGGGTCTGTTCACCAGGGCGATACCTGCTTGCTGCGCAGTTAACAGTAGATCTATGTAACCGGCATCTGATGAATGCTGAAGATCCCTCCAAACGTTTCTCGAACTAACGGACCTGAATATGGGAAACATTGCCGATGTTCTTCCTGTCCTCATCACCGGCTATTTTCGAATATGCAAGCACCAAATTTTCCCGAGGTACGCTGTTTGTTCGTAAGCCAACGGAAACTCGTCAAAGGACGGACAGTTGGCGATGCTTCATGGAGAAAACTGACCCTGAGCTCTTCGAATTTATTTTCACCTCTTACGCCCGTCCCTCGTAGCGAGGCCTCGCTCATGTGAGTCACGTTCACCTCTCTGTAAGCCAATCAGATGAGTTACGAATTAGACAACCTAATCGGCTATATAATGTAACTGATAACAGATTTGCTTCTTATGGGCAGTGGATAGCGACAGTAGGAATTTACTGATTACCCGATGGGCATAGAGGAGATGGGGAAGAAGTCACGAGCAATGCAGTATTCTCTGTGATTTCATCAATGTAATTCGCACAAGGCCTAATTTCCTTTTAATGCCGGATGTTCTCAAAGTTCTTACTCAGTTTATGTTCCTTTGGGGTTTCATAGTGACTGGATTGGGGAGCGGTTATGAAATGCAATATACGATTAGTCAACTCGAAATCTACTGATCATGAATTTGAGTTATTCATTAACAGAAAAATGCAACAAAATCAGTTAAATTTTATTAAACTTCTTAAATTATACCTGGAGAGCTCAGAACACAGAAGGCTAACTCTGGGTTAGTGTACCAATCGGAATGTCAACAAGACATACTGCTGCTGTAACAGACTTCAGGACACTAGGAGAGAATTGCCACACAACGTCGGAGCGAGGAAAGCAGAAACTCAAACGCCGCTGTGCTATGTAACAAGATAGTGTGACGTAACACTAAGTGGCTTCAGCGCCAGAGCGCCACTTTAGTAATCAATCGTTGCGGAAAGACCCCACCTCAGCAACCCAGACTATTGTTGAATTACACAGCAAGGCAAGAAGCGCTGACGAGACTGAGGAACGAGGGTAAAGGCGATTATGCACTCAAAGCCACTGTGTCAAACGTGTGCGCTCGGCTCTTTAAATATCAAGGCTTTCGAAAATGACACGTCGGACCTTGCTGCCATCCTGTCCCCTGCCGCTAGAGAGAATGAAAGTCTATTGAGTTTCCGTGAAACTGTATTAAGCTGACTGATGACGGGTTGTCCGCTACCTACTTGCTGACTTCAACACCAAAACGATGATCGCGCAGTGTAGCCGCTTGGTTTAGGATACCTTGCCACAGTTCGCGCGGCTCTCCCCGTCGGAGGTTCGAGTCCTCCCTGGGCCATAGACGTGTGTGTTGCCCTTAGCGTAATTTAGTTTATGTTACATTAAGTAGTGTGTAAGCCTAGGGGCCGATGACCTCAGCAGTTTGGTGCCATAGGAACTTACCACAAATTTCCAATTACCAAAACGATGCCAACCTGATGCAAACCACAGCCACGATCGGCCATTTCTGCCTACTGGGGTACTGCAGTCAAGGAGAAGATTGTGGTGTGCAGCGCGCCATTACCCACTAAAGGCCGGCCGCTATGGCCGAGCGGTTCTATGCGCTTCAGTCCAGAACAGCGCTGCTGCTACGGCCGCAGGTTCGAATCCTGCCTCGGGCATGGATGTGTGCAAGGTCCTTAGGTTAGTTAGGTTTAAGTAGTTCTAAATCTAGGGGACTGATGACCTCAGATGTTAAGTCCCATAGTGCTTAGAGCCATTTGAACCATTTTAACCCACTAAGGAACATTCCGGATGATCTGCAGGGTGTCAGCTTCCCACTGAACAGGTGCGGCATACTCATGCAGCCCACTGGCCAACCTTTGGATATCTCCAGCAGTCCTGGTCAATCCATGGGGAATGGCTGGTTCCTAATCTTCATGACAACTGACATCCTGGATCACAGTTGGCTGTACTCACTTGAGTAATGGCCTGTCTAGGAGAGCGCTGGGATGGGAGCCATACTGTGCCGCAGAATTTTCCGGTGAGTGATACTTTCCTGTCCCCCTTCAGAAATGCAAAAGATAAGTGTACACTCATCTTAATCATGAACTACATACTGAAAACCAGCTAACATACTACTTGTAGAGATCTGCACGTGAGTTCAAATGGTTCAAATGGCTCTGAGCACTATGGGACTTAACATCTGTGGTCATCGGTCCCCTAGAACTTAGAACTACTTAAACCTAACTAACCTAAGGACATCACACACATCCATGCCCGAGGCAGGATTCGAACCTGCGACCGTAGCAGTCGCGCGGTTCCGGACTGAGCGCCTAGAGCCGCTAGACCACCGCGGCCGGCTGCACGTGAGTGGATGTCAGTATACAGGGTGAGTCGCCTAACGTTACCGCTGGATATATTTCGTAAACCACATCAAATATTGACGAACCGATTCCACAGACCGAACGTGAGGAGAGGGGCTAGTGTAATTGTTTAACACAAACCATACAAAAATGCACGGAAGTATGTTTTTTAACACAAACCTACTTTTTTTTAAATGGAACCACGTTAGTTTTGTTAGCACATCTGAACATGTAGACAAATACGTAATCAGTGCCGTTTGTTGCATTGTAAAATGTTAATTACATGCGGAGATATTGTAATCTAAAGTTGACGCTTGAAACCTCCGACGTTCAGTTGTGTGTTGTAACAAACACGGGCCACGGTCGGCGAGCAGCACCTGCAGGGAAATGTTTACGATGACGACCGTGTTTACGAGTGTGGCTGTAGTGCACTGTTGTGGTTTGGTCTAGCTGTCGCAGTGTCCGCATGTAGCGCTTGCTGCTATTGTTATTCTGCATTCGTCTCCGCACGCAGACCAACTGTAGTACACCGTGTTACCAGACGTCTGCGATAGTGTAGTGTTGTAGGAACTGTGACCATGGTGTAGTCGAACTCTGAAAAGGCGGAGATAATACTCATCTATGGCGAGTGTCGACGAAATGCAGCTGAAGCCTGCAGGGTGTATGCAGAACGGTATCCGGACAGAGAGCATCCAACGTGCCGCACATTGCAAAACATCTACCGCCAACTGCATGCAACAGGTATGGTCGTAGCACGCAAACGGGTCCGTAACAGACTCGTCACAGGAGAAGCGGGTGCAGTTGGTGTTTTAGCTGCTGTTGTCATGAACCCACACATGAGTACACGGGACATTGCGAGAGCCGGTGGACTTGAGTCAAAGTAGTGTCATGCGCATACTGCATTGTCACCGCTTTCACCCGTTCCATGTGTCGCTACATCAGCAATTACCTGGTGATGACTTTAATCATCAAGTGCAATTCTGTCAATGGGCATCAACAGAGAATGCGTTGCAGTTCTACCTGTTTACCGATGAAGCGGGTTTCAGAAACCACGGGGCAGTGAATCTACGGAACATGCATTACTGGTCCGTGGACAATCCTCGTTGGCTCAGACAGGTAGAGCGACAGCGCCGTGGACTGTAAATGTATAGTGCGGAATCATTGGCGACCACCTCATTGGTCCTCACTTCATTGCAGGGGCCCAAACAGCTGCAGCATACATCGCGTTTCTACAGAATGATCTGCCAACGTTGCTCGAAAATGTCCCACTGGAAACGCGTCGACGTATGTGGTATCAGCATAATGGTGCACCTGCCCATTCCGCAATTAACACTAGGCTGACCCTTGACAGGATGTTCGACGGGCGTTTCATAGGACGTGAAGGACGCATAAATTGGCCAGCCCGTTCTCCTGATCTTACACCTCTGGACTTCTTTCTGGACTACGTTAAAGGAGATGTGTACCGTGATGTGCCTACAACCCCAGAGGATATGAAACAACGTATTGTGGCAGCCTGCGGCGACATTACACCAGATGTACTGCGGCGTGTACGACATTCATTACGAAAGATTGCAATTGTGTGCAGCAAATGATGGCCACCACATTGAACATCTATTGGCCTGACATGTCGGGACACACTCTATTCCACTCCGTAATTGAAAACGGAAACCACGTGTGTACGTGTACCTCACCCCTCATGGTAATGTACATGTGCGTCAGTGAAAAAGACCAATAAAAAGGTGTTAGCATGTGGACGTTATGTGCTGTTCCAGTCTCTTCTGTACCTAAGGTCCATCACCGTTCCCTTTAGGTCCCTACGTAATTCGGTGCTCTCCGATACACACGATCGAACAGCGGAGGAGTGGTACTCAAGCGTCAACTTTAGGTTACAATATCTCCGGATGTAATTAACATTTTACAATGCAAAAACGGCACTGATTACGTATTTGTTTATATGTTCAGATGTGGTAACAAATCTAACGGGGTTCCATTTAAAAAATGTAGGTTTGTGTTAAAAAACATACTTCCGTGCATTTTTGGTTTACGAAATATATCCAGCGGTAATGTTAGGTGACTCACCCTGTATAGTTCATAACACCTACATGAGAATGGAAATAAACTGGAGCACTTCAAGGGAAATGAGTTCAGTTTTTCGTGATTGAAAAACTAGTGCTCTTCAAGGACTGATGTCGAAAAGTGTTAACAGGTCAGAAAATATGAAAGTACTCCAAAGGCAGATCGATACATACATAGATAAGATTTTGCAGTTACAAGCCACAATCATGACTGTCACATGTAAAAGTATAAAACTTACTGACATATAAAACTGACATTATACTATATCGTTATGTAAAGAAATAAAAAAGAAATACTTAAAGAGCCCAAAGGAAACAAGTTTCACATCTTGATGCTATGTCAGGGAATAAACTGCATTGAAAGATAAACCGCATTGGTTAGTCAGTCGGTCAGTGAGGAACTTTTAGTAAGGTACCACACTTGTACATTGAAGAGAGCAACAACAAACAGTGGATGTACTTGCAAAACAAACATACACATCTTGTGAAACCTTCAATACGAATTCACAAATATGCTAGGTGATTTACATCATTATAGTAAGAAGGGAATATGCACATATGCCACACTTATAACAGTGTCTGCAAGTGTAATCACAACGGCCAGCAGAAAGCGCAGAAACCGGAAGTCATGTACGCCAAAGAGAACAGATACCCTTTGAAGATGTTAATGCACTTGTTAGTATATCACATTGTTTGGTCATTTAACACACGAAAGTTTACATTTGCCATGTCTTTTCCCTTCATCATTCATGACTTGTGCTTTTTTCTCTTCCGTCTGTTGACAGTAAAATTAGTATATTGCATTAGCTGCTCAGCTGCATTAATACTGATGATGCTTAGTGCGTGATTAACGTAGTGGTTTGCATGAATTAGTTTCTGGATGATTACTATTATTACAATGTCATATTATTATGTGATTCGGTGCCATAGTGCCATTACTAGGTCTGTCAGACCTCCGGTTATTGACAGTGTTTATTTTATCTTGAAAACTGTGAAAACACACACAAAAGTAAGATTCTTCAACAGTGTGTGCTTAAAGGGATATTGTAACACGACAACGGGTAGTTTGATGCACTCACAGTCACAACATTTGATTAAAAAGTATAATTTAATAGCAAATCCCGGCGGCCACGTTATATAACAGAGGCAGGGCCTTCTACAGCCTTCATGCCTGATAGCTTATGATCCACAAAACGTGCTCATAGTAGCCGCTGAGGCATCGGATTATGGGCCGGAAGCAATTCTGTCCCATAAAGTAAATGCCGTGGAAAACTTTGTCACCTTAGTGGCTGAAACTCTAAAGCTGCCACTACGCAGTTACACCCAGATTGAGAAAGGAGGCCCGGGTGATTGACTTTTCTCTAAAACAAACATCATGATTATTTTTACGGCCAGTGGTTCATACTGCTGCCTGATCACAAACCGCTGTTGTATCTCATCATTACAAACACGAGTCTTCCTCAGGATACGGTATGCCACTTCTAATGTTGGACCATGTTTTTCTCCACTTATACTAATGACATTAAGTGCTGCTACACGACGCAACATGGACACCCAGATTCGCTCTCGATTGCCTGCTAGTCAGGAGACAAATTTTCACACTGCACCAGAGCTACGTTTGCATATTGACATCGAACCTGCGCCAGAGGTCAAACAGTTTCCGATCCGCACCAAGTCCATCACCAAGTTGATTTCGGAGGACACAGTTCTGTGCCATGTGATTTGTTATGTTCCATATAAGTGACAGACAAACACAAAATTCTTTCGCGACCAAGATGTGGCAGCATACTAGCGCTGCTGCCATGAGTTGCCTGTTTTTAAGTGAGCCCTGCTTCTACAAGAAGACAACGGGCAGACTAGATTGATCATTCCAAATTCTAAAAGTTCTGCAGTAACATATCCTGGACTTACGTACTTCATTAAGGTGACTGCGGAGTGGTGTTGAGGAAACAAATGGCCTACAAAAATGTAAATCGGTGAGGGGTGGATAAAGATATTGAGTGTACATTTGCCCATTGCTGGTAGTGTTAATATAATCAGGCAGTTTCCACTCAGAAATGCTTCTTGTAGCGTCAAAACATGCAGTAATCCTCCAGAATTCACATGGATTTTGCAGGCCTCTCTATGGAGACGTAATGGCCCATTCTGGCGAATTCATAACGTAAGTCTCATTATGTATTCAGCATGTAGTCTACAATCACAGCCAACAAAAACGAAGCCTTGTCTAGAAATTTACCAGTGGAAGGTTTCCGACAACGATTGTCACAGAACATGGTCTGCGATATCCAAAAGTCTTATGAGCCCAATGACAGTCAACGTATGTGGACAGGTCGCTTTCATCCTGCTTCGACTGGCATGGTGTAATGTTTTGTACGCACCTTTAAATGACAAATGCTGAAGCTGCAAGAGGAATACAAAATGGGTGGTATACTCATGCTATTGCTTGCTTCCTGCTGATCCTCTCCGCAAGATGGGTCTAGTTCAGAGGAAGAATGGCATGGGAACCCCCAGAGGACCAAGACTTCCCTAGTGAAACCAGTAGCCTACAACGATCCCTTGCTGGAAACACACCTACGTGGCTATAGACTCCACGTGGATGATTGAGCGACAGTATTTACAACCGGAAAGCATCGGTGGCATTCAGCACACATCGTCTGTCTCCTAGACTAATCTTGAACCCACAGAGATACGTCGGCGTTTGAAAAGTAATGTCTTCGAAATTTTAATGTGAAAATTATTAAAGCTTTTTAAATAAAACCAACGTCCTGAATATTCTACATCTTTCTTTCTCGTGTCTACATATTTATTTCTCAATACAGTCATTCTTGTGACGAGCACATTTTTTCCAACTAGAGACCAGTTTCTTGATACCGTCAACGTTGAAAGTTTGACTTTGTTACCTCACCTCTACTTGCACCACTTCATCACTATGAAAGTGAAGTTCTCGCAAGACTTCTTTATGTTTTGGAAACAGATGAAAGTCGGATGGGTCAGTGACAGCGACGCGAAAGTGCAGGGTTGCTACAAATGTTGCAGCAGTAGTGTGTAGTTCGGCATCGTCATGTAGAAGGAGGTGTTCCAGGAGTGGACAAACTCTTCGAATTCGAAGCTGAATTACAGCATGCTTTTTCTCACGTGCCGACATCGTTACATCATGTTACACACTAAAATTCAGAACCGTATAGCGTCAGAGGGTTACAAACATGTAGACATGAAGAATAAAGATTTAGAATGTTAATAAGATTTGTGTTATTTAAAAAACTTTAAGACGTTTCACAAAAAAATTCGGAGTAATTACTTTTTAGCATGTCCTCGTATTTGCAGCGACCTGGGCGTTTCCTACAGTGATTCCACCAATTTTTCTGTTCCAGACAAGCAAAATCCAGTTTCCGAGTTGGACATCCACTGACACAGGCTCAGCACCTTCAGAAGTTACAGCATTAGCATGACAACAGTCTCGAGGAAAGAATTCTGCCGTGACGGACACCATCATTCTGATGGAAGGCGAGTTTGATGAACGCCTGACGTCATTTTGCCGTACATCACCAACTTTTCTGGTTCACCCATCCATTGCCCTAGGGAGGTAGGCGGGGGAGGGGGGAGGGGGGAAGTGGTGGTGGTGGGGGGGGATATGGATGCTGTATCGGGTCATTTTGTCCACAAGCAATACAGGTGTGTACGGTGGGTTGCAGAAGTGTCGGCCGTGCAGGCGGCGCTACCTTTGCACATTATCTCTGTGTGAAATTGCAGATGTCACGAAGAGCAGTGGTACCTGCTTCATCACAGGTGGTGCTCGTATCGCCTTTGGAAGCGTGACAGGCACTGTACTATTTGTCTCCGCGAACCATTTGTCCACACGCAGACCGAGCAATATTCCCCTATGCCAGAGCTGTACTAAAGCAACTGCCCAGCTATCAAAGTCTTTTTTCTGTTGTGCCAGAATATCAAAGTGTCCCCAATAGTCACATAACTCCACAAAAGGAGTCTAATGGCGTGGCATTGAGAGAGCGTCCGGGACCAAGGAATGAGAGTCATGCAATGAGCGTCAGGAGTCATGCATTCCTAGCGAATAGGTGAATTCATTACATCCCACTCATTAAAACTCCAGTGTGGGGGTGCATCAACATGCTAAAAGATGGGAGACGGGTGCAGCTCTTCGATCTGCGGTAACAGGTATTATTCGAGTATCTCAAGGTGAACGCTTTTAGTTATATGAAAATGGTATCTGTTCTTTCGGACATGTCCGAAAGAACAGATACCATCTTCATGTAGTTAAGGCTAACCGGCCATTGACCTTCCTCTTCTTCTGTGCTAGATGCACACGTATTGCCCGAACTCTTACGGGACTCGGTAAGATTGTCTTTCGCGAGTAATGAGTGTAATGGGCAGGGGCACTACGAATGTACTGTGTGGACGTTAAGTTGGGAATGTGGGTCTCACGGGGAGCGTGCAAGGGGTAAGTCCCTGCAGTCACACTATGATCTGTGCTGTCGGTGGCTCAGATGGATACGGACAGGCCGCAGGCAGTATTCTGAACATCAACAAGTCGGCGGCGTTGGATATTGGGCGTGGTCTCGGACCGGAAGCCCTCGCTCCCCTCCCACCAGTTTCTGATCTGCGATATTTGGGAATCACGTTCAAGAAAGATGTACGTAAAACAGCTGCAGCAAACTACCGACGGTTATTACAGATCATACGCGCAATGGTGTGACAGAACATGCTCCAGGACTTGAATCAGCTACAACGTGTTGAATACCTGAACCTCTACGTGGCATCAAAACTCAACCACGTGGCACAGGTCCTCCCACTACCGCTGCAGATAGGTCGCCGGCTTCAGGCGGCCTTCAGTTACTACGTTTCCGCAGGTCATATATATAAAGTACGATATGACACTCTTACCCTCCCAGTGCACAAAGGGGGGCTGGGATTGGTCAACGTCAGGGCGAGAGCAGCTGCCATTTACATGAGCAACATGAGGAAACGATGGAAAAGTCAACATACCTCTCTCACGGGTCGTTTACTACAGGTTCTGATGCCAGTCTCTAACGTCCCGTCGGTGTCGGTTGCGCGCGTCGCACCACAGCTCTCCCATGTGTCGACCTTCGTTCTTGATTACAGCTACGTCAGCTCGAACCTCTCCACCACACGTCCACCAAAGGCGAAAGATTTTTGTACCAAGCTTCTGCGGGCTGTTCGCCATAACGTGGTGGAAAACAAGTACCCTTCGGTTCACTGGCCAAGAGTGTGGAAAACGATACACCACAACTTTCTGTCATCCACGGTGCGTTCGAAGTGGTATCAGATCGCCAACAAAAAATATGCCACACAACAGCGACTACTATTGGAAAGGCAGACTCACCTTATTGCCCAGATTGTCACCTCTTGGATACCGATGAACATCGTTTTACTTGCGCATCATCGTCCGGAGTTTGGCGACTAACACAGAAGATATTGGCTTGTTACCTCCGGGTCACACCTGATGTGATTGACCCTCAGACCCTACTCTGTCCAGATGAAACTTACTTTCCGGCTGCAAAATATCATGCGCTTACATGATTCAAAGGACTTACCATCGCCTATATCTTTAGCGACGGAGAGAAAGATGTAACGTTCCCTGGCAAACTCACGTTATTAAAGAACAGGGGTTTATTTGTACCATATACGCCGCTCTGGGCAAGTTGTATATATCGTAATTATTGAACAAAAATATTACTTAATGTGGTGTAAAAGACATTTGTTATTCTCCTTATATTTTTTGTTGTAATATTTCTCTGTATTTAGGATAGGAATTTTTCTGTATTTATTATGTGATTGTAAAATGTGTCAGTATTTGCGATAGCAGAGATATAAAATGTTGTCAGAAGAGAATAATATCGTCAATTTGCAAAGAAATGTTAATAGTCAGCAATACTATTTAAGCACAATGCATTATGTATTCTTTGGTCTTCTCTGTTCAGAAGTCATTGCGGTAGGACACTGTGAAAGAGTTTTTTACGAATGTGTAGACTTCTTTTGTCTCTGTCTGGACTTAGCCACCATTAGACGATGCGTTACGAATTAATGTGAGTTGTATTGTTGTTTGATCTAAATATATTAGAGTTTATCAAAGGTGTGAATTATTTATGTAAATTAGCTTGCCCACGTCATCTATAAAATTTCTTTAAGAATTTTTCAGCATTTTTTAGCGGTGTTGCTGGGCTGTGCCGCGACCAACAATAGCAGAGGCGGCACATTTAAAAAATTATCAAACCCGTAAATCGGGAACAGATGCATAAAAATCAATAGTGAATTAAGAAATTGTTCTTCCTTTTCAGTGATACTGTGGCTGATAAAATTTGAATTAATTATACGTTTGTGCATTCGTAGGCGGATAGTTAATGTTAGTTAACATTGAAATTTAAACAGTTTGGTTCTTTAAAATAACTCAAATGCATAGTGAAGTAGGTTTGATCAGTGATAAATGTCGGCTTGGCAATAATTAAAACATTTTCTGCTAATAGAGGTAATGTTGTGTTCTATGGCTAGTGCCGGGATAAAATTCAGTAAAAATATTTAACAAAAAACCCACTGCATCTGGAAAGTGTATGCCAAGGCCGAAAGATTTAAAGGACTCAATTCTCAACCTAATATTCTTAACCAGTTCATATGAGTTCACGTAAATATTATTTTTTCTTTAAATGTACGTAATTCTTAAGAAAGTAAAAATTTTTATTACCACACGAAAATAAGAGAGTGGTTCTACAACAAAGTTCGCACGAAAGAAAATTAACTTAAAAGCAAAAAATAAAATTTATTATTCTTCTTTAACGAAATTTCAAATCAATTCCATTCATTTCGACGATTTCGTTAAAAAGAGCAGCTTGATTACTGGTGGTTCCTACAAAATGCTCACAATGCCCTCGAACGCACACCGAAATACCGTACGCTCTTCGCAAATTATTTACGCAGCGTTTTCGTTAACCTCCCATTCAGCTGGGGAGTGCCAAGCTGCGGTTAATGTTCTGTGCCGCATCACACTAACGGCTGAACGTTCTGCCTTGTCAGCCATGAGCGAAGGAAGAGACAGCCTGCCGCAAGGATGCTGTTTTCCTTGAGGCACTAGCGAAGCAGAATGCCTCCGTTGCAGATGCCCTTCCAAGGCGCTGTTGGAGATATCAGATAACGATGGCGAAGCACCAAGTGGAACCAGTTACATTTATTGAAGAATCTTTTAGTTGGAATTGCATCAGTGATTAACATTTTTTTTATTATTCTTTTATGCCACCTTTGTTGTTGTAACACTTACTTGTAACACTTAGTTACTAGAATTCTCATTGTACACGTTTCCTAAATGTAATCATGTAAAATAAATAAATAAATACATTTAAAAAAAGGAAAAAAAGAAGGAGAAAAAGAGGAAAAAAGTGGTAATTGTCGTGCATAAAAGAAAGATGGATAGAGCGTCTGCCATCTAAGCAGGAGATCCCGGGTTCGAGTCCCGGTCGGGGTACACATTTTCAACTGTCCATGTCGATGTATATCAACACCCGTCGACAGTTTAGGGTCTTGATTTAATTATCATTTCATTTCCAGTTATGGTTTCTCTGCGAAGAAACATGAGCCTATCACACTGTCGTGCTCTAGGTCACACCGAACACTACTCTTTTGGTTCTCACGGATACGTTCACGTGTGTTTTGTGGATTTCCGGAGCCCCAGGTCTTAACGTTGTGGCGATGTGGAACATTTCTTCGTGTGCAAACAGGCTATTGTTCAGGTAGTCATTGTCACCGTCTGTGGAGGCCAGCACGGACCACGCGAATGCGTACCGTTGAGGACAAATCTTTGGCTGCAGTGCTTAGACCACTTGTTCTTCGCACAGAAAAAGATCTAGCAGCTTACGTAGCACTTTATGGGTATATGATCTTTCTTTCTGCTCTTCGTATTATCCACGACGAATTGACTTTGGGGGCTGCGATGAAATGTAGCTTGCACTGTGTTGCTTGAGACACTCCGAGGAATGTCTTTTTTGGGGCCGCCCATGTCTTTGAGATATTGAACCACCTCACCATGCGTAGTTTTCGGTGATGCCTAACAAACCGGCGTCAATAATTCTGCTATACCGTTGTCACAGATTTGTATTCTGCTTACCAGACGACACTTTACAACTTCTGTTGGTCAGTCGCCATTTTGATGCCCTCAGAGTCCAGTCTTCAACAACGGACAAAGGAAGAAAATTGAGAGCTGGTGAACGTTTTACGACAAACCACGATTCTCTATCTGCAATAGTTTCCAAGTTATGATTTTTCGAAATGATAGCGAGATTTTTGTGGACACCCTGCACGGTTACTATATAAGAGAGTTGGTGCTTAACATTAATGTCAGCAGCCATAATTGAGCTATCTAGATTTGGTCTTTTGTACTCAATAATCATTATTTGGAGACTAAGAGCTGTTGATAATTGTGTGTGAGCTACTGGTCTCTTGAGTGAAAAATATGAGAAGTAGTGATACTCAGATCATCATCGTGAGTGATAATGTTGATAAATATATCTAAATGTGAAAAGCCATCCCCACGACCGTACTTGCGAACACCTTTAAAAAGTCACATCAAACTCCTTTCGATCGACGACCGAGCTTTGAGAAGAAGACTACGGTGGTACACGACCTGCTCATCAATAAACGTACTACCTTTTTTTATGTGGCGTCATCTTCTGACTGGTTTCATGTGGCCCGCAACGAATTACCCACCTGTGCCAGCCTTTTCATCTCTCAGTAGCAGTTGCAGCCCACGTCCTCAATATTTGCTGCTGGGTGTATTCCAATCTCTGTCTTCCTCTACAATTTTCAGCCTCTACAGCTCCCTGTAGTACCATGGAAGTTGTACTTGATGTCTTAACATATGTCCTACCATCCTGACTCTTCTTCTTATCATTGTTTTCCATATATTCCTTTCCTTTCCGATTCTCCGGAGAACCTACTCACTCCTTGCACTATCAGTCCATCTAAGTTTCAAAATTCTTCTGTAGCGCCGCATCTCAGATGCTTCGAATCTCTTCTTCTCCGGTTTTCCCATAGTCCACGTTTAAATACTATACAATGCTGTGCTCCAAACATACATTCTGAGAAATTTCTTCCTCAAATTAAGTTCTGTGCTTGGTGCTAGTTCAAAGAATTTACTAATTTCTCCAAATCATGGTCATCCCGCTTATTGGAAAGAAAAATCAGTCGTTTCTTTTTATACATGACAAATCTATCGCCCAGCATTGCACTGGGCTGTGCCAAAAAAATTTCTTATAGTAGCAGATATATATGCGTTATCCGGCGACCTTACTGAGGTAAGAGTTTTCAATTTATTCACTATGATCTTTCAGGGCCATGACGCATCACTGCTGATGTCCAAAATTTAGCAGTTTAAATTGACAGTCAATTATTGAAAGGTTATAAGTGAGCCACAATTTTATTGAGAGATTAGTCACTTTTTATTATTGGTAGATTACGGAGTTTATCTGTTATTATGTTATGCTACATGTGAATGCAATATACATATTTTTACTGATAGGAGGTTACATTAAATGTCAGTGCTATACATAATTATTTTTTTTATCTGTTGGGAGGTTACACTTGTCGACAACCGGCCAGGATCGTACTTTTGTGGTATTATTACTACAACTCAATGAAAAATACGACAACCATTTCAAGCAACTTAATGAAATCTCAAACAGTTGAATGAAAAATATGACAGGTCGATCAAACAAAGTAATGAGAACCTTAAACAAATTAAGGAAAAACGTGACACCTCTATTGAACAGCTTACTGAACACGCCATTAAAGCAGACGTTAAGAAATTAAACAAAACCACATGTAAAATCCAAAAACAAATTAATGTTTGTGACACTAAAAATAACGATCAGGGAAAAGCACTGACTGAAAAATTTGATGAATTGGCCAGTCGTATTGACGTTATCGGAAAAAACACAATGACACCAAATCAGACGATACGTCACCGGTTTCGTTCAATCAAACACTCGAATTATAAAATATGCAGCAGACAATCAGTGAGATATATATCCAATAATATATTACGTAGAAAATTGTCATCTTTACAGCAAGAAGTGACAGAAATGAAAAATGTTTCAGCCTCTAACCCGCCACAGCATATGCCACATTCTGAACATTTGTCACACTCACACAGTTAGTATAACTTAGGCAATTTACAGAGAGTACGTGACTTAGATTTCGCACAGTCACACACAAACAGATTATCATACAATCCTGAACCTGCTCAGACATACAGAGACGATAATTTTGATTATAAGCACTATCTATCCGTGAGAAAATTTAAGGTATTTAAGAATGAGAGAACACAGATTCACCCTTTGGACTGGATACAACAATTTGCTTTCGCATTTCCACCGGCATTGCCTGTAACGCTGAAACTAAAATATATTTGCAGCGCGTAAGTGACCTCAGGGTATTCATTACACTTCGATGAATATGTGCCGTAGCGTGGACAGGGCCCCGAGCTGTAGTAGTGCTATTTCATCTTTAGTTTTCTGCACTGCTGCCTTCTCTTTTGCTATGCTTTATATCTATCAAAACAACTCTTAAACTATCGATCTGTCTAGAATTAGGAATGAGTAAAGAAAACCTGATATGACAAGTTTTACCGAAAGTGACAGTTTTCATTAGACACTCCCGAAATGACAAGAAATACCAGCATAATTTTAATAACAGACAAAATTTTAATCATCAGTATGTACAAAATTTTCAGCAATCGCAGACACATTTTGGCAACAATAGAGGGTTTTCACCACAACAGCTACAAAACCAGCTAGTTGTCATACCTAACCAACAATGTAATGTACAAGGTCAACCGAGCTTTAATGTTTCGCCGCCTACACGTATAGCGCCCGCTCCACCAAATAGTAACGCACAGCAACAAGGAAATCAGTATGTACAGAAAACCCATCATTTCAACTCCTATCGCAATGCGCCGTATAGTAATGACTATCATGACAGACGTAAAAGTAATCAGCACAGTTTTCAGCGTACATTTATTAATCAGTCGGTCTTATCAGCAGCAGAATCACCCGCAACAACAGATTATCATGAGTGAACCAGACAGTCGGTATCATCCCGAACCTAATACTTCAGGACGAAGTAACAGAACAGTTCAAATAGTCGAAATGCCACAGCATCCTCCCGCAAATAACAGCACGTCAGAAAGAATTTGACTAGATTCAGTACAGGTTGCATCTTCCAGCAAAGTAAAGAATACTTTTGATACAAAGAATTCTTGTTCACGAAAATGTTATTACTTTTGACGACATTCGAAACACACTTTTGCATGAATAACCATTTATACGAAAAACCATTTCCCACTCTGTGATTGAAGTAAAGATTGGATCATCCACATTTTCAGCAGTAATAGATTCTGGATCACCTATGTCAGTTATAAATGAAGAAACTTTCAACGTATGTAACAAAGAGAACACCTTTCCTACGTTACCATTAGGCGAAACTAAAGTGAAAGGAGCAGTATCTGGTAAAGGAGTAGATGTAAAATTACAGACACACTTATCATTTTATATTGCAGGTCATACGCACCACTCAAATTTTTAGATTGTTCTCTTATTGACAACAGAAGTTATTTTAGGTACGAATTTTTTGGTATAACACGACGCAATTATTGACTTTCAAAATTCCTATTTAATGTTAAAGGATGAAAAAGTACAACTAGCATTAGAATTTCGGCACGCTTTATCTGCAGATGAACAGGCAATTAATCGAACAGAGGTCATTTCTACATCGCGTAACACGGACTGTCATTCGACATTGTTCACAGATACGTACGTACAGAACTGTAACACACCAGACGAAGCCGACTATGACGTTATGCAAACGATTTCTGAGAAAGTAAAACAGAGCAGTGCAAATACAGACGACGAGCGTACTTAACTACGCAATATTATTTTACAGCAAGCTCCAGTTTTTGACAACATCCTAGGTACTATGTCCGGTTTTATGTATGAATTTCAAGTTAAACAGCATGACACATTTAAAGCTAAACATTATCCAATTCCGTATATCCACAGAGAACAAGTTAAGAAAGAATTGCAAGCTATGCTTGACCAAGGAATTATGGAACCGGCAGTTAGTCCGTACATAAACCCGCTCCACATTGTTAAGAAAAAGGATGGATCACTTCGCCTCGTACTTGATTCGCGTCATGTCAACGACATTATTATTAATGAAACAGATCGCCCACAGACACTAGAAGAACTTTAACAGCAATATCATGGTACTGATGGTTATTCCAAATTAGATATGAAATCGGGATTTTGGCAAATTCAGCTCCATCCGAACTGCAGAAAGTACACAGCATTTCTCTGTTTTGGTGGCTGTTACCAGTTTTGCAAATTACCATTCGGTCTAAGATTTTCTTCAGCTGCATTTATTCGCGGTTTGAATACTATACATTTATTCGCGGTTTGAATACTATACTTCCGACAGAACTTAAAGACAGAATCACAACGTATGTAGACGACATCCTTATCGCAGAAGCTAACTGGTCTGAACATAATTTGATTCTTGAACAACTGTTGCAAACTTTTCGTGCATAATAACCCACAGTTAATCTTAGCAAATCGCACTTTGGCAAAAGTCCATAAAATTTTTTGGACATGTAATCTCAGAAGAAGGCATTGCGCATGACCCGGAAAAACTTCGTAAATTTATTCATTACTCTGCTTTAGACACCCGTAGATTATGCCAATTGACGGGTAAAAACGCTATTTGGTCCTGGGATAGCCAAGCACAGTCTGAGTTTGTTAATCTGAAACATGCCTTGTTGAACGCACCACATTTATCACACCCAGATCCTACTAGAAATTTTTCCATTGCCACCGACAGTTCTAACACAGCTTTATGCGTACACCTTTTTCAGCAAATTGAAGAAGACGGTACTAGAGTAATTGAAAACATCGCCTTTGCAAGTCGAATTCTGCCACCTGCTGAACGCAATTATTCTATTACAGAACTTGAAACATTATGTGTTGTACGGGCATTTATCAGATTTAGGCATTTTCTTTATGGAAGACGTACTACCGTATATACAGATTATAGAGCTACACAGTTTTTACTTTCTGCTAAATTTACACATGACTGGTTAACCAGATGGAAACTTTATTTACAGGAGTTTAATTTTACAATTGTTCACATTCCCGGTCCACAAAATATTGTAGCAGAAGCACTATCCCGTTCTCTCAGCAACAATCAGCAAGACATCGCAACCAACTTCTGCCAAGCAAATTTTAGCCTCAGGTATATTCAACAAGTTGCATTTGAAAATTTAATTTCGTCGTCATTACGAGACATAGCACAAGAGCAGAGCAAAGACAACGTATGGAAAGAAATTAAACACCTTAGGCAAGATAGGTGTAACGTTATCAGCAGAAACCATTATACTGTACGCAAGAACATTCTGTTTCGGCGCTCTCACCCTGACAGCAACAACTGGTGATTATTTATTCCTGACAAGCTTGTTAACAAATTAATTTGGTACACTCGTTTAAGTTACGCACATTATGGAGCCAGAAAATGTTTTCTTATACTGAGACAGAACTGTTGTTTTGCCAACATAGAGAAACGTATTCGACGAGTTTTAGCGTCATGTAAAATCTGCCAGAAAGCTAAATCAGACACGACTTCACATATTCCTCCGTTACATCCCATTGTACCGATTAAATTGAGACATATGGCCGCTGTAGATATTTCTGGTCCGATTCCCATATCCAATAGAGGTTTTTGTTATATCTTTGTCGCTGTTGAAATCACTTCGAAATTTGTTACCTTCACTCCGTTACGCAAAGCTACTGCTAAATCTATTTCGAATGAATTTGTAAAACACTTTTTATTTTATGTAGGGCATGTACTGAAAGTAATTTCCGACAATGAACCACAATTTCGATCTGAGATATGGAAACGTATGTTACGAGCTAGATATATCCAGGTATCACGCTTCTTCGAACCCTTGTGAACGACTTATGAAAGAAATTGGTAAGCTATGTAGAATATACTGCCATAAAAGACATACTGATTAGGACACACACATACTCTCATTCCAGGATGTAATTAACTCCGTACCAAATGAATCTACTATTCTATCTCCGACTGTTATATTGAAAAATGTTGAACCACCTAACAAAATTAAAGAATTAGTATCTTTTCCTACATCTCGTCGACTACGCCACCATGAAATAAGTGACAATGCGCTCAACAACATCAAACGTGCCGCAGAGCGCCGGAGAAGACAGCAAAAACAGGTTTGTACACGCCGTGACTTTCACATAGCACAGAAGATATTAGTACGCACACACTATGTATCCGACAGAGGAAAAAGTAGATGCAGTAAATTTGAGCTTCTATACGCAGGTCCATATCGAATTTACAGCATTCCTCACCCCAGTGTAGTACACGTCGAAACTTTGAGAACCAGAAAAAGCAAAGGCAATAACCTTATTTCCAATATTAAACCCTTTATTGAATGAACATACTTTATGATTTATCACACTGTAATGCCATTTCAAGATATTTAAATGACTACTTACTGATGATGATCATATTTTTTCTTGGCAAGTACTCGGCAAGGTAAGGTTAGCAGGTCGCTTTTCTTGTCGTTAGACATCAGACTGTGCACATTTTCCATTTTTTATGTATATATGATTGTTTTCCTATCAAAAGTAGAATTTTTCTCTGTGTACACTATGAAATCTTTAAGATGTAACAAACACCAGTTGAGTTCAACATTTTTGCCTTATGATATCTCAATATCTTGACTATTCTACAATTTTTGCTACTCACTATGATACTGTCTGTACATTTTTGCACTTGAAAACTGTCTATGTTTTGACCTAATACATCTTCTGTCATGCTATGCTGTATAAGCATACAGTTATATCACTAGAAACAAGTTTTTATTTTATGGGTATATGATTTAAATGCAAGATATTAATTCACATTCATCATTTTCAGAAAGCAATGCCGTGTAAAAGAAATAAATTAAACAGCCACAGTGGTTTACTATGAAACGGAAATTTCGCCATTGGAATGAACGAAAGAAAATGCAATACCTTGTCTCGAAGAGCAATTGGATCAGAATTAACAAGCATTAACAAGAATATACTATACGCACTGTATAATAGCAGTCTTAACTAATTATTTTTCTTTCAGAATATGAGGCGATTGATGCAGGCTGTCAGACAGAGATACAAAGAAACTCTATACTATATGAAGTAATGAATGATAATGAATAGTTGTATGAAGTAAATGGTAATATGAATATGAATAATGAAGTGTCTATTTTTTGCAGATGATAATAAATGATGATGAATAGTTATATGAAATACATGGTAATATGAATAATGAAGTTTTTCTTTGCAGATGATGATAAGGATGAAGTTTATATATTTTCTATTAGTTAAAAAATGCTGTGTAGTTATTTAAGTATTTGTTGCAGTTCCTTTTGACACTATGTCTTATGTCGCATAGTATAATGACTCAATGTTTTGGGAAAGACAGCTAGAGAACTTACATTTTAAGTACACGTTTCAGTACCAGTTAATTTGACGTTTACTACTTTTCAGCATAATATACATTTTTTCTTTCAGGCCAATAATCGATTTTGTATTTTTTCCAGGAGAAGCTTTTCATGATATTAACATGCTATAAGCAGTTAATTATTAAACCTGTTCTAGTACTTGCATTTTTTTTACCCAGCTGTGTGTATCATTCATGAATGTGATCACATATACTCTACTTGTTTCATAACCCTGATACAGTTGACTCATGACGAATGATGTTAATAATCCTTATTTCCAGCAGTAAGTTAAAAGCAAATATTTTCATGCCCCAGTAATTAATTATCGATCCCAACGCAAGGCATTGCTAGCACAAAAAAATTTATTACCAGTCCCAACCATTATCAGCATACAACTAAATAATGCTACCAGTTTAAGATATATTTCTACTCCTAAATATAATGCAATTTTTTCTGATGTATCGATTCGCTTATGTCTATGTATTATTGGACTATAGACCTTGAGTAATAGTTACAATGTCTTACATTTTAAATATGTCTTATGTCACATACATGATATCGTATATAAACACTAGCAGCTTAATGCTACACCCAATAACTCCTGTTTTGACTGATGACTTCTGAATAATGCATAATAAATGCCTTGTAACTGGCCAATGAATGCCAATAATTGCTGTAATGAGATGTCTTATGATGCTAATGATTGGTGTAATGAGACGACTTATGCATGAATGCTACGTCAATAATTACTGTAATGAGGTAACTTCTCAATAATGTGTAATAAATGTTTCGTAAATGGCCAATGAGTGCCAATAATTACTGCAGTGATATGACTTAATAATGTTTTGTTATACTCTATAGATGAATGCCAATGATTACTGTAATGAGATGACTTATCCATAAATGCTATGCCAATAATTACTATAATGAGATGGCTTATGAATAATGTTCTGTAATACTCCATACATACCACATGAATGTTTAGTAACTAGCCAATGAGGGCCAATAATTGTTCAAATCGGTTGATACACTAGTGTAATTCTGAATGATGACTAGCATAATACTTCACCTTCTGACCTAATTACCAGGAATTACTGCAATATCCGTATGACCTGACCATCCTCATGATCATGAAGCACTATATTTGGTTTTTGCACTAGTTCTACATTGATGTAAGAGTATGGATTCTACAAGAATGTGGTGTTGACATATCAAGCTGTCCAATACCTTGAACCATGGAGATGTTATTATGGTCCTACTGTTTGGTGTACTTAATTTACTACCAAAATGATAACATAGAATATTAATACTACATTTCAGTGTCTTGGCTACACTGATAAATTCTTCAGGGAAGAGAACTTCAGATTGGCTCACTTGGTGTTGTGCTTCTGTAGAAAGATATGGACTTTCAGTGCAGCTATGTGCAACCCACTGTGCTACAACCATGATGCTATCCCTCCCATTCCTTTCATAGTTCATGTAAAAATGCTAAAGACTTTTACAGTGTGAGTGCACTTTATTTCACTCCGTGATATGTGTAATTCATGTAAAAATGCTGATATGTTTAATTCATGTAAAAATGCTAAAATTTTTTTACAGTGCATGTGCTCTTTTATTTCACTCCTTGATATGTTTAATTTATGTGAAAATGTTAAAGACTTTTACAGTACACATGCACTTTATTTCACTCCTTGATACGTTTAATTCATATAAAAATGCTAAAGACTTTTACAGTGTGAGTGCACTTTATTTCACTCTGTGATATGTTTAATTCATGTAAAAATGCTGATACGTTTAAGTCATGTAAGAATGCTCAAGACTTTTACAGTGTGTGTGCACTTTATATCACTCCTTGATATGTTTAATTCATATAAAAATGCTAAGGAATTTTACAGTGCATGTGCACTTTATTACACTGCTTGATATGTTTAATTCATGTAAAAATGTTAAAGACTTTTACAGTGTGAGTACACTTTATTTCACTCCTTGATACGTTTAATTCATGTAAAAATGTTAAAGACTTATGTAGTGCGTGTGCATTTCATTTCACTCCTTGATATGTTTAATTCATATAAAAATGCTAAAGACTTTTATAGTGCATGTGCACGTTATTTCACTCCTTGATATGTTTAATTCATATAAAAATGCTAATGAATTTTACAGTGCATGTGCACTTTATTTCACTCCTTGATATGTTTAATTCATGTAAAAAGGCTAAAGACTTTTACAGTGTGTGTGTGCACTTTATGTCACTCCTTGATATGTTTAATTCATGTAAAAATGCTAAAGACATTTACCATGCGTGTGCACTTTATGTCATTTGTTAATACATTTTGTACTCATTGCGTATACACTTTGTTATTCCTTAATATGTTCTCTACTTATATTATTAATCAATAATGTTTTATATATATATATATATATATATATATATATGTGTGTGTGTGTGTGTGTGTGTGTGTGTGTGTGTGTGTGTGTGTGTGTGTATACACTGTAACTGTAGACTTAGTAAACTAAATAGATTATAGAAAAATTTGTTGCTCATGGCAAGTCCAATTGACTCACCATCACTACCAAATTTTTGCCTCCCCCCCCCCCCCCCCACAGTGGAGGGTTATGTAAGAGGTCCATGATTAAGGAATTTGTTGCTAGCGCACTCGAGCAGATGTAATTTCGATGGATTGCTCACGCGCTGCCTACGATGTGTATGCTTTAAGAGAATCTTAGACGAGAGAGCAGTGTTGTCAGCAGTAGGAACTGTTTAGCAGTAGTAGTGGTAGTAGCTAGTAGTGTGGTGTATCGAGTTGGCTGGGCCGGTCGTTTGGAGCGGTGGTGGTGCCTGAGCGATGTAGTATATGGTAAAAGCAGCCTCGCACATATGTACTATTGTTATATCAAGTCCCATGTAAAATCTTTCTTATAAAAATTTACTTTTGACTCTCATTCATCTCAATTTAAAGAATTACCAATTTCTCCACATCATGGTCATCCCAATTATTGTAAAGAAAAATCAGTCGTTTCTTTTTATACAAGACAAAGCTATCGGCCAGCATTGCACTGGGCTGTGCCAGTAAAATTTCTTATAGGAGCAGATATATATGCGTTATCCGGCGACCTTATTGAGGTAAGAATTTTCAGTTTATTCACTATGATCTTTCAGGGTCATGACGCAGCACTGCTGAAGTCCAAAATTTACCAGTTTAAATTCACAGTCAATTATTGAAAGGTTATAAGTGAGCCACAATTTTATTGAGCGATTAGTCACATTTTATTATTGCAAGGTTACAGAATAATAAACTGTTGGAAGGTTACATTGAATGTGAATGTTATACTTACTTTTTACTGTTGAGAAGTATTTGTAACCGTGTTACGCTGAATGTGAATATTATATAAATAATTTTTATCTGATGGGAGGTTACAATGTTAAGGTGCAGGAAAACTGTTGGCTTTCAAAACAGACCACTGTTGCCTCTTAATCGATAAATACTGTGGGATCGTGATCACTCGTCTAACATAGGGCGCCTAGGAAGCTGTTTTCTCGGATAGCTAGACAACATTCAAGCAAATCATACTAATGGAGTTTATTTCAGGAAATTGAATTGACAACACTTAACTTTGCCTTTTTCACCAACAGGTGTCGCAAGCAATTGACAACCTACAAACAGTCAATGTCCTTCGATCTATACAATTTCCATGCAAGCAAAACATAAGTCACGACTAAAAAGTTTGATAGTTTTATCTTGTACAACGCCAAACTAATGTTTGTGCAGTACGTTCTAGATATTTTTTCCGTTGTTCTCTATGCTACTGTATTCTGTATTCAGCAGCTTACATTCTTGAGATGTCAAACTAATCGCCCAGTGCTTCCTTTCATAACTTCTGGAGTAATGTGACGCAATACTTCTTTGGATATATGACAGTGTAGCTCTCTTCTCCTGTGTTTTCTAGACAGAAGAAAAAAGTGTTCTACTTTCTACAGCTTCCAAAGATTTTAGTACCACGGAAGATATTCTGCCGATCCTCATGACAGCTTTGTCTTAGGAGTTCCCACAAGTTTGTACAATCAGTATGAATCTTTCCCTTTTCCACACCTCAGACTTCTGCCACAAATGGATACAAGAAGAAGATGACGTGCCCTAACAATTCAGGGGATTTCAACGGCCACGCGAGCCTGCAGACTAACGTATGTAATTTGGTTTTCCGTGTATTATGGTTCCATGGTTTAGCGGTACATTTACAGTTGGTTCTCATATCGAACTAAGTGGTGACGACTCGCAAATTGATGTACCGGTATTTAAATTTGAGACTTTCCGATTAAGTCTACGTATCCGAAAAGTGTTTCATGTGTTCGAGATTACGGCGGATTTCTTCTCTGATATTGCTTCCATATGAGTTAGGTCTAATTCTCTTTGATATCGACGGGACAGAACTGCAGCTCGCCCATGGTGAGTTATGTCTTTGGCACAACGTATTTTCCTGTTCATCCAATTCGTGTGCCGACCGTTGTAGCGGTACAACCCCGGTACGACCTTTCTAGTGTGGGACACTAGCGTAATGGCCATCGCTGTCGAAAGTAATATCGCTATCATCATTTTAGGATCGATACTGACGCTTTCACTAGAAACGTACTTGACTAAAATCAGCGGAGTTAAATTGCGTCTGTGAAGACACTTCATCGCTCTTGCGATTAAATTGTGGGCACAAAATCCTCTTCTTTTCACCATAAAACATTTCAGAATTTTCAATTCAATGATACATATTAGTAGGGCAGTTGACGTCGGTACCGTGGCAACCAAAGATTCTACAACACGACTCTCCCGCAGGTTAGCGTTACTCTCTGTATCCGGACTATTTAATTTGAAATGTGTTTATACAGATATTTAAGGCTTTCGTTTCCACTTTAATTTTCGTTAGTAATTAAGAAGTATTGTATCTTTTCTAGACAAAAACTCATGGTTTCCTCCCACTTTAAAAGAAAAGTTTGAAAAAATCAGTAATCTGTGATAAGTTAATGTTTCATCGTGTTTTATATATCCAAAGGTATTAATATAATTATGTTCAGAAAAATACCTTGAACGACTAGAGATAGGACGTTCATATTCACAGGACACGTACATTACTATATTCCGCAGAAATGAGTAGCATATGAACCATGTCATCAAGCGGGTTCAAGGTCAACATCGATATCGCGGCGCAACACCATCTATCAGTAAAATGTGTCTGCGGTCCTCGTTGTCACTTTGAAGCGAAGGTAATGGATCAGTGTGACCTGGGCGGACGTACAGGATGCCTCGCAGACATATGCGCTAACGGTACCGTCAAGTTAGTGGGTTCCGGAGACGGCACGTTATTGTATGAAAGAATGTGATGCATCCTTCCGAGAAATTGCTGCTCGTGTGGGACGAACTGTTTCGGCAGTGCAACGGATGTGTGCGGAATGGCTCACGGAAGGCCGTATAACACGACGAGATGGGTCAGGTCGCACCACACAGACTACCCCCTGAGAAGAACGACACTTCATCCTAACGGCATTGCAGAACCGATCTGCGTCCTCCTCGGCTCTGGCGCAACAGTGGAAGACTGTAATACATCGTACACTAACAAGGGTGACAGTCTGTCGCCGTTTATTATGGCATGGGTTACGTGTGCGTCATCCACTTCTCCTGCTACTTTCGATGAATGTGCAGAAACATGCTAGATGGCGATGGTGTATGGAACGACGTCACTATGGAACGACGTCACTGGGGACAGGAATGTTTGTTTGAAAATGATGGTCACATTTTGGTTCGCTGCAGACAGGTGGAGCGGTATCACAGTGACTGTAGTCGCACAAGACATCGGCGCCAATTCGAGGCCTTAAGGTGTGGGGTGCTATTGATACAACCACAAATCACACTTGGTGTGTGTCCGGAGCACTGTGACCAGTGTGAACTACGTGAATGACATCCTGCGACCCACAGCCATACCCTTTGTGCACAACACCCCATACGCCATTTCTCAGCAAAACAATACACGACCACATGTTGTTGCACGAACATGTGCTTTCTTGGTGTCACAGGATGTCAGCCTTTCGGCCTGGCCCGCCGGATTACCAGACTTGTCACCAGCAGAAGATGTGTGGGATATGATGAAACGACAGCTTCAGCGCTGTGACTCAACGTCAACCACAACAGGTGAACTTTGAAACCAGGTCAATGCAGCTTGTATGGCTATACCATAGGACGCCATTCGCGCCTTGTACGCGTCGATGCCATCACGCATGGAACAAGTTATCAGGACCCATGGTGGACCATGTGCCTTCGAAGCAACAGGACACGTGGTGAACCGCAGTTGGTGAAATGATAATCATTTCTGCAGAACATACTAATGTATAAGTGTGAATGTCCATCTCTAGTCGTTCAAGGTGTTCTGTTTCTTTTTTGTGCATGAGTGAGTAATATCCACTGTATCGGCTTTTCTGTTCCGATTAATTCTCACTTCAATATACGTGATAGCCCAATGATATTAAATGCTGAGGACGCTATGTACTTTCATTGAAGACATTCACATGGTAAGTACTTTTCTTCACAAACAAATTCACACTGCTCATCTAGAGTGTACCATGTACTGAAAATCGTGACATCAACTTGAGTGATGTGTGTACAACGTACGAATACAAGCTCTCCATACAGACTGAATATATTCCACCACATACAGTACCTTTCGTACGTTGTTATAACAGTTTTAACAGCAATTAACTGCAGCTGCAGGCATCTAAGAAAAATTACATCCGCCTACGGAAACTCTTCGTGCATAGTGGTAAACTGCCGATAGCCTCCATTTATTTGCTGCGTCGGTCATGTAACAAAAGAAATAAACATACACAAACATTTAGAAATCTTTTTTCGATTTAAATTTCTGCTAACGTGCACTGATTAACCAACGCTAATATAAAATGATAGTGTAACTCTCCATATATCGGTGAGGCGACTCGACTACGGGATAAAACTAGGCGGATGTATCATTACACATTGTTCTTGTAACAATCACGGATTATGGAACATACTCGGCTAATGTGAGACAGTGAAATTGCTCTCGCTCCATGGTACTTTAAAAGTGGAGATTAACGGCGAGACGCGCGTTACCAGAATGGTAACAGTGAAGCATTTTCCAGCACTAAAACGCGAACTGTCAACATTATCTCTTTGAGTCCTACTTCATGCTATTGTTAATGCTAAAGAGGAATCTGTGTGACTGAACGCCTAAGGACGCGCTTTCTGGTCATTCCTTACTACGAACAACGCTTTCAGATTATGCCTCTTCTTTTCTTGTGTTTACAGGATTACGGGGGCGAGAGTAATGCTAACGCGCGTAATTTATTCCTCTTTCAGACGCACAAATTTGTCCATTTAGTTATTAATGCGGTTTCTCCAGGGCGCTTTTCAGGCCCAGAATTCCGGAGCAGCGAGATTAGAGGGCCCTCTTCCGCAAAGGACTGCAAAGCTCTGAAACTTCAAAGATAAACAGGAACGGAAATTAACCCTAAGTTATACAGAAGACAAATAAAGGCGACATGGTGTCCCTGCTTTGAAATTAATTGCTTTTCGAGGAATTCTATAAATCTGAGCGTTCTTTCACCTTGCCGTCGACGTTTCCCTTTACCATCCGGCAAAACGTATGTTTAATGCCGGCTATGTCACGTTCGGATGAAAGAAGATTTTTGGACTTCTTACATTTCCGCCCCGTTATCAAGCTAATTACCTCTAGCTTTTCACTATTCTTGTTGAGTCTTTAAATATCAGTATTGGCCTTCAGTGACTTGGAAATGATAAACAAGGAAAACTGGTAACTAGAAGTGCCCGTCGAGAAAGTTATTAGTCATACGCAGAAAGAGAATGACGCTGTCCTCTTCTTAACTACCCGTAGAACTCGAGCAAGTGAATTAATACTTAAAACTGCAAAATATCTGTATGAAGCACGTCTTGTAACTGCGAGAATTAAGCAATTTGATTCTGTTAACGCAGAAATATTGTGAATTCATGCAAGCAGTTAGTTGAATTTCTGATGAAGATAAATTCCGGCTAGAGGAATTGTTACATGAGGTACCTACTCAATTAACTGACCAAGAACTTGCCAAGAAGAACTGTAATGTAAATGATGGGTTAAAAGCGATTATGTCTGGAGCCAACATCAAATACACGCAAATACACACACACACACACACACACACACACAATTGAGGATGGAGCTAACCAGAAGCAAAGCCCAGAGTGCAGCAAAAGTCATCGTGGGGGTATGTAAACAGTCCAGGGAGAGATCCGAATCGAAAAACACACATGGTCAATCACTTTGTTATGAATGGCGTGTATTCAGAAAACGGCAAGATGAGTGCCGTGCCTTGATATTTACAGGCGTTCTCGCGTCATTGTATGGGTCAACGTGACATGCCCTCTGCAGCTTCTCTGCGTCACCAATTGTATGTGTGAAACACGGAATCCGAGACACAGCACTCACTTACTTTGAAAATACTGGCGGGGACTGTTCAAGATGGCTGAAAAAGATCTCAACTACGATTACTTTGTTGATACAAGAAGAACTTTAGGAAAACATGCATTCAAGTCCACAAGATACTAGTTGTTTCTCCGACTGTATTGACGTCTTTCGACTTTATCAAAAATGGTTCAAATGGCTCTAAGCACTGTGGGACTTAACATCTAAGTTCATCAGACCCCTAGACTTAGAACTACTTGAACTTCACTAACCCGCCCGAGGCAGGATTCGAACCTGCGACTGCAGTAGCAGCGCGGTTCCGGACTCAAGCGCGTAGAACCGCTCGGCCACAGTGGCTGGCTCGGTTTCATCGTAAGTGGGTGGTTTATCTGGATTAAGCTACGAAACACGTTGGTAAATAGCCAACTTGGTGCTACAGTCAACTCAAAATGCCACATTTGAAGTTTAAATTTCAAACCGTGGTGCGTTGATGGAAATCAACTACTGTTAATGAAAACGGAATACTTCATTTATATGGCTGTAGCAATCACAATAGTACAGACATTCGAGAGGTGGGACAGCCAAAACATCCCAATGGTTACTTTTATATTTTTTGTCCTTGGAAATTCTCCTCTACTGCTCGCCGTCTTACTAAATGAAGATATAAATACGATTAGCGTGAGGACTTCATTGCGAGGATAACGTTACACGTATGTACACAAGGTCTTTACTCACAACTTCATGTCACAAGAGGGACGTGAAATTTACAATTCTTCAACAGTCACCAAGAGCAATCACAAGAAAACGCAAACACAGGCTTGTAGTTCACAAAGATTTATTACACGAATCCCCAAAATAGTTTTACAAAATCTTTTACAAAACCGGCTTTGCAATAGCCACCAGTCACGAGGATAATCGAAGCCCTTATACAATCTTTACATGAGTATATAGAAAGAAACAAGGTAAGTAAAGATCCTTCTTTTTTAATTAAACAAATAAACGGACGCCAATGAATATGAATGACAGTCATAATTCCCCACAAATGTAACAGGAATTGATTGGCGACTCCATGTTGTCTTGCGCACTGCGACCAGATAACAGGTATACTTGAAAAAAGAGACAGCATTGGTCGTATATTTTTTTACTATTGCAAAATCGATTTTCTGTCACTGAGTGACCATCTTCAGTGCTATACAGGGTGGTCCCGAATTCATGGTACAAACTTTAATGGTAGATACAGGACATTGTAACAAGGATTTATTGTATAGGAATGTATAGTCGCAGGTGACGCGGTGAGGCGTAAACAGGGGAAAGAGAAATGGAGTGATCGGTTGGTGTCACTGCCGGTAGAGGGCAGTAGATGAACATGATGTATCGCAGTAGGGACAAGCGCCATTCACAATTGTGCTGCCGTAGACGATGGGTGACTTTACGTATGCAGAAAAAGCAGACATGCATTACATGTACGGCCGTGCAAATGGTAACGCCAGAGCTGCGTTACGAATGTATCGCGCGGAGTATCCTAATCGACGAATGCCGGATCATAGAATTTTTCAACGGTTACATCGTCAACTTTGTGAAACAGGTACGTTCGACGTCAACAGACATGACGCTGGTCGATTAAGAGCTGTACGCACTCCAAGACTGGAAGAACGCATCTTGAACATAGTGGCTGATAGACCCGAGTCAAGCACAAGAACTGTTGCGCGTGACGTACATGTGAGTCATCAGACTGTATGCAGAGTGTTAAATGAAAATCGCTTACACCCCTTCCATTTTCAAAAAGTACAAGCATTGAATCCGGCAGATTATCCTCTTCGCGTGAACTTCTGCCAGTGGTTGTTGCAGCAATGTGCGTTGCAGCCGGATTTCGTAGGTCATGTGCTATTTACAGATGAAGCGACATTTTCACGCGAGGGTGTCTTTAATGCGCACAATTCCCATGTGTGGGCAACAGATAATCCACATGCAACGCGTCCACATGCGTATCAACAACGTTTCGGTATTAATGTGTGGGCTGGTATTGTGAACGACTTTTTGATTGGGCCATACTTACTACCCACGCGACTCTGTGGCGAAAGCTATCTTATTTTTCTGCAAGAAGTGTTACCAGAACTGCTGCAAGATGTTCCGCTCGCCATTCGTAACCGCATGTGGTTTCAGCACGATGGAGCGCCAGCACACTTCAGCACTGCTGTACGGAATTACCTGAATGCCACGTTTGGTGCTAGATGGATTGGGCGTGGTGGACCAGTCCCTTGGCCACCCCGATCTCCTGATTTCTCTTGCCTCGATTACTTTTTATGGGGACATCTTAAGAGTCTTGTTTATGAGACTCCAGTTGACTCAGATGAGGATCTCGTTGCTCGCATATCTGTAGCTGCTGCAGGTGTGCGTGAAATACCAGGCATCTTTGAACGTGTACGCCAATCGCTGCACCGACGCTGTCAAGCATGTATCGCTCATGGTGGACGCAATTTTGAACACTTACTGTAAACATGACACTTGTCAACAACGATTTCAATAAAATCTTTCGTTTTCCTTTCGGCCGTTATTTCCCCTGTTTACGCCTCACCGCGTCACCTGGGACTATACATTCCTATACAATATATCCTTGTTACAATGTCCTGCACCTACCATTAAAGTTTGTACCATGAATTCGGGACCACCCTGTATTGTATAACTTAAATTGGGATGCACTGTTGTCACTAAGTTTACGGCAATCACATAGACTCTATGTGATTGCCGTAAGCTTAGTGACAACAGTGCATCCCAATTTAAGTTATACAATATAGCACTGAAGATGGTCACTCAGTGACAGAAAATCGATTTTGCAATAGTAAAAAATATCCGACCAATGCTGTCTCTTTTTTCAAGTATACCTGTAACAGGAATTTCCCGCGACAAAATCCCCACAGATGCATTAAGCAACAGTACAGAAACTTTAATAACAATTTGCAAAAGAGCAGTTTCAGCAATGGGAAGCTTACTCCATTAAACAGATCAACGGAGCTCTACTAATAATAGAATGACTATTCCACAGAACACACTCGTGGAATTGCCGGTCGTTGTGGCCGAGCGGTTCTAGGCGCTTCAGTCTGGAACCGCGCGACCGCTACGGTCGATGGTTCGAATCATGTCTCGGGCATGGATGAGTGTGATGTCCTTAGGTTAGTTAGGTTTAAGTAGTTCTAAGTTCTAGGGGACTGATGACCTCAGTTGTTAAGTCCCATAGTGCTGAGAGCCATTTGAACCATTTGAACACTCGTGGAATTCCTTCCAAGTATAACACCAAATATGTGCGAAACAGTTATTTTAATAGTCATTTTAAATTCCATGCAACAGCGGGCACACCCCGACGGATGATCCACACAGATGCAAGAGAAACAAATTACTAGGAACAGGGGACGCACCTTGGTGCAACTCGAACACCATAACGAGAGAAATCCCCAAATAATAGCGAGAGAAAAATACTCAATTTCTGTCAACTACTGTGGCGAGTAGCGACAACGACAGGATACAGCCAAGTAGCGTGGAGCGTCACCAAAACGTAGTTGGCCGAGCTAACGGCGGCCGAACACATTTCCCCCAGGGCGCCGCCACCTGCATCGTTCAATCCGGAACTGGTTGTGCCCTCCACTGGTAGTACACTGGAACATTTTTAAAACCAAACAAGGATAGACAATCAAACAAAGAGAGCCAACACAAAACTAATTTCAAGGTTATGCCCCTTTAAATTTAACACCCTTAACAGAAGGAAACCTGAAATAAGTTGCATGGAAAATTATTCACTTCTTACAGTTCATAATTTTCACAGGCTGCCCCCCCCCCCCTCTCTTCCGCCCCATTAACGAACATAAAGTCAGGAGAATTTAACGGCCTGCCAAACCAAGAGTATTAAAACTACGAGTATAATGCAAGACACGAAGGCTACAGCCCCTTCAGACAGTGACCACAGTATCAATCACTAACTGTCTTAATACAAAACATGGCCTGCACACTGTGCTAGAATGACTCCCGTAGGTTTCACACTACTCATGCTTGGTTCTCTCGTCGTTGTGCAGTTTTTTATACTCTGAACACCACTATTCAATATATATCTACCGGAACCAAGAGCTAATTCCTTATTTCCGCCTCAGCGGAGATAATCACAGTCAAACACTATTTCCGTCTGTGAACACAAATTATGATCAGACTAATCACCAATGCCATTTCAAAGAAAATAGCGGGTGACCACTGTTCGTAGCAGCAAGCGACGAGACCCCTCATAGCGTACATAGGCATCCAGCATCAAGTCGTACTGTACACACTCTTGCTAGTACATCAAAGGCCATCACCACCAGTCTGGCGCCGACACGTTTCTCAAATCTTCAACACGGAGTCGCGAGGAAGCAATACTCCACGTAACGGCCACTGCCAGAGCCCTACAACACAACTTACGCCCGTACCACGGGCAATCACGACCTCTAGCTCCCCGGAGCGGAAGACACTGAGTGAAGTTGTCTTTTTCTTTTTCTTCATGGGATTTTGATTCCCCCAAGAGGGAGGAGGGGGGCTGGCATCAGCACAATACGCCGCTCTGCAGCCTACAGAAACTTAAAAAACAGAATCACGAGCTATGGAAAACAAGCCAAAGCAGGCGATAAAACGGTGACTGGTAAAAATGAAATGAAATGTCGTGTGGCTAGGGCCTCCCGTCGGGTAGACCGTGTGACTGGTAAAAACTGAAACATGGAGAAAAAGTTACGAGGAAAATATAAAAACAAAACGGTCGGCGATGCTGATTATAACACATAGTAAGTAGACAGGCACAATTTGAAAAACACGGTGACACTCTGGTTTCTGTTCGCAACAGTTAAAACCACACAACTAGCGGCAGTATGGTGGCTGATATCAACACTGACAGGGGACGCACAGCACTGAACACTCACTTAAAGGGCCGGCCGGTGTGGCCGAGCGGTTGTACGCGCTACAGTCTGGAAACGAGCGACCTTTACGGTCGCAGGTTCGAATCCTGCCTCGTGCATGGATGTATGTGATGTCCTTAGGTTAGTTAGGTTTAAGTAGTTCTAAGTTCTAGGGGACTCATGACCTGAGCAGTTAAGTCCCATAGTGCTCAGAGCCATTTTTGAACTCACTTAAAGCAGCACTATACAGGTGACACGGCGGCAGATTGGGTGGGGGTGGGGGGGGGGGGGGGGGGGGTAGGACCCGGACCAATGAGAGGGAAAAAGGAGGGACATAGAAAAAAGAAAAAGGAGGGGCTGGGCGGATGCGAGAAGGAGTGGGAAAGGCAGTGGAGGGGATCAAGTCGCCGGAAGCGCCGCGCTTAAACAGCGGCCAGAACAGGAAAACCAAAGATAAAACAAGCATGCCAGAACAACCTGGATTGCTGCTCCGACTAGAGAGAGAATCATTGGCACCAGCGATTCTCCCACGACTCAACAAAGAGCAGGTTTTTCAAAATCAGACTTGCCATTTTTTGTTTATTTGGGCTGGTTCGAATGCTCTGTCCATGTTTCTGGTGGCATCTGCAGTGTCTTACGTGCAATCAAAATCGCAGGGGAAAGTACAAGTATTACTTCACATTCATTTTCCCTTATCCCACTTCAATGCGACTGAAATCCTGTGATGTGGATTGAAATTCCCTCATTTCTTTGTGGTATACTGACAACTTTCACTCACAGACAGGATTCTCCAATTTGCGTTAGCTGATGTTTGATTCCAAAATACTGAGGTCAGGGACAGGCCGATAAAACCTACCTTCAATTTTCTGACCTCTCTCACGAAGGATACATCAATTGGGAGGTACAGAGAACACAGAGCCGTATCGAGTAAATGGGATATTTAAAGTGCTGTGTTTTTGGGAGAGAGAGAGTTGTTCTCTCAATGATACTGCATAAAGATGAAACGTTTTTTAAAGTAGAACTCTAGAGGTGAATGACAGGAATGAAGAGAAACAGTTAGTGCTAAACGAACTTTCACATTGTTCGGTAGCGATGGTATTTTCTACAATTATGTATGTGCTGGATGATTGAAGGCAAATTCAGAAAATCCTGTACGATATTTTCAGTTGAACTGTACAAAGACAGCTGTCTTTAAATGTTAGGAAGAATGATGATGTGATTCTCACGACATTTGTCAGAGGACATTTAGAAGGGCTGTGCAACAGTTTTGCTGCCCTCATCGTATGCTCCACGTTGCGCTAACGAGTAGAGAATAAAATGAATCAAGGCATATCACTTTTTCCTTGCTCAATGAGAAAATAGAATTTCGACTTTAATATCTAACTTTCTTTCTAAGTGTCCCTGGATGTTTCTAAGTTACGACACATTTGGTGAGACTTTAATTTAGAGATGAGTTAAGATCTATGCTGATCATGCTTCAGTTAATGGAAGACGCTCAGAATCGTGCTGCTTCGATCGAGAGGAGAAAAATTTGCTGGATAACGATTTCCAGCAATGGAAAGGGTGTCTGGCCGCACGCACGAGCGCATTGGAATCGCTGGACACAGTGAATTCAGGTGGTTCTGAGAAATGTTTGTTAAGACGCCTTGCGATCCGTGGAGTCGTGTTATGGATCCACAGCGGCTGTGGGAACTCCGAGGCTATTTTGCAAACGCAGAACGGAGGTCTCTTGGTAGCTGCCAAACGCAGGACACAGCCCAGTTATAAGTTCTCAGAAATGTTTGTCACGGCTTCTTGTGATGCCTGAGGTTGTTATGGAAGTATAACGGTTCTGGGGAATCCGAGGCCAGTTTGCAAACCCAGACTGGAGATGTGTCGGCAGTTGCCTTGTGTTGCTCTCCCGTGGACTGTAATAGCTGTGGTTCCCAGGCCACAGTTATTCCGAGAAATTTATCTGGGAGGAGCAAGAGGGGCAGCGGGGTAGCAGGGAACTGAGTGGCCAATGAGAGATCGTCACTGGGGTTGTCTACAAGACAGCCAATCACAAGTACAGGAGCGGAAAGAGCAGTGAAGGCGGCATGGGTGCTAGTCCGGGGTTGGAGCGGGTAGTGTAAAAGTGTGAAGTGCCGACAGCCTCGTGAGGAGCTGGAAGCAGCCGAAGGAAGACGGTGGCAGTTCGGCCTGGGCCGGTGGAGAGCGCAGAGGTGCAGGACGCACCGTCGAAGGTAAGGCTCCGCGCACGCAGGTAATTCTAATTCGTTGAAGACTGGAGGACACGTAGTTTGTGGGGTTTACTAGCTGTCACGGAGCGGAAGTGTCTAAGGGTGTTACAGAGGCTTCATTAAACCACACTAAAACCGTTTAACAGTTACTCTCTTCACCTGTAAATGTTTTAGGTCCTATTGTACCGTATTTCCATTTTCAGTGTCCGTCGTACTCTTCGCGTGGCGATAGGCGACGTTTATACCTAGTTGTGTGTATTCATGCCTTGGTTTCCCTACTGTTCGTTGATCCTTATGAACGGACGCTCCTTCTTCGAAACTGTCAGATGGAGGAATGATTTCTGTTTAGAATGATTCGCATCGTCTCACGGGGTGAAACTCTTATAGTGAGGCTGGTGACTCAAAATAAGTAGGGTTATCGGTGTTAGGAGAATTGGTATGCCACCGAGAACAATTACCTTTAGTAGGACATTTAAGGGTGGGGCGGTACATCCACAGCCATGTACTGTACAGCTGTATGCTGAATGTAGATGTACACTACTGGCCATTAAAATTACTACACCATGAAGATGGCGTGCTTTAGACGCGAAATTTAACCGACAGGAAGAAGATTCTGTGATATGCAAATGATTAGCTTTTCAGAGCATTCACACAAGGTTGGCGCCGGTGGCAACACCTACTACGTGCTGACATGAGGAAAGTCTCCAACCGATTTCTCATGCACAAGCAGTAGTTGACCGGCGTTGCCTGGTGAAACGTTATTGTGATGCCTCGTGTAAGGAGGACAAATGCGTACCATCACGTTTCCGATTTTGATAAAGGTCGGATTGTAGCCTATCGCGATTGCGGTTTATCATATCGCGACATTGCTGCTCGCGTTGGTCGAGATCCAATGACTGTTAGCAGAATATGGAAAGCCGTGCTGGATCCCAACGGCCTCGTATCACTAGCAGTGGAGATGACAGACATCTTATCCGGATGGCTCTAACGGATCGTTCAGCACGTCTCGATCCCTGAAACAACAGATGGGGACGTTTGCAAGACAACAACCATCTGCACGAACAGTTCGACGAAGTTTGTAGCTGCATGGACTATCACCTTGGAGACCATGGCTGCGGTTACCCTTGACGCTGGATCACAGACAGGAGCGCCTGCGATGGTGTACTCAACCACGAACCTGGGTGCACGAATGGCAAAACGTCATTTTTTTCGGATGGATCCAGGTTCTGTTTACAGCATCATGATGGTCGCATCCGTGTTTGGCGACATCGCGGTTAACGCACATTGAAAGCGTGTATTCGTCATCGCCATACTGGCGTATCACCCAGCGTGATGGTATGGGGTGCCATTGGTTACACGTCTCGCTCACCTCTTGTTCGCATTGACGGCACTTAGAACAGTGGACGTTACAATTCAGATGTGTTACGACCCATGGCTCTACCCTTCATTCGATCCCTGCGAAACCCTACATTTCAGGAGGATAATGCACGACCGCATGTTGCAGGTCCTGTACGGGTCTTTCTGGATACAGAAAATGTTCGACTGCTGCCCTGGCCAGCACACTCTCAAGATCTCTCACCAATTGAAAACGTCTGGTCAATGGTGGCCGAGCAACTGGCTCGTCACAATACACCAGTCACTACTCTTGATGAACTGTGCTATCGTGTTGAAGCTGCATGGGCAGCTGTACCTGTACACGCCATCCTAGCTCTGTTTGACACAATGCCCAGGCGTATCGATGCCGTTAATACGGTCAGAGGTGGTTGTTCTGGGTACTGGTTTCCAGGATCTATGCACACAAATTGCGTGAAAATGTAATCACATGTCAGTTCTAGTATAATATATTTGTCCAATGAATACCAGTTTATCATCTGCATTTCTTCGTGGTGTACCAATTTTAATGGCCAGTAGTGTATATACAGATCTGAAAAATATATGTGACACTGCCACTAAGCAGTTAATCTAAATGTCAGTCAATAGTAAAAAAACGCACAAGATGAATAACCTAAGATGTTCAGCTGAACTTTCTAGTAACTTCCTGAATGAATTGTTACCTTGCATTGTGTAAGTACAACAATATTGTCTCTCAGTTGTATACCATGCGGATATCAGAATCAAGTGTCAAAAGTAAATTTCGCTTCACAGAAAACAAAGAAAAAAGTTAGTGAAACATCTGTTACTTAAATAGAAACCACTAACAAGACCAAATACAATGTCGAATCACTTTTGAAAAGACAAAAGCTAATTGTAGAGAATAACTGCAATTATGGTGTAACTCTTCAGGCTTTCCCGGCGATCTAATGACATCTTGGGTTGTCGGCTGTTCTGCCGGATATCAGCGTCGTACTTGCACGATATTTCGGTCACGTAGCTCGAGACCTTCATCAGGTGCGACCTGAGACTGCTACTCGAGTGGACCTGGTCCAGTATTTATGCCTATGGCCTTCCCCCTCCACCAACGGCTGCAGGCGCTTCCTCTGTGGTCCGCGCCCATTCCCTGTGACCTGCTGGAGCGTTGCTGCTCCGTTTTCCGTCCGCTGCGGTTCTAGGTGTTCCCTCTGCGGTCCGCGCCCACCAAACCCGCTCCTGGGGGTTTCATCTACGGTCTGCGGTACCAGGCGAGGTGTTCGATATTCTGTCTTTCAGAGAGATACCAAGGCTGTTCCTCAACATTTTCCTTTGGCATACCTGTAGAGTGTTTCTCTATTTGGCTTTGAGAGCCCATGTCTGACATGGAGATGGTAAACGAGCCCCTGACGGACTGCCAGGAGCACCAGACCGAAGATGGAACATCCAGAAGTGGGACTGGTGGGCGCGGACCGCAGAGGGAACATCCAGAGCCGCAGCAGACGAAAAACGGAGCGGCAACGCTCCAACAGGTCGTGGTGAGCGGGCGCGGACCGCAGGGGGAACGCCTGGTACCGCAGACCGTAGATGAAACCCCCAGGAGCGGGTTTGGTGGGCGCGGACCGCAGAGGGAACACCTAGAACCGCAGCGGACGGAAAACGGAGCAGCAACGCTCCAGCAGGTCACAGGGAATGGGCGCGGACCACAGAGGAAGCGCCTGCAGCCGTTGGTGGAGGGGGAAGGCCATAGGCATAAATACTGGACCAGGTCCACTCGAGGAGCAGTCTCAGGTCGCACCTGATGAAGGTCTCGAGCTACGTGACCGAAATATCGTGCAAGTACGACGCTGATATCCGGCAGAACACCCGACAACCCAAGATGCAATTATGGTATTAGGATGCTTGAATACTGCCTCTCGTCTGAATCGATGCTACACAGAAATGACGTACATCTCTGATCCAGTGTACAGATGGTAAGGAAACTACTACTTATATGGTGGCTTTCCGCAAATATTTTGTCAGATTTCTGAAAATTTATTGCATAAAACGATGATAATACAAAATTTCTATAATTAACAAAGAAACAGTAATAAGTGATGCGTAATTTAATTGGAAATTAAGAATTTGTATTTCCTACATTTGTTTATTGGATCATTTTATTTTTTATGTTTTGGTGAATGCATCAAAACTTATGCTGATAGGTAATTTTGCTGCTTGATAGACAAGTTTCTTATCTAAAAGAGTAACAATCATGTCGTCAGTCTTATTCTTCAGTTTATCTGATTCTCCTAGCGATGATGATCCTCGAAGTGAAATTCAAAAGAGCAGATAAGATGAAGGAACCAATCAAAAACTGACATACTAACACATAAAAAGGGAAAACGGGTTCTAAATTATTAACGGTAGTGAACAGTAGCTACTGAAAAGCATCGAAATGAAGTGAATGCAGAAAACAAAATGAGAATGAATTGAGAGATATGACTGAAGGAAATGAAAATCAGATGAGTTGTAGAAAAACTTTGGTAGACATTAGCGTAAAAAACATAACATACGCGCAAAACTAATAGCTTATATGTAAATTGCTTTATGTGAATGAAAGTTTTTCAATTATCTCTTGCCTGAAATACGTGATATTTATGTATGCCACCTTTTATCGTAGTCATTCAACGGCAGATAATTTTTTCGTTCAAAAACTACGACAACCGAAGTCTTCAAGCTCGTGCGGTAAGAGGAACAGCGAAAAGATCTTTTCTAACATCTGAGAATGTCACGAGGTGACCTACATTTTCATGATCACAGTTCTCCGAGGTTATCATCACTTTTACTTTTATGTACGAAGATTTTCTTTTCAATAACAGGACGGAGAATACCGACCATGGATCTGGAGGGCGAAAGACGATTTCCTCTCCTTTTTTTGTCATACGTCTTCCGACTGATTAATTCTTCTTTTGTGCGAACGTCTTCATCTAGGAGTAGCACTTGGCGTCAAACGAAATTTCTTATTTGCCGTGTACATTCAATTCTCTGTTTTTCCCTACACTTTTTTTTCCTTTTCAGCTCTTTCTACCGCCACGGAAGTTGTTTCGGGACGTCCTGCTACATCTCCTTTTATCCTGTCTCTTCTTCTTCTCCCTGTTTTCCTTTCATCTATGATTCTCTTGAGCGTCTCCTCTATTCCTATCAGTCTAACTAATTTTCAGCATCTTTTTGCAGCTATCGCACATCCACAGCGGTATAGTTACGGGCAGTTTTTCCTATACTGAGATTTGGAATTAGGCACGGTTTCGTTATTGTTCAGTTTTCTGCTAGTGGAGACTAACTGTCCAGAGAGACATTTAAACAAACCATACGCTGCGTTAAAGACGTCTGCATTAGTAACCACACTTGCGCGACTTAAATGTGCTTAGGTATGTATACTAAAAACGGCTTTATCGAGTTGGAAATTATGGAGGAATGCAGTAACAGAAGAACGCGGAACCATCAGGAATTTATCGAAATCGTCATTGGGAATGTAAAAGTTCCGAAACAATCACATCAATTTCCAAACGCAAATGCTGAAAGACGTCTTATAGGAAGTATAACGTGCGGGAAGAATAGACGATTCACATCGTTATGAATGTATGAATGAAAATAGCCTGTGTTCTCCCATTAAGGGCAAAGGCCTGCTACAAGTAGGTGTAGCTGCTACTAAAGACTCACGCAGTGAACTATCCACGTAAAAGGGTACCGCACTTAATGCACACTATTTGATCTCTTAGTTGTAGTTCCAGTTCTTTCCACTCCTTTCTGTTTCTGGCTATTTTGGTCCACTGTCTTCCTGCTTGTTTTCTGAATAAGTCCGACCATTTGCGTCTTGGTCTTCCTGGGAGTCTCTTGCCGATGTAGGGGTCCCATTTGGTAGCTCGTACCATCCATTTGTCGTCTTACAGCCTTGCCAAGTGCCCACCCCATTTCCATTTGGTCTTCGTAGCCTGTTGTGCTATGTATGTTGTTGCGAGGTGTTCGATATTCTGTCTTTCAGAGAGATACCAAGGCTGTTCCTCAACATTTTCCTTTGGCATACCTGTAGAGTGTTTCTCTATTTGGCTTTGAGAGCCCATGTCTGACATCCATATAATAACACTGGAAAAACACAGCTTTCGAGTGCCTCCATTTTGAGCCTCCTATTCAGGGTTATGTCTAGCAATATGAGCTTTACGGCCCAAAAAGCTTTCCAACGTGAGGAAACTTTTCGTTTTATTCCTTTTTCTGTTTTGTTGTTAAAGGAAATTATTTGGCTTAGGTATATGCATTATGATGCACACATTAGTTTCGTTCCTTCAAGATAGATTGGGGTTTCTAATCCATTTGTCATTACTTAAGTTTTAGAGTTGTCCATTGTGAGTCCTGCCATCTTTATTTGTGTGTTAAGCTCCTGGAGTATTGATTGCACTTCCCTTGCAGTTCCGGCGGAGAGGACTATGTCGTCAGTGAATCTTAGATTTGTTAGTCTCTTGCCCTTGAGGCATATTCCGTCTTTCTTATTCCATTGTAGTTTCCCGAATATACCCTCCAGTATGCAGCTAAATAGTTTTGGGGATATGGGATCCCCTTGTCTAACTCCTCTTTCCACGTGGAAAGGTTGGCCTGTCTTTTGGGTTTTAACTCTAGCGAAGCTGTGGTTTTGAATGTTTTTTTAGTAATTTGATGTATTTTGCTTCTACTTCTTGATTTCTTAGTGCTTGAAGTATGTTCGGGTGTTCGATGGTATCGAATGCTTTGCTGTAATCAACAAAAGCAAAGGTATATTTTGAGGTGGCGATCTTCCAATTTTTTTTTATTGTCTGATTAATGGTTTGAATATGGTTCAGTGTGCTAAATCCTTTGCGGAATCCTGCTTGTTCTGTGGGTTGGTTGTCGTCTAGTGTTTTTGTTAATCGTCTTGTTAGTATTGTCGTGAACAGTTTATATAAGTTACACATCAGTCTTATGGGTCTATAATTGTTCATGCCAACTTTCGTACCTTTTTTGTGCAAAAGTACAATCGCACTTGTTTTCCACTGATCGAAAATGTCTTCGGTTTGTATGATTTTGTTGAACACTTCTGTGATCTGTGATGATTGGTGTTAGGAGATCTTGGGCTTCTTTTAAGAGCTCATTGTATTTGTTGTCTTTCCTAGGCTACTTTCCATCTTTCAATTCAGTGATGGTTGTTCTAACCTCGCTGTGTACTATAGCAGGTATGGTTTCTGTTGTTTTTGGGTCTGGATCGACAGGGTTGTGGTCTGTGGCTTTGTTTGGTAGAGAACTTGCGTATATTGCTTTGTAGAATTCCGTTGCTGATTTAATTATATCCTCTCTTGTGTTTAGATGTTCTCCCGCCTCGCCCTTCGTTCCTACTATCAATTGTTTCCCGGCCTGGGCGCTTATCCTCGCTTTTCTAATTGATTTGATTTAACAGCCTTGCAGGATTCGTGGTGTCATTTCGCTCCAGCACTACTTCAGACATTAGTCGAATCCATAGCACGTAGTGTTGCGGCACTTCTGCGTGCTCGCCGGGGCCCGGCATGTTATTAGGCAAGTGTACCAGTTTCTTTGGCTCTTCAACCTACATTGAACTAATAAGATAGACAGTCTGCTGAGACTTCGTAATACGACATTGCCTGCTACAGTCCGGAAGTGGCGCAGTGCCTAAGTCACACAGGCCGCTTCCTCGGACGCGTTCTGTGCGGGCGCGCCTTCTGTTTCCCAGCAACAGGCGGTTCTGGGAGAAGAGGTCTGCAGGCAGCGCCTCAGAAACAAAGCCTTTGTCGGCAGCAAGGGGCGACCGCGGCGACGGCCTCTTATCTGCGCCGCTCTCTCTGAGCCCGTGTGTAGAACAGCGCTTTGTTCTCACCTCGCCCGACGCTTCCGGCAGAGGCGGCGAAAACCGATCGCACAACGCTGCATTCTGGTCGCGGGCCAATCACACTGTGTCGTGCCGCCGTGAAAGTGCGCGTCAGTGAAGTGCTATCCACACGTCTTCTACTGAGACGAGTTAGCTCTGCTTTTAATTGGGTCTTGGGGAATTCTCTTAGGTTTCTCCGTGCCTCGTCTCCCCCTCCCATCTTCAGATCCAAACAAGGCGACCTCACTGCACACATCCTGTTGCTTATATCAACTCAATAAAGTGCCTCTCCAGCAATTCACGCCAGGAAAAAAATCTCCCCGTTTCACTACAGCCATTATTGTGAGCACACATAATTTCCACTGTCACCAAATCCTGTCGGCAGCCAGCTTCATTATCCGTTTTGATATAGATGCAAAAAATTCGTGGAAACAAGCATCTTTTCGGTTAATGTCGTATTTGTTAGGAATTTCTACTTCACTGCGGACGTTATTGGCGGAATTTCAAAACTGGCTATAAAGCTTTTGCTTGAGGCCTACAAATTAAAGGAAAGAAACTGGAAAGAGTATATGTAGTGCTCTTACTGCGTCGTTTTTATGGAAACCAGATGGAGATTATACTAGGGACTGTTTTAGTCGTCCTTTCCCAAACATGTTTTCCTAATCCCGTGGCATCGGCTTTGCTTTGGCATTTGCCTTCCAATGTTACCTGTTAGCAAAGCTGGCTTTTAATCTGCGAGGATTACCCAGAAAGTAATGCACCGCATTTTTTTCAGCGATAATCAATGCTACGAATGCGAAACGTTAAGTGTGTTTGCTTGAAGTCTCCTATGTGAGCGAGCCAAGTTTCCGACACTTCGGACGGATAGTGTAGCTGCAGGACAGTTTCAAAATGCCGTCTGTAGGTGATGTACGTTACAAGCAACGCACCATCATTGAATTTCTCACTGCGGAGAAAGAAACTGTAGGGAATATTCGCAAACGATTGTGCAAATCCTGTGGAGCATCCGCTGTCGACAGAAGTACAGTTAGTCGCTGGACACGGAGGGTGAGGTCATCTGAAGGCGGTTCGGCGGAGCTCAACAATTTGCAATGATCGGGGAGACTATCCATGGCTGTCACACCTGACATGTTTCATGGAGCTGATGTTGTCATTCGGGATGACAGACGCATTACGACCTGACAGTTGGCGCAGCATCTGCCAATCAGAACTGTGTGCAAGGTGGATCACGCAGTGTCTAACGGTAGATTACAAATAGCACAGAAAAAAAACATTTGTCTTGATTTGTCGCAACGTTTTGGAGCTAAGGGGTAGGCCTTCTTGTCCTGGATTGTTACTGGTGATGAAACCTCGGTTCACCATTTTGAACCCGAAACAAAACGGCGCCATTCCCGCTCCCCACAGAAGAAAAAATTAAAAGAAACTGCTTCCGCCGGTAAGGTCATGATCACCGTGTTCTGGGACTGTGAAGGTGTGATGCCAAAGGGCGGTACCCATTAATTGAGAAGCATATGACAAAAATATTAACAAGACTCAAGACGCGCTTCTGAGGACTTCAGCGCCAGAGCAACCCAGGAGGCGTTTTGTTGCAAACATAGCAATGCTCGGCCCCACACAGGTCTGATGATTGCTGAACACATCGCAAAACAGGCTTGGACAGTGTTACCCCATCCACGCTACAGCCCTGACCTAGCTCTTCCGACTCCCACTTGTGTGGCCCATTACAGGTTGCCATTCGTGGAAGACATTTTGAGGACAATGAGGAGGTGATTCACACAGCGAAGCACTGGCCCCACCACCAGGACAATTATTGCTACCGACAGGGTATACACGCCCTTGTTTCGAGCTGGAGGAAGGGCATAGCGTGATTTGGAGATTACGTGGAAAAATAGGGTGTGTAGATAAAACAGCATTCTTTCATGTGTGTAATTCTCATTATGTTCCATAAAGAATGGTTGAAGAAAATAAAAATGCTGTGCATTTCTTTCTGGGAAACCCTCGCATAAAACCGCTTGCAACAAAGCAGGTGGATTTAATCCAGCTGATATGTTGTTCTTCTCCCTCAAAATATTTATTTTATTTTTTAATTTTAATTTATGTTATTTATTTTTTAATATCGTCGATATGATCATTTATATGGCATGTGCACAGTACCAAAAACCTTGAATATTAACTCAGTGCTTATCCATCTCAACTTTATTATTCATTAAATACATTTGGTTAATTAGAATCTGCTGGTCTGACTAGTTTACGTAAAAACTGTGCTAATTATAAACTATCAGCAATATAAAACTTGGTTATCGTTTTTCACACGTAAACATATACCTGATAGCTGGCTTCCTGATAATGTAGATAAAAAAGCCGTACATAGGGCAATAGCATTTATAGAACTAATGTTGAATTTATGTTAGCATCTTTAACCCTCACTTAGTTTCAGAGTAATTACCATTCACAGTCAAAGCATTGTTACTGAAAAAGAATATTACATTTTGTCAAAGTAAACAACATAATTCAGTTGTTTCTGAAAATTCAGTTTCAGAAGAATCTCTCTCCACTGTTCATTTAATCAGAAATGTAAATTTTAATTGTAATATGCAAAAAGCCAGTAAACAACAAGAGGTAAAGGTAGTTTTAATTATTGTAAGCTTGTAAGAACACTGCTAGAAGCCATTTTAGACAGTCTGCAGAAGGTTCTCAAACGACTCAGATCTGTGTCGAAAAATGTACCACAGATGAGATAGCATAAATTGCAGTTTGCATAACCGACCGAGATTTCTCTGTATTTCGCAACTGAAAGATCATTCTGTAATTCAGTGGCGGCTTTTAATGAGTGACTGTGAACTTCCAGTTAATCTCAAGAACTGTGTTAATCTTTAATAGTGCTTTCTGTAAACCATGACAATAGTACTGGACTTATTTCCAAATTGTACTTATTGTGCACATAGTTTTTCATGTTGATGCAATTAGGGAGAGTGTAATTAGGGACAGTGTAATTAGGTAATTTATGGCTTACCTACCACAAGTAATCTTTTATGTCACTTCAGTGTTAGGCTGCACTTGAACAATTACTTTATATGACCTCAACAGAGTGTAGTACGTGGCTGACCATTTATCTGTGCATAAATTATAGTGCGTGAGGCTCCATCTGGTCATAAGTAGTAGGATACTCAACATCTAACGGAATATAAAGTATGTAAAATGCAAACCTGGTGTATACCTCAATATTTATAATAGTCTACTTTCAACAATCACTTTTCAGCCAGATTCGATGGAGACGCAGGCGCCGGAGGCATGTTAGCTCAGGTTTAGAAGGTTCTGCTTCACGCCGAAGTACATATGTGATCAAACAGTATCCGGACATCCCTATGTAATGCGGAAGTGACTGCTACACATAGGTGAACTCGCCAGTATAAAAGAAGGCAGGGAGTATTGTGTTGTCAGTAGAGAAGCGGTAACAGCAGACTCGATTAGTCAGGTAAGCTCGGTGACTGCGTTGAAATCTGAGTAACCTCCATGTGGAACATTTCAATTTTTCTAAAGCCGTCCACGTCTACTGCTGGGTATGTGACTGTAAAGTGAAAAACGCGAGGAAACAGCCACGGCTAAAGCAAGAGCAGTGAGACCTTATGCTCTGATTGACAGGGACCGTACAACACTACAGAAAGGTGATGTAAGAAATCTCATGATATCAGCAGAAGGAATCACTCATGAGTTTCAAAGTGGTAGCTGCTGTCCAGCTAGCACAATGACTGAACGCAGGGAGACAGAAAGAATGGGCTGCAATGGTCTACCAGCTCTTCATAAGCCACACTTTGTGTAGCAAATGCTAACCGGCGCTTGAGATGGTGTGAAGAACGACGCCAGTGGATAACTGGGGGCGAGGGGTTTGGAGGGATGAACCACGCTATAACCTGTGGCAATTCAATGAGTTTGGGTTTGGCAGATTCGTGACGTCATGTGTAGTGCAGTCAGTCAAGTACGGAGGGACGGTGTTACGGCATGGGGGTGTTTTCCGTAATTGGGCTGTGGTGTCCATATTGCGCTTTAAGGGACGCTAAATGCGGAATGATGTATACACATTTTGCAGCACTGTGTACTGCGTAGGTAGAGAGCAGTGGTTTGGGGAATGGAACATGCTGGTTTCTTAACTTCTACGATACCAAAAACAAGTTATTTACAGTAACAAGTAGAAGTTGCTGGACAGCCTGAAACTTCTCGATCATTAAGGGGAGGTTTACTATCTTTGGCCCGAAAAAAGAATGTTCTTTGAGAATTTTTTTCTCGGGAAGTGTTATAGATATCAATGTCAAATTTGATCAAAATCTTTATTGATATTTCCTCTACAAACTGGAATTCGTCCGGAAATGTCGAAGAGCAAAGGAGGAACTGCCGTCGGTGTAGACGTTCACGCGCGGTATGTCACAGGTCAGCCGGGTCGTCTGAAATCAAAATTGAGCTGACTTAGCCGAAGTATATAAGATTCTTTAGAAGTTGGGCCTTGCTCAAGTTATTTGGACCATAGGAAACAAAATGGCGGCCATGTGAAAAAATAGGGTTCTTTCATCGATTTTTCGACTTCGTCGGCCAAGTAAAAATATTTGTACACTACTGGCCATTAAAATTGCTACACCACGAAGATGACGTGCTACCGATGCGAAATTTAACCGACAGCAAGAAGATGCTGTGATATGCAAATGATTAGCTTTTCAGAGCATTCACACAAGGTTGGTGCCGGTGGCGACACCTACAACGTGCTGACATTAGGAAAGTGTCCAATCGATTTCTCATAACACAAACAGCAGTTGACCGGCGTTGCCTGGTGAAACGTTGTTGTGACGCCTCGTGTAAGGAGGAGAAATGTGTACCATCACGTTTCGACATTGATAAAGGTCGGATTGTAGGCTATCGCGATTGCGGTTTATCGTATCGCGACATTGCTGCTCGCGTTGGTCGAGATCCAATTACTGTTTCCAGAATATGGAATCGGTGGGTTCAGGAGGGTAATACGGAACACAGTGCTGGATCCCAACGGCTTCGTATCACTAGCAGTCGAGATGACAGGCATCTTATCCACATGGCTGTAACGGATGGTGCAGCCACGTCTCGATCCCTGAGTCAACAGATGGGGACGTTTGCAAGACAACAACCATCTGCACTAACAGTTCGACCACGTTTGCAGCTGCATGGACTATCATCTCGGAGACCATGGCTGCGGTTACCCTTGACGCTGCATCACAGACAGGAGCGCCTGCGATGGTGTACTCAACGACGAACCTGGGTGCACGAATGGCAAAACGTCATTTTTTCGGATGAATCCAGGTTCTGTTTACAGCATCATGATGGTTGCATCCGTGTTTGGCGACATCGCGGTGAACACACATTGGAAGCGTGTATTCGTCATCGGCATATTGGCGTATCACTCGGCTCGAGGGTATGGGGTGCCATTGGTTACACGTCACGTTCACCTCTTTTCGCGTTGACGGCACTTTGTACACTGGACGTTACATTTCAGATGTGTTACGACCCGTGGCTCTACCCTTCAAAATGTTTCAAATGGCTCTGAGCACTATGGGACTTAACATCTGAGGTCATGAGTCCCCTAGAAGTTAGAACTACTTAAACCTAACTAACCTAAGGACATCACATACATCCATGCCCGAGGCAGGATTCGAACCTGCGACCGCAGCGGTCGCGTGGTTCCAGACTGAAGCGCCTAGAACAGCTCGGCCACTCTGGCCGGCGCTCTACCCTACATTCGATTCCTGTGAAACCCTACATTTCAGCAGGATAGTGTACGACCGTACGGGCCTTTCTAGATACAGAAAATGTTCGACTGCTGCCCTGGCCAGTACATTTCCAGATCTCTCACCTATTGAAAACGTCTGGTCAATGGTGGCCGAGCAACTGGCTCGTCACAATACGCCAGTCACTACTCTTGATGAACTGTGGTATCGTGTTGAAGCTGCATGGGCAGCTGTACCTGTACACGCCATTCAAGCTCTGTTTGACTCAATGCCCAGACGTATCAAGGCCGTTATTACGGCCAGACGTGGTTGTTCTGGGTACTTATTTCTCAGGATCTATGCACCCAAATTGCGTGAAAATGTAATCACATGTCAGTTCTAGTATAATGTATTTGTCCAATGAATACCCGTTTATCATCTGCATTTCTTCTTGGTGTAGCAATTTTAACGGGCGGTAGTGTAGTTGATGGATCGGAATGAAAGTGGTAAAACTCCGAGACAATTTAGTTATCTTCGTCGGAAATAAATAATCATAGCAATCGGTTCAGTAGATTTGAAGTTACCATACCGCGCGATAAAAAAAAGTCATTTCGAGAAAAACGCATTTGAAGTTTTGACTACGTAGAAATGAAATATTATGCAACTTCCGTTCAATCTGCTATTCCGGGTTTATAAACGAATCCTTCCTCTTCCTCATAGAGAGCGTTCTGCTCGATCTGGGCCATCCTGTGCTGCTCCAGCTGGCCGGTGACCAGCGGTTTTTGGCCGCTTGAATGGTAATACTTTTCAGGATTTGCCGTCAATGTATGTCTCCAAAAGCGCATTTCGTCAGAAGTTACTTTAATACAAGTCCGGTTTTGCATTACAAGAATAATAACAAAATAAAGTACGAGTAGCTTGCCTTGTCAGAAGTAGTGCAATTGAAAATATGGTACAAAAATGATTCCTCAGATCCTTCACGCCTCATAGTGTTTAAATAGACCAAACACGTCATAATGTCTACCTTTTAGAACTATTATTGACTTAAAATGGTGTAATTCTTACGACATCAAATTTTAGCATGGAAATGTCTTGCATCTAGAGCTACAATACACTTGAGTCGACTTCTTACTGCAGTGATACTAAATATCGCCTTCCTCAATAAAATGTAGTAGCGTTAACACGTAATGTCAAAATCCTGACGAGCGCATAGTTATGAAACCTCATTCAACCATCCGGCTTCCTGTCTGCCTGCTGTACTCTTCGTTCCACAGCAAATGTGGTTCCAGAAATGGACACCACACAGTCCATCTACCAACACTGTATCAACATTGTCTTCTCGGTTAATCTACTGCACATTTCCTCTCACAGAAAAGATATCCCAGAAAAGAATCGCAAGGGGAAAAGCATAGCTTCCTCAGGGCTTATTAGCTTCACCATTTCATCTTCATCTGCAAGGTTTCTCTGGAGATCACACGTAAATGCCTGGCAGAGGGTTCATCGAACCATGTTCACTAGAATTCTCTGTTATTTTACTCTCGAATAGAGCGCAGAAAAAACGAACACTTAAATTTTTCCGTGCGAGCTCTGATTTCCCTTACTTCATTCTGATGATCGTTTCTCCGTACGTAGGTCGACGTCAACAAAATGCTTTCGCGTCGGGGGAGAAAGCTGATGTTTGAAATTTCGTGAGATGTTCCTGCCGCAACAAGAAATGCCTTTGTTTTAATGATGTCCACCCCAAATCCTGTATCATGTAAGTGAAACTCTGATCTGCATTTCTCGATAACACAAAACGTGCTGCCCATATTTGAACGTTCCCGACGTGCTCCGTTAATCCTCTCTGGTGAGGATCCCACACGGCGCAGTAGTACTCCAAAAGACAAGGGTGCTGTAGGCAGTCTCTTTAGTAGATCTGTTGCATCTTGTAAGTGTTCTGCCAATAAATCGCAGTCTTTGGTTCGCCTTCCCCACAACATTTTCTATTTGTTATTTCCAATCTCAGTTCTTCGTAATTGTAGTTGTTAGGTATCTTGTTGAATTTACGGCCTTTAGCTATGACTGATTTACCGTGTAACCTAAGTTGATCGCATGCCTTTCAGCACTCATGGGGGCGACCACACACTTTTCATTCTCTAGGGCCGGCCGTTGTGGCCAAGCGGTTCTAGGCGCTTCAGTCTGGAACCGCGCGACCGCTACGGTCACAGGTTCGAATCCTACCTCGGGCATGGATGTGTGTGTGTGATGTCCTTACTTTAGTTAGGTTTAAGTAGTTTTAAGTTCTAGGGGACTGATGATCTCAGATGTTAAGTCCCATAGTGCTCAGAGGCATTTGAACCATTTTTTTTCATTCTCTAAGGTCAATTGACAATTTTCGCATCATACAGATATCTTATGTAAATTCTTTTGCAATTGGTTTTGATCTTCTGATAGCTTTACTTAACAATAATTGACAGCATCATCTACAAACAGCGTAAAACGGCTGCTCAGATTGTCTAAAACATGTTCAAATGCTCGTGAATTCCTGAGGGACTAAACTGCTGAGGTCATTGGTCTCCAGACTTACAGACTACTTAAACTAACTTATGCTAAGAACGACACACAAACCCATGCCCAAGGGAGGGGTCGAGCAATCCGTGACTTGGCGGTATAAACCGCGCGGCCACTCCGCGCGGCGGTTGTCTCCTAAATCGTTTATATAGTTAAGGAAAAATATAGGTTTTATAACACTGTCTTGGAGAACGCCAGAAATCATTTCGGTTTTCCTCGATGACTTTCAGTCAGTTACTACGAACTGTGAACTCTCTGACAGAAAACCACAAATCCTTTCGCATGTCACAGGCGATATTCCATAACCACACAATTTTGTTACGAGCCGCTTGTGAGGGTCGGCGTCAAATGCCTTCTGGAAATTAAAAATGCGGAATCAAATTGAAATCTTTTATCGATAGCACTCAACACTTGGTGTGAGTAAATAGCTAATTGTGTTTCACAAGGACGATATTTTCTAAATCCGTATTTACTATGTATCAATAGACTGTTGTCTTCGAGGTCATTCATAATTTTCGAACACAATATATGTTTCAAAATCCTGCTACATATTGACGTTAATGATATGGCCCTGTACATTAGTGGATTACTCCCATTGCCTTTCTTATATATTGGTGTGACCTGTGCAACTTTCCAGTCTTTGGGCACGGATATTTCATCGAGCGAGTGGTTGTATACGAATTGTTAAAATGGAGCTATTGCATTAGCATATTCTAAAAGGAGTCAAAGTGATATGGAGTCTTAACCGGGAGACTTTCTTTTATTCAGTGGTTCAAATGGAAATGAGCGTACGGCATTGTGGGTCAGGAGTCTCCCTTTCGGGGAAGTTCGGCCGCCAAGGTCAAGTACTTATTGCATTCGACGCCACATTGGGCGACTTGCGCGTTGGAGATGAAGATGAAATTATGATGAGGACAACACAACACCCAGTCCCTCAGCGGAGTAAATCTTCTGCCCTAAACCAGGAATCGAACCCGTGCCCCTTGACGTGGCATTCCGCCGCGCTGACCACTCAGCTAACGAGGGCGGACTATTCAATGGTTTAAGTTGCTTCGCTACTCCGAGGGTATGTACTTCTTAGTTACTCATTTTGGCAGCTGTTCTTGATTCTGGAAAATTTGATTCGTCTTCTTTGGTGAAGGAATTTCGAAGGCTGCGTTTATTAACTCGGCTTTAGCAACACTGACGTCGATAGCACGAGTATTTCCATTGATATCGAGCAGAGAAGGCATTGATTGCGTCTTGCCACTAGCGCACTTTACGTACGACCACAGTCTCTTTTGATTTTCTGCCAGGTTTTGAGACAGTTTCGTTGTGGAAACTATTATAAGCAACTCGCATTGAAGTCCGCGCTAAATTTCGATTTTCTGCAACATATCGCCAATATTGCGGGTTTTGCGTTTTTTTTCGTTGTTTCTGCAACAGTGTTCTAGCCTGTTTCGTGTACCATGGAGAATCAGTTCCGTCGTTTCGTTGGTTGAATACTACTATTTTCATATATTACAGCATTATCAGGGAAAGCTCAGACTTAAGAAATATGATTGCTTAAATGATTTAGGTGTGTAACGATGAAATAAAATGTTTAATTATTAATTAGAGTATACACTTACAATCATTTTATAACACTTCTCTCCATATGCTTCTCTGAAAAATCATTAATACATCGCATCAGGTATTGATAACACACTACGTGTATGCAAACGTAATGCCGTCCCATTACGACAGCTCTTATAAAATAAGCTATCTAGGCACGTCTGACGACCCTTCCTCACAGTTTTACTTTCATCAGCAACTCCCTTCAAACTTCCACACTTCGCAAAAGTTCTCCTTTCATCTAAGAGTACTGGTCCCACAAGGGAAGGTGGGACATGGGCACTGACGGAAATACTGCTGTGAAGAACGATCACGTGCACTCCCTGGACAGCGTGATCGGTGAGAGCATTCGAGGGTTGGAATTCGAGTCGTGGCCCAGCAGACAGTTTTAATATGCCAGAATTCGCTACGTAATGAAACATGATTCTCTGTCATCACTTCGTTTAAGTGTCAGATAGTATGATAAACGTAGTACCTCTTGCAACATGCGTCCCCTGTTGAATGCGTTCATAAAATATGAAGAAACCTCGGTTTGAAGGCAGTAATTGTGCCTTGATAAACAAACTGACAAAGAAAGGAATTGAATATTTACAAGAAATATTATGCCGCGTCATTGCTAAAAACTAACAACAATAATAAACTAAAGCAGACGTTTCGGCCGAATTGCAACGGCCTTCCTTAGGGCACGACTGGTTTTTCATGGGGTATAGGTAAGTATCCCGAGAGGTCACTCATTAGATGCGAACGCTGCCATAAGAATTCTACGCTGCAGACTTTTAACGCATTGCCGAACAACGGGATAGGTGTTAATGTTTACAAGGGGAGTATTTTGAAAAGGATGTTTCTACCCCAGTTTGCTACCTACTTATTGACTCACCCTCAGATATAAGAGCTGATGGGAACAGCTCAGAAATTGAGAGAGTTCTGTGAATGCCAGTGGGACGAGAATATATCGAAACCAGTTTAGAATAGTGGCTCGTTATTATTCATGAACTGAACGAATCATAAAATTTTATTAAACATGAGAATGCGAACAAAACGAAACTCCATATACTCTGTAATAGCGGGAAGAGAATGTAACAGATGCACCACTGAGGTAACTATGTTGTAAACAAGGAACAATATCTCTCTTTTTGAACAACGGATGCTTAGTCTGAAAACATGGAGATAACCATCGACGCGTAACATCCACTTAGTACATCCTAACGATGCACATCACCTCAGCAACTCCAGAAAACAAGCCTGCCTGTGCTGCAGAGACACATGGTTCATGAATTAACGATACTACCAAAGTTACCTTCACTTTTAGCAGCCAATGAGTGTAGTGTGCTTAGCAGTCGCGGCCGAGCGTACGGAATGTATTATTGGGCGATTTGCAAAAAATAAATTATTCGAAAGGCGACTTTTAATGAATGGTATTTCAAATAAATATACAAATAAAAATACTGAACTTTGTTATTACTAGCTTAATTTTCATTCTGTTCGGTCATCCCCGGCGTACTGTACAGTGGAATGCGGAATTCACACACATTGACAAAAAAGGGCCACTCGCATTACTGCTGACTTATTTATCGCAGAGTATTAACGTACCACTGTTTTACTACCTTCAGGTGCGTCCTATATTTGTGACAAGTGTCATGAAACTCGATCAAAAGAGTGGTATTGTTAGAGCAATTCACTGCAAACTTCTTCTTGTCTCGGCCGGAACGGAAAATTGAGGGACTTCCTGCGTATCCTCACGGAAACCTACGTACAGCTATGTTTCGAGCAGTTTCGGAAACTTATTACAACCAACCTTACGTACTCGATGCATTTCACGTTGCTTTGAAACCTTATGCCTAGATAATTTACGTTACTGTCTTAGGGAGAGCACACCATTAATACTGTATTTTAACGTTATAGAATACTTCCTCCTACTCATCTGGATTAATTTACTTTTTTCCACATCTAGAGCAAGCTATCATTCATCACACCAAATCGAACTTCAGTCCAGATCACTCTACATCCTTCTTAACACTCACTAAAAACGACACTGTAGCGTACAGTACAACATAATCAGTAATCAGTCGCAGACTGTTGTTGCATTGCTCAATAAGATCTTATTGTACCACATATTACAATTCATCTTCCACGACCTAGTACGAAATGGCTCATGCAAACACACTTCAAACTGACGCGCGCATTCACGTATGCATTCCTCTTTCTTCATTAAAGGCTGTCTGATTTCAGCTTAGTACTTGTAAGTACTCTTGATTCTTTGGTTCCATCGATTCCTTAAATTTCGTGATCTTCTCGGGAACATGGGTCCGGGTGTTTTGACAGCATTTCTCTTCAGGAAGATGGGTTTCATCTGTCTCATCATAATTCACGGCTGCAGCTTCAGAGTTCTTCCTCCAATAACAAGCCCGCAAAGCAGTGCACGTAGGACCTTCATCTCGCTTATTTGCAAATCCTTTGAATGGCAGCGCTAATGACAAGTACACCAAGAGTAAAGAAACTGGGTACGTTTACTTTCTGTCATCTTCTGAAATGGTGTGGTCGTGTTTGCACTAATCTCTGCACCGATATCTACTAAAATAGGTAGTATCGCGAGCGGTGTGGTTCCTTATTTATTCCTCGTATACAGTGTGTAGTTACACGAGGAGATAAGAAGAACAGTTACTCCACTCTCATCATCATCATCAACATCATCATCGTCATTATCATCATCATCATCATCATCATATTCGTATTCTTCCAGTGAGCCAGGAAGGGTATTTATGAACAATTTACTGTCTCTTGATATACGTCTTGTTTGAATATTCTTCACCAGTTTTCTCCTCTAGTCTTCAAGTCTTCATTAATCTGACCAAGCTATTTTTTTTTCTCGGCCGTCCTTGTGGTTCATGGTGTGGGTTCCTGTAGTCATGTCCTAGTTCATGAACCACAGGCAACGTATGAGTGGCCAAGTAAGTGGTCCCGACAGTCGGTATACCAGTTACTTTGGAATAAGGCTGGGCATCTCGGACATATTCTGAGTTGTGGTCACCTTTGTGCTCATACGGCAAAGACTACCAAATCCACCGGTTAGTCCCTCAGCCGTTAGGGGTAAAACCCAATGGGACTCGGGGCAAGTAAGGCTAGCAACCTGCTTCCCTGGTACTTTAAATATGATGCTGGCAACAATCAGAGCAAAATGCCTCGGACCTTTGGAGGTGACGGAGTCCCACCTCTAACTGACAAACCAGGGACTCCTAAGATACGACTTGGCAAACAAATGGTAATGAGATAGGGAGCTATTAATATCAATGGGGGCTACTCTGGAAAGAAGGTAGAGGTGGCAGAGGCTGCAAGTAAGATGGGGCTGGACGTTTTAGCTGTTAGTGACATTCGGGTAAGGGGTGAGAAAGAAGAGGAAGTGGGAGAATACAAGGTCTACCTGTCAGGAGTCAAAGCAGGAATAGCACAATGGGGTGTAGGGCTTTACATCAGGAAAGAAATGGAACCCAGCGTAGTTGCAATAAGGTAAGTAAACGAACGACTGATGTGGATAGATTTGACAGTGTCTAGCAAGAAAATTAGCATTGTGTCAGTATATTCGCATTGTGAAGGGACAGATCAAGATAAGATGGATAGTTTTTATGAGGCACTCAGTGATGTAGTTGTTAGAGTAAAGGACAAGGACAGTGTTCTGCTCATGGGTGATTTTAACGCCAGGATTGGAACTCGAACAGAAGGGTATGAAAAGGTTATGGGTAAATTTGGAGAGGATATGGAGGCCAACAGGGACGGGAAACAACTCTTGGATTTCTGTGTCAGTATGGGCTTAGTAATCACAAACTCCTTTTTTAAACATAAGAACATTCACCGGTATACTTGGGAAGGCAGGGGAACCAGATCTGTCATTGACTATATAATAATAGATCAGGAATTCAGGAAGGCTGTGAGGGACACACGTGTATTCAGGGGATTCTTTGATGACACTGATCATTATTTAATCTGCAGTGAAATTGGGATTGTGAGGCCGAAAGTGCAGGAGGTCAGGTCCATATGTAGGAGGATAAGAGTGGAGAAACTTCAGGATAAGGAAATCAGGCACAAGTACATAACAGCGATCTCAGAAAGGTACCAATTAGTTTAGTGTAGTCAATTACAGTCATTGGAAAAGGAATGGACAAGGTACAGGGACACAGTACTAGAAGTGGCTAAAGAATGCCTTGGAACAGTAGTGTGTAAAAGTAGGATGAAGCAAACAGCTTGGTGGAATGATACAGTCAAGGCAGCCTGTAAAATGAAAAAGAAGGCGTATCAAAAATGGCTACATACCAGAACCCAGGTAGACAGTGAAAGTTATGTTGAAGAAAGAAACAAAGCCAAACAGATAATTGCAGCATCCAAGAAGAAATCGTGGGAAGACTTTGGAAACAGGTTGGAGACTATGGGTCAAGCTACTGGAAAATCATTCTGGAGTGTAATTAGCAGTCTTCGAAAGGGAGGTAAGAAGGAAATGACAAGTATTTTGGACAGGTCAGGAAACCTGCTGGTGAATCCTGTGGATACCTTGGGCAGATGGAGGGAATATTTTGAAGAGTTGTTCAACGTAGGTGAAAATGCGATCAGTAATGTTTCAGATTTCGAGGTAGAATGGGATAGTAATAATGATGGAAATAGGATCACATTTGAGGAAGTGGAAAAAATGGTCAATAGATTGCAGTGCAATAAAGCGGCTGGGGTGGATGAAATTAAGTCGGAACTCATCAAATACAGTGGAATGTCAGGTCTTAAATGGCTACACAGGATAATTGAAATGGCCTGGGAGTCGGGACAGGTTCCATCAGACTGGACAAAAGCAGTAATCACACCAATCTTTAAACATGGAAACAGTAAAGGTTGTAACAACTACAGAGGTATCTCTTTAATCAGCGTTGTGGGTAAAATCCTCTCAGGTATTGTTGAATGAAAAGTGCGAGTATTAGTTGAGGACCAATTGGATGAAAATCAGTGTGGGTTTAGGCCTCTTAGAGGCTGTCAGGACCAGATCTTTAGCTTACGGCAAATAATGGAGAAGTGTTATGAGTGGAACAGGGAATACTTTATAGATCTAGAAAAGGCATATGACGGGTTCCTAGGAGGAAATTATTGTCTGTCCTACAAGATTATGGAATAGGAGGCAAACTTTTGCAAGCAATTAAAGGTCTTTACATGGGTAGTCAGGCAGCAGTTAGATTTGATGGTAAATTGAGTTCATGGTTCAGAGTAGTTTCAGGAGTAAGACAAGGCTGCAACCTGTCTCCACTGTTGTTCATATTATTTATGGATCATATGTTGAAAACAATAGACTGGCTGGGTGAGATTAAGATATGTGAACACAAAATAAGCAGTCTTGCATATGCGGATGACTTAGTTGTGATGGCAGATTCGATTGAAAGTTTGCAAAGTAATATTTCAGAGCTAGATCAGAAATGTAAGGACTATGGTATGAAGATTAGCATCTCCAAAACGAAAGTAATGTCAGTGGGAAATAAATATAAACGGATTGAGTGCCAAATAGGAGGAACAAAGTTAGAACAGGTGGACGGTTTCAAGTACTTAGGATGCATATTCTCACAGGATGGCAACATAGTGAAGGAACTGGAAGCGAGGTGTAGCAAAGCTAATGCAGTGAGCGCTCAGCTACGATCTACTCTCTTCTGCAAGAAGGAAGTCAGTACCAAGACTAAGTTATCTGTGCACCGTTCAATCTTTCGACCAACTTTGTTGTATGGGAGCGAAAGCTGGGTGGATTCAGGTTACCTTATCAACAAGGTTGAGGTTACGGATATGAAAGTAGCTAGGATGATTGCAGGTACTAGTAGATGGGAACAATGGCAGGAGGGTGCCCACAATGAGGAAATCAAAGAAAAACTAGGAATGAACTCTATAGAGGTAGCAGTCAGGGCGAACAGGCTTAGATGGTGGGGTCATGTAACACGCGTGGGAGAAGCAAGGTTACCCAAGAGACTCATGGATTCAGCAGTAGAGGGTAAGAGGAGTCGGGGCAGACCGAGGAGAAGGTACCTGGATTCGGTTAAGAATGATTTTGAAGTAATAGGTTTAACATCAGTAGAGGCACCAATGTTAGCACTGAATAGGGGATCATGGAGGAACTGTATAAGGGGGGCTATGCTCCAGACTGAACGCTGAAAGGCATAATCAGTCGTAAATGATGATGATGATGATGATGATGATGATGGCCGTCCTATTGGTCTTTTCCTTTGTACGTTGCTATCTAAGTACTGTTTTGCAGGCGATTGTCCTTGATCCTCTTCACATCTCCAAACCACTTGATCCGTGCAGCAATCAGTCCTTCAATCATTGACCGAGCCGCTTGCGTCTCTCCTCTATCTCTCCTTTGATGTTTTCATTCCTCAATTTTATCTCTTCTAGTCTTCAGCAAGACGGATTGCAGAAATATCATCTCACATGGTTGTAACTTGCTCAGATGTTCCTTGTTAATTACACAGCACCCCAAGATGTGCGTCATAATCGGCAGGTGCTACGCTTTAAACATATCGTTAACGCTAACCGGCTCATGACCTTCTTCAGTGCAGATGCACAGGAATCGCCTAAACTCTTACTGTTTTCGGTGGATTGTCTGCCGCGAGTAACGGGTTTAATGGCAGGGGCACTACGAATGGAGTGTGTGGACTATAAGTTAAGAATGTGGGTCTCACGGGGAGCGTGCTGGCGATAAGCCCCTGCAGTCGCACTATCCTCTGTGCCCCTGGTGGCTCAATGGATCAGAGGGCTGCTTGCTCTCTCTGATAAGAAAACTGAGTAATGGAATCAACGGTCAACCTGAACGGATGTCTTGTGACGTCCGGCCAGTCCAAACGCAACAAACTATATCGAACAAAATGAAAAAAAGAAGAAAAAGATGGATAGAGCGTCTTCCATGTAAGCAGGAGATCCCGGGTTCGAGTCCCGGTTGGGGCACACATTTTGAACTGTCCATGTTGATGTATATCAACGCCCGTCAGCAGTTAATGATGTTGATTTAATTGTAATTTCATTAAACATGGACTGTTTGGGTCCCATAGGAATACTCTTGTTCTGCACTTGATGAAAAAAATTAGATTCTTTTGTTACTCTGTTAAGACCTTCTAATTTGACTGTTCCTTTCCTTGATACTGAACGTTAAAGGGAATTGAAATTTTCCACGCATTGAATCTTCTCTGTATCTAGCATCGGGTTGCCCAGGGTAGGTGTTCTGCTCATAATAATTGCTACAGCTTTGCTCTTGGTTACTGTCGGCTGGTACTCTTTAAACGTGGAGTTCCATTTATCTAACCATTCCTGTACCTCTACTTCCTTATCTCCAAACATAGTAAAATCAACAACAAAGACTGGAGTGCATTGAGAACATCATTCCCATTTCCTTCATTTCTTTTTTAATCACATCCAGTACCAAGTAATGAGGGAAAGTGCACTGCCCTGTTGCACTCCTTTCTCTCTCCTGAACTCCTCCGATCTGTCATTACCCACTTTCACATAGCAGTTGCATCTTTCCTGTCAGGGAGTTTGGAATCATTAATTTTTCTAAATGCTCCCAGATATTACAGCATGGCTCAATGTCATATGCTTTTCCCAAATGAGCATGAGATCTTTCCCTTTTCCCAATGCTTTTCCATTACCTGTCTTAGTATAAATATGAGCTCTGTTGTTCTTGTACTGCTTCTGAATCCACGTGGTTCCTCTTTAAACTGGTTTTCTAACAACGATCTTAAATGATTACCTTCTTATGTTCGGGGGTTCACAGTCATGTAGAATTTTTAAAGAACCTCATATTCGCCGTTTACAGAAGAAATTATTCATTTCACAGTTGCAATTTCTACCTTTGGGCCATTTTCAAATGGTACTGTTTACATACAAACAGCGTGCTAGAACACTGATTTGCAGCGATTTAACTGAATGATGCTAACATTGGTAACGTTTCTCGTAATTTGCATCATTTCACGATGTACAGAGCTTCGCACTCGTCTGGTGTTATGTATTTCTACAGCGAAAAAGCCTATTTTTCTAATTGACATGTACACATGTTGGAGGATTTTTAAATCTGACATGTGCTGAAGCAAAATCATTTGCAGTACCACTTGAAAATGGCGCAAAGGCCGTACTGTTATTGTGAAATAACTGCTGCAATCAACGGCGAATATAATGTCCGTTAAAAGAACGATTTTAATGTTTACTAAGTAATCTTTTTCAATAACTTAGGACAGTGTGGTAAAAGGATAATTTTGTGCAATCAGAACATTTTCTCCTACTTTCTTTCCTGAACAGTGGCACTAGAATGAATCGCCAAAGAAATTGGTATCGGCACGCATATTCAAACACAGAGACATGTAAACATACAGAATAGAAATGGTTCAAATGGCTCTGAGCACTATGCGACTTAACTTCTGAGGTCATCAGTCGCCTAGAACTTAGAACTAATTAAACCTAACTAACCTAAGGACATCACACACATCCATGCCCGAGGCAGGATTCGAACCTGCGACCGTAGCGGTCGCTCGGCTCCAGACTGTAGCGCCTAGAACCGCACGGCCACTCCGGCCGGCAAACACACAGAATACGGCGCTGCGGTCGGCAACGCCTATATAAGACAACAAGTGACTGGTGCTGTTGTTAGATCGGTTACTGCTGATACAATGGCAGGTTATCAAGATGGAAGTGAGTTTGATCGTGGTGTTACAGTCGGCGCACGAGCGATGGGACACACCATCTACGAGGCAGCGATGAAGGGGTGGGGTGGGGGGGGGGGGGGTTTCCCGTACTACAACTTAACGACTGTACCGTGAATATCAGGAATCCGTAAAACATCAAATCTCTGACATCGCTGTGGCCGCAAAAAGATCCTGCAAGAACGGGACCAGCGATGCCTGAAGAGAATCGTCCAACGCGATGGAAGTGCAACCCTTCCACAAATTGCTGCAGATTTCAGCGCTGGGCCATCAACAAGTGTCAGCATGCGACCCATTCAACGAAATATTATCGATTGGGCTTCCACACCGACGTTGGACTGTTGATGTCCGGGAACATGTTCCCTGGTCGGACGAGTCTCATTTAAACTTGTATCGACCGGATGGACGTGTACGGGTATGGAGACAACCTCATTAACCCATGGATCCTGCTTGTCAGCAGAGGACTGTTCAAGATGGTGAAGGCTCTATAATGGTGTGGGGCGTGTGCAGGTGGAGTGATATGGGACCCCTGATACGTCTAGATACGACTCTTACACGTAGTAAGCATCCTGTCAGATCATCTGAATCCAGTCATGTGCATTGTGCATTCCGACGGACTTGGACAATTCCAGCAGGACAATGCGACACCCCTCACGTCCAGCATTGCAACAGAGTGGCTCCAGGAACATTTCGTCTGGCTACCAAACTCCCCAGACATGAACATTATTGAGCATATCTGGGATACCTTGTTACGTGTGTTGAGAAGAGATCTCCAACCCCTCGTACTCTTACAGATTTATGGACAGCCCTGCAGCATTCATGGTGTCGAATCCATGCCACGTCATATTGCAGCACTTCTACAAGCTCGCGGGGGCCCTACTCGAAATTATCCAGGTGTACTAGTTTCTTTGTCTCATCACTGTAGAATCCACTTCTTTCAATCTGTAATCAAGAAGAGATGCGTCCAAGTAAAGACGATCCCACTGCAGTAATTTAATGGTGCGTTACTGTTTGACCCACTCACTGGCGGCCGACGCAGAGGTTGATGAGCTCGGGATCCCAGTGAGAAGCAGCCGGCGTGGGGCTGTGGTGGCGGGCACAGTGGCGGAGTAGCGCGCGCTCACGAGTGGCCAATAGTTGTCAGCGAGCTGTCGCGCGCAGCTGCTCTCTCCAGCCGTTTAGGCCGCCGCGCCACGTGGCAGACCTCTTCACTGTTCGCCAAAGACCAGCACCCACCCCTAGCATCCCTTCCGTCGAGGGTACCTACTGGAGGAGAGGTGAAATTTTGTTATTTTGATCTCCTCTTAAAAAAAACTGCTTAACTGTATTTAACCCTCTAAAAAAACTACTGGCCATTAAAATTGCTACACCAAGAAGAAATGCAGATGATAAACGGGTATTCATTGGACAGATATATTATACTAGAACTGACATGTGATTACATGTTCACGCAATTTGGGTGCATAGATCCTGAGAAATCAGTACGCAGAACAATCACTTCTGGCCGCACTAACGGCCTTGATACGCCTGAGCATTGAGTCAAACAGAGCTTGGATGAATTGTACAGGTACAGCTGCCCATGCAGCTTCAACACGATACCACAGTTCATCAAGAGTAGTGACTGGCGTATTGTGACGAGCCAGTTGCTCGGCCACCATTGACCAGACGTCTTCAGTTGGTGAAAGATCTGGAGAATGTGCTGGCCAGGGCAGCAGTCGAACATTTTCTGTATCCAGAAAGGCCTGTACAGGACCTGCAACATGCGGTCGTGCATTATCCTGCTGAAATGTACGGTATCGCAGGGATCGAATGAAGTGTAGGGCCGTTGGTCGTATCACATCTGAAATGTAACGTCCACTGTTCGAAGTGCCGTCAATGCGAACAAGAGGTGACCGGAAGTGTAACCAATGGCACCCCATACCATCACGCTGGGTGATACGCCAGTACGGCGATGACGAATACACGCTTCCATTGTGCGCTCACCGCGATGTCGCCAAACGCGGATGCGACAATCATGATGCTGTAAACAGGACCTGGATTCATCCGAAAAAATGTCGTTTTGCCATTCGTGCACCCAGGTTCGTCGTTGAGTACACCATCGCAGGCGCTCCTATCTGTGCTGCAGCCATACTCTCCGAGCTGATAGTCCATGCTGCTGCAAACGTCGTCCAACTGTTCGTGCAGATGGTTGTTGTCTTGCAAACATCCCCAACTGTTGACTCAGGGATCGAGACGTGGCTCCACGATCCCTTACAGCCATGCGGATAAGATGCCTGTCATCTCGACTGCTAGTGATACGAAGCCGTTGGGATCCAGCACGGCGTTCCGTAGTACCCTCCTGAACCCACCGATTCCATATTGTGCTAACAGTCATTGGATCTAGACCAACGCGAGCAGCAACGTCGCGATACTATAAACCGCAATTGCGATAGGCTACAATCCGACCTTTATCATAGTCGGAAACGTGATGTTACGCATTTCTCCTCCTTACACGAGGCATCACAACAACGTTTCACCAGGCAACGCCGGTCAACTGCTGTTTGTGTATGAGAAATCGGTTGGAAACTTTCCTCATGTCAGCACGTTGTAGATGTCGCCAGCGGCGCCAATCTTGTGTGAATGCTCTGAAATGCTAATCATTTGCACATCACAGTATCTTCTTCCTGTCGGTTGAATTTCGCGTCTGTAGCACGTCATCTTCGTGGTGTAGCAATTTTAATGGCCAGTAGTGTATTTAGTAACCGATAATGCGGATGCAGATTATGATCGGTAAACTATCCGTGCATACTGAAATAATTTATGGGAATGCAGCCGGGTGACGTAGTCGACAACTGCCGATTTTCAACAGGTGTCATTTTCAAGACAACACTGCTGCGAGTAAGGGATATGCAAGGGAACTAAAAAAAAGACTCTGTAAGGGAATTTAAAACGTTGGTTTGCAGAGCAAATCCGGAACGTTAACACTCTCTCTCTCTCTCTCTCTCTCTCTCTCTCTCTCTCTCTCTCACACACACACACACACACACACACACACACACACACATACACACACACTGTAGTCACATGTACCTCCACACAACCAAAGATAACCGACTTCAGTAGTTATCGATAGTGACAATTAACAACAGGTGTTACCGTGTTCCTTTCCGTTGTGGCATCTCAAACACTTGTGTGACAAAAGTTATACGTTACCTCTTAAATACCGTGTCGGACCTCCTGCAAATGGTCTCCAACTAGCCGAATGTAACTTGTACCAGTCAATGATCGATTCAGTTGGATCAGAAAACGCACTTTATTCCATGTATACACAAAGCATACCATTATGGTGCCACCACCAACTTGTACTTTGCGTTGTTGACGACTTGAGTCGACGGCTTCGTGGAATCTGCGCCACACTCGAATCCTACCATCTGCTCTTACCAACTGAAATTAGAACTCATCCGACCAGGCTACATCTTTCCAGTCCTCTAGTGTCCAGCCCGTATGGTCACCTGCCCAGGACAGGCGCTGCAGGGGACTTCATGCTGTTAGTCAAGGCACTCGCGTCGGTCGTCTACTGCCGTAGCCCATTAACACCAAATTTCGCAGCAGTGTCCTAAGGAATTCGTTCGTCGTATGTCCCACACTGATTTTTGCGGTTATATCACGCAGTGTTGCTAGTCTATTAGTAATAACACATCTAGGCAAACGCCGCTGCACTCGGTCGTTACGTGAAGGCCGTCGGTCACTGTGTGGTCGGTGGTGAGAAGTAATGTCTGAAATTAGGTATTCACGGGATTCTCTTGACACTATGGATCTCGGAATATTGAGATCCCTAACGATCTCCGAAATAGAATGCCCCATGCGTCTTGCTGCAACTACCATTCCGCGTTCTAAGCCTGTTAATTCCCGTCGCGCCTTTTCACAAGAATCATCAGAGTACAAGTGACAGCTCTGTACTGCCCTTTCATACCTTGTGCACGCGACACCAACACCCTCTGTATACGTGCAAATCGCTAGACCATGACTTTTGTCACCTCAGTGTATATTAGTGAGACTATTAGGACTGTAGGGGACCGGAAAGGAATCAGTGTTATTTTTATTTTATTTCTTAGTCTGTAAAACTTGATTTGAAAAGACAGTATTGTTTTATTGAACGGTAACAATTATGTTAGTGCGAGAAAAGGATTTACTTATTATGAGGAGTTGTAATAACGCTGATTTAATTCTCATCTCCAAGAGTAAGAAAGAAGAACGTCATTTTTGAGTTATTTGCTTTTACTATTCTCTTCTTTTCTGTTAAATGGTCCATGCAATTATACTTAGTGAGTAATAAGTTAAGTTGAAAAGGAATCCACTGTACTGTTGTCTTTTATTATACTCACAATATTACATTTTAATATCTCATCTCATGGGACAATCGGTGAGTTTTTACAGTCAGAATTAGTCGGCTTGGCCTTGATCTGATCAGACCCCACTGTGGCCATCTAATGAAGGTGATTGTTAGTCACACGTATGACATAGAACTTGCTTGTTTTCCATTCACGAAGTCCGATTTGCTTGTGCTGCCAGGAATCAGCGGACATATAATTTTAAATTTAACAGTCGTTTTCAGTTGTGTCTAACCAAACGTCTTAATTCAATAGGCAATACTTTGTCTAAAAGTTATTAGTTTACTGCTTGAGAGCAAGGTATGCTGTCTACGATATTTTTAATGAAGATTTTCGATGTAGTTTCTCTCTCGTTGATCTTGGTGTCAACAGAAATCAGTCGTCGGCGTAGTAACCAGAGCAAACAGATAGAGAGAATCTTTGACTCGACTCACGTTATTCCTTCTGGAAATAATCTTAACACTATTACACTATTCAGCGCGCACAATTCGGCTATTAGAGTGGAATGACTCAGTCTAAATAATAATGTAATTAAATAATAACGTAATTAAGGTAGGAGACGAGGTACTGGCGGAAGTGAAGCTGTGAGGACGGGTCGTGAATTGTGCTTGGGTAGCTCAGATGGTAGAGCACTTAACCACGAAAGGCAAAGGTACCGAGTTCGAGTCTCAGGGTAACATACAGTTTTAATCTGCCAGAATGTTTCATATCAGCGCACACTCCGCTTCAAAGTGAAAATTTCACTCTGTAATAATGTAATTAATCTTCGGGCATAGTGATGGCAAAGAAACGCAACACGAAGAAGGAGTTGTGCGACGTAAATAAGTGGTGCCAGTAGCGCAACTGCTAGCCGTTGTGGCCGAGCGGTTCCAGGCGGTTCAGTCCGGAACCGCGCTGCTACTATGGTCGCAGGTTCTAATCCTGCCTCGGAAATGGATGTGTGTGATGTCCTTAGGTTAGTTAGGTTTAAGTAGTTCTAAGTCTAGGGGACTGATGACCTCAGATGTTAAGTCCTATAGTGCATAGTGCTTAGAGCCATCTGTACTTTTTTTTTCTTTTTTTAGTAGCGCAGCTATGAGGATGCAAATCAGGCTTACTTTATTGCATGACGCCATCGACAGCATGTCTGTATGGTCAACTTAAAGTTCACAATTCATACAATTACAGACTGGCCAATTACCGTCTTCGTCCTCCAGATATTGCCGTTAAAATGTATTAACGTCCAAAATCTCAATAAAAGATGATAAATGTTGCTTTCCATGGGCGCTTTGACCTGTGACAGAAATTACACAAAACACGTGTCACTTGGTTACATATGAAACAGCTAACGTCTGCGGTCATTATAACTTTGAAGGTAACTCATTCCCCATCACCATCCCACACTTACCAAAATTCGAGAGACAAATCTCTGATTATTCAGTTCAAGTTTATGATCCGGATGTAGATAAGAATGAAAGCAGGCCAGGAGATGTAAGGCACAAATTAGTCGAACTCTTCTTCTTTTCCAAAGTAACCTGTAAGCATCGCAGACACATAGATTTATTGTTATTCTCCGAGGGTGATAAGCATTACTACATCTGGATGAAAAGCAATTCCCGGCTCCTCTCCGCACAAATGTCGAAGCATTATGGTATACGGCATTTTTGCAACATATGCTTTGACTCTTTTACTAACCAGGAACCAGTAAGTGCAGACATGCATACCGGGAAAAAAAACTTCTTAAAGTTTAAGGATGCCCATCACGGGGAACAGTGTCCCTTCATTCGGTACGCTGACTTTGAGTGCTAGCTAGTACCTATGGTGCGTTGTGAAAGTGATCTGATAGCCTCTCCCACCACTTTCACAAAGCGACGTGTACTGCATATGGAACCTTATGGAGTTGTATGCTCATATTATTCTAATTACTATAAATTTTATCACGCGTTGGGGATAATCCTGCAAGATGGTTGCTCTCTGAGCTCGAACAACATGTGTGGCATGTTGATGACCTTCATAGCAAAAGCTTCCAATGGCGAAATGGCAGGATAATGATGCCTTATACAAGCAGACATGTGACTTTCCTATTTGTGGGCTACTGTCGGACAGAAATTCGGAAACTCCATGCAGAGCCCACTATCATCTAATGGGGAAGTTCTGCGGTACAGCTCAGAATGCATGCAGCTTGAAATACTACATTCAACGACAAATAACCATCTTCTTCCATAATTTGGGTGCGTATGATGTTCACATTCTTGTTGAGCACTTGGATGATTTTGGGCTCGATGAGGTCATGAACCGTGGACATTGCCGTTGGTGGGGAGGCTTGTATGCCTCAAATGGCTCTGAGCACTATGGGACGTAACATCTATCAGTCTCCTAGAACTTCTTAAGCCTAACTAACCTAAGGACATCACACACATCCATGCCCGAGGCAGGATTCGAACCTGCGACAGTAGCGGTCGCGCGGTTCCAGACTGAAGCGCCTATAACCGCTCGTCCACTGCGGCCGGCGTGCATGCCTCAGCGATACAGATAGCCGTACCATAGGTGCAGCCACAACGGCGGGGTATCTGTTGAGAAGCCAGACAAATGTGTGGTTCCTGAAGAGGGGCAGCAGTCTTTTCAGTAGTTGCAGGGGCAACAGTCTGGATGACTGACTGATCTGGCCTTGTAACACTAAACAAAACGGCCTCGCTGTACTGATACTGCGAAACGGCTGAAAGCAAGGGGAAACTACAACCGTAATTTTTCCCGAGGGCATGCAGCTTTACTGTATCGTTAAATGATGATGACGTCCTCTTAGGTAAAATATTCCGGAGGTAAACTAGTCCCCTATTCGGATCTCCGGGCGGGGACTACTCAGGAGGACGTTGTTATCAGGAGAAATAAAACTGGCGTCCCACGGGTCGGATCGTGGAATGTCAGATCCCTTTATCGGGCAGGTAGGTTAGACAATTTAAAAAGGGAAATGGATAGGTTAAATTTAGATATAGTGGGAATTAGTGAAGTTCCGTGGCAGGAGGAACAAGACTTCTGGTCAGGTGAATACAGGGTTATAAATACAAAATCAAATAGGGGTAATGCAGGAGTAGGTTTAATAATGAATTAAAAAAATAGGAATGCGGTAAGCTACTGGAAACAGCATAGTGAACGCACTGTTGTGGCGAAGAAAGATACAAAGCCCACGCCTTCCACGGTAGCACAAGTTTATATGCCAACTAGCTCCGCAGATGACGAAGAGATTGATGAAATGTATGATGAGATAAAAGAAATTATTCAGGTAGTGAAGGGACACGAAAATTTAATAGTCATTGGTGACTGGAATTCGATAGCAGGAAAAGGAAGATAAGCAACCGTAGTAGGTGAATATGGACTGGGTGTAAGGAATGAAAGAGGAAGCCGCCTGGTAGAATTTTGAACAGAGCATAACTTAATCATAGCCAACACTTGGATCAAGAATCATGAAAGAAGGCCGAATGCATGGAAGAAGCCTGGAGATACTGGAAGGTTTGAGATATGTTATATAATGGTAAGACCGAGATTTAGGAACCAGGTTTTAAACTGTAAGACATTTGCAGGGGCAGATATGGAGTCTGACCACAATCTATTGGTTATGAACTGTAGATTAAAACTGAAGAAACTGCAAAAAGGTGGGAATTTAAGGAGATGGGACTTGTATAAACTGAAAGAACCAGAGGTTGTAGAGAGTTTCAGGGAGAGCATAAGGGAACAATTGACAGGAACGGAGGAAAGAAATACAGTAGAAGAAGAATGGGTAGCTTTGAGAGATGAAGTAGTGAAAGCAGCAAAGGATCAAGTAGGTAAAAAGACGAGGGCTAATAGAAATCTTTGGGTAACAGAAAGGTTATTGAATTTAATTGATGAAATGAGAAAATGCAAAAACGCAGTAAATGAAAGCAGGCAAAAAGGAATACAAACGTCTCAAAAATGAGATCGACAGGAAGTGCAAAATGGCTAAGCAGGGATGGCTAGAGGACAAATGTAAGGATGTAGGGGCGTATATCACTAGGGGTAAGATAGATATTGCCTGCTGGAAAATTAAAGAGACCTTTGGAGAAAAAAGAACCAGTTGCAAGAATATCAAGAGCTCAAATGGAAATCCAGTTCTAAACAAAGAATGGAAAGCAGAAAGGTGGAAGGAGTATGTAGAGGGTCTATACAAGGGCAATTTTCTTCAGGACAATATTATGGAAATGGTGGAAGATGTAGATGAAATGGGAGATATGATGCTGTGTGAGAGGTTGACAGAGCGCTGAAAGACCTAAGTCGAAACAAGGCCCAGGGAGTAGACAACATTCCATTAAACTAATGATAGCCTTGGGAGTGCCAGCTCTGACAAAACTCTACAATCTCATGAGCAAAGATGTATGAGACAAGCGAAATACCCTCAGACTTCAAGAAGAATATAATAATTCCAATCCCAAAGAAAGCAGGTGTTGACAGATGTGAAAATTACTGAACTATCAGTTTAATAAGCCTCGGCTGCAAAATACTAACACGAATTCTTTACAGATGAATGGAAAAACTGGTAGAAGCCGACTTCGGGGAAGATCAGCTTGGATTCCGTAGAAATGTTGGAACACATGAGGCAAAACTGACCCTGCGACTTATCTTAGAAACAATGTTGACTGGAATACTGTCTTTCAAATTCTGAAGGTGGCAGGGGTAAACTACAGGGAGCGAAGGGCTATTTACAATTTATACAGAAACCAGATGGCAGTTATAAGAGTCGAGGGTCATGAAAGGGAAGCAGTGGTTGGGAAGGGAGTGAGACAGGGTTGTAACCTATCCCCGATGTTATTCAATCTGTATATTGAGCAAGCAGTAAAGAAAACAACAGAAAAATTCGGAGTAGGAATTATAATCCATGGAGAACAAATAAAAACTTTGAGGTTTGCCGATGACATTGTAATTCTATCAGAGACAGAAAAGGACCTGGAAGAGCAGGTGAACGGAATGGACAGTGTCTTGAAAGGGGCATATAAGATGAACATCAACAAAAGCAAAACGAGGATAATGGAATGTAGTCGAATTGAATCGGGTGATGCTGAGGGAATGAGATTAGGAAATGGGACGCTTAAAGTAGTAAATGAGTTTTGCTATTTGGGGAGCAAAATAACTGATGATGATCGAAGTAGAGAGGATATAAAATGTAGAGTGGCAGTGGCAAGGAAAGCGTTTATGAAGAAAAGAAATTTGTTAACATCGAGTATAGATTTAAGTGTCAGGAAGTCGTTTCTGAAAGTATTTGTATGGAGTGTAGCCATGTATTTAAGTGAAACGTGAACGATAAATAGTTTAGGCAAGAAGAGAATAAAAGCTTTCGAAATGAGGTGCTACAGACGAGTGCTGAAGATTAGATGGGTAGATCACATAACTAATTAGGAGATATTGAGTAGAATTGGGGAGAAGAGAAATTTGTGGCACTACTTGACTAGAAGAAGGGATCGGTTGGTAGGACATGTTCTGAGGCATCAAGGGATCACCAATTTAGTATTGGAGGGCAGAGTGGAGGGTGAAAATCGTAGAGGGAGACCAAGAGATGAATACACTAAACAGATTCAGAAGGATGTAGGTTGCAGTAGGTACTGGGAGTTGAAGAAGCTTGGACAGGATAGAGTAACATGGAGAGCTGCATCAAACCAGTCTCTGGACTGACGACCACAACAACAACAAAATCAGTATCTTACCTGAAAACGCCAACCAAATCATCTCCAGAATATCACTTCGCTCCCTGGAGTCAATAAGATTTGTGCATTCACCTCATTAGAAACACGCATGTAACCTGAATCATATATCCCGATTATGAAAAGTTTCAGCTTGTTACAATGAAGGAAGTCTTCACTTACGAATAGTATATTCGATTGAAAAGCTTTACGAAATCGCACATTCCAGTATAGCTGTATTCACCAGCAAACTCACAGCCTCTGGTATAATGGATGCAGAGTAAATTCACGCGGCGATCGTTCGGCAGGATTTCAACATCTCTAGTTTAGAGGAATATGCTAGACTATACATAAAAACAGATGTATATCTGCTCGCAGACATTTTTAGAAATTCTAGAGTGTACTCCTAGACAGCTACACTCTGGATTCTGCCTTTTATTATATCACAACAGTGCTTTTATGGAACACAGAGTTAAATAAGACATGAATCAATTTGTTGACCGATGTTCCGATGTTGACTTAATTTTTTTTCTTTTCGAGCGTGGTATGCGCAAGGGACTTTGCCTCTGTGTGGACATGCAACAATTTTGGCATTCATCATGCAGTGTATTTGTCGTGTATTAACATACATACAAATGACAGTTGAGACGTATATGCAAGTAGTGGGATTATGCCAATTTGGATTTAATAGGCCTATTGTTTTCCTTCAGTAACGAAGTACATAACTTTGCTCGGCTTCCCTTACATAAGAAAACCACGTAATTTGTGATCCTAATGCAAACAAACTGCTCATTTGAATTCTTTGTTTTCAATAGAACGAAAAACCAATCCCAGTACCGAGTGAGGTGGAGCAGTGGCTAGCACACTGGACTCGCATTCGGAAGCACAACGGTTCAATCCCGGGTCCGGCCATACTGATTTAGGTTTTCCGTGATTTCGCTAAATCGCTCCCGGCAAATGTCGGAATGGTTCCTTTGAAAGGGCACGGCCGACTTCCTTCCCCGTCCATCCCTAATCCGATGAGACCGATGATCTCGCTGTCTGGTCTCCTCCCACAAACAAACCCAACCATCCCAACCAATCCAAGTTGCAAATATTTTGTTTTTCATTCTATGACAAGTTTCGAGCAGAGACTCACTTCCAAATCAACATAACAAAATTTAAAATGGCATTTACGAAGATGGAAAAAAATGTGTTATGTACATTGCAGTGCATACAGCTGAAACCCATTTTCCAGTCAACCTAACGAAGTCGAAAATGACATTTATGAAGATGTCATAAAAAAGTGTAACGCACATTTACAGTACATACACAGTTTTGATATCTTCGAAAAAGTCATTTTCGACTTTGTTATGTCAATTGGAAAATGGGCCTCGGCCCAAAACTGGACATCGAAAGAAACGTAAAATATTTGCCAACTTGGACCGGTATATCACACTCTCGATTGACAGAAGTTGCTGACCCAAGCTACTCCAGCATGCTGGAAGTTCGTAACTCTTTGTTTTGTTTATCTAGGATCTAATTAATGACCCACAACTGTCATTTTGATTACCATATTTATGAGCCTAGATGGCCATCAAGTAGACCATTTGTGTCTTGTTTACACACTGGAGAGATATTTTTAGCCTAATATTCATTTACATAATTTATGCTCCAAAAATTTGGCCTTCTCTCCCTTGCTTTTGTTCTGCTTTCCTACTGGTACCCTCCCCCTCTTCCCACCACCACCACCACCACCACCAACGCCACTCTTTGCGTTTCCTAGTATCAAAACACTTAAAATTTGTGCTGTTTACATTATTCACAGGACATGTGACCTTTCATAAAAGAAGTGTCGTAATGATCTCTCGATTGGCAATAGATTCCAAATCAGTCCCCGTTCAGATCTCCGCTTGGGGGCCAGCAGTGAGGAAGTGACCATGAGAAAAAGATGGAATAACCAATGAAGGAGTACCATTCTATGTGTTGGCGCACGGAATGTGTGGAGTTTGAAAGTAGAAGGAAAGTTAGAAACGCAAAGGCTCAATCTAGAGGTAGCAGGGTCAGTGAACTGAAATCGAAAGAAGATAAGGATTTTGTGCTCAGAGAAGTAAAGAGTAATATCAAAATCAGCAGAAAACGGTATAATGGGAGTAGGACTCGTTATGAGGAAGAAAGCACTGAAAGTGACTATTGCGGACAGTTCAGTGATTGAGTTGTCCTCATGAGATTTGGAAGTAAAGGAACGATGTCAACGATAGTTCAGGTATACATCCCAATGTCGTAAGGAGAAGATGAACAGACAGAAAGAGTGTATGAGGATACTGACCAGGTAGTTCAATACATGAAGTGTGATGAAAATCTAGTAACCATAGGAAATTGAAACACAGTTGTAGGGAAGGAAATAGAAGAAATGGTCATGGGAGAACATGGCCTTGGCAATGGGAATGAGAGAGGAGAAAAGACTAACTGACTTTTGCAATAAATTTTAGATGGTAATAGCAGATATAGATCAGATCAGATGATGGTGAGTATACTGAGGTTTAGAAGAATCATCTGATGGAATCAGTATTATAGAAAGTGGGATACTGAAGTAGTGAGGAATGATGAGACGCATTTGAAGTTTACTATGGATGTGGGTACTGCAATAAGGAATATCAGAGTAAGCAGCTCACTTAGGAGTGGACATCTATAAAAAGTGCAATCACAGATGTTGGGAAAAAAAAGCATAGGTACCAACAAGGCAACTACGAAGAAATGTTGGGCAAAAGAAGAAACATTACATCTGATCGTCGAAAGAAGGGAGTACAAAAGTGCTCATGATCAGACAGGAATACAGGACTATGAATCACGTAGGAATGACATAAATAGAAAGTGCAGCGAATCCAAGGCTAAACGCATGCAGGAACATTTGAAAGCATCGTAAAAGAAATCACGTGTATTTAGGGAGAGAGGGCATGGCGTAATATCATTTGCTGAGTGGTTCTATGGCATTTCTCAGAACTACAGAAGAGGAGTGTCTGGTAAGGCACTCAGCTGTTGATTCTTCTTGGTTGTGCACTCTCATGTACATAACCCATCAAATGGTGGGTCAGTTATATCCTTCTTCCAGAGGATATAGCTAAAAACAGTCATGTCATAGCATCCAAAGTCTTGGAGACCAATTCTGCTTCACTTGGTCAATACGAAAAAAATACAAGTATGTGCGGCGCCCGAATACATGAGGAACGGGTGAAGTTTGTGAATTTTATATCTTTCGTAGAATCGATTTACCCATTAAACTTCAGAATCTAAGTGGATTTGAGAGGCAGACCCAGCTCACTTCGCTCAAATTCTATTGGCTTCTGTCTCTGGTTCTTCGGCCGGTGTTCGTCTGGTGATTTTATTGACATTTCGACAGCACGAGTAGCTGGCACTGTCAAAGCTTCACCCTCCATTGCCGGTGGTGAAATGGAGCCGAGCTCGCTGCCGGAGACTCTATGTACCCGGCGCGCCAACGTCCGAGGGCTTCTCCGCAGTCATTTCCGGTGCGCCTTTCCTCTTGCTATGTGCGAAGGGAAGCAGTACGGGAAGCCAGGGTCCGTTTACCTTAAGACTTTTTTCTTTCTTGTTGAATCTTTATCCGTGTTTTTGCATTTCTATAGCTTCCCTGAACAAGCTAGTATGATAGTGCTTCTCTACAGCCAGAACTTCCGTGTCGACCAATTCTACTAAGTGGTCGATCTCATACAGCGCGTGCTCTGCCACGGCCGATTTCTCCACCTGCCCCAACCTGCAATGTCGCTTATGTTTTGCGATCCTGGTGTTGATTCATCGTCCAGTAATTCCTCATGTCGGTATATTTCCGACATTGCAAGTGAGTTCCTTTTTTCCTTTGCTGTTGTAAGACACTCTTTGATCTTCTTTGTCGGCTAGAAAATCGTCTTTACGTCGCGTTTGTGCAATACACAACCAGTTCTGTCCGTCACTCTTGGAATGTATGGCGGAAGGTAGTGATGGCATCACACTTATTCTCAGTTAATTTCCACCGTCGTGCCTGTCCCTTCTTATAGATTGAAGTAACAATAATCTTTATCCATTCGTTCGATACCTGATTCCATTCCAAGCACTTGTTATAAAACTGGGCAAAGATATCATTCGCAGCCATATGAGCTGCCGTTGTTAATATGCTTACTTCAGCACCCCATGACTTCCCACTTTTCATATGCTTCGCAAGTTTACAAATTTGTTGCAAGGTTATCTGTTGTGTACATGGATGTTATCTTCTGGCAAATTTAACATTCCTTGTATAACAGGGAGAAAACAAAACTGAGAAAACGAAAGTAATCTACAGTGGAATGAGGAAGTAGAGAAATTAATGAAGATGAAAAAATGGCTGATCTCTCGGCTTGGTGAAAATAGTAAAACATGTGGAGCTAAACGGAAAGAAGCACAAAGAACCATTACCAAAGCTAAAAATGAGGCGTGACAGAAAGGCGGAGAAAATACAGAGGAAAACATCGGTAGTACTAGAGTAAGTAGAGAGGGGAACATGCTAAAGAAGATGAGAGTTGTAAACAAAGATAGTCCTGGGATTACTCTAATCAGATAGGAGGAGTGCATCAAGTATTACCAAGACTAGCTCATCGAGAAGCCGGAATATAAATGTCTAATCGTTTCTGTAAGTTCATAACTGTCTTTCTTTTATTTTGTACAGAGAAACCTTTTCCAAGGTATAATGATCTCTTAGTGGTGTATTGAATTTTGTTCTCCAAAAAGGGGCCAGGTTTGTCTATAACATTAACTACGGCGGTAACAGTTTTGTACTTGTGGGTTTTCATCTGCAAACGTAGAGGAGGGGTTTTCGGAAAGGAATAAACTAAAAATTTAATAGTTGATGCAATAGATTTTATAAAAGTAAATAAAACAGAACAAGCGAGATTAGCAGTAGGAGTCTACAAAAATCTAAGTGGAGCCGCAAACCGTCCTACAGCTAATGGTTTCGAGCTTTCTGTATGTCGGCTCATTGACCAGAAATTAAAAGAGCAGAAAGTTTTGATCGCCAAGGCAGATAAGGTGAATACTTTGGTTATTACGTATACTCACGGTTATACTGAGAAAGGCGAAAATTTTTTCTCGAAAAATGATATTACAGTAATAAGTAGTTACTTAACAAGTGAACTTCAAATAGAGATCACGAAATCAATAGTAACTACTTTTTATTCAATGACAAAAGACAAAAAGCTTGAAAATGATGAATCCGAGAACAGATTAAAACTCACAAGAAAAATGCTGCCACCCCAATAGTTAATGCTATACAGTAAATGAACCTGGCTGTTTCCTGATGGAAAAGCTCAGTTACCTGCTCATAAATCAATATACCTTTCGAAACTATTACTCTGTGGAAAAAGTTCACGGACGTGAGGAGTTACCTAGACATATTTGCATTGCTGCTAATAAGAGATTCGCTTCTTTCGACACAGCAAATATGTATACGAATATTGCCACAAAAAGAACCGTAATAGTAATTAAAAATAATTTGCTAGTATACGAGACACTTCCTCCCATGTCAATTATTGAAATTATCGAGTTTTTGGAAATCGTACTAAAGTACAACTGCGTTACATTTCTAAACAATTTCTACCTTCAGAAATATGAATTTGCTATGGAATCTCCGGTGGCAGATAGACTGGGAGATATTTTCGTCAGTCACAGGGAAAATTAATTCTTCGATGACTCCCTTATGCTGATGCATTTTTCGTGTTATTCTGTGACTCACAATAAAAAAAAAAGACCAATTAGCAAAAGCATTTATATGCATAATTATATTGAAATTAAAGTTGAGCAAGAATGTGATAACAGTATAAGTTTTTTGATCTTTCCATTGCCATAAACCAACATAGACATGCTTATGGTATTATCATAAACCTACATTTTCCGAAGTCAGTATTCCTGCCACATGTCATCTTCCTCAATTTAAAAAGTCCTTTTTTCATTCTACGATAGACTTCTTAAACTCTCACTACATGCTAATGAAGTAGAAATAGAACTTAATTGCGAAATGTATCCTGGAATAATTGCTATTATAGCACAATCACTGATGAAATTTACTTCATTGATAAATCTAAAAAGAATGAATTGACAGAAACGAGGTACAACGTAAAAGCAGTTTGTATCGTTTCCTTTTAATTACCAGATCTCACACTGATTCAGTGCCTACACATCGCCTATAAATCTCAACCGACAGTTTTAGATCTTTTGGTACACGACGTTAACAGAACGTATGATGTGTAATTTACTGTTCTGGTTGTAGGGCTAGCTACATCGGGCGAACAGCAAGGAATTTTAAAACTCGATGTAAGGAGCACACAGAATTAACAAGAAAAAACACAGGAAGTAAACCCACCTTCGCAGTTCGCCTCAGATAAGAGAGCCATACAGTACCCAACCTCGTAATCCTTCATACAGTGAGGAAGGGATACTTTACAGAGAAATTTACACCCACCTGAAAAAATCCAAGGAAAGACGCTCAAAGAACAATGCACATTAGGGAAAACTATTTTCTTGGATATCTGTCATCCCGTTGCTGACAATTCCTTTGAAGTCGCCCTGCACGTTGGAAGCTGTATGTAATTGTTTGTAAGCATACTTTTGTAATCAGTCGATGATGCATCCAAGAGTAGTTAGAGTTTCTACAGTTAGCGATGATTTAAATTTTGCTCGTTACAGGCTGTAAACTAACGCTCGACTTGGACCCTCCGTCCACTGTAATTATTTTACATCTATAGTAACTCCAAATGATTAGTTTTAGTATGTTGTTTGAAAAATAAGTATTGTCCGTAAGACTTTGTAAATCCACTTTTACTGTTTTGTCATTGATGTTGCTTCTCTGCAGCAAGTGCTCTATCCTTCTTGTAAATTACTATACATATATTAGAACTGTCTCCTATCCTGTTCTATAAATCATTATTTAAATGCAAAACTTTTTTCTAGCATTCGTTTTTAAAACTATCTGAGAAGCATGAAATAATTTTTCCTAGCCCAATATAAATTCCTAACCCCATAGAGATAGTTCTGAAAAATAGTGCTTTTGAATTTTTGTTAGTGAAGAAAATACTTGTAGACTTTAAAACAAAAGACGAGGGACACATATAACAGGTGACAGTAAGCAGGTGAACTATTCATGCAACAGTTATGTATTATGATTACCTGACATTTTCAACAGGACATCTACATCTGCATCTACATGGATACTCTGCAAATCACATTTAGGTGCCTGGCAGAGGGTTCATCGAACCACCTTCACAATTCTCTCCCCAATCTCGTATAGCGCGGGGAAAAAAACGAACACCTATATCTTCCCGTGCGAGCTCTGCTTACCATCATTTTATTATGGTGATTGTTTCTCCCTGTGTAGGTATGCGTCAACAAAATATTTTCGCATTCGAAGGAGAAAGTTGGTGGTTGAAATATCGTGTGAAGATTCCGCTGCAACTCAAAACGCCTTTGTTTTAATTATATCCACCCCAAATCCTGTATCATTCTACTGACTCTCTCTCCCATATTTCGCGGTAATACAAAACGTGCTGCTCTTCTTTGAACTTTTGCGGTGTATTCCATCAATCCTGTCTGGTAAGGATCCCACACCGCGCAGTACTATTCTAAAAGAGGACGGACAAGCGCAGTGTAGGCAGTCATTTTAGTAGATCTATTACATTGTCTAAGTGTCCTGCCAATAAAACACAGTCTTTGGCTAGCCTTCCCCATAACATTTTCTATGTGTTTCTTCCAATTTAAGTTGTTCGTAATTGTAATTCCTAGGTATTTACAGCCTTTAGATTTGACTGATTTATCGTGTAATTGAAGTTTAACGTATTCCTTTTAGCACTCATGAGCATGACCTCACACTTTTCGTTATTTAGGACCAACTGCCAGTTATTGCATCATACGGATTTCTTTTCTAAATCGTTTTGCATTTGTTTTGATTTTCTGATGACTTCACTGTACGATAAACGACAGCTTCATCTGCAACAACCTACGACAGCTGCTCAGATTCTCCTCCAAATCCTCTATATAGGATAATGGCCTATAAGATAATGGCCTATCTACATCTACATCTACATCTATACTCCGCGAGCCACCTTACGGTGTGTGGCGGAGGGTACTTATTGTACCACTATCTGATCCCCCCTTCCCTGTTCCATTCACGAATTGTGCGTGGGAAGAACGACTGCTTGTAAGTCTCCGTATTTGCTCTAATTTCTCGGATCTTTTCGTTGTGATCATTACGCGAGATATATGTGGGCGGTAGTAATATGTTGCCCATCTCTTCCCGGAATGTGCTCTCTCGTAATTTCGATAATAAACCTCTCCGTATTGCGTAACGCCTTTCTTGAAGTGTCCGCCACTGGAGCTTGTTCAGCATCTCCGTAACGCTCTCGCGCTGACTAAATGTCCCCATGACGAATCGCGCTGCTTTTCGCTGGATCATGTATATCTCTTCTATTAATCCAACCTGGTAAGGGTCCCATACTGATGAGCAACACTACCTTGGGGAACGCCAGAAATCCTTCTGTTTTACTTGAAGACTTTCCGTCAACTACTACGAACTGTGGCCTCTCTGACATCGATGTCAGTATTTGAATCATGTAATTTTCTTACTGGAGCAGTATATTTGTCCAGATTGCAATAGATAAACTGGATGAGAATTATTTAAACCGACAAACTCAGATATGTTGCACGAGACACCATAGCAAACATTTTTCTCTAATGCCATTATTATCAACGAGTATTCTTTTAATACTCGTTCTCAGCATTCGTGCAGTTGCGAGTAAAAGGTGGACGTTCCAGAGAAATGTAAGAAATGTCCTTCATTAGCAGTTCAAGTGACTTGAGCGTGTGAACCACCTGGAACCAGATGGTTATCCCCTGACCAAGTCCCTCTGGCCTGTTTTGTGTGAGGAAAGATGTGAAATCTTGTTTACAAAACACCTGTTGAATCTGAGGAGGGTCTGGTTGCCCGGATAGCATCACATCCAGTATGAACTAAGGACACTCCTGCAGTCTTCGTCTGTGTTAAATAGAACATGACCGACAGTTGCAATCTCTGTTTATAGTTCAATGCAGGCTTTTTTGAACCTCTACTGTACTTGAAGTTAATGTTGTGTTAATGTTGTTGTATCCTGGCAATAAAGAATTAAAACTTCTTCATGTTACTTTTTCTCCTCATAGGTCTACACATTAGTTTGTTAGTTCAATTAATTTTCATCAAGAGACAGATACCTCTACTGGTTTAAAAAATCGTCACAGGAAAATATGCCATTAGAGAAAAATATTTGTTTCGGTGTCCTGTGTAACGTCTCAGAGTTTGCCGGCTTCGACGACTTTTACCCTGGATATACAGACAACTAGTTTTGGCAAGTTAAACTGCTTCTTTAGATGTGAAAAACTATTAGAAAAATTTTTGCTGTCCAATAATCGTTATTCGTTACAAAGAAGAAATTCTAATACGCATATTACATACCATCTAGGCAAGTAGACCATCGTGCCGTTCTACGTAGTGAGCGGTCACTTAGTCATGGACATATCTGTGAACAACTGAAATGCAAGTAAAAACGGTTATATAAAATCAAACGTCAAATGGTGAACTCTGAACTTTTAGATGAGTGCACGGAACTTTTTTGTTGTGAATAACTTGTACATCCCAACTCTCACAATCATTATGCTTTTGCTGATTTTAGGAGCTAGTTGGTGACTATTTACAGTGGCATAGGTGTACTCTGTGAAAATCTGTAACAATTAGTTAGCAATTATGAATCGTATTTTATGTTTTGCTGATTTTAGCAGCCAGTTGTGGACTGTTTTAAGTACTCTATGTGACCTTACGACTTATCTTAGAAGAAAGATCAAGGAAAGGCAAACCTACGTTTCTAGCATTTGTAGACTTAGAGAAAGCTTTTGACAATGTTGACTGGAATACTCTCTTTCAAATTCTAAAGGTGGCAGGGGTAAAATACAGGGAGCGAAAGGCAATTTACAATTTGTACAGAAACCAGATGGCAGTTATAAGAGTCGAGGGACATGAAAGGGAAGCAGTGGTTGGGAAGGGAGTAAGACAGGGTTGTAGCCTCTTCCCGATGTTGTTCAATCTGTATATTGAGCAATCAGTAAAGGAAACAAAAGAAAAATTCGGAGTAGGTATTAAAATTCATGGAGAAGAAATAAAAACATTGAGGTTCGCCGATGACATTGTAATTCTGTCAGAGACAGCAAAGGACTTGGAAGAGCAGTTGAATGGAATGGACAGTGTCTTGAAAGGGACATATAAGATGAACATCAACAAAAGCAAAACGAGGATAATGGAATGTAGTCGAATTGAATCGGGTGTTGCTGAGGGAATGAGATTAGGAAGTGGGACGCTTAAAGTAGTAAATGAGTTTTGCTATTTGCGGAGCAAAATAACTGATGATGATCGAAGTAGAGAGGATATAAAATGTAGACTGGCAATGGCAAGGAAAGCGTTTCTGAAGAAGAGAAATTTGTTAACATCGAGTATAGATTTAAGTGTCAGGAAGTCATTTCTGAAAGTATTTGTATGGAGTGTAGCCATGTATGGAAGTGAAACATGGACGATAAATAGTTTGGACAAGAAGAGAATAGAAGCTTGCGAAATGGGGTGCTACAGAAGAATGCTGAAGATTAGATGGGTAGATCACGTAACTAATGAGGAAGTATTGAATAGGATTGGGGAGAAGAGAAGTTTGTGGCACAACTTGACCAGAAGAAGGGATCGGTTGGTAGGACATGTTCTAAGGCATCAAGGGATCACCAATTTAGTATTGGAGGGCAGCGTGGAGGGTAAAAATCGTAGAGGGAGACCAAGAGATGAATACACTAAGCAGATTCAGAAGGATGTAGGTTGCAGTAGGTACTGGGAGATGAAAAGCTTGCACAGGATAGTGTAGCATGGAGAGCTGCATCAAACCAGTCTCAGGACTGAAGACCACAACAACAACAACAGGTGTATTCCGTATATATCTGGAACAGCTGTCTCCAGTTACAAGACCTATTCCTATTTCATCACCATACTTTCGATGTGTTTAACAAATACTGTAAATATTTTCCTATGCTGTGCTTAAATATATGGTAATGTTTTGTCGATGATTGAGACGAACTGCCTCTAGGCAAGTTCCTTGTTTCCATCTGTATAACCCCATTTTATCCTGTGATTTCAGTCGATGAACTTTTAAAATGTTTGTACGATGATCTGACAATGTTCAGAACAAACTGTGTTGCCGGTACAACACTTTCAAACTGTATGTTTGTTGTAGCTCGTCAGTAATGCCACTTGCTATCTTTTAATATAAAGAAACTTATACATCTTGTTTATAGTTACAAAAAAATCGTTTTGTAAGCTATCAACATCCGTTTATATATTATATAAACACTGAAAATATTTATTTATTATGTCGCTAAGTTATCATGTAAAAGACTGCCGCCACCTAAACACTACATAATCTGTTTGAGTACTGCCCAGCAGTGTGGCGTCAGCTGTCTTTTTGGATACAGCAGGCACCTATGAGCTCCTACGAACCAAATATATTTTATTACAAACTTTTGTGTGTGTTTGGCGCAATCGTGATTTTACTGTATATTGTATAAGTCACATGGAGCGTCTTTCTCAATGAGGAATGTTCATCTCAAGCAGGCTATATTTTTGACATTGGATTTACCATGACAACTTCTACTCATATAACAATTGCTCCCGAGTCCATGACTAAATGACCGTGCACTACATAGAACAGTGTAATCGTCTATGTATGTAGATGGTATGTAATGCGCCTTTTGTAATTTCTTCTTTATATCGAATAACGACTACGAGGCTGCAAAAAATTTTTGTAATACTTCTTCAGATCTGAATATGGCAATGTAATGTGCTGAAGCTAGTTGCCTGTATTATTTTATTGCGATCTGCGCGCAAATAAGTTTCTGTAATGAGAATATTACATCATTCACATTATGTATTGCATGCAACCTTCATTTTGCGTTTTAAATTCAAGAATTTTCATAGCTATTTCAAATTCACAACACAAATTTTCAGGAATGTCTGTGTAGTTTAGGAATCTGTAAAAGGCAAGGAGAAATTATTTTGTACTTTGTAATCCCTTTTAAAAACGTGTTATGCGGAAAAGATTTTATTTAAATACATATTTTGCTGCTTTCTAGTCTTGCGCGTTTTCATCGATTTCGACCATTTTGATGAGATTTCAATAGGGACATGTGGTAAATTTTAGAGTTATTTGATTTTCTCTTTACCTGAGTCAACCAGTACATTATTTCCTCCCACACTTATCTTACGAAAAGACATCCTAGGCGAGAATCATAGAGAATCGAGCTCAGGCGCCCAGGCTCAACAGCAAAAGATCTTTCCACGGAACAAACGCAAGTGGAACAGAAATAGGAAAAAATAGCAGTGGTACACGACTTACACTCCACCACACATTAGACAGGAAAGCGAGTTAATATTCCATTGTTTTCAATTTCTGAGCTATCTTGAAAATCTTAATTTTCTAGCTCTTCGAAAAGTTAGTTTAAAATCAATTGCAAAACTCGTACCGAATAAACAGACAAGAAAGTGGCCTGATAAAAACGTGTCAAAATATTCATATCTCCGTGTTATTGAGAGATTCAGTTAGACTTGTTTACCACCGGTCGTGTCGATAGAACAAAACTTGTGATCGAGCAATTGGAGAGGCTTCTCAGTAACTGACGACTTCTTGCAAGATCAGCACCCTTCAAATATCGAGAAGCAAATAATGTTGTTTTTCGCCGGTAGCGCTTTTCGTAGAAAAGGTGAGGATCCCCGGGCTGGCCGGAATATGTTAATACCTGATGCCACTCCACCTGAAGTAAACAAGTCTCTGCCTCGTGAGATGGGGAGGAAGCCGATTAGCCCCTGTAAAAAAGTGTTTGAAAGTGAAAGATTAAGATGTTGTTTTCCATAAGTGTCTGACGTTGGAACAAAGCCCATTGGCCGACGTAAGAAGATACCTGATAAGGAGTTGGCCGCTTGGCTTTCTCATAGCTGTGTACCTGCAGGAAGGGAGCCCACTGGATAACTTACTAAGCTTTTGCTGGGTAGGGCGTTGCGTCTAACTTTCAAATAGTTTCTGATTGGGCAATGATTCACGAAGCCTTCTGATTGGTGGAGTACTCTTCTGCGCGAGTTTTGTGAAAAGCAGAGAGGGAAGACAGAATATTTTTTGACAGTCTGGAGGAGAACGCAGAAGTGGGTAGTCTGGATGAAGATGCGGAAGCAGATGCTCGGGGCTTGGAGAGGTGGTGAAGCGGAGGCCGCACTTATATTTCTAATGGTCAGCCGATCACACGTCGGCCAACTGATTAGCGGTTGACAGAAGACTCCGCCGTATGTGGGGTTCGACGCACCAACTCGTCAGCTATGGTGAGTTTATCTGCCGGTCTAGGCCAACAGCGAAAGAAAGAAGTTTGGGACTTTTTCGGCCTGTTAAATGTGAATTTTATGAGTCTCTATAATTTAACAACTGGACCGAGATTCGAGGATTCATCCATGATCGAGAAAGCTCTCTTTTACATTCGGATTCCACGTAACTTTCTTTCGCAATTAGGCCAGTCACTGCACGCCCGTCTGTGGTTAAGCATTTTCGAGAATATCCTGTTGAGACGGTCACTTCCGATCCGCTTGTTCCAATCTACCTCCGACTGAAGTGCGCTGCGATGTTCAAAACTGGTATTTCTTCTCTCTTTTAGTTTATTGTTCACGTAAGTGTTTAATTAGTACTTGACTATCAGAGAAACCCGGCGTTCTCCAAGTATTTAATTATAGCTGTGCGTCCATGCCTGTATCACGCAGCATTTGGCCTTGTGATTGATGTTTATGACGTCCTATCTCGTGAACTGTGTGTAGTACAATGGTACGATATTGTAGGTGTATTTAGCGGCATATGAGATGTGGTGCTATAGACGAATGTTGAAAATTAGGTGGACTGATAAGGTAAGGAATGAGGAGGTGCTATGAAGAATCGGAGAGGAAAGGAATATGTGGAAAACAGGATGATAGGACATCTGCTAAGACATGAGGGAATGACTTCCATGGTACTAGAGGGCGCTGTAGAGGGCAAAAACTGTAGAGGAAGACAGAGATTGGAATACGTGAAGCAAATAATTGAGGACGTAGGTTGCAAGTGCTACTCTGAGATGAAGAGGTTAGCACAGGGAAGGAATTCGTGGCGGGCCGCATCAAACCAGTCAGTAGACTGATGACCAAAAAACAAAAAAAACAAAAAAAAACAAAAAAATTTGGATACTGCATTCAAAATGTTTTGTGAATGGAGTTAGTAGCAACGAAGTAATAAATTTAAATGTCATGCACGATGCGGCAATTTCTCACGCATCTCATTGTGCATGACATAATATCTCCCGAGCAGTGTGTCGAACAATGATGTAATATTGTGGGTATGTTCAGAGACATATTCAGATACTGTCTGCGAAATTTATTGCGAATAGAGTTGCTAGCAAAGATGTAATGAATTTAAACATCATGCACGATCTGGCACTTTTTCACGCGTCTCATTGTTTATGATGTCATATCTCTTCAACTACATGCCGCACTTGTTATAATTTTGCAGTTACATTCAGTGCTATGTGTAAATACTACCTGCAAAATGTGCCCCGAAGATAATCTGAAGCAAAGAAGTAAGAAATTGTAACGTCATGTCTCACGTGTTACTTTTCCTGCATGAACAGTAGAAAAGTAGTAAGCGATAAACGCTTTTACTTTTATCATGTTGCAGTGATTATCAGCGAGAAAAGATACCGTAGGTATTTGAAATCTTGTGTAAAGGTTATTGCAAGTCGCTAAGTGCTCCCATTCTCAAATACTTGGTCAATAAATTCTGGAAATTCACGCGTCAAAGGGTACGCCTTTCTTTCACTCGCATCCGCACACCTTTGGTAGGCAGGTGGTTTTTATCCCCACAGCAATTTTTGCCTGGTTTCACTACTCACGCTTGTGAATAAGAACCTTGAAGTGTTTGTTACAGTGCGCCACTAAAGTGAAAAGCTGTATGAGTACATCCACTAAGAATGTTTTGAGATTTTCACTGAAAGGTTTCAGCAACGGTAGATACACACACAAGCTCGGAATAGGACGGAGAAACAAATCAAAGGAACCAACCCAGCGTATTTCTGAAACAATTTAAAGAAATCACAGAAAACCTAAATATGCATAGCCGGACGCGTATTTGAACCGTCAGCCTCCCCAGTGGGAGTCCAGTGTGCTAGATACTGCGCCACCTCGTTCGATTTAATATCAAATACTTAAGACATTAACGTATAGAAGATGAAAAATGGAAATGAGAACAGGGAGAAACAGGTAGTAGACGAAATTAAGGAATTCTGATACCATGAAAGCAAAAATACCAGTGACGGACGAAGCAAGGACACAAAAAACTACCTAGCAGTGGCAAAGGACATTTCTGAACAAGAGAAGTCTTCTGGTATTAAACATAGGCCTTAATTTGAGCTACAGTCGCAGGTTCAAATCCTGCCTCGGGCATGGATGTGTGTGATGTCCTTAGCTTAGTTAGGTTTAAGTAGTTCTAAATTCTAGGGGACTGATAACCTCAGATGTTAAGTCCCATAATGCTCAGAGCCATTTGAACCTTAATTTGAGGAAGAAATTTAGAAGAACGTACGTTTGTAGCACAGCATTGTATAGTAGTGAATCATAGACAGTGGGGAAACCGAAACAGAAGAAAATAGAAGCATTTGAGATGTCGTGGTGCAGAAGAATGTTGAACATCCGGTGAACTGATAAGATAATAAATGAGGTTATTTGCAGAACCGGCGAAGAGAGGAATACATTGGAAACACTGAAAAAAAGAAGGTACACGATGACAGGAGATGTGTTACGTCATTATGGAATAACCTCTATGGTGCTAGAGGGAGCTTTAGAGGGTAAAACTGTAGAGGGAGACAGAGGTTTGATTACATCCAACAGTTAACTGAGGACACAGTGTCCAAGTGCTACTCTGAGATGAAGATAACTGATTAAAAATAAGCTCCCATAAGAATGAAAATTTAACCAGCGTATACGAGAGGTATTGAAATACTAGCTTGGTCGTGTGCACTCTTGGTGTTCAAAGAGTAGCACTTCCCACTTCCGCCACTGTTTATCTAAAGCTATTGTTTACGATCGTATGCATCTCCAATACGAAAGCTGGCACAGCATAAACAAGCTGTCAGACCACAGAGCAGTTGGTTTATTAGGGTACTGCGAACTTAGTGCCACTGCTGGGCAAATAAAGTAATACTAGGAAATACAGCAGCCAGCCGATTCTGAAACGCATCTTATGGACTGCTATACTGCCCGTTTGCAAAGGTGTATGCGACGAGTTCGCAGAGTAGTCAGTCTGTTAAGCACAATGTTATCTGGTTATTAAAGATAACGTCTGTTTTATCGAGTTAAAAGGCTTAGAACACTTATTCCCCTCAACTCTTAGCCGTGTTCTCGTTATATTAGCTACTACGATTTTTCACTTGCTTTTTTCCTGTTCTGTCGGCCTCCGTAGCACAGTGGTCGCTGTTTCTGCCTACTACGCGGAGGATCCGGGTTCGATTCCCGGTACTTCTAGGGAGTTCTTTTCCATTGATGGGAAGACGTGAACGGGGTGCAATCAGCCTTGTCATGCGAAAAGAGAAGCTCCCCGAGTGAGAAGTCTCAGCTCCGAGGTGAAGAAAGCCGACAACGGCCCTGGAAGTGTTCCGTCGAATATACGCCCCTCCATACTGCGTTCAATGAGGCCGTTGGCAGAGGTTGATGCGGCGGTCAGTCTGACTCAGTTGATCAGTAAGGGTGAGAACGTGGAGCTTTGCTTCTCTTGCTCCACTTTGAAGACACTACGACTTAAATTCTCTACTTGAAGGCACATGTACACACAGTATAACGTGGACCAGAACACACAAGCCTGGATGGAGGAAAGTAAGCACTGTATGGTGTCGAAAGAAAAGAAAGTCAGTTTTATATAGCGTCTCGAGCTGCTAATGTACAGACGTTTATTTGCTACCAGTCTAAATTTATCTAATTATCGTCAGGCACTATAAAATTTATTATTGCAGCCTGTATGGCGTGGTAACTACTATGGCTTCGGCAGTAAAAATAGAGTTATAAAAATCCATTACGAGCAACTGTCGCCCATATATCACACATATCTGTAGCGGATTTCTCCATGCATCATCATATCTTCACCATACTTTACCTTTTTGCTATTCTGTTGAATCTGGTCTTAGACTTCTGTTTTGTAGGAGGCATACTGACTACAGTAACTGATTCCTGATTCGAGAGGAAGGACAGTCGTTGGAAAAAGCCTAATTCTCCGCTGTTTTACATTATGCGACACCAGAAAGGATATTAACTGTATCTCTGTTATTTTGCCTATGACGAGATAATACACTGAAGAGCCAAAGGAACTGGTACACCTGCCTAATTCGTGTTGGGCCCCCGCGAGCACGCGGAAGTGCCACAACATGACGTGGCATGCACTCCACTAATGTCTGAACTAGTGCTGGAACGAACTGACACCACGAATCCTGCAGGGCTATCCATAAATATGTAAGAGTACAAGGGAGTGGAGAACTCTTCTGAGCAGCACGTTGCAAGGCATCCCAGATATGCTCAATAATGTTCCTATCTGGGGAATCTGGTGGCCACTGGAAGTGTTTAAACTCAGAAGACTGTTCTTGGAGCCACTCTGTAGCAATTCTGGACGTGTGGGGTGTCGCACTTCCCCCAGATGAAATTGCCCAAGTCCGTCGCAATGCACAGTGGACATAAATGGATGCAGGTGATCAGACAGCGGGCTTACGTGTCACCTGTCAGAGTCTTATCTAGACGTATCGGGTCCCATATCACTTCAACTGCACACACCCCACAGTACTACAGAGGCGCCAAAGACTTGAACAGTCCCCTGCTGACATGCAGGATCTATGAATTCATGAGGAGATTGTCCCACGCCCGTGAACGTCCATACACTCAAAAAGAAAAAAAAAGGCCCCATATCACAAAAATATTTCTAACCTATTGAAAAAAACAATGGCACTCTCCACTATCTATAAGTCAGGACAGTTACTAGTCTACAACGCAAAAACAGTCAGTTAACCCATTCAACAGCAGTGAAAAGTATAAAGTGCCATGGCCTACTACATAGGGAAAACAGGGAGAAATTTCAAATCCAGTTTCCAAGAGCACGTAAATCTTTTCAGATTCACCCATTGCGCCTCCCCACGGTTCGGGCGACTGCCCCCGTCGGAGGTTCGAGTCCTCCGTCGGGAACGGGTGTGTGTGTGTTATCCTTAGCGTAAGTTAGTTTAAGTTAGACTAAGTAGTGTGTAAGCCTAGGGACCGATAACGTCAGCAGCTTTGTCCCATAGCAACTTACCACAAAAATTCAACCACTTTGAAAAATCAGCTATTTCACAGCAAATGCTAAAAACCACTACACTATGAAACCAATGATAAGACGTAAATCTGTTAGAACAACTGGAAATATACCTTCATAAAATTAAAAACCCTGGATTTACGTTAAATGAAGAGATATATTTCGCTAGCCATAGTTATTTAAAGACGTACTTTAAATTCATGTCTTGCCTGTATAAACTTGATACTCATATCTCTGACACTACGTGATAACGTCAATCTTTGATGATGCGAATTTCATCTACAGCCGTGGAGCGTTGTTAGAACTGTAAACCAGAGTGTGCCATTAGTGAAATGATGTGCGATCACAAAATAAATAAACCAACGAACGCTGACCTCAAAAGGTTAGAAAAGTTCTTATTTGTTTGTTAGGTAAGTTTTTAGTGTTTTCCTGCCGCTGTTTTTCATATATATTGTGCACGTTATTCATGAAACACACAACGTAACATCTAACTTTCTTATAACAGGAACATGCTTTACACCTCATTCAAGAGCAAATGTAAATTATTTATTAGACGACTTGCACCTGAAGATGGACTCACAGGGCCAGAAACACATCGCTTAATTTAACAAAGAAGAAGAAATTGTGGCTGAAGGCATTTTTATTTAAAGTTCTTGAGAAAAAATGAATTTAAAAAACATCTACATTAAATGTTTTGAGTTGTGTTACGTGCTGCCACGTCTGTGTTTCACAGTCTTTTTTTAAATTACGTTTTCAAGTGAGGGTGGTTTCGTGAGAACACCCTATATTTTTTTCGATGTGTGAGCCTGTGAGCTACTCGTACTAAGTAGCTTTCAGGGAAACCATTTAGTACTCTCGTTTTTCTGTGTCTGGTTTGGTGCCACCTGTGACTACCACCGCTCGTGCGGTAGCGTTCTCGCTTCCCACGCCCGGGTTCCCGGGTTCGATTCCCGGCGGGGTCAGGGATTTTCTCTGCCTCGTGATGGCTGGGTGTTGTGTGCTGTCCTTAGGTTACTTAGGTTTAAGTAGTTCTAAGTTCTAGGGGACTTATGACCACAGCAGTTGAGTCCCATAGTGCTGAGAGCCATTTGAACCATTTTTGACTACCACCGCTTGTTGGATATATTACTATATATCTCTCTACAGGCGCTTTTAGTACCATGGAAATTATGCCCTGATGATTTAGCATACGTCCTACCATCTTACCCTTCCTCTTGTCAATGTTTTCCACGTACTTGTTTCCTCATCGGCTCTACGGAGAAATTAAAAAAAGTAAAACAGTCATTAATCCGAAGATTGTTTTGAACACCACAGTGTTTTACTAGGCATGGCCCTGTTGGTGGTGGTATGTCGTTATCTTTGGAACAACTGCTCTTTCGATATGGAGTATCAATTAGACGCTTGTAACTGCACTGTTTCACCGAACTGAGGCTTGGTTGGTGAAACACATGCCGGCGGTACGAGCGTCTTCTGCCTCCGTTCCTGGCCACACGACACTCGCCAATTGGTGGGGGTAGAGGTGGCTCTGGTCTGTTCGCCCGTGGCGACGTGCAGTCTGCTCTCGGACCTGAGGCGTGCTGGGTGACGCGATAAGACGGCGGTGACATCATTCGGGAGCTGGAGAACGGGTAATCGCCAACTCGACGCCGAAGGCAATTTTTTCTTCACATTTGTTCCACTCACTTCACTACGGTACTTCCAACTCGCAATTGCAGCTCTCTAGCTCTATCCATTTTCATCTCGTAATGACTAAAATAGCTGGCAGTAAAACGACGCACTTAGCAGAAAAGTGAGAGTTGAGAGTATTAAATGCATGCAAATTAACTTGTGGTCGAAACTTTCTGCAGCTAGGAGCGCAGAGGTTTTCATTGTGTTACGTTAACTGACGATTAAATTTGTTACTAGTCTACAGAATGAGACACAACCACCTATCCACATTACGTGATGGAGTGTTGTGTCTTGGCAGTGAAATTTGGAGAAGCGACGTGTAACTGAACAATGTGGTACGGATGTGTGTTGGAATACGAATTCCTATATGAAACTAATCATAAGTGAATCGTTTATTCAAAATTGTCTGAACGAAGACGTTAAGGTCTGATGTAAGAACTGCAGCCTTCCAGTTAATAACCAGGTAGATTGTCTGATGAGTTTATTCTGTCATTTTCCGTTTGTCGTTTCAGCCAACGCTACTTGCACTATTCATTTTAATTTTTGATTTCGTAAATGTTATGTAAGAAGACTGTACCGAGTGCATTCTATTTTCTGTTCACAGAAATATTTAATCGTGAGGTTGTAACAGTGTTAAGTGGTAAGTCTGTAGTTTCTCGTGGAACTCACATGATACAATCATTATATGTGGCGATGTTTTCTGAAGACAGTGTGCATTTCCGGTGATATGAAAGCTATTATTTTGTATGGATGTCTTAAAAGGACAAATCTTTCACAGAATCAATGTTAACACTCCAAAATAATTACCAATTTTTAAACTAGAAATCAATTTTCTTGTTTAAATACTGAAATACGGAATCTGAATTTTCGTCTTTTATCTAATTGATATTCAGTAGTTTGATTATTGGCCAATTCTGAGCCACCATACAAATGTTAATAGCATAAATTTGATCGCGAGAATAACGTTTCCTTTTCGTTTAGCTTCGTACATTACATATAACACTGTTCTTTTTTTCTATTCAAGTTCAGAGTTAAAACAATTACCCTGAACGATAGATTTATATGCGGCACCTATTGCGCTTTTCTTTACAGATTGATACCTGTCAGTCGAATGAACCTCCTTGTGGAACTGTGAAAACGGATGATGGAATGAAAAGTTTAAAATAAATGGAGGTAAGAATTCACTCTTGCATTCCATTTCTGCATAGAGTATCTTTACCGTTGATAATACGAGTATTTTCGTCATTATGACACGTGTTTCCATACGCAGATGTAGCATCTTTAGGAGATGTAGATTACACGAGATGTCATAGGTTGATGTATAATATTGATCCACCCCCCCCCCCCCCCCCCCAGAATGACCAAAGAGGGTAATCGGAACTTGATCCATCATCCTCAGAAGCGTACTACTGTGTTGAAAAGTTTCAAGATCATGTGACCTCGAGTACCGCAGCAGCATCTCGTGTCTGTGCGTGCTCTACAGATGTGACCCATTTTCAGAGTGACTCATTGGTGAACGCATTGTTGAAGGTAAATCCACCCCTACATCTACATCTGAAGATGTACTCCGAAAGCCACCTTACGGTGCGTGTGCATGGTGATTTGTGAACCACTGGTATTTCCCCCTCTTCTCTTCCAGCCGCGAATTGTTCTCAGGAATATCGGTAACTGGTAAGCCTTCGCGTGAGTTCGAATCTCTAATTTCACCTTCATCATATTTCTGAGAAAAATGGATGGAAGCAACAGATTGTTTGACAATTCTAGGAACATACGCTCTCCAAGTCGGCATAGTAAACTACAGCGTTGTGCATAGCGGCTCTCCTGTACAGTCTACCTTGAAGTCGGCTACCCATCTCCGTGACACGTTCGCGGTTGCTACGTCTATATACACATGATCACTCTGCACTCCACAACTAAGTGCCTGGCACAGGGTTCACCGAACGAACTTACCCTTCCACTCACAAACGGCGTGAATCGAACCGGGGCCCGTAGGACGGCAATCCGTCACGCTGACCACTCAGATTTTACTATGGTGATCATGTGTCCATATGTAGGTGGTTGCTAACAGATTACTTTCACAATCGGAGGAGAAAGTTGGTGATTGAAATTTCACGAGAAGATCCTGCAGCAACGAATAGCGTCTTTATTTTAATTATTGGCACCCCAGTTCAGATATCATGTCTGTGGCACTCTCTACCCTACTTCGCGATAATACAAAACGAGTCACCATTCTCCGAACTTTTACGATGTCCTACGGCAGTCCCATCTGATACGGATCCCAGGTCGCACAGCAATACTTCAGAAGAGGGTGGACAAGCTTGGTGTAAGCAGCCTATTTAGTAGATTTGTTGCGCTCTCTAAGTTTTTCGTCAATAAATCGCAGTCTTTGGTTCGCTTTCTCCACAACATTATGTATTTGATGATTCCAATTTAAGTTATTTGTGACCGGTATCCCTAAGTACTTAATGAATTTACAGTTTTTATATTTGTGTGATTTATCGTGCAACAGAAATTTGACGGTTTCCTTTTTGTACTCATGTGGGTGACTTCAAACTTTTCAGTATTTAGAGGCAATTGCCACTTTTTGTACCATACGTGTAACTATTTTGCCAGTAGATTTGATCATCTGATGATTTTATGAGACAATTCTACCACAGTGAATGAGAGTTCAAGTCAAAATCGTATCTCGAGACGGACATCGGTGGTGCACCTACCTGATTTCGCCCGCCATATGACCCGACAACCACGAGTCGTGGTCTGGCCCATTTCTTTTCACAGCAGGACCCCCTGAGTTTTCATAGGCGACGCCCTTACAGCACAGCATTACGCCGACGATATTCTACGACTCAGTTTGTAGTCCTTTACGGCAAGACATCCTGAACTTACATTTCAGTAAGATAATGCCCGCTCACACACGGCGAGAGTTCCTACTTCTTGGTTTCGTGTTTGCCAGGCCCTATCCTGGCCAGCAACATCACCGGATCTCTTCCCAAATGAGAACGTTTGGAGCATTGTGGACAGGATCCTTCAAACAGCCCGGCATTTTGACGGTTTAACGCACCAATTGGACAGGATTTGGCACGATATTCCTCAGAAGGACCTCCAACGACTCTTTCAACCATGCCAAACTAAATAACTGATTACATAAGAGCCAGAGGTGGACCAAAGCGGACTTGCTCAATCTGCGAAGCTCTTTCTCTTGAATAAATCATCCAGTTTTTCTGAAATCGCAATCATATTATTGTCTGTACATGTAAATCAGATCCAAATTTCTGTCCCATTCGGATAACTCACTCGTAGAAGGTCGTTTACTTTAATGTTGGAGTGTATATCGGACGCCTTACGGAAGTCGAGGAAGACGGCATCATGATGGGGCCGGTATCTACTGCGTTCTTGGTCTTGTGGACGAATAGCGCGAGCCTGGTTTTGTTTATGGAAACCATGTTGATTGCTACTGCGGAGATATCCAGTCTCCACTAATATCACAATACGCGAGCATAAAACCCTTTCTAAAATCTTTCAACGGACATACATCACCAGTATACACCTACATTTCTGTACGTCTGTTCGATGGCCCTTGTTGGAAACGGGTATCCTGTCAGGGAAATTCACTCGAAAGGTGCTGCAAATGATCAAATGGATGCTTATGACCGGGCAACAGCTTTCTGCAACATACACTGGTGATAAACGACGGCAGATGCGGTAGTGTCCTGGTTTCATCCTACGTCAGCATTCCCAAGGGATAATACCCCCAACACCTGCCTGAACGATGCTTTGTTGGAACGAGGGATGAGGACGTTATCTTTCTGCGCCTGCAGGTGTGGGTTAGTGGCTTCAGTACCACATAGTAAGGAGGTGATTCTGGACGAAATAGTTCTATCACCGCATTAGGTAAGGGTTTGCATCACTGTGGCACGTCTATCCGTTGTTAAATCAGCTATAGTGAACGGTAAACCCTCACAGTATTTGGGGGTGGCAGTTGTCCATCAATTAAATTATTTCCTTATAAACTGTGAAAAGTACCGCGTCCGTTGCGAGCTCAGTGATTATGTATGCTACGCATTGCACCCTCAAAACATCTACAATTGGCTGTATCACTCAGCTGTTATAGTATCGTAAAACATAATGGAGCTGCTTGAGGCGCGTCATTCACAACATATCCATAAAAACAGTTATTTAATCAGTTTCTCCTGTTCGCCATGTGGATAGAGAAGTTCATAGTAAAATGTCAGTAAGTGCCCTTTCCACAGAAGTTACACTGCCCCTATTCCACCAAATGTATCTGTATAATCTATAGGAATAATTTCGGTGACAATGGTATTTCGGATTTCTGTAGATTCAAAATTTCAATGAGAATTACTTATTAGCCCAGGACTGAATGAGAGCATTGGCATAAAAGAACGACGTTGATAATACTTCTTTCAAAACCGTTAATCTTGTCTGCTAAAATTCTCTGCGAGCACTGCTTTCTCTTCGAAGTGACTGAGTTTGATTCTTCCTTATCGCGTGCTATATACTGGTCTCTTTTGGCTGAAGAGGTCCTCTGATCCTGTAGTCTGGCCCACAGGCTCTCTACAGGTCTTAGGTCTGGACCGTTCCCAAGTCTGTTATTCCAAAGAACAGGGAATGATCTCTTAAGAGACGCCGTTGTTTGTCTGGATGTGTGAGCTATTGCTCCATCTTGCTTAAAAACAGCATTGTTTGGGTTTGGGAAAAGACGATTTTGAACTGTTTGAGCATAGACAGCAACAATCACCAGATGTATGTATGTGTGTATTGAACAGGAGACCTAGAAACGACAGAGAGCCTTCGTCGCCACCGTAGCCCTCAGTGGTACAGAACTCGGCACAAGGGGCTACAGCAGTCCACTCACCCCATCGCCTCCCTAGACCGAACCCAGGGTTATCGTGCGGTTCGGTCCCCAGTGGACACGCCCAGGGTCTCATTCCAGACGAGTGTAACCCCAGTGTTTGCGAGGTAGCATAATTATGGTGTACGCCTACGTGGAGACAGTGCTTGCACAGCAATCGCCGACGTAGTGTAACTGAGGCGGAATAAGAGGAATCAGCTCTCATTTGCCGACGCAGATGGAAAAGCGCCTTAGAAACCATCCACAGGCTGGCCGGCACACCGGACGTGACACTAATCCGCCGGGCGGACTCGTGATGGCAACTGGCACGCCTTCCCTCTCGGGAAGCAGTGCTTTAGACCACACGGTTAGCCGGGCGGGCCTCCCCATAACAATCACCATTTACGGTCGTTTTTGCGTAACCCAAATGCAATTCAATTTTCCCCTACACGTAGAAGCCACCAGCGACCATTATCTTAATCCTTGCTTTGGTCTGAGGGCGGTAAATTCTCTATCAGAGACTCGTCTGTAAATAAAGCGCTCATCCCTTTCCTCTTTTCTTCCAGGGCTGGCGTTGCAGAAACTATCAGACATTAATCTCATTACTTGATCCAGGAATTCTTCCATCATAGTAGAGGTAGGCGAGCACTCTGATTTGACAGAAATTCCAATTATGGAAATGTCTTGATCACACAATTTTTTGTTAAACGTTACGTGTTTCGAAAAATTATCGTCAGACGTAAGTTGCGGGACAACGCACAGAAATTATTAAACGCGCGTAACATATGACAGTATACTCGAAGATCATGACAAACACTGTATGCACAGTTACTCAATTACTAGCATGTAGATCCAGTTTTAGGCTTAAGAAACTGAGCACATGGATGTGTATAGCAATACGATTCTTATTTCATGAGGATTACCTACACTAGTACACTTGTCAGTTCAATGAATGCAAGTGACAAAGTGGCTGTAGGTTGTTAAAGTGTCAAAGACGTAAACTTCACCGACAGATGGTGTAAGAATTAACCAAAGACAATTCACATCAACGATTAAATATACTAAAGTGCTTTTCTGCAAAACGACATAAGAACTTTTAAGAAAGAAGACAGTCATGCCGTCGTTAGAGCAAAGTTAAAGGTATAACAGTGAAGCTGATAAAGGTTAAAAGACTATAAAATGTATATTAGAATGTAACAGTAACACATAGATAAAAACTATTTAGCTATGCACGAGATTCATCTACATAAGGTGTCATAACATGAGTTGCAGCACAAATAACTAAAATAAGACAGGAAGTTACAAAACTTATTCAGAGAAATGTGTTACATGTGGCGTAATAAGAGAGGAAATACATATTAGTCTCTATTCGTCAACATCATCAGGTCCCATTTTTTACTAATGCCTGAATTAATTTGTTTACCTTTTAAAAATATTCTTAAAATTATGTTTTAAAATTTTACCTTTACTTACCATTCTCCAGCCATACATAGAATCAATTGTACATATCATTCATTACCTTTTATGTTTGTATTTATATTTCTTTCCGTTTGTCGAGGCCTAAAAGAAAGTATTTTTATACCACATATAAAATATTTTATAACATACGTTTTTTAATTTTATGTATTATTTTACTTGTTGATGGAGCAACTTCATGTATCATTTTGCTACTGTTTTACTACTACTGTATTACTTTATGTGTTATTTTACTTATGGTGCAGCAACACATGTTATGACACCCTACGTGTATGAATCTCTTGCAGAGTTAAATGGTTTTTGTCTACTGAGTTACTGTCACATTTTTATGTACATTTTATTGTCTTTTAGCTTTTCTGTGTGTCAGTGTTACATGTCGATGAATATTTTATTGTCAGTTAACTTTTATCTAACGACGGCATAAATGTCTTCTTTCTTAAAAGTCCATACGTCCATTTACAGGGAAAGCATCTTATTGTTAGTATATTTACTGCTCGATGTGAACTGTCTTTCGTTAATGCTTACACCATATATCGTCGTATTTTACTTCTTTGGCAGTTTAAAAGGCTACAGCCAGTCCAACACTTGTGTTCAGTGAACTGAGAACAGTACTACTTTAGGTAGTCTTTATTAAATGAGAATCGTATTTCTTTATACAGTCCGTGTGCTCAGTTTCTTGAGCCAAAAATTGGATTTACATATAAGTAATGAGGCAATAGTGCAGAGTTTGTCATGATCATGCACTGTATTAATATGTGTTACTGACTTTTAATAATTTGTTTACATTGTCCGACAGCTTATGTCTGACGATGATGTTTTGAAACGCGTAGTATTTAATAAGGAACTATGCGATCAAGAATTTTTCATAGTTCAGTGTGAGACATTATTGTTTCACAAAATGCCTGGCGATCTACAATCTTTTTTCTGATGACATGTGTTTTATTGGTTAGGCCTAAACATGTTTTCCCCAGGATTGTCTGCGAATAAAGTCTTTTACAGCTGCCAGTCATCTGAGAAATTCTGACGTTTGGCGACTGTCTGAGTACAGACGCCAGTTTTATCTTTTACCATACGTCTGATTTTAGTTTTAGTGTTTGGTGCCAGTTTTGTTGTTCGAACGATTCTGTTGCTGTCCCTTACAGTGCCATCACCTTTATCAACTAAAAGTGAAACTTTTTTTGGATCAAAGCCCAACGTAGGGGCAATTTTGGTGTTGACATTCCACTAGCATGAAGACCTACAATCTGTGAACGAATATGTTCAGTTTTGATCCGATTTTTAAGAACACCCTTAAACGCAAAACGCAAATAACCAAAGAGCAGTAGCTATACTGAGAAACTGAGAAATTAATTAAAACAGGGAATGTGAAAATACATTAAGCTTAAAAAAACAAAACTTTTACAAAAGAGGTTCAAATGGCTCTGAGCGCTATGGGACTTAACATCTGAGGTCATCAGTCCCCTAGAACTTAGAACTACTTAAACCTAACTAACCTAAGGACACCACACACAGCCATGTCCGAGGTAGTATTCGAACCTGCGACCGTAGCGGTCGCGCGGTCCCAGACTAAAGCGCCTAGAACCGCTCGGCCACTCTGGCCGGCAGACAGGGCGGTGAGCAAGACAGGGATAGTTGGTTTTGTTCACCGGACAGTCAGATTGTGGTTTTTAGGTCGCTTCCCACATTCATTTAGGCAAATGTTGGGTTGGTCCCCAGTCTTCGACTCACAAAATACGGCAGACTCAGATATTTCGAGCTACATTACGAAACACACAGTACGAAGTTTACACCGTTGACAAACAGGTGGTGCTCAAGACTTCTCTTCCTTAGTTTAACTGCCGACCGGGGGAGAGAGGTAGGGTACCTGGAAATTTGTCAAGTCTCGAAAACAACGGACCTCGTACGGCGGATAAGCGAAGTAAGGGGGACTGGAGAGGGTTGTATGTGTGTGTGTGTGTGGGGGGCGGGGGGGGGGGGGGGTGAAGCGGAGAACGTAAACAATATTTTGGCAGCCTTGTGTTTGCAGTTTTTTTTCTCTTTTTAACACGGGAAAAGAAGACATTACTCACAAACAAAAAAATTGATAACAAATAATGCAACTGGCATAATGGAGAACCGGAACTGGGTATTCTTTGGCGCCTCTGAGAAACAGGACCCTTATGCGTTGGAACGGGAGACACTGACATTCTGCTGGCTTTCTTACTGTTGCGAAGGCATCACTACAGAAACAAAAGTAACTGGGGTAGAAGCCGAGTAATTCATAGTTACATTATTACCCTATAACGTGCGATCGGAGACGATGGGTACCTCACGGCAAAACGCTGAAAAATGTCCCTGAATACACTCCGACATTTTTTCGCCAGAGTTCGGGTTGAGCTGCATGTAATAAGTGTCAGAGATCAATATGTAAAGATTTGCCATCGCAAATTTTAGGTGGTCCTGGATCCAGAAGATTTGTGAGGGTACTTGAAAATGATCTAACGCCGAAATTGTACAACTATGTAAAAAATTAATCAAGGACTCGCAGTGTAAGCCCGACACTCCGTTCAGAACTGCACCAGAGCGTTCGTGCAAAATTACGCTCTGAAATATACTCCCAAACACTGAATATCATATTGACTGGATTCGTGCAGGGACAAATGTTTTTGTCGTCTGCGCCTACACTACCTAATAAACTAAATACAGAGAATTTGAGTGTTGAAAAGAACACTTTACGATGCCACCATATGGTCCGTCTATAACTTCAAACAGCGCATCGCATCGACGTCGCCTTGCCTAGATCGCTGATTTAACTGAATGCGGTACCTATGATATATAAGATTAAATATTTAAACACGCAGGCAGTGTACATGTTGTATAACTTGTGATCAAAGGAAGTAGGTGGATAATAAACATGAGAAACCCAACTGTATGAAAAATCAAGTTAGAATATTGAGCACCTTTTCCGATCATCATTATATGAGCTTGAGTAAAATAGCTTTACAAACGGTGTAGAAATTTGCTTGCGAGCTAGAGAAACTGTCCGTCAGTCACGCAAATTTTCTGATGATTAACTCAAAGCCATTCAAATCATAATTTGTTCTGAAGCAGTCGAAAACGAGGTCAAAGACTCAGTATTGTGCTCATCAAGTCCTCGTACAAAAGAAAACGCGACAAAGACATGAGTTTACCTAAATTACTTGTTTTCACGGTTCTAATTAAGTTAATGCAACTGAAATGCGCAGTACTTTCTGTAGTCTCACGATTATAATGAAGATAACTGATCGTAAGCGCCCATATCATATACGTTAGACAAATGGTTGAGGCGCCTTGCCACGGTTCGCGTGTCTCCTCCCGTCGAAGGTTCGAGTGCTCCCTCGGGCATGGCTGTGTGTGTTGTCCTTCGCATAAGTTAGGTTAAGTTAGATTAAGTAGTGTGTAAGGCTAGGGATCGATGACCTCCGCAGTTTGGTCCCATAGGAACTCACCACAAATTATAAAAAATTACAAATGGTTGAATACTTCTGCTACGGCATGCTACCCAGGTTGAGAGACAAGTGTCTTGCGGGTTTCAAAGAGCTTGAGGTAAGGGAAACAACTGCGCTATGAGGGCCCCTGCCGTTCTCTGTTTTGGAAAAGTTGAGCTGCGCCATCGGATACAGAGACCACTAGTGACTGACGGCCAGCGAATCAACAAGTGATTCACACGGAGTGTGGGCGTGGAATTATGAAAGGACCTCTCTACAAAATAGACCGCCTTTCAGTAGTTGAAGGCGACATAGAGTCATCAACAAACAAAAGTTAATAACGTGTGACAACAACCGTGACAGCGGGGACAGGAACGCTCTTCCCACCCAACAGATAAGGTCCCCATGAGTGACTGAGAACGAATCGAGTAGGTAGCGTAAGAAGGGTGAGAGCATCTGCTGCACTCCAGAATGAAATTCTCACTCTGCAGTGGAGTGTGCGCTGGTATGAAACTTCCTGACAGTTTAAAACTGTGTGCCTGGCCGAGACCCACATTCTGGACCTTAGCTTTTGGTGTGCAAGTGCTCCACTGACTGAGCTACTCAAGCACGGGTAGCGGCTTTAATGCCGCCTGTACCCCACCTGGACAGGTAGGAGATGAGGTGCTGCCGGAATTATAGATGTGACGGCGGGTCGAAAGTCGTGCTTGGGTAACTCAGCCGGTAGAGCACTTGCCTGCGAAAGGCAAAGGTCCCGAGTTCTAGTCTCGGTTCGGCACACAGGTTTTAATCTCCTAGGAAGTTTCATCAGCTGTGCTGTTTAGCAGAAGGACCCTGGCTATAAACGTTAACTAGTTTGAGGAATTGTTGAGTGTATGACGAAAGGAAGCACGACAGCTTTTTCTTAAATGCAAAAAACAGAGCACTGAGCGGCGTATTCCAGAGGCAGCTACTGAGAAGGAGTTTCCGAATTTTCGAGCCTGACTCTTAACAGAAGATGAATCAGCCTTTGATACGCCATAACTCTGTCCGCGGCATTTTCACATCTGTCATTTTGTTCGTATAGAGCATCGTTTTACAACATGTAGTTCGTGAATCCCCGGGGGTTCGCAAAATATTTCAAGGTGAATGCCAAAACTCTTTTCCATAATGGTAGAATTCGAGGTTAGGATTATTACTGTTTCATTAGTTCCTACAGCATTGTCATAATAATAATAATAATAATAATAATACTTACTTTAAAATTAAATTAACCCTATAATGCCCCTTGTTACATATGTGTCACATCGAGAACTTATCACATTATTTCCACAATAAATTAATATTTACCACGAATGCCTGATTACAGTTATGTAACAACGTTAGGAATGCATTTGATTTCGCTACAATGGGAGTATAGTCTGCCAGCTTCTTTGTGCTCTAACAATACTAACAATAGTACCCGACCCCACAATAACGGTTACATGGCGGTCAGGCCTTTGATTTTCAACAATAGCCTACTTCCTCTTTGCTTGTGGCAAATGACGTATGTTGTCAGTTGTGTATCAGAATCCTGTTCGTTCACATTAAAATGAATAACTGGTTGAAAAGTGGGAGTTTGAAAGGGAAACAGGGTTCAACAAAATCACAAGTTAGTGTTGTGCAAACAGGTCATTCAGCTTCTTGTGAAGTGTGTCAATCCGACAAAAGTGAACCGATGATAATTACATTGGATTGAATTTTTATATGTAGGTGACATGGACTGTCCAAGACCACAGAGTGTTGTTTGCTGTGGCTAGCAGTAGTCTGAAACACGCTATACTTCAAGTCCACGTGAAAAAGTAAACGCCATCGCCCACGTAAAGAAATATGCTGAGTTTTTTACGCGAAGAGCTAACGAGGAGAAAAATGATTTCACCACTTTTGTATTCGCTGTAAAGAGGACAATTAAAATGCTCTTGAAGTGATTTATTGCGTTAGCTACCGAATAGCAAAAACTGCAAAACTTCGTTCAATAGTTGGAGATTCAGTGTGGCCATGCATAAATTATGTACTACAGTGCGTTCCAGGAGAATCTGTCACAAAAAAGTAAGTATGATACATTTGTTCGACAATAGATCAACCGCCAGATGAAAGACATGTCAGATTATGTCGAAAATGAAATTCTGGGAAGATTACGTGTCAGTCCTTCTATTTCGGTTCAATTTGGCAATTCGACTGATGTTGCCAATTTAGCCGTTTTGTTATTTTTCACTCGTTATATTAATGGGGGGGGGGGAGGGGTCTATAGAAGAGGAGCTTCTACTTTGCAGACCCTTAAAAGAGAGAACTACAGGAGGAGATGTATTTAAGTTAACGGACGAATACTGCCGCGAAAATTCAGTAGACTGGACTCGCTTTAGAGGCATTTGTTCAGATGGTCCGAAATCTATGACAGGGTGTTATGCTGGGGTTGTTGCAAAAGAGAAATAGGAATCGCCGAACGCTTCTTGGACACACTGTTTCTTTCATAGACAAGCTCTTGTTTTTAAACGCACGTCCAATGGAAATCTGTGCTGAACGATGCAATGAAAATAATTAATATTATTGATTCACACAGAACAGATTCCTGCATCTTTGCAGTGCTTTGTGAGGAAATGGGAAGAATTTATAAGTGTTTATTGTGTCATACTAATGGCAGTGCATGGTATAACTGTCTCTAAACTGTATGAGCTTAAAGACGAAGTTTACGTTTTTCTCTCCAGCCATGCCTTTCAAAAAGCAAAGTGAGTGGAAGATGAAACATGGCTTCAGACTTTAGCTTATTTGGCAGATATTTTCTCAAAAATTAACAGTTTCGACTTATTTCTCAGGGGGTCAAATATAAAGTATTAACTGTGCAACATTGTATCGAATTGAAACTTCCTGGCAGATTAAAACTGTGCCCGCGAAAGGCAAAGGTCCCGAGTTCGAGTCTCGGTCGGGCACACAGTTTTAATCTGCCAGGAAGTTTCATATCAGCGCACACTCCGCTGCAGAGTGAAAATCTCATTCTGGATTGTATCGAATTGTTCATTACTAAATCAATTTTTGGAAACGAATTTCAAGACGAAACAAACGACTGCTTTGATACCCTTCACGACTTCCTGGTGGAAAATGATCTTTCTTTGAACGAAAATGTCAACTACATGGTTAATGAACGTATGAAGGGGCAGCAGCGCGGTTTCGGACTGAAGGGCCTGGAACCGCTCGGCCACAGCAGCCGGCCTTCAGAGGATATCTCCCTGCAATGTCCAATAACAACAATTGGATTCGCAATCCCTTCGAGGAGTCAAAATTAAATGAAAGGAGCAGTTTTTTGAAATTTCCACTGATTTTCAGTTACAGAAAACATAAATCATTGTCATTACCAGGTTTTTGGTTAAGTTTAAAGGAGTTCCCACCGTTATCGAATGAAGCCGGAACGGCTTTGTTACCTTTTTCATCCACGTATTTATACCAAAAGTCATTTTATTCATACTCCTGTTTAAAAGATAAATGCGGAAATAGACTATGTGCTGTAAGTGGTTCTTGACTTCAAGGCTGTGTGCCATGAAAAGCAGGCTGAATCTTCTCACTGAATTACAACTATTGCTACACGTTGTGTAACTTGAGATTTTAACTGTTAGCGGTTAAGTTAAGGTTATTAAACCTTTTGCTTCGAATTAAATTTTATCTATATCTATTGTAGCATATTTAAAAGTCAGTAGTTTATGCTAGTCGGATTGTTGTAGAAGGAGTTCACAAGTCGAAAAAGCTTGGGAACCGCTGCTTTAAGAGATCACACTGCCTATAGTTGGTCGACAAAGCTTACAGTCCCGCCCATAAGGAATACATCTGAGAGAAATTATTTAAAGTCCAACTAAGAGCTTACTCGATCTGAGGGAAATCTGGGAGCTCCTGTGTCGTGAACGCTCAGAGATAACTGTACCCCCTATCTGCGGAAGTCTATTGTAAAAGTTACAGACGGTTGTACCTGGTATACAAAAATAGCTGCAACCCCGATAACTGATATCCCGAAATAACCGTTTGTCTCATCTCTTCCGTTAACCTCTTTAGTCGAGTTTTGGTTCGATACTACGATTTCAGAATGAAATCACATCCGAACAAATGAAGTAATGGGAAATACGAGGCTTTCCCAGAAAGTAATGCAGCGAATTCTTTTCTTCAACAATTCTATTGAACATAGAGAGGTTTACAGTTACGAAAGAATGCTGTTTAATCTACACAACCTATTTTTCCACATAATCTCCATCCTGTTCTACGGCCTCCCTCGAGCGCGAAACAGGGACGTGTATTCTCTGTCAGTACCAATCGTTGTCCTGGTGAAGGAACCAGCGCTTCACTGTGTGGCTCACATCCTCGTCATCCTCAAAATATGTTCCACGAATGGCATCACGTAATGGCTCAAACAAGTAGAAGTCCGAGGGGGCTACGTCAGGGCTGCAGGGTCGATGGAATACCACTGTCCAATCCTGTTTTGCGATGTGTTCAGCAGTCCTCAGACTTGTGTTGGGCCGTGCGTTATCGTTTTGCAGCGAAACATCTCCTGCGTTGCTGTGGGGCCGAAGCCGACGGAAGCGCGTCATGAGTTTTGTTAATGTGGTGACGTAAGCTTGCGAATTAATGATACCGCCTCTTGGCATCACATCAAGGAGAATCACGCCTTCACAGTCCCAGAACACCGTGATCATGACCTTACTAGCGGAAGCATTTGCTTTGCTTGGGGAGTAGGAAAGGCGCCATTCCATCGACTGTTGTTTCGTTTCGGGCACAAAATGGTGAACCCTCAGCTTCATAACCTTGAAACAAATCAAGACAAATGTTTTTTCTGTGCAATTTGTGATCGATAGTTAGACACCGAGGGACCCATCTTGCAGACAGTTTGGAACATCCGAGATGATTGACAGATGCAGCGCCAACTGGTGAGTCGTAAAGCGTCTGTCTTCGCGAATGAGAACATCAACTCGCTGCAACATGTCAGGTGTGACAACCATGGATAGTCTCCCCGATGACTGCAAATTGTAGAGCTCCGCCGAACCGCCTTCTGATGACTTCACCCTCCGTACCCAGCCACTAACTGTACTTCTGTCGGCGGCAGATTCTCCACAGACTTTGCACTAGCGTTTGCGGATATATCCCATAGTTTCTTTCTTTGCAGTGAGAAATTCAATGAGAGCACGTTGCTTGTAACGTACATCAGCTACAGACGACATTTTGAAACTATCCTGCCGCTACGCTATCTGTCGGAAGTGACGGAAACTTGGCGCGCTCACTCAGGAGACTTCAAATAATACACTACGGGTCATTAAAATTGCTACACCAAGAAGAAATGAAGATGATAAACGAGTATTCATTGGACAAATATATTATACTTGAACAGACATGTGAGTATATTTTCACGCAATTTGGGTGAATAACCACCTCTGGCCGTAATAACGGCCTTGATACGTCTGGGCATTGAGTCAAACAGAGCTTGGATGGCGTGTACAGGTACCGCTGCCCATGCAGCTTCAACACGATACCACGGTTCATCAAGAGTAGTGACTGGCGTGTTGTGACGAGCCAGTTGCTCGGCCACCATTGACCAGACGTTTTCAGTTGGTGAGAGGACTGGGCAGGGCAGCAGTCGAACGTTTTCTGTATCCAGAAAGGCCCGTACAGAACCTGCAACATGCCGTCGTGCATTATCCTGCTGAAATGTAGGGTTTCACAGGGATCGAATGAAGGATAGAGCCACAGGTCGTAACACATCTGAAATGTAACGTGCACTGTTCAAGTGCCGTCAATGCGAACAAGAGGTGGCCGAGACGTGTAACCAATGGCACCCCATACCATCACGCCGGGTGATACGCCCGTATGGCGATGACGAATACACGCTTCCAATGTGCGTTCACCGCGATGTCGCCAAACACGGATGTGACCATCATGATGATGTAAACAGAACCTGGATTCATCCGAAAAAAATGACGTTTTGTCATTCGTGCACCCAGGTTTGCCGTTGAGTACACCATCGCAGGCGTTCCTGTCTGTGATGCAGCGTCAAGGGTAACCGCAGCCATGGTCTCCGAGCCGATAGTCCATGCTGCTGCAAACGTTGTCCAACTGTTCGTGCAGATGGTTGTTGTCTTGCAAACATCCCCATCTGTTGACTCAGGGATCGAGACGTGGCTGCACGATCCGTTACAGCCATGGCGATAAGATGCCTATCATCTCGACTGCTAGTGATACGAGGCCGTTGGGATCCAGCACGGCGTTCCGTATTACCGTCCTGAACTCACCGATTCCATTTTGTGCTAACAGTCATTGGATCCAGATCAACGCGAGCAGAAATGTCGCGATACGATAAACGGCAATCGCGATAGGCTACAATGCGACCTTCATCAAAGTCGGAAACGTGATGTTACTCATTTCTCCTCCTTACACGAGGCATCACAACAACGTTTCACCAGGCAACGCCGGTCAACTGCTCTTTGTGTATGAGAAATCGGTTGGAAACTTTCCTCATGTCAGCACGTCGTAGGTGTCGCCACCGGCACCAACCTTGTGTGAATGCTCTGAAAAGCTAATCAGTTGCATATGACAGCATCTTCTTTCTGTCAGTTAAATTTCGCGTCTGTAGCACGTCATCTTCGTGGTGTAGCAATTTTAATGGCCAGTAGTGTGCATGCGTAACGTTTAGCATTTTTAGAATTGCTATCGGCTGAGAAGGAAAATATGCGGTGCAATACTTTCTGGGAAACCCTCGCATGAAAGCCGCCTGGTTCGGAAATGGGTATTAAGTGCGTCGTTCTGCACGTTCCCTCAGCCGAGATCAGAGACCGCGGCGTGGTCCCAGAGCAGCCCACAGGTTACGCTACACTTATCGCCGCTGCCTCGTCAGCTTCCGGCGTGGGCTGGTGTTGGCCTTACAGCCGCTCATTCCACCAGAGGCCTGCCAGGCGGCTACGTTGCTCGCCTTTGTCGAGAGCGCGCCGTGCACGCCAAGCCACGCCCAGCTGCGCGTCGTCCACTTCGCAGAAGCGAGCGCTCGGCCACTGTGCCACGTCACGAGGCCGCCGCCGCCGCGCTGTTTCGGAATCCTCCTCCGCGTTAACGACGTCGCAGCCTGTAGGCTGATAGCGGGACGCGTCCGCCGGACCCGTTTGCCGCTGTGGCGGCTTCCGCTGACGCAGGTCGCAGGCCAGGCCACCCAGCTCGTTATCGCCCGCTGCTGCGTGCCTTTATTTCTTTGCGACGGCGCCGAGCCTTATCTGGCAGCCGTCGGCACGAGGTTGGCAACTGCAGTTTTTACGTTCTCGATCCTTCCCGTGTGAAAGTCTCTTGCCTACGACCACAACGTATTACACCGAATGCCCGTTCTGTTGGTTCCTTTCACAAGCTACATTTCTTATCGACTTTATTTGGCTCTGGAAAATCACCATACTATCCCTCCACGATTGTGGATCTGTTTGTTAAACTTAACTGAAAAATTCAACTGAAAAACCGAATATAGAATAAAAATTTCTTAGACAGTTCGCGCCAGATTAAAACTAAGTGTCGGACCGAGACTCGAACTCGGGTCCTGAGTTCGAGTTTCGGTCCGGCACACAGTTTTAATCTGCCAGGAAGTTTCATATCAGCGCACACTTCACTGCAGAGAGCCGGCCGGTGTGGCCGAGCGGTTCTAGGCGCTACAGTCTGGAACCCCACGACCGCTACGGTCGCAGGTTCTAATCCTGCCTCGGGCATGGATGTGTGTGATGTCCTTAGGTTAGTTAGGTTTAAGTAGTTCTAAGTTCTAGGGGACTGATGACCTCAGAAGGTAAGTCCCGTAGTTCTCAGAGCCATTTGAACCATTTGAACCACTGCAGAGTGAAAATTTCATTCTGGAAAAATTTCTTTATTTACAAACAACTCGTTTCGACACACTTTGCTGTCGTTTTCAGGTCTGTAACACATTGCATCTACATGGAATATGAATCGTTTCACGAGTTTCAATGTAATATTAAGTCGTAACTTTCGATATGAGATATATTCCTTGTATAAACACGATACCACTTTCAAATATTGCGTCATAATTCAAAACATGAGATATATTCCATGTTCAGGGTGACAATTACCGAACTGTATGAAATAAAATCGTCAAAACATCTGAACGGTTTGCGTTAGGACGTTAAAGGTGCACGTTTGGCCATAGGGCATGGGAATTAGAATGCGCATGCATGATTTGTGCTTCAGCTGAGAAACCCACTTTCATTTGTATGCGTTCAAATGGTTCAAATGGCTTTGAGCACTATGGGACTTAACATCAGAGGTCATCAGTACGCTAGAACTTAGAACTACTTAAACCTAACTAAGCTAAGGATATCACACACATCCATGACCGAGGCAGGATTCGAACCTGCGACCGTAGCGGTAGCGCGGTTCCAGACTAAAGCGCCTACAACCGCTCGGCCACACCGGCCGGCTGGATGGGTTCGTCAGTAAGCAAAATTGGCGCATTTGGGGGACTGACAACCCGCTTTTTGCGACCGAGAAGCCTCTTCACCCTCAAAGGGTGACTGTCTGGTGTGCAATGTCCAGTCACGAAATATTCGGTGCGACACTCCTTGACGGCACGGTGGCTAGCGAACGGTACGTGAAGGTTTAGGGAGATGACTTCATCCCAATTATCCAAAGTGACCCTGATTTCGACAAGATGTGGTTCATGCAACACGGAGCTCGACCCCATCGTAGCAGGAGAGTGTTTGATGTCCTGGAGGAGCACTTTGGGGACCCAATTCTGGCTCTGGGGTACCCAGAGGCCACTGGCACGGACCTCGATTGGGCGCCATATTCTCCGGTTCTGAACACAAGTGACTCCTTTTTGTGTGGATATAATAAAGACGAGGTGTACAGCAATAACCGCCAAAACTATTGCGGAGCTGAACACAGTCATTCAGGAGGTCATCGACAGCATCGATGTTGAGACACTTCAGCGAGTCATGCATTATTTCGGTTTTCGCCTGGGCCACATCATCGCCAATGCTGGCAGGCATATCGAACATGTCACAACCTACACCCGGATGTATGTAGTGACGTTTGCATGTTGAATAGTGTGTGCACGCCGTAATTCGTAACCTATTTACGTTTTTTACTTTCATATGGTTCAATAATTGTCACATTGTATATGCACTATGTTACAGACCTGAAAATGACAGGGAAAGTCTGTCGAAACCGCTTGTTTGTGAATAAGGAAACGCTTATGCAATCTCGGCTTCAACAAGTTTTTATCAAATAAAACAGACCGCTCCTTCTAATTTCTCAACATGAGACAATCAGTCAAAATGATACCTATTAAATAAGTCGATCGTTACACTTATGATATAGTGTATCTCACTTGTAAGGTGGGATAAAAGAAGGTATGGAACCTGTTATGGCCTAATGAAACTTCAATCTTCCGGCCATAGCTGTGGGAGATGGCTTCTCGGAACTACAACAAATACAATGTTAGTTAACTTTATTACAAGAATGATAGAAAGATTTACTTAACTTTATACAGTCTATTGCCACAGGAGTGTGTCGAATATTTACGACTGTCTTTGAACAGTATAGATTCTCTTGGTGCACACAACTACAAACTCTTCTCTTGATGTACAAGTTCATCACTCAGAAAAGTACATTTCCATCTTAGACTAGAAGAGCACTGGTGTCGTAACTAGATGATGTTGACTGCTTCATCAGATGTCACGAACTGGGGGAGAGCAAGCCCATGTTTAGCTCTATATCTACCTCCATGTGATGGTGCTGCAGTGTTGAGAAAGAGAGGGCATGTCTTCAGCGGTGTCCCCCATTCATTGTTGGGGGTTGCTGTGAGACATCGCTGATGTGTGTGGTATCGACAGACGTTGCCAACTTTGCAGTGTCATCTTTTTAAAATAGCATAAAACCTAATTTGTATGTGACACAACCTCACGGGGAAGCAATGAAGGCATATTACAAGAGGTGTTGGAAGCGACCACCGTCACCCGTGTACACAGTTCAACACGGTGCTGCATGTTAGTGAATGTTGCTGCCCCAGTATCTGAATTCACAGCACATGTTCTCATGTAACTCGTCGATGTGGCTCCTGTGAAATGTCGGAGCAAAGAGGTTCCATAACCTGTGTGTGGATCTCGTGTTTCAACATAGTTTGGCTTACTATTCGTGGTGTTCTATGCGACTTGCTTCTTCTGGCGCTGTTTGATTGCGACGATGTATCGATATTCTGTGGAAGATCGCATGTTTCTCGTGAAACAGTATTGAATAAGTGATTCCTTTAATAACGGCCACATGAAAGATGTCTATGAATATGGCTGAGGTAGAATCATTTTTCCTTGACAGAGTGATTTGAAAAAAATTATGTCTCCCAAGGTCACCTGACTTGACCTATGCTGACTGTGGGGTCACCTTAAAGGTAATGTGTACGAGAAAATAAACATCATCGACGAGTTATAGGAGAACATCCGCCGTGGTATCCAGGCACTCACGCCCAATAGTCTGCAAGCTTCTCTTGTTATTTACCTTTGTTTCTCAACTATGAAGGTATGTCATGCACAAAACGTCCTCGGTCTCGGGCTCGAACACCACCGCTGAAACATTAAATTAAAATCATCACCACTGGCTTGCAACTACCCTGGGTTCCATTTCTTTCCTGATGTAAAGTCCTACACCCCACTGTGCTATTCCTGCTTTGACTCCTGACAGGTAGAACTTGTATTCTGCCACTTCCTCTTCTTTCTCACCCCTTACCCGAATGTCACTAACAGCTAAAATGTCCAGTCCCATCTTACTTGCAGCCTCTGCCAGCTCTACCTTCTTCCCAGAGTAATAGCTCCCCATCTCATTACCAATTGTTTGCCAAGTCGTATCTTAGGAGTCCCTGATTTGTCAGTTAGAGGTGGGACTCCGTCACCTCCAAAAGTCCGAGGCATTTTACTCTGATTGTTGCCAGCATCATATTCAAAGTATCAGGGAAGCAGGTTACTAGCCTTACTTGCCCCGAGTCCCATTGGGTTTTACTCCTAACGGCTGAGGGACTAACTGGTGGATTTGGTAGTCTTTGCCGTATGAGCACAAAGGTGACCACGACTCAGAATATGTCCGAGATGCCCAGCCTTATTCCAAAGTAACTGGTATCCCGACTGTCGGGACCACTTACTTGGCCACTCATACGTTGCCCGTGGTTCATGAACTAGGACATGACTACAGGAACCCACACCATGTCTTCCAAAGGTCTATTAAATTCTGATTCCAATACTGGATTCCATATCCCTTCTTTATCGACTCCTGTTTCTTCTTCTATCACATCAGACAAATCTTCCCCCTCATAGAGGTATTAAATGTACTCTTTCCACCTATCCGCTCTCTCCTCTGCATTTAAGAGTGGAAGTCCCGTTGCATTCTTAGTGTTACCGCCCTTTCCTTTTAATTTTAACGAAAGTTGTTTTGACTTTTCTGTATTCCACATTTTTCATTCAGCCAATTCGTCTTAGTTTCCCTACACTTCCTATTTGTCTCATTCCTAAGTGACTCGTATTCTGTATTTCTGGGGATGATTTCTCATGCTGCAAGTCTTCCTCTGCTATAAGGAGTAGTACAGAAGGCATTTCAGTGGAAGAGGAATAGAAATCTCTAAAAAATACAATCACAGGATCTGGAAAAGAAAACATAGGTACATAGAGAGTAACTGCGAAGAAAGCCATAGGTAACAGAAGAAAAACTTTCACTGATCGATGAAAGAAGGGAGTACAAAAATGTTCAGGGAAATTGAGGAATACAGAATACGAGTCACTTAGGAATGAGACAAATAGGAAGTGTAGGGAAACTAAGACGAATGTGGAATACAGGAAAGTCAAAACAACTATCGGTGAAATTAAAAGGAAAGGGCGGTAACACTAAGAATGCAACGGGACCTCCACTCTTAAATGCAGAGGAGAGAGCGGATAGGTGGAAAGAGTACATTTAATACCTCTATGAGGGGGAAGATTTGTCTGATGTGATAGAAGAAGAAACAGGAGTCGATAAAGAAGGGATATGAAATCCAGTATTGGAATCAGAATTTAATAGACCTTTGGAAGACATGGTGTGGGATCCTGTTGCCATGTCCTAGTTCATGAACCACGGGCAACGTATGAGTGGCCAAGTAAGTGGTCCCGACAGTCGGGATACCAGTTACTTTGGAATAAGGCTGGGCATCTCGGACATATTCTGAGTCGTGGTCACCTTTGTGCTCATACGGCAAAGACTACCAAATCCACCAGTTAGTCCCTCAGTCGTTAGGGGTAAAACCCAATGGGACTCGGGGCAAGTAAGGCTAGTAACCTGCTTCCCTGATACTTTAAATATGATGCTGGCAACAATCAGAGTAAAATGCCTCTAAGTGACAAATCAGGGACTCCTAAGATACGACTTGGCAAACAAATGGTAATGAGATGGGGAGCTATTACTCTGGGAAGAAGGTAGAGCTGGCAGAGGCTGCAAGTAAGATGGGACTGGACACTTTAGCTGTTAGTGACATTCGGGTAAGGGGTGAGAAAGAAGAGGAAGTGGCAGAATACAAGTTCTACCTGTCAGGAGTCAAAGCAGGAATAGCACAGTAGGGTGTAGGGCTTTACATCAGGAAAGAAATGGAACCCAGCGTAGTTGCAATAAGGTATGTAAACGAACGACTGATGTGGATAGATTTGACAGTGTCTAGCAAGAAAATTAGTATTGTGTCAGTATATTCGCATTGTGAAGGGACAGATCAAGATAAGATGGATAGTTTTTATGAGGCACTCAGTGATGTAGTTGTTAGAGTAAAGGACAAGGACAGTGTTCTGCTCATGGGTGATTTTAACGCCTGGATTGGAAATCGAACAGAATGGTATGAAAAGGTTATGAGTAAATTTGGAGAGGATATGGAGGCCAACAGGAACGGGAAACAACTCTTGGATTTCTGTGCCAGTATGGGATTAGTAACCACAAATTCCTTTTTTAAATATAAGAACATTCACCGGTATACTTGGGAAGGCAGGGGAACCAGATCTGTCATTGACTATATAATAACAGATCAGGAATTCAGGAAGGCTGTGAGGGACACACGTGTATTCAGGGGATTCTTTGATGACACTGATCATTATTTAATCAGCAGTGAAATTGGGATTGTGAGGCCGAAAGTGCAGGAGGTCAGGTCCATGTGTAGGAGGATAAGAGTGGAGAAACTTCAGGATAAGGAAATCGGGCACAAGTACATAACAGTGATCTCAGAAAGGTACTAGTTAGTTGAATGTAGTCAATTGCAGTCACTGGAAAAGGAATGGACAAGGTACAGGGACACAGTACTAGAAGTGGCTAAAGAATGTCTTGGAATAGTAGTGTATAAAAGTAGGATGAAGCAAACAGCTTGGTGGAATGACACAGTCAAGGCAGCCTGTAAAAGGAAAAAGAAGGCGTATCAAAAATGGCTACATACTAGAACTCAGGTAGACAGAGAAAGTTATGTTGAAGAAAGAAACAAAGCCAAACAGATAATTGCAGCGTCCAAGGAGAAATCTTGGGAAGACTTTGAAAACAGGTTGGAGACTATGGGTCAAGGTGCTGGAAAACCATTCTGGAGTGTAATTAGCAGTCTTCGAAAGGGAGGTAAGAAGGAAATGACAAGTATTTTGGACAGGTCAGGAAAACTGCTGGTGAATCCTGTGGATGCCTTGGGCAGATGGAGGGAATATTTTGAAGAGTTGCACAATGTAGGTGAAAATGCAATTAGTAATGTTTCAGATTTCGAGGTAGAATGGGATAGAAATGATGATGGGAATAGGATCACATTTGAGCAAGTGGAGAAAATGGTCAGTAGATTGCAGTGCAATGAAGCAGCTGGGGTGGATGAAATTAAGTCGGAACTCATCAAATACAGTGGAATGTCAGGTCTTAAATGGCTACACAGGATAATTGAAATGGCCTGGGAGTCGGGACAGGTTCCATCAGACGGGAAAAAAGCAGTAATCACACCAGTCTTTAAACATGGAAACAGAAAAGATTGTAACAACTACAGAGGTATCTCTTTAATCAGCGTTGTGGGTAAAATCTTCTCAGGTATTGTTGAAAGGAAAGTGCGAGTATTAGTTGAGGACCAATTGGATGAAAATCAGTGTGGGTTTAGGCCTCTGAGAGGTTGTCAGGACCAGATCTTTAGCTTACGGCAAATAATGGAGATGTGTTATGAGTGTAACAGGGTATTGTATCTATGCTTTATAGATCTAGAAAAGGCATGACCGGGTTCCTAGGAGGAAGTTATTGTCTGTTCTACGAGATTATGGAATAGGAGGCAAACTTTTGCAAGCAATTGAAGGTCTTTACATGGATAGTCAGGCAGCAGTTAGAGATGACGGTAAATTGAGTTCATGGTTCAGAGTAGTTTCAGGAGTAAGACAAGGTTGCAACCTGTCTCCACTGTTGTTCATATTATTTGTGCATCATATGTTGAAAACAATAGACTGGCTGGGTGAAATTGAGATATGTGAACACAAAATAAGCAGTCTTGCATATGCGGATGACTTAGTTGTGATGGCAGATTCGATTGAAAGTTTGCAAAGTAATATTTCAGAGCTAGATCAGAAATGTAAGGACTATGGTATGAAGATTAGCATCTCCAAAACGAAAGTAATGTCAGTGGGAAAGAAATATAAACCGGTTGAGTGTCAAATAGGAGGAGCAAAGTTAGAAAAGGTGGACGGTTTCAAGTACTTAGGATGCATATTCTCACAGGATGGCAACATAGTGAAAGAACTGGAAGCGAGGTGTAGCAAAGCTAATGTAGTGAGCGATCAGCTACGATCTACTCTCTTCTGCAAGAAGGAAGTCAGTACCAAGACTAAGTTATCTGTGCACCGTTCAATCTTTCGGCCAACCTTGTTGTATGGGAGCGAAAGCTGGGTGGATTCAGGTTACCTTATCAACAAGGTTGAGGTTAGGGATATGAAAGTAGCTAGGATGATTGCAGGTACTAGTAGATGGAACAATGGCAGGAGGGTGTGCACAATGAGGAAATCAAAGAAAAACTGGGAATGAACACTATAGATGTAGCAGTCAGGGCGAACAGGCTTAGATGGTGGGGTCATGTTACACGCATGGGAGAAGCAAGGTTACCCAAGAGACTCATGGTTTCAGCAGTAGAGGGTAGGAGGAGTCGGGGCAGACCGGGGAGAGGGCACCTGGATTCGGTTAAGAATGATTTTGAAGTAATAGGCTTAACATCAGAAGAGGCACCAATGTTAGCAGTGAATAGGGGACAATGGAGGAATTTTATAAGGGCGGCTATGCTCCAGACTGAACGCTGAAAGGCATAATCAGTCTTAAATGATGATGATGATGATGATGATGATGATGATGATTTGGAAGACTTAAGACCAAATAAGGCAGAAGTGATAGATAACATTCCATCATAATTTCTAAAATCGTTGGGGCAAGTAGCAAAAACGCGACTATTACCATTTTTGTGTAGAATGTGTGAGGCTGGAGATATACCATCAGACTTCCTGAAAAATATCGTTCACACTATTTCGAAGATATCAAGAGCCGATAAGTGCGAGAATTATAGCACAATCAGCTTAACAGCTCTTGCATTCAAGCTACTGATAAGAATAATATACAGCAAGAATGGAAAATAAAACTGAGAATATGTTAGATGACCATCAGCTTGGCTTTATGAAAGGTAGAAGCACCAGAGATGCAGTTCTGACATTGCGGTTGATAATGAAGCAAGTTTAAAGAAGAACCAGGACAAATCTACCTGGCAAAAGCGCGTAACAACATCAAACTCGTGAGAAAAACAGGAGTAAGCTATACAGAAAGACGGGTAACATACAATATATACAGGAACGTAGAGGGTAAGAGTGGAAGACCAAGAAAGAAGTGAAAGTGAAGAAGAATTACTGGATGTGTTGACTGGAATGAACACTGTAATGAGTACAGAATGTGGTTTGAGAGTATACATCGAAGAAAGACAAAGTAATTAGAAGTAGCACAAATGAAATCAGCGGGAAACTTAATGTCAGGATTGGTGATCATGAAGTAGATAAATTTCAGGAATTCCGCTACGTAGGCAGCAAAATAACCCATGACGGGCAGAGCAAGGAGGACAAGCTCTGGGAAGAAGATTCCTGGCTAAGAGAAGTCTAACAGTATCAAACACGAGGACGAAATTCCTTCGAATGTACTTTTGGACCACAGTATTATACGCTCGTGAAACATGGACTGTGGGAAAACCAGGACAAAAGAGAATCGAAGCATTTTAGATGTGTTGCTGCAGACGAATGTTGAAAATTAGGTAGACTGACAACGTAAGGGATGAGAAGGTCCTGTATCGATTCAGAGCGGAAAGGAATATATTAAAAACGCTGGCAAGGAGAAGGGACAGGATGATAGGACATCTGTTAAAACCTCAGCAAACAACTTCCAAAGTACCAGAGGGGGCTCTAGAGGGTAAAAACTGTAGAAGAAACCTGAATTTGCTTACATCCGACAAATAATTGAAGACGTTGATTGCAAGTCTACTCTGAGATGAAAACGTTGGCGCAGGAGAGGAATTCGTGTTAAACTGCATCAAACTACTCAGTAGACTAACGACTCAAGGAAAAGAACAAAGGAAAAAATCCTTCCTTATTAATATTTTTGTCACTTTTTACGCGGGTCCCCTTACTAGAGGGACATTCTGTATAATATGCGACAGCGAAAGATGGGCAATACACAAATGTTCATGAAGCAAGAGGAAAAAATGGGAATGGGAGACCCAGAACGAGGGTGTAACAAAGGGATGCAGTCTATTGGCTCTGCTGTTCAGTTTACAAATCGCAGAAGCAGTGGAACAAAATAACACAACGATTGAGGCATGAGGTTAAATTTCAGTTTGGAAAGGTATCAATGATAATATTATCTGGCGATATAGTTACACTGAGTAAAGGTGAGCAATAATTGCAGGAACTGCAGTATTTGAGGAACAACTCTCCCGGATAGCCGAGACTGCTTGAGCGCACGCTTCGGAACAATAATTTTTTTGGCGGTTTCTCACAATCTATCAGGTAAACACTGGACCGGGACTAGCACCCCGTCTCAGATACACTGTACACAAAAACTTAGAAAACGTTCTCCCATGTGAGCGTGAGATACTAGACGTAGACACATGTGGAGGTAGACTCCTTCTCGAAGAGAGTGGTGGCTTCAGTAGCACGTCTGTCCATCAGCTATGACTAACACTACCAGAATCGAAATAAACCGTCCAGTCGCAGTAATGTGACCACCTGTCAGAAGCCCAAATAACCACCTTTTGCATAGCGGATCGCTGAGAGTGAGAGAAGTGCTGGAAAAACAGCGACATTCTGGAAGCTACCGGCAGGGATGTGGAGAGATACCAGCTCCAGTGCAGAGCCCATCCCGCAAAGCAACGAGAGAGGGCAAACAGGAAATGAAGCCGAAGAAGAAGTTGGACGTAATGAGCAGGCTACTGAGCACACTCGGTGTACTGAGTATAAACCAAAGGAAGACAGAAGAAATGGGTAGTAGCAGAAATGAGATTGGCGATAAACTTGACATCGAAATTGGGGGCCACAAGGTACGTCAAGCGAATTTTGCCACCTTGGAAACAAGATGACACGGGACGGACGAGGCAAGGACGAAAAATAAGGCAGGCTAGAATAGGCAGAGAGGGCATTCCTGATCGAAAGGAGTCTACTATTATCAAACATCGATATCATTTATGGAAGAAATCTAATTACTGAACGCCTAACGCGGTTCATGCTTCACAGTGCACAATCCCAGATGCAGTAAGCCTGTCTAACGGCTTTATCTACATCTAAAACTACTTGGATACTCTGCATATCACATTTCAGTGTCTGGCAAAGGACTGATATAACCATCTTCACAATTCTCTATTCTTCCAATCTCGTATAGCTAGCGGAAAGAACGAACACCTATATCTTTCCGTACAAGCTCTGATTTCCCTTATTTTATCATGGTGATCGTTTCTCCCTGTTTAGGTCGGCGTCAACAAAATATTTGCATATTCGGAGGAAAAAGTTTCCGATTAGAATTTCGTGAGAAGATTGCTCCGCAACGAAAAACGCCTTTGCTTTAATGATGTCCACCCCAAATCCTTCATATCAGTGATACTCTCTCCCCTATTTCGCGATAATACAAGATGTGCTCAGCTTCTGCGAACTTTTTCGATGTACTCCGTCAATCCTATCCGGTAAGGATCTCACACCGATCAGCAGTATTCTAAAAGAGGACGGACAAGCGCAGTGTAAGCAGTCTCCTTAGTAGATCTGTTACATTTTCTAAGGGTCCTTCCACTGAAACGCAGTCTTTGGTTAGCCTTCCCCACAACATTTTCTATGTGCTCCTTCCAGTTTAAGTTGTTCATAACTGTAATTCTTAGATATTTAGCTGAATTTAGGGCCCTTACATTTGAATGATCTATCGTGTGACAAAATTTTAACGGATTCCTTTTAGCAGTCATGTGAATAACCTCAAACTTTTTGTTATTTAGGGGTACAAAAATTTGACCTGCAGGACTTCATATGATTATTGCCCGAGTTTAAAAATTTAAAATGTTATCATAATCTACTCATTATGAGGTATAATTTTATGTTAAAGGTGTAACACAGTAAGACACATATTATGTTTCGACTCTTTACATATAACTGGAGGCAGCCTAACTTACGGTTCCGATTTAAAAAAAAAAATATTCCGTCATCCGTTTTCTGACTGGTTTAATGCTACCAGCCATCAACTGCCTCAGTTATTTGCTGTATTTATTCCAATCTCTACTACCATGGAAGTTACTCGGTGATGTCTTAATACCTCCTACCATCCTGTCCGTTCTTCTTGTCAATATTTTCCGTATCTTCCCTATCAGTCCACCTAATTTTCAGCATTCTTCTTTAGCACCGAATTTCAAATTCTATTTTCTTCCGTTTCGGTTTTCCAACAGTCCACGTCTCACTGCCATATAATGATGTGTTCCAAGCGTACGTTCTCAGAAATTTCTTCTTCAAATTAACGCTTGTATTTGATACTGGTGGACTTCTCTCGGTCACGAATGCCCTTTTTGCCAGTGCTATTCTGTTTGTTATGTCCTCCTTGCTCCGTCCGTCATGGCAAATTTTGCTGCCTAGGCAGCAGTATTCCTTAACTAAATCTAAGTCGTGATTTACAATCCTGGTGTTAAGTTTCTCGCTGTCCTCATCTCTGCAACTTCTCATTGCTTTCATCTTTCTTCGATTCACTCTCAGTCCACATTCTGTGTTCACTGCAATCTCCATTCCGTTCAACAGATCCTGTCATTCTTCACTTTCACTGAAGATAGATATGTCATCTGAAATCATAACATTTATATCCTTTCACCTTGAATTTTAGTTCCACTCTTGAACCTTTCTTTTAATTCCTTCATTGCTTCTTAGATGTATAGACTGAATAGCTGCAGCGGAAAACGAAATCCGTGTCTTACATCCATTTTAATCCGTGAACTCCGGTCTTGGTTTTCTGTTCTTACCATCTTGATTCTCGTACACATTGTACACTCATATTTAGAAAAAAGAGAACACCTTGGACGACTAGAGATAGGACGTTCATATTCACAGGACATGTACATTAGTATGTTCTGCAGAAATGATTGGCATGATTAGCATGTCTACCCATGGGTTGAAGGTTGCCATCTACCGGTAATTTTGCCTACGGCTCTCGTTGGCGCTATAAACCGAAGGTAGTGGAACAGTGTTACTTGAGCAGATGCGCAGGATGCCTCGTATATGTATGAGTGAACCGGACTGTCAAAATAGCTTGTTTGAGAGATGGCGCGTTGTTGGGATGAAAGAATGTGCTGCATCCATGCGGGAAATTGCAATTCGTGTTTGACGAAGTTTTTCGGCAGTGCAACGGGTGCGTGCGGAATGGTTCAAGGAAGGTCGTAGAACGTGCAACTCGTACTACTCAGACCGCATACCTCCCCCCCCCCCCCCCCTCCTCATCTGAAAGCCGTTGCAGGACAGGTCTGCGTCCTTCTCGGCTCTGGCGCAACGGTGTAACACATCGTGCACTATCAGAGGTCACAGTCTGGCGCCGTTTATTAAGGCATGGGTTACATGCACGTCGTCTCCACTTCTCCGCCTATCTTTGACGAACGTACAGAAGCATTCTAGACGGCAGTGGTGTAATGAACGACGTCATCGGGGACAGGAATGGCATCAGTCTTTTCGGACGAATGCAGGTTCAGTTTGTGTAAAAATGATGGCGGCATTTTCGTTCGCCGCAGACACGGGGAGAGGCGTCACAGTTAACTGCATTCACAGAAGACATACAGCGCCATCTCGACGCCTTATGGTGTGGGGTGCTATTGAGTACAACAAAAACCGAAGTTGAAGCGTGTCTGAGCCACTGTGACCAGCGTGACCTACGTCGGTGACATCCTGCGACCTGTGGCCGTACCCTTTTCTGCACAACACCGCAGAAGCCATTTTTCAGGAGGACAATGCACGACCGCGTGCTGCTGCCTTCTTGGTGCTACAGAATGTCAGCCTTTTGCCCTGGCCTATCAGATCACCGAACTTGTCACCAGTCGAAAATGTGAATGATATGGTGAAATGACGGGTGCAGTGCTGTGACCCAATGTCAATCACCATACATGAATTTTGGAACCAGGTGAATGCAGCATGGATGGCTATACCACAGGACGCCATTCGCGCCTTTTACGCATCGATGCCATCACGCATGGAACAAGTTATCAGGCATGGCGTATCTTGTGCGTACAAGGCAACAAGACATACACTGAACCGAGGTGTCTAAAATGTTAATCCTGTGAATACGGACGTGTTATCTCTAGTCGCTGAAAGTGTTCTGTTTTTTCTTTTTTTTCTGAATATGAGTGTATATTACACATCTTTCCCTGTAGCGTACCACTGTTTTTCTCAGAATTTCGAACACTTGTACTGTTTCATAATCTCAAACACTTTTTTCAGGTCGACAGATCCATTGAACGTGTCTTGATTTTTCTTCAGTCTTGCTTCTTTTATCAGCCGCGACGCCACAACTGCCTCTCTGGTGCCTTTACATTTCCTAAAGCCAAACTGATCGTCATCTAACAGATACTCAATTTTGTTTTCCATTATTCTGTATATTATTCTCCTAAGCATCTTGGATGCATGAGCTGTTAAACTGCTAGTGCGATAATTCTAGAAAATACTCATTCAATATATATTAATCCAGTACTTCGTGACTTGCAACAAACTTTGCACATAGCTTCAACCTTTCACAAAACTTTTTCTCGCTGACATGTCAACTTCTACCCCCCCCCCCCCTCCCCAGCCCTCCCCCCCGCACAGGCGCACACAAATGATGACAGGAAAAAAGTGTATCGCTTACTGCATTTTCGCTGGATATGCAGTAAAACTATAGCATCAGGTATGAGGATTTAATTTATTCATTCTATAGTACTAACTCTAATCGCAATACATGTTGCAGGCAGTATCCACCACTGAATGTATTTACAAAATTATCGTATCATTGTACGACACTTAATGTCATAAACAATAAGGTGCCTGAAAAATATTTAAACGGAGGGCACATTACCCGGGCTAGATTCATCCGGTATTTGCTGATGAGAGCATTTGGCCAATTCCAACAAAATTTAAACATAATTTCAAAACTTTTCCGGGCTACGTACTTCAAGTCAAACAATGTATCTCATTTGTAAAGCAATCAGAAGTTTGAAGCTAATTTATACATGGGAGATCGATTCTTTAAAGAATCGTGGGTTGCATGGTGTCTGAGAACGTACGTTTGGAGCACTACATTGTCAAATTTAATCGTGGACTATGGGACACTGGACACGAAGAGTATGGGAACATTTGAGACATGGTGCTGCGGAAGGCTATTCAAAATTAGGTGGAGTGATGAACTTAAGAACTCTGCAGAATCGGTGAGGAGGGGCACAAGTCGAAAACTTCAACAAGTAGAAGCGACAGCTTGATGGGTCACAGGTTTAAGACATCGAGAAATACCTACTATGGCACTTGAGATGCAGAGCGCAAAAACTGTACGGAAAACGTAGATTGGAATACAAATTACTGAGGACGCAGGGTGCAAGTGCTATTCTGAGATGAACAAGTTGGAACAGGGCGCAGGAGAAGAATTCGTAGCGGGCCGCATTAAAGTAGCGAGAATACTGAAAGAAAAGAAAAAAAATTGCCACGTGTACTGAGAGCTCCGTAAAAACTTATCTATTCCGGGGATTCGCACGATTTTTACCTATTATCGACAGCATTGATAATGGCAAGGTATGGGTCTCAGAGATTCCAAGGCTTTGGAGATCGTGTTAACTTCAAGTCTGAACTCGTATATCAAGTGAAAAATATTTTCTTCGTGCGCTATAATTACAGATTAACAATTATCTGATTCTTTTCTTCACTTGTAATGTGAAACCTTTCTTGATGCCGAATTTCAGGGTTTTAGGCCAAGGGGAAGAATCCTATATGAGTGAATTTAAGAGTGTAGAAATCTTTACACATATAGTAACATTATAACTGGCCGATATCTGTATAGAGGAGATGTTTAAGAAAATTTAATATGAGGCGTCTTCATAACAGAAATTGAATTTTTGTTCGTTTGTCTGCCTGTCTGTCCGTATGTTTGGACGCACATCACGCAAAACCTACAGCACGAAATTAGGTGCGGTTTTCACAGTTCTATTGCTGGACATACAACTTAAAATCTGGTACATGTTTCATTTTGATAGGCCTCCTAGAATCCTAGTTATCTGCGCATAGAGAGTGTTTTCTTAAATTGAATTAGTACGAGGAAATCGGAATCCATAGGTCTTGGGAACCTTTAGGTGCTTTTTTGTGAAAACAGTTTTGCCATAATCAATTTCTTGGTCAAGTGCGAGTTATCCATGAAAATGAGTGAAATCGTCAAACTTCTTTTTGTTTGGATCGACTCAGTTTCGTGTAACGATCATTTCATTATATTGGAAGAAAAAAATCGGGACAGCAGAAGATATATAAAATTAAACTAAATAAACCAGGATATAAATGATAGAATCTACAAAAAGAAGTATTTCGGAACGTTTTATAATAATAATAATAATAATGTTGACAGTTTAATTCCGTTATCCATAGACATTCTTGAATTCAGTCTTCAATTACTGTAACTATTATCGTTGATAAGTTTGTCTAGTACCTTGCCCGTCATCGTGGATCTCGCACCCACGCGAATTTGAAGAAACCTGAAGCTTATTAGCGGTGAGAAAAATGAACATAAAAAACTCAAGGTAAAGCTGTCAAAAAGGCGCAATGGTAAAGACTTGATGTGTCTATAACCACAGAGCCTTTACTTTTCATGATTTCTTTAAACACAGTTAGTATTTCATTCTTTCGTACATCTGTCTCTGTGCTTCTTTACCGTTGCGCCCTTTGGCAACTTCACCTTCCGTTATTTTTATCCGTTTTCTCACTGATAATAAGCTCCAGGATTTTTCAATTGTCATGCGGGTTCGAGATCTACGCTGGCTAAAGCTAGTGTGACATAGATAGACGTATCTCGAATGGTTGACGTAGAAGCTAATTTTTCTTATAGCGCCAAAGGACCAAAGATCTTAGTATGAGACATAAACTTCAGCTTGAGACCCCAACCCGTTGCTGAGAAAAAGGGGCCTTAAGGACGGCTAGACAGACAGTCTGATATTGCTAACAGGTCGATGTGGTGTAAGCAACCAGTGGAGGCTAGTAGTACACTGCGTGAAGTACGCACACGAGGCCAGATTTTAAGTTTTACTTACTTCGATTTTACACAGTTGGTACCTACCTAACCATGTAATATATTCTAAGGAGTGGTGCCCGGTAAGTTATTCTTCAGATCTATTCCTTTCTCGACGCTACAGTTTCACACTGTAGTATTATTTTTGGATGATACTTATAGTATTTTCCCTGGACGATAATTAGTTGTTAGGCATTTTATCCCCGTTAAAAGTATTCTTCAATTTATTATTTGTTTTTCCCCCTGCTTTTACCAAGCCTCGCTCATTCATTAATCATGATTTGTACATTTTGAAAAGCAACTTGTGGTGTACTCAGTGTTATTATGACAACCAATCAATGAGGTTTGACTCTTAAAGTGGATAGCTTCAAATGGTTCAAATGGCTCTGAGCACTATGGGACTCAACTGCTGAGGTCATTAGTCCCCTAGAACTTAGAACTAGTTAAACCTAACTAACCTAAGGACATCACACACATCCATGCCCGAGGCAGGATTCGAACCTGCGACCGTAGCGGTCGCGCGGTTCCGGACTGCGCGCCTAGAACCGCTAGACCAGCGCGGCCGGCAGACTGCAGCGCCAGAACCGCGCGGCCACTTCGGCCGGCAAAGTGGATAGCTTCCCGTGTGCTAAAACTACGTAAGTGTTTACTTTATGAAAATAGACTGAAGCTCCAAAGAAACTGGTATAGGCATGGATATTCAAATACAGGCAGAATACAGCGCTGCGGTCGGCAACGCCTGTATAAGACAAGTGTCTGGCGCTGTTGTTAGACCGCTTACTGCTCATACAACTGCGGGTTATCAGGATGTAAGTGAGTTTGAACGTGGTGCTGTGTACCTACGTTATAAATATTTCTTGCAAACTGGGTCACCTTGATGAATGCAAGCCCGCCCTCCCCCCCTCCCCCCTCCCCCCTCCCCCTCCCCCCCAAGAAGTTTTTCTATATTACGTGTTGTGTGTTGTTGCTGGTTTTCCGTCGCTCTCCCTATGCTAGCCTGTCCTGTGCAAGTCTCTTTATCTCTGTATAACTACTGTAAGCTGTATTCATTTCACCGGCCGGAGTGGCCGTGCGGTTCTAGGCGCTACAGACCGGAACCGAGCGACCGCTACTGTCGCAGGTTCGAATCCTGCCTCGGGCATGGATGTGTGTGATGTCCTTAGGTTAGTTAGGTTTAATTAGTTCTAAGTTCTAGGCGACTGATGACCTCAGAAGTTAAGTAGCATAGTGCTCAGAGCCATTTGAACCATTTTGTATTCATTTCAACCACCTTACTCTAATCAAGCTTTCGTCTCCCTCTAAAACTTCTACCCGTAGTTTAATTACAATAAGCAAAACTACAACCGTTGCACCTCGTTTTGGGTTTACGCAAACCGTTTCCCAGTTATAATTCTGTAATATCTGAAATTTTAACAACTGACGTATTTTGTACTTCTTGCAGGAAGCCCCCCCCCCCCCCCCACCACTCCATGTCTCGAAATACACAAAACTGCTCTTTGTATACCAGAATGTTCTCGAATACCCTATTGGGCGACAAAAGGAGTAGAATAACTCTCTTACAACCACCCTGTCTTCTCTTTTTTTTGTTTTCTGGAACCAAGTTAGGGGGCGCGCGCTGGGAAGTTTGAATAACTCGACAGGCAACTCGGCTGATTTTATTTCCTGTATTTGGTTGCTGAGGGGAAGCGGATGGACGGCAGACAGTTGGCAGGGACCGATGTAACTACGTTTGGTGAACAAGGGTCCGTCTCTGATAACACATGTCACTCACGGCGGAATAAAGTGTGGCTACATGTGAATGGGCACGGTGGAGATTCTCACGCACTATCCAGCGAAACTCAGAGTCATTTTTATAGTTTACAGAGACAGGGTAATTCAGTTGTGCTTATCGCTGAGCTTTATGCAACCTGCAATGCCTTCAAATACCACCTGCAAGATTTTCATATTCTCTCTCGCTTACCATGTGCAGAGTATTAGTCCTTCAGATAAAATGAAAATGAACAGGACGTCTTTGTAGGAAACTGAGCGCAGTTAAATTTTGTGCTGGGATACGCTTTCGCTACAGGCTGCAGTTTTGAAATTATTCAAGAAAAACGTACAAAAGTGACCCTGAAACGTGATTTTCTTCAATAACTCGAAAATCGTAACCTACAGTGAAAATATGTCTCAGTACAAAATTTAATTACATTAAGTTTTCTACAAAAAGGTCCAATTCATTTTTTTTTTTCGCTTAAGACTGATAGTTCGTGTGTAGCGAGCGAGAGAATATGAAATTCTCACACGTGGTTTTTGAAGGCGTTATGTGTTGCATAAAAACCAGAGGCCAGGCCAGCTAAATCACCCTGTATATTCTTCTGAAATACAGCTTCATTAATAGTTGTATTCTATTGTGTTCTTATTAAACCTGTGGCTGATGATTTAAAGCATTCTTATATTTTTTAGGACAGAGTCAGTGAACACCTTCAGAATAAAGACAGGTGCCGCTTTGTACCGGTCACTGAATTATGAAATGAGTATGTGATTGTTTTTTAAAAAATATAAAAAATAAAATAGTGATATAAATCATCAGCTATTCATCTAATCTGCATCATTCTTCTGTTTTCTCACATTTCCCAAACTGCTGTTTCCTTATTGTCTAAACTGTTTATCGTTATCGTTTCACTTCCATCTACATCTACATATATACTCCGCTAGCCACCAAACGGTGTGTGACGGAGGGCACAATTCGAGCCAAAGTCATATTCCCCCCCCCCCCCCCCCCCGTTCCACTCGCGGATCACGCGAGGGAGAAACGACTCTCTGAACGCCTCAGTACGAGCTCTTATTTCCCTTATCTTTGAATGATGATCATTGCGCGATTTGAAAGTTGGTGATAATAATATATGCTCTACTTCCTCCGTGAAGATTGGATTTCGGAATTTAGTGTGCAGCCCCTTCTGTTTAGCTCGTCGTGTATCTGCAAGTGTGTCCCACTTCAAACTTTCTATGAGATTTGTAACGCTCACGCGATGGCTAAATGTACCAGTAACGAATCTTGTCGCTCCTGTTTGGACCTTCTCAATCTCTTGAATCAGACCCAACTGGTAAGGGTCCCATACAGATGAAGAATAGGTACTCCAATACTGGACGAACTAACGTATTGTAAGTTATTTTCTTTGGTGAAAGACTGCATCGCTTCGGGATTCTACCGATAAACCGCAATCTAGAATTCGCCTTACCCGTTACTAGTGTAATCTGATCATTCTATTTGAGATCATTTCGAATAGTCACACCCAGATACTTGACTGATGTTACCGCTTCCAAAGATTGATCATTTATTTTGTACTCATACATTAATGGGGATTTTCGCCTTGTTATACGCAGTAGGTTGTACATACTAATATTGAGAGATAACTGCCAGTCATTACACCATGCATTTATTTTCTGCCAATCCTCATTAATTTGTTCACAACTTTCCCGTGATACTATTAGGCTACATTCCATACTAAGCTACCGGCCTCACAAATACTATCAGAGAAGATTTCCCTGTAGTTTAATGTACATTAGCTGTTCACAAATTTCTCTTTTCCAGAACTGCTGTTACTAGCCAACATTTTTATCCTCTCGTGTCTGGCATGTGTTTTATTCTCAAACACACGTGACATAAATCAATTATATTCTGTATCCTCTGCGCTTCAGCAATCGCCACTTATTATGCTGCCTAAATAAGAAACCTCATCTACTGCTTTTACTGTCTAGTTTCCTAACCTTATTCTCTCAGCGTCCCATAATTTAATTTGGCTGTATTCAATTGGTGAACAGCTTGTAATCTGTTTTCAAGACTCTTTTCATTCCTTTCAGCTGCAGTACAAAATCCTCTCCCGTCTCTAATAAAATTACAATGTCGTCAGAAGACATAAAAATTTTTCCAGAACGGGATTTTCACTCCGCTGCAGAGTGAAAATCCCATTCTGGAAACATCCCCCAAGCTGTGGCTAAGCCATGTCTCCGCAATATCCTTTCTTTCAGGAGTGCTAGTTCTGCAAGGTTTCGCAGGAGAGCTTCTGTAAAGTTTGGAAGGTAGGAGACGAGGTACTGGCAGAAGTAAAGCTGTGAGTACCGGGCGTGAGTCGTGCTTCGGTAGCTCAGATGGTAGAGCACTTGCCCGCGAAAGGCAAAGGTCCCGAGTTCGAGTCTCGGTCGGGCACACAGTTTGAATCTGCCAGGAAGTTTCATAAAAATTTTTATTTCTTCTCCATGAATCTGAACTCCTCTTCCTGATTTCCTTTTCGTTTCGTTCAGTATCTGCTCTAGTACAGAATGGTCAACATCTGGGGTAGGCTAAAAACCGAACACACTACCTTCTCACCTACTTCCTCCCTAGCACGGCCGACGCTTACATAACTGTATTCTGGTTTCTGTACAACTTAAGCTCCCTGTATTTTAGCCGTGCTATCTTGAGTGGGATGCAGTACTTAGAGGTGCAAACGAATGAAAAGGGAAAGTTTCGCATTAGGCGTCATTGTAATTACAAAGAAATTTCATCGTTAAGGACATAAACGTACTATAAACTGGGTTGTTACAACAAAGAACTGGCCACCATTCTTGGTAATTCATTTTTCGAACAGTTGAACTTGAGACGATGATGCCTCGTGTTGGAGGGGATGCATCAATAAGCACTCGTCAGGGCCGCTGTGAAGAATGAAATACTGAAAATATTGGTGCAGCAGGAGTAATTCTACCATAAACAACCGTGTGCGGCCATTGCGGTTAGTCGATTTATCAATCAGAGCTACGTTCCGCCAATGGATTCCGCTGTAACTCTTGCAAAGAGAGAGGCAGATACCACTTTAAATTGTAGCTGTAAATGGTAAGTCCCTTATGCCAATAAAAAAGTAAGTATTCAGTAGTTCGACCATTAGTTTCTTGTCTCAAACTATTTGGTTAATTTTCCTTAAACGATTTCGAACCAGAATATTAAAAAAGATGAAGTAAAGTTACTCAAACAAAGAAAAAATTTCCAGTGTTTTTACAAGAGAAACAGTTTTTTAGAGTCACTCGATGGCAGTATTATCTTATAGATAAATCGAAATATTTCTACGTTGCAAACAATGCGGTTGTGTGTTGATAGATTTGTTAGATATGCAGGTATTGTTTCCATCAACACCACGCAAACTATTTCGAAACTACACTATCTCTCATTTTCTTCATTGCTCCCCTGTCATTTTTTAACGATAACCAATGTTACGAAGGGTGATCATTCCGAGCTTTCTTTATTTCTACAAAATTTATCATCATAAAGTGAGTACTCTTAGAAAGGGAACTAGTAACTAGATCCCAAAATTCAGTTTTTTTACTAACATATAGTTCCTTCGTCCTGCAACAGGAGCTCCAGTCCATAGCGACTGTTCTAAGTGACTATCGATAGTTTCAAGACATACATTACAAATAGCGCATGGAGGTTTGTCGCATCCTCACAAATACCTACAGTATTTCTCTAAAAATTACTTGCAGTTTCGAGAGTGTCTTCACACATATCGTAATGAAGGTAACTTCCAAAACTCTGGAACGTGATTTTACAACAAGACGTGCTCCACAATCCACAAGACTTTTACGGAAATTGACTTCGGCCGCAAAAGTCATTGTATTTACACTGGGTGTGCAGGACTTGCCTGTTGCATAATGTAACGGTTATCTGCTGCTGTAGCTGACTGTGATCAACCACTTTCTCTTCTTGACGCAGTGCCTGTGGTTCGTAACGCTCCTCATGCACATGAAACAATGCTATGAGCAATACCAAACTCCTTGGTTAAGCTCGTCACACTTCGACCTCCTTCCAGTTTCCCGATGATTCATCCCCGTGTGAAGGCCTCCAGACGTTGACTTCGGGCCGTGGCGTAATGAAGAATATCACCACAGTGCACCGCAATTGCTCTGTGATTCACACACACTGTTCTTTCCCGTCGCACCAACTGCCTCATGTTGCGTGACCGGCCCCATTTGGCACCATAATCACGCTGACGTGACGCTCTGTGACGTCAATTTTCTGTGCACGATTAGGAAATCTCTGGAAATACGCTCTCGCGCTTTCATTCATTTCCACTGAGTAATTGCCGCTCTGAGTGGCCGCGTGGTTTCAGGCGCCATGTCACGGATTGCGTGGCCCCTCCCGCCGGAGGTTCGAGCCCTCCCTCGGGCATGGGTGTCTGTGTTGTTCTTAGAATAAGTTTAAGTGGTGTCTCAGTCTAGGGACCGAAAGCCTCAGCAGTTTGGTCCCTTAGGAATTTACACATATTTGAACATCTGAACATTGAGTAGTTAAAGTGTTGTGTTAATTTACCTTTCTCGTTCTTAAGTTTTGCAGAACGGTGATTATCTCTATTACTACGGCTATGTCCGCCTGCTCAACAGCCGGCACGGTAGTTCAGCGTGTTCGGTCAGAGGGTTAGCTGCCCTTTATAATAAAAAAAGCTGAGTTAATGGATCAATGATGAACTTGAACAAGTGTCATGGGACATCTGCCCCGAACAAACAGAACAAACAATAACGAACAAAACGAGATAAAAAACTGAGTGGCAACGCGTTTGCCTATGATGCACCGGGCCCGTGTTCGATTCCCGGCAGGGTTGAAGACTTTCACCGCTCGTGGACTGGGCGTTGTGTTGTCCTCATCGTCATTTCATCATCACCGACACGCAAGTCGCCCAATGTTGGGTCACCTTCTATAACTTCGTCGGATGGAGCTTGCCGATGTTTCATACACCAACAATTTTCCACAATAGACAGGAAAATTCCGCTGTGCATATATCAAGCATGATTCGTCATTGATTTGGAGGCAGCACCACGAACGTCGTTGAAGAAGCAAATTTAATTCCTTTAGTCAATAGCCGCACTTTTATTTTGTCTAATTACTAGCTGTTTCTGAACCAAGTAACATCATCAGGTCATCTTAAGATCAAAAATATCACAGCGCATAGTTAAAAAAACTGTTTGGGAAAACATTTAAAAATTTTCTGTGTGAGGCTAACGTATGGTAGTACAATCTTAAGCTCGTTTACCCACATCCGAGTGTTACATATTCAAAGTAAAGGTCATCCTATGAGTTGCATTGAGGCAAAAGCGGCCGAAGTGATAATGGAGCCCCCTAAATACACAGGGCTATTTTTTACTTCTTTTACCATTCAACACCAAATAATTTTCATCTGTGTTGATCGATGTTGCAACTTACGGTCTATCTGGAAAATGTACGGTACAGGAAAGTTAACAGTTGTCAAACACCTACATCACTTACATTGTTCACTCAAAGGATCGTATAGCCTGTAATAGCATTAGGAAAGGGTGCCCCACAATCGGGTACCAATTTAAAATTTAAAATTAGAAGTCTTTAAATTATGTAAAATTCATTTAAATGCTACTCTTGCAAAAAATATTCCGAATATTTTCTCATTCTGTAATAGCTAAACAAAGAACTAAAACGTTTAAAATTTCACCTTCGGAAAATATAGTTACTAATTTCTGGTTTTCAGGTTTCCTAATAAAGCGTTGTAAATAAACAATAAAATGAAATCATTTAGTAACTTAGCCTTTACCCGCACTACATGCTTGTTTCGAAAGTAAAGAGTGCTGGACAACTGTCGGTTACTCTGCATTCATTTCAGCCATAACAAGGAAAATGGTCAGTCGCTATTCTGCTTGACGAAAGACACATTTAAAAACTTTCCATGTATCATCGTCGGCATCTGCCCAAAGCCCGTAGCGCCAGCGAAAGCAACCGATGCACTTTTTTCTTTAATTACATATGAACATTTAATACATACACAAATACATACGTAAATAAGCAATGAATGCAGACACAATTGACATTTTAAAAGAAATAGATGCTAGGTTCATAAAGGAAATATTTTTCTACTGCATCCAACAGTTGAATGTGCAAACTGAACCTTAAGTTTACTTTATAAGAAAATTTTTCTTGTATGTGTTCCTATAAATATGCTCTGAATGCACATACAGTTAACAGTTAATAGGAATTAGGTTCAGGATTCAGAAAAACTATTTTTGCGCTTTATCCCATAGTTTTATCTTCAGACAGTACTTTAAGCAAAGAATTCCTTTCCTTGCAGTAAACTGTTCCATTTCCGTCACTGAACGACAGGATAAATTTATCACTTGTGTTCAGATGGCAACACACGGATTATATGAAATAATCTTTTAGAATCTTCAATATTCCTCACACCAATGTACTAATCCACAAAGGGCTAGTTAGTTTTCAAATCTTGAAAATATTCTTGTTGAAAGTTATATTACTCTTGCACATAAATTTACGATGTTGATATTTGTAATGGTAATGACAGAAGGTATTAAATTTCAAGCTATACCTCGCTATTGTTCACAAAATAGCCTTCTTATGGATGGTTGTGAAACAGAAACTTTCTTTTCTGGGTTCTTGTGTTTTTCTTAACTTTATCTGTAACTGAAAGAATAGTGCCACGTTAATATGGCAAGTGATGTCTGTCTTCAGGTAGAGGGAAGTAATCTTCTGATGATTTAAAATGTCTTCTTATAGAAACTAAAATTGGCTCCTTACCAAATAAAGGAAAAATAATAAATAATAATAGTATTAACATAGGATAGCTCTGTATGTATTACTTTTGAATACATTATGGGAGTGACAGTGATCAATATGTTACAAATATTTAGTATAAAAAACAGTCTCGATCACAATTTATTTATTACGGTGGCCGGCTTCAACCACTACTGTGGTCATCTTCAGACCCATGAGTAAGGTCTGAAGATGACCACAGTAGTGGTTGAAACCGGTCATCATAATAAATAAATTGTTCTTGATAGTAAATATCTGTATGTACCGCTCAGTTTTTCATGCTCTTGTGATACGTTGTTTTGTACTAAGTAGTGACTTAAATAAATTGATTCACATCTGCACCGTAATTTTCAACATGTTACCATACGTGTCAATGTAATCTCTTTGTTCTCTCATCTTTGCATGTTTGTATTCCACATATGCACAGGATTCTTCAAGCGTTGTATGACGATGAGTGACAATGTAAGCAGCGGTGTCACCTAAAATCCGAATGGCGGCAATTTGATTCCTGCGGAGGTATCGTATTTTTTTCTGTTCTGGTTAATCCGATGATGCCGATGTTGTGAGGAACCGTGCTGTCAATTATCGCCAGTGTACTTCGCATGTGTTCCGTGATCAGTCTAGCTGCACTACAGGTGAACCTGTGAATTAAGGTGTACACGTGACTGCGTATCATACAGGCGGGTGTGGGGTTCTGGTGGATGTTGTGGAGTTTCTCATTGGCTGGAACTCTGTCGTTGTTAGTTAGATACCATGTAGACCAGACGCGTCATAGCAGTACAGAGCTATGGATATTTCGCCAGATGGTATTCCACTTAGCTTCCGGATATTTTTGAATGACTCTTATTTCTCTGCCATCTGTTGCAAGAGAACTATAGATTCTGGCTTTAATGTAAGATGGATGGCTGTTGTCGGCTTGTTGGTTGTTACTGAACTCGCAGTAGTGAATCTAATATTGCGAAAGGTTATTTGTATCTTAGCTTCATCAGTTGTTGGCACTATACTGCATGGATTCCAATTTAGCCTTAAGTTCTTGATTAAGCTTGGTGTGTCATTGGTGATAGTTTTATGCTTACGGCTGGTTAGTAAGGTCCGACACTTATGTCAGGCACTGATGAGACCAATCCCTCTTCATGAAGATGGTAAGGTCAAAGTTTCAAAGCTTACCTTGAAAATGTGGCCTCTGACGACATCCCAACAGAAAACCTTCTGTATGCTGTCTGGTAGATGGTTAATCTAGATCTCTTTAGAGATATCAGTTGACCACAGTGGGTCGCAGTAAACCCACTCCTTGCCGTCTTCATATTCAGATGACGAGTCATTATACATGGTTTCTAACGGGGTCTTTCTCACCATGATGCTGCTGCTTCATGATTCTCTGGTTCTTCCTTACGAAGAGCGTCCTCTTGGTACCTCCAGGTGTTGAAAGTCTACTAGATGCACCAAATGAAGCTCCTGGAGTAAGTTTTACTGAAGATGGTGTCTTCCCCGTAGCCTTGGGACTTGCTTTCTTTCTCTCTTTAACCAGGCACTCCTTGCAAAAGGAGAAACGCCAACACTACTGCCTTACCTGCTCTTGGGTTTGATGGTAGAAGTACAAGAGGTGGGCTACTTTCAAAAGTAGAAACCACTGTTTCCTGCATTCCATGATCTGCAGGACTCTGTGCAGGCCAGTCCATTACAGGGATGTTATTGTCGTGTAACCAATCCGTCAAAGGCCGTGCATTATGAACAAGTGCTCGATATTTATTTTTTAAACGTCCGTTCGCTTGTTCTCGTCGGCTATAAGCAGGACAGCATTTTGTCACATGACCATAGCCTCTCATGTGACAGTGGGATCCATTAAATTGCACTGTGTGTCTACTAATGGCGCAACTTGCAACCATAACCTAAGTTCACGTAGGGCGGTTTCCCGATGGAGTACGTAAACGATGAATACATCGATAAGCTTTTGATGCTGGGTGCGTCCGACAACCAAACTACTGCCGCTGCTCGTGCGTATGCTGCGCGGTACTTTCAAAGGCCGATAAGGAAATTTTTCGTTGCCTGGTGCAACGCCTTCGGAAACGAGAATCAAAGATAAAGCGTGTACATAGGCAAATAGAGATTGATTTTTTCCTTCACTCAATACTGGAACTAATTAATCCTCCACCAAACACTGTCCATTTTTTGAGGAACATGTATGTATATGTGAATGTAGACATAGAAATAGATGCAAGATTTGTTGCCCGAAAAGTTGCAATTATTAATTCTTGCAGGCTATAATGTTGCGGTGGAATTCGTTTAGTTTTTAAACACCCTATTTTCTTTCTGTTTGTCGAGAACTTATTCAAGAGAGATTCTTGCTGTGATCTTCTGGACATAGTTGCTCTCTGCAGATAAACAGTACGATATACCTCTCAATAACACGTACCTTAAATGAACTAGATGCAGTGGTGAATAGAACGAATCACCAATACAATTGAAACTAGAAGCAGTATTAAACAGGGAAGAGCGTGAAATGATTCTGATCTAAATGACGGAGTCTGTTAATGATCATACTCTACAACATTATTGTTTAGTACGGGATCTCTATGCCTGCGCATTAACCAACTTGCATTAGAATAGCTAACACAGTAAATACGTCTTTCTTTAACTAGGTTCGAAGCAGTTAGACAAATTGCGAATCTAACTACACTGGCTCTGCAGGAGCCTTTGCTTTGCTTCATCAACTAACTAGCCTAGTACATGAGAACCATGCTCTTTAAATAACCAATGTGCTTTGATAAGCAGTCTTTTAACCTACTCAAAATATATTTATTGGTGCAAATGCCAACACAACATTAAATCCAAGTTCAAATACTTTCTCATGAACTGAACACTGATAAAACTTCGTAATTCTGATCAAAGCACATAAATGAAAAAATTAATAATCTTTTTCCTGTCAACTTTTCAAGTAAGGAAAATTGTTTACGAAAATAACTGCAGATTGATTTAAAATTGCACTGGAAGTGAGTATTTCTCAAATTATAAAACTGAGCTTTAAAAACTATAGCTCCACACATTAGAGAGCAGTCATAACTATTTTTACAGCTGCCGAATAATTCTTTCCGTAGTAATTTGGGACACTGGGCATTACACTCACTAGGACAGGATACCTGTCCAGGTTTGGGAAGTGGGATAGTCACGGGTGCAAGATAGAGTTTTTAGCAACACCACAATTATTACTAAAATCAACCAAATTTCACAAATACCTGGTCCATTTACAGTGTGTCAAATATAAAAAATTTAATGAAAGGCTAATAGGTGCTGGTGGCTTAATTTGCAGTGGATGTTAACCAGGGCGATGCTGTCATGGCAGTACTGTTCGCCTCCCCTATTACTAAATTTCTTGGCGTTGGAATTTTATTTTTGTAGGACCAAAAACCATGGCTTGATAATATTACCACCAAATACAGCATCCGAGGCCAATAAGTACTGCTCTTAAGCTCTTCTGGCCTCAAAACTCCAAGAATATGAGCCACAATGATATGCTGCTGCTAGCGAGATGTTAACCACAGCACTGTTCAACCCAGACTCATTACCCGTCACAAAGGACGAGTCGACACTTGCGCGCGAACCACACCTTTTGCACTTCGCCAGGCTACTTCAGTAGGTGCGGGGCTTCCCCACATCTTCTACATTCTACCCTACGTTCTTAACTATGAACCAAGTCATTTACAGTGCATTATATAACAATCATTCCACAAGCATAACTTAAACAACATCGTTCAAAAAGTTCACACATCTGAAATACATATACGAAGTCAAAGAATTTTCATGATAGGTACAACACACTACGTAAGCAACACTACAAATCTATGTAGGAGGGAGCAATATACTGCTTGACACCTCGGTGAAGGTATGTTCTCGAAACTTCAACAAAAGCCCGTACCGAGCTACCGAGCCTCTCTCCTGTAGAATCTTCCACTGGAGTTTATCTATCATCTCCGTAACGCTTTCACGATTACTAAATGATCCTGTAATGAAAAGCGCTGCTCTCCGTTGGATCTTCTCTGTCTCTTCTATCAACCCTATCTGGTACGGATCCCGCACTGCTGAGCAGTATTCAAGCAGTGGGCGAACGGGCGTACTCTAACCCACTTCCTTTGTTTTCGGATTGCATTTCCTTAGGGTTCTTCCAATGAATCTCAGTCTGGCATCTGCTTTACCGACGATCAACGTTATATAATCATTCCATTTTAAATCACTCCTAACGCGTACTCCCAGATAATTTATGGAATTAACTGCTTCCAATTGCTGACCTGCCATATTGTAGCTAAATGATAAGGGATCTTTCTTTCTACGTATTCGCAGCACATTACACTTGTCTACATTGAGATTCAATTGCCATTCCCTGCAGAACGCGTCAATTCGCTGCAGATCCTTCTGCATTTCAGTACAATTTTGTCAGTGTTACAACCTCTCGATATAATACAGCATCATCCGCAAAAAGCCTCAGTGAAGTTCCAGTGTCATCCACAAGGTCATTTATGTATATTGTGAATAGCAACGGTCCTACGACACTCCCCTGCGGCACACCTGAAATCACTCTTACTTCGGAAGACTTCTCTCTAGAGAATAACATGCTGCGTTCTGTTATCTATGAACTCTTCAATCTAATCACACAATTGGTCTGATGGTCCATATGCTCTTACTTTGTTCATTAAACGACTGTGGGGAACTGTATCAAACGCCTTGCGGAAGTCAAGAAACACGGCATCTACCTGGGAACCCGTGTCTATGGCCCTCTGAGACACGTGGACGAATAGCGCGAGCTGGGTTTCACACGATCGTCTTTTTCGAAACCGATGCTGATTCCTACAGAGTAGATTTCTACTCTCCAAAAAATTGGCATAGAAATGTCGATATAGATAAAAAATAGTTCGAAAATAGGTGTTGCAAGTAGAATAACGTGCAATCTCATGTAGCGTGCCTACTGCAATTTTTGCACTTCATTGGATACAGACAATGGTACCGTATCTACTATTATATTCTATTGGCTTTATTTGTGTCGTGTACCAAAAAAAGGTGGTCGTTTACGTCTGAAAGAAGTTCGTGTTATACCTTACTGTTTAAATAAAAGTAAAGGTTGCAGGAAGAAATAAACAAGATACCCTATTGTGGAGGTGTAAATTAGATGCAGTTTGATTCTTTAACTGAAAAAGAAGATGTTTGGCAAGCAATGCGACTCGAACATTGGCGAGCCTTCATATCCGTTCCCTCGTCTCACTGGCCACCTGCTCCGACCTTTGAGGCCGAATGGTTCTAGGCACTTGAGTCTGGAACCACGCTGCTGCTACGGTCGCAGGTTCGAATCCTGCCTCGGCATGAATGGGTGTGATGTCCTTAGGTTAGTTAGGTTTAAGTAGTTCTATGTCTAAGGGACTGATGATCTCAGATGTTAAGTCCCATAGTGCTCAGAGCCATTTGAACCATGTTGACCTCCTGTACACTACAGAACTCATGTTACCTGTTCTTGGCTACGCCTGACGCAATTACAGCGTTACCAAAGACTCGTTATTTAAATCGCATTTCTATTAAACCAATTGCTCGAACTAGATTTTGCTGCATACACTTCTTTTCTTATACTGGGATGAGGAATCGCATACCGACCGCCAAGTACGGTATACACGCTTCCCTGGGACGCTACCGAAGTTGCTTCTGCATCTTCCTTCCGCCTTCCTTCGGGAACGGCACCATCCCTATAGGTTTGCACCAGGCACACCAAACAAACATGATGTCATCTGCTTCGCCACACAGGCAGCATCTCGCAAAATTAGCTGGGGTCCCATATCCTGCAGCGGAGACAATAGCGCTCGCCAAAATTCCCACCGCGAAATGGACGTCATTACGCAACATTCAGGCCGACACAATTTTCATTTCGACGGTGTACGGGGGTAGAGGAGGGAGGACTGAACACATCTCCGCTTTTCTTTTTCCTTTTTTTTTTATCTCGCTTCCTGTGTGCGTGGAAGTGTGTGTCGCCGAATGACGTGCGAGGGTGTCCCGTATTTTGCGCGCGCCGGACGGCTTTGTGCGTGTATACGCGTGTCCGGCAGCTCCGCCGCTGGCCTTTGTTTTAGTTTCATTACGCCGCTTGGTGGCAGGGCGTTGGCGGGGGCGGTGGGGTGTCCGAGGGGCGGCTGTCGCCTAGATGGGACGTTGCAATCTTCGCCGGGGCGCCCCGTTTTATTTCGTCGCTTGCCTCCTGTCACCCACAGAGCGACCATAAAGCGCTCCCTTACGTCACCACTTCCCCAAAGTTTTTAGGCTTTTATCCCGACTGTGGCGTGGTATCCGAAGCGATGTTTATCTTTCATTTCGCGAAGCCGACGACCCCCGAGTCTGTCTACAAAGCGAAAGGTCTGCTCCTACTGACCACCTCAGTCCGCACTTCTCGAATAAATTGAGTATCGACGAAAGGGTTACTACATTTGTTGAAGAAGGCGGCATTTCTCCACTCAGGCTATGAAATTTGCTAAGAATTCTTAGTCACGTCATAGACGCCACTTATTTCGGCTTGCATAAACAATTTCAACCGTCTACCCAAAATGTCAATATAATTCGTAATCTCACTGCATCCGTCTCACTAAAACGTCAAACATTTAAGATACCAATAGGGGCTCAAACAATCATGACTAACACTGACGCTCAGCTGCTACAGTTCATGTAATAGAGTCCTTTTAAATAAATCACACTAAAACACACTGAAGCGCTAAAGATACTGGTACAGGCATGCGTACTCAAATACAGAGATATGTAAACAGGCAGAATGCGGCGCTGTGGTCGGGAACGCTTATACAAGACAACAAGTGTCTGGCGCTGTTGTTAGATCGGTTATTGCTGCTGCAACGGCACGTTATCAAGATTTAAGTGGCTTTGAACGTGGTGTTATAAGTCGGCGCACGGGCGATGGGACACGGCATCTCCGAGGTAGCGATGAAGTGGGGATTTTCCCATACGACCATTTCACGAGTGCACCGTGAATATCAGGAAACCGGTAAAACATTAAATCTACGACGTTGATGCGGCCGGAAAAAGATCCTGCAAAAACGGGACCAACGACGACTGAAGACAACCGTTCAACGTGACAGAAGCGCAACCCTTCCGCAAGTTGCTGCAGATTTCAATGCTAGGCTATCAAAAAGGGTCAGCGTGCCAACTATTCAACAAAACATCATCGATATGGGCTTACGGAGCCACTCGTGTACCACTGATGACTGCACGACACAAAGACTTACACCTCGCATTTGTCCGTCGACACCGACATTGGACTTTTGATGACTGGACATGTTACGTGGTCGGACGACTATCTTTTCAAATCCATGGACCCTGTTTGTCAACAGGGAACTGTTGACGCCGGTGGAGGCTCTGTAATTGTGTGGGGCGTGTACAGCTGCAGTGACATGGGACTCCTGATATGTCAAGATACGACTCTGACAGGTATGAAAGCATCTTGTGTGATCACCTGCATCCATTTTGCATTCAGACGGACTTAGGCAATTCCAGCAGGACAATGTGACCCCCCACACGTCCAGAATTGCTACAGAGTGGCTCTTCTGAGTTTAAACACTTCCGCTGGCCACCGAAATCCCCAGACTTGAACTTTAATGAGCATATCTGGGATGCCTTGCAACGTGGTGTTCAAGAGAGATCTCAAGCGCTCCGTACTTATGGACGGCACTACAGGATTCATGGCGTGAGTTCCCTCCAGCACTACTTCAGACATTAGTCGAGTCCGTGCCACGTCATGCTACGGCACTTCTGCGTGCTCGCGGAGACCCTACAAGATATTAGGCAGGTGTACCAGTTTATTTGGCTCTTCAGTAGATATATGTATAGTTATCAGCATCCCTACTGTCCTGATCTTTTGGCGTTTCAGTACGATGACTGTAGTGAATTTGCTACTTGCCCTTTACGAAGAGTTTATTAATTTTTTAGATAAACGCTTGGAAAGGGTTATATGAGGCGGAACTATGTGACTAAGAATATATCTTAAATATTTCGACCAAAGTGGCTACACGTCGCCTTCACGAAACACATTTATGGCTGTTGTGTGTACGATTTCTTCATTTAACATCTGAACCTATTGCCTCTACTAAATACTGCTACTAGAAAAGAGCCACGTCCTGTGAATTTTAATGTCTTCAGTCTTTAAATCAAATTCTTTCATTTGTCAATGGAATCCATGTTGTTCGAACGGAACAGTGGTAATGAGGAATCAATCAAATTTACTGAGCAGAAAGAAATGAAATTCAGTTGGGAAAGTGTGTAACATTTAGGCTACTTCAGTAGTCTGATTTACATAATATTTAAGGTAAACAGATGATTAACAAAAAAATTATTTTTTTTCAAGAACAATATTGTTTACTGTCGGAAGTAAAAATGAAGATTTCGATCAAAATGATTACCGTATATCAGTACACATTGATAGTTACACATTACAAAAGCAAGTTTTTTCAGATATCAACAGCATTATGAAATTTTTGTACAATATTTTCGTATAACTACTTCCGCATATAACAGTATAATCTGTTTTCTTCCTGACAGTTGATTAATATAATTTTAAATGATATTTCACAAAAGTGTTTGTAAACTGCTAAGACAGATACGAGTAAGATGTACTTTCATTCTGTTGAACTTGGTCTGAACATACATACTTGTACGTAGCGTGTCGTTTGAAATTCGGCCAAGGCGTATAAAGAGTGATCGGAAACAGACTGGAAAGATTGTTAGGTTGTGCCGAAAAATAACTGTTAAGAAAAAAATAAGATACGTTGTGCCATTTTCGAGTTAATTAGAACTGAAGTTAGCCAATCAGGCAGTTGCGCGGTCAAATTCAAGTGGCCGCCAGATACAGTTACTGTCAGTTGTTCTCATAACATAGATGACAGGGTACGAGACTGCTCGGCCTTCTTCGGCTCGGGTTCAATCCTTACTATAGCTTTGTATCGCTGTCTTGTTCGATTTTAGGGAAGCAAACGAAGAACACGTATTGCGACACCGTCTATGGCGGGCCGTTTGAATATGTGGGCGATTGAATAACTTGAATGTTATTTAACCAAGAAGCGGCTTAAAGTATCGTAATATTTCTTCAGAATTTTTTATCAGTTCAAATTACCCTGTAACACCATTACGGACTGTTCAGACTTCTGACCACTTTGTACTTCCGCTTAACTTGGTGTCACCTTTTTTTTTAATTTTAAGAACGTTTGTACTATTTAAGTAGCGACTGCCTCAGATACGCGCATAAAGAAACATTGAGGTCGTTTCAGCTTGTTTAGATGTTTAAGAATCTTCCTTAAGATCATTATCAGGGGGATCATTGTTCTTTCTGGAAAGAACATTGGACTCTACGTGATCGTGTTTTTGAATTTAAATATTTGGTCCAAGCAAAAACGACCGTTATTGTGAAAAGTAATGGGTTACTGTTTACGTCAGATTTCTTCGGGCAGTCTAATATGCGGAGATAGGACTACAAAATCGTGGAAGTTATTATAGAATATTAAATTGCCAGTGTTAACCAGCCCACGACCCACTTCTGTCGCTGTGACAGTTCAAGGTTTCGTCGTGGCTATACTGAGAACTTCCCTTGATTACGTTGTAATATATTCTAAAATACAGATATTTATTTACTATTAGTTGTGTTGAGAAATTAGATTGTGTGATTATTGTTTCAAACGTAATGTTCTGATATGTTAGTACCTATTTTTAACCATTTTATGCAAGTCTCTTGACTTTCGTTGTTCTATACTAATGTATAGCACACAGCTTTGAGAGACTTTGGACAAGACGTGACATTTGTAGTAGTCAGTCACACTAGTAAGATAGCTTGTTTCACAAATCATTTGCGGAATCTGTGAAACGACAAAGCCTTATACTTGAATGTATGGTTGCATTTTCGTCATTCGCAGTTTAGTAACTAAATTTTGTATTTTGTGCAAGCCTCTTCATCTCTGCTCAACTACTGTAACATACGTCCACTTGAACATGCTTGTTGTAGTCAACACCGTGTCTCCCTTTACAAAGTCTATCTCCCATAGTTCCCTCCAACGGCAAATTATCTATTCATTGAAGCCACAGGTTGTGCTGTATTAAACTATCTATTCTGTTAAGTATTAAGTATATTAAGTAAATTTCTTTTGTCCGTGACTGGATTCAGCACCTCTCCATTAGCTACTCGATGTGTCTACCTACTCTTCCTCATTCTTCAGCACATCCAAAAACATTTACTCTCTTTTTTTTGCTGCTTTTGCTGCAAGTTTCGCTTAAAGGCTACACTCCAAACAAATATTTTCAGAAAATATCTAATAACACTTAAATTTGTATTGCAAGATATGATATTTCTCCGTCCAGCTGATTTTCCAAGACATTTGTCACCTCTCACAGGATTCCACTATCAGCAGCCAACAAAGTTTTTAGTTCTTCTTCGCGAAATTTTGTTTCTCTTCCACATTTAAGCTTAATTTCCTAAATTTATTGCTCAGCATTCAGACGTAATAAGATAGGGGATAGGCTGCAACGCTTTCTATTATTGCTTCCCTTATATACTATTGCCATCTCTTTACATTATTTTCGACGGCAGCCCGGTATCTGTACAAATTGCGGATGAAGTTTCGTTCCTTGTATTCTATCCTAATAACTTCAGAATACCAAAGAGTGTAATTCATTCAGCATTGCCAAATGGTTTTCAGAAACCTACAAATATATGTTTGCCTTTCTTGAAGCTATGGCCCAATACACTGAAGAGCCAAAGAAACTGGTACCTCTGACTAACATCGTGTAGGGTCTCCGAGACCACTAATATCTGAACTAGTGTTGGAGGGAACTGGCACCATGGATCCTGCAGTGCTGTTCACAAGTACGGGGCACTTGAGATCTCTCCCAAACAGGACGTTGCAAGGCATCCAAGATATGCTCAATAAAGTTCATGTCTAGGGAGTTCGGTGCCCAGCGGAAGTATTTAAACTCAGATGAGCCACTCTGTAGCAATTCTGGACGTGTGGGATCTTACATTGTCCTGCTGAAATTGCCCAAGTCCGTCGGAATGCACTATGCACACGAATTGTCGCGGGTGATCAGACAGGATGATTACGTACGTTCCACCTGTCAGAGTCGTATCTAGATGTATCAGGGACGCCACATCACTCCAACTGCACACGCACCACACCATAACAGAGCCTCCGCCGTACCCCTGCTGACAGCAGGGTCCATGGTTTCATGAGGTTGTCTCCATACCCGTTCCCGTCCACCCGCTCGATTCGATTTGAAACGAGACTCGTCCGACCAGGTAACATGATTCCAGTCATCAACAGTCGAAAATCGGTGCTGACTGGCCCAGGTGAGGCGTAAAGCTTTGTGTCGTGCTGCCGTCAAGGGCACACAAGTGGGCCTTCGGCCCCGAAAGCCCATGTCGATGATGTTTCGTTGAATGGTTATTACGTGGACAGTTGCTGATGGCCCAGGATTGAAATCTGCAGCAATTTGCGGAAGGGTTTCACTTCTGTCACGCTGAATGATTCTCTTCAGTCATCGTTGGTCCCGTTCTTGCAGGATCTTTTTCCGGCCGCAGCGATGTCGGACATTTGATGTTCTATCGGATTCCTGATATTCACGGTACCCTCATAAAATGGGCGTACGTCAAAACACCCACTTCCTCGCTACCTCGGAGATACTGGGCCCATGCACGTGCGCCGACTATAACACACTTAAATTTTGATAACTTGCTCATTGTATCAGCAGTAACCGTGCTAACAACTGCGCCAGACGCTTGTTGTCTTATATAGGCGTTGCCGACGGCTGCACCGTATTTTACCTGTTTACATGACTCCTTATCCTGTTCTCAAAGCTTCACACAATTTTAAACTGCCTGCCCCAGTGTGAAAGATTCATATCTTTTTCTTGTTCACTATATGCGCTTCGAATTAAAGATACAAGTAGTGTTCAAGTGAAAGGGTACGAAACATCATAACAGCCAACCTGGTTGAATTTTGCATATGCCGCTTTGGGATTACGTAGTGAGACGTGCATACAATGGAAGGACGCTTTGCACCTGCCCCTAAAAAATTCAAAGATAACCTCTCAGCAGGCGTGGTGTAGCTCGCCGTCTTTTCTACGTACGAGGTAAGATACTCACCAGTTTCCTTGAGCATGGATAAGCCATTACCAGTGAGGTGTTCTGTCAGACTCTCCTCAGTTTACTCTTACCCGTCAAGAGAAAATGGCTTGGGCTGCTCACGATGGGAGTGATTCTGCCCCATGATAACGCGCAACCACAAGTCTCTAAGCTCACGTATAGGTGTTGTGGCCAAGTTCAAGTGGTAGCAATTTGAGCATCTACCCTGCAGCCCACATATGCCGACCTGCGACTTTCATGTGTTTGGTCCGCTAAAGCGATGTGTCAAAGGGAAGCGCTTCAGCTCTGACGACTAACTTAGGGCGGCAGGCTGGATGACTGGTTCTGCTACAGCCAAAGGACTCCTGAGAACAGGGAATCTCAGGCTGGTGAAACAGTGGAATAATAGTGCTCTGGTCTCTGGTGATTACTTTTGAATAACGACTTCAATTGTTCCCACAGTACTGAATCGTACCTTTCTTTTGAACATCCCAGATATTTAAAGTAAAAAAGAAAAAAAATGCTCCTTGTTCGTATTATAACATTCTTCCAGTTACCCGTCACGCATATTACGTTGTTGCATAAACGATCAAACATTTATTTCACTTAATTATTGTGAAAATTGTAGGCAAAGTGACTGAAGCCTACCATATGGGAATACATCTGAATCTACGTCTACATCTACGTTACGCTCCGCAACCCACCAAATGCTGTGTCGCGTAGGGTACTTTCTGTACCACTATCTAAACCCTCCAACCATATTCCACTCACGTAGGAAGCATAATTTTCTGTAAGCCTCTGTATTGGCTCTAATTTCTCGAATTTTCTCCTCGTGGTCAATGCGCGAGATGTATGTGGGGGAAGTAATACCTTGTCCGACTGTTCCAGAAAAGTGCTGTCCCGAAATTTCGATAGTAACTCTCTCCGTGATGCACAACGTCTCTCTTGTAACGTCTGCCAGTAGAGTTTGTTTAGCGCCTTCATTGGCTCCTGTCTATCTGCTCTATCAGTCCTACCTGATAGGGATCCCAGATAGATGAACAATACCCAATAGGGCGAACAAGCGCCTTATAAGACACTTCTTTCGTGGATGAGTTACATTTCCTTAAGATTCTTACGCTGAATCTGACACTGGTGTCAGCTTTCGCCATTTCGCCACCATCTGATTCATGTGGTCATTCCACTTAAGGTCGCTCTGGATCGTTACGCCTAGATATTTTACGGCAGACCCTGTCTCCAGCTGTTTGTCATCAATTGTGTAGCTGTGCAGTGCCGGATTTCATTTTCTATGTATGCGCACTATGTTACATTTATTTACGTTCAGCTTCAACCGCCAGAGCCTCCACCATTCGTCAGTTCTCTGCAGGTCGTTCTGCAAATTCTTACTAAAAATGGTTCAAATGGCTCTGAGCACTATGGGACTTAACATCTGAGGTCATCAGTCCCCTAGAACTTAGAACTACTTAAACCTAAGGACATCACACACATCTATGCCCGAGGCAGGATTCGAATCTGCGACCATAGTGGTGGCGCGGTTCCAGACTGAAGAGCCTAGAACCGCTCGGCTGGCGCAAATTCTTACTATCTTCTGGCATTCCTACTTTGGTATAGACAACTGCATCATCTGCGAATAGCCGTAAAGAGCATTCGACCCTTTCTTCTAGATCGTTTATATACTCGTATATTGTAAACAGCAACGGTCCGATCATACTTCCATATCGTACTCCGGATATTAAATTTGTCGATTTGATTCCGTTAATAGCGACGTGTTTTCTATCAGCAGGAAAGTTTTGAATCCAGTCGCAAGTTTGCGCCAATACTTCGTAAACTCGTGTTTCTTTTTCATTAAACGGCAATGCCGGACGGTGACAAATGCCATACTGAAATCAAAGAACAGGGCATCAACCTGAGCGCCGTTGTCCCCTGCTCTGTGGATGTCATGAAGGAACAAGGTCGATAGCAGGACTGTTATGAACGACATTTCTGATTTGCTCGTCGCTAACTTTTTCTGTGCACTCTGCGACCAACTATGCTACTGAAGCAATGAAGTGTATTTCATGATCTCCTCCATTATTTTTTAAGGAGAATGCTATGTTTGGTTCCGTAGCTGATAAACACGTGGAAACAATTCAACAGATTACATACCTTACTTCCTTGCTGTTTTCGCTGCTAGTTTCTGGATAGTAACCCCGTTCTCAAGGGCTTAAATCGAGGGAGGGAGACTACGAATAAAATGAACGTCGTTGCAATGTGAAACTATTAAAGTTGTGGAAAAATTTGACCCACTGAAGCGAATCGCTAGTTTAGGTAGTTGCTCAAAGTATGAAAACGGCAGAAAGGAAAAATACTGGGGATGAGTTTGTTGTTTCTGAGACGTAATCGCAATATTTCTTCATTTGCTTACGGCATCTCTGACAAAATTATGCGATAGGAAAGTGTGATAATTATTTTTTCTTTATTGTATTTCAATTCCTCATCGGGGCAGGCTGGCAGCAGCATATGCACTGCTCTTCAGCCGGAACGAGTGTTTTAATCTAAAAGGATTTATAGCTATTACTATATATTTTCGCCTGCAAGAACCCTTACAGTCACCGTAAACAGACATTTCTCGTTACTAAATGCCTAACAAAATCTACTTTTGCGTCTAGATTTCAGCCAGTTCCTTGAAGAAAAGCGAGTAATATTCTAGAGTTGGCGTTGGTTGTCTGCACTCGAAGTGACCGAGGTAACAGCGATTCCAGCGGCGGGGATAGTCAAGAAAGCAGCCAGTAATATCGACCAATGGGAGAGCTCGAAACTCAGTCGAAGGAATCCATGATGGCGGATGTCACGTGATCCATATAAGGAGACGCACTGCAGCAGCGCGCACGTCAGTCACCACTCGTCTTTGGGATTTATTACTGCTTCTCTGTAGCGCGTTTGAAGGTACTGTTACACTTCGTTTTATTAGCTGTAACCTCTCAGCGAACTACTTCGTATTTACAAGGCTGAAGTGTTTGAGTATAGTTGAAGCTTATTAGGAAAATAATCGTGAATGGCATTACCGGAAATCCATTAGGAATCGAAAATGTATTGTATTTTCACCGAGGTGGGTTTTAATGTATTGTGATAATAAGTTTTATTACTTATATCGACTCAGATACATATTTAATATTTTCGAACTTCCATTTACTGTACTGAAAATACGCGAATCTCGCCAGTGGTTGGTAAGAAAATAATAGCGGATTGAATCATCGAAAGTCAGTAAGGAGTCGATGTTTTATTACTTCGTCTCTGAAGAGCATTTTAAGGGACTGTAATAATTAGATTCATCAGCTATATCCTCTCAGCGAACTATTTCAAATTTACAGAGTTGCAGTTATTGAAAATCCACTCAGCGAACTGTTTCGAATTTACAGTGTTTCAGTTACTGAAAATCCCCTCAACGAACTATTCCAAATTTACAGTGTTTCAGTTGTTGAAAATACTTTAATATCGCCAATAGTTGGTAGATAAGATAATAACGAATGGAATTATCGAAAGTCAATAAGGAGCCGATGTTTTACTAGCTCTTCTCTAAAGAGCTTTTTAATGTACCGTAATAATCAATTTTATTATTTGTATCCTCTCAACGAATTTTTCCATATTTGTCAGTTATCGAAAATACTTGATTCTCACCAAAGTGCTGTCGTGGTCGTCAGTCGAGACACTGGTTTGGTGCAGCTCTCTATGCTATTGTATCCTATGCAGACCTCTTCATCTCAGAGTAACCAAGGCAGTCTACACACTTCTGATCCTGCTTACTGTATTCACCTCTCGGTCTCACTCTACGATTATTACCCTCCATGCTTCCGTTTCAGTACTAAATTAGTGATCCCTTGATGCCTCATAAAATGTCCTACCAACAGAACTCTTCTTCTAGGCAAGTTGTGCCACAAATTTCTCTTCTCCCTAATCCTCTTCAGAGCTTCCTCATTAGTTACGTGATCTGCCCATCTAACCTTCAACATTCTTTTGTAGCATCACATTTCAAAAACTTATATTCGCTTTTTGTCTAACTTGTTGGTCTTTCGTGTGTCACTTTCATACGTGGCTATACTCCATACAAATACTTTGAAAAAACAGTTCCTGACATTTAAATCTATATTCGATGTTAACAAATTTCTCTTCTTCAGAAACGCTTTCCTTGCCATCGCCAATCTACATTTCATGTTCGCTCTACTTTGATCATCACCAGTTATTTTGCTACCCAAATAGCAAAGCTCATCTACTACTTTAAGTGTCTCATTTTCTAGTCTAATTCCCTCAGCATCACCTGATTTAATTCGACTACATTCCATTATCCTCGTTTGCTTTTGTTTATATTGATCTTATATCCTCCTTTCAAGATACTGTCCACTACATTCAGCTGGTCGTCCAAGTCTTTTGCTGTCTCTGATAGAAGTACATTGCCTCCGAGAAACCTAGCGTTCTTATTTCTCCCTGGATTTGAATTCCTACTCCTAATTTTTCTTTTGTATTCTTTACTCACCAATAGTTCGTAATAAAATAATGGTGATTTTAATTATCAAAAGTCAGAAAGGATTCGATGCAGATAGAGTAAACACGATATTTCGTTCTTTCAGGAAGTAGGCGAGTGGCACAGTAGTCGTGGATTACAAATAGAACGTCGCACTCGGTGCCTGGCTGAGTCGCTTCGGTGTCAGAGGTGGGCGCACAGTGTATTGCGGATCGGCATAGACAGCTTACCTGACTCAGAGTTCTTCAGTTTCGCCGTGCAGACACCTGTTGCTCGCAGCGCTGGGCAGCTGGGCGCTAGGTAAGTAGTGAAGGCATCGCTGCTCCACGTCGCCGCGGATAGGGGTAAGTCCCCCTGTCTTGGATCAGTCTGGTGCACGTTATAAAACCGTGCGGGAGGGAGAAATCGCGGCCTTAGCGCCAGTGCGACGCGAGGTAAGTTTTCTATAGTAAGTCGTTGTACACTAGAAAAACATGTGTTCTGAATTGCGAAAAATCGTATTTTTTCCTTTAGGTGTATGGTTTACAAAGATTAATGACTGAAAATTCTTTGATCTTCGTCTTGAAAAACTGTAAGAGATCTTTCAATGAAAACATCCCCAACTCTGGTGTAATAACTGTGAAACACTTCTTTTCCCATATTCTGTTTCACTAACGTGCTATTATGAAACTCCCGAAAACAACCAATAACCAGTCGCCTTATTGTCCCACTTAGTTTTGAGTGTCATGGCCGTATTACAGTTAACAACTCATCACCATTTCCAATGTTTTTACACCATTCTACGAACCTGGTTGGGGGTTTTATGTGTCCAAGTCTTATTTCACTTCGACAAATACATTGTTACACTGGCACAATAGGTATTTAGGTAAGTGTAAAATAACTTCAACTTACTAGTTAATTGTTTCCACAGTGTATGAGCAAGTAAAAAGTTTAGAAATCTTTTCTGGGTGCTCATCCATAAGTGGAATTGAAGTTCTCCAACTGAAGAGGACATATGCTTCGTAACAGTATCCCTAATTACTTTTAGAGTGTGTAAAGAACTCTTAAAATCCTCTCATTTTCTCACTATGGCAACAGATTTCATTCTTTTTCACATAAGTTAACCTCATGCATCTGATGATGCTTGATATCAGTCTCCTCCTATGCTGTACCATAACTTGTCAACAACTTCCACATCTTGCATAATTTTAATGTTGTCTTTAGTTGTCGTTTACTTCAACTGAGATGGTACTTCGTTAATGGTTTGTAAAAACAGGTAGCATCATTATCTGCTCTATCTTACACTGTTTCAATTCATACTTCATTCATGATCAACCTCATATTTTCTTCCTATGACCTATGCAATCACACTAATATATGTACAATGCACAAAGTAATAGTTAGAATCGTATGTACATAAGATTAATTGATTGATCAATATGACAATGCACAGCCTAAATCACTGGTCCTGCCAACATAAGATTTAGACAAAACGTTATTTGTGTTATATAGACGCCCACTAGGAAAGGTATTTCAGAATTTAATCTAAGCACTGTAATATTCGATACATAAAGTAATTTTTATTAAAATTAGACTTCTCGTAGATCTGGTGGAGATTCGCAATAGTTTGCTGACTTAACACTCAGCCTAAACCACTGACCTCAGAAATGTGGGATTTGATAGACTTCTTTAGTAATTCTTATAGGCTCCCCCTGGGAGAGCATTTTGTAAAATCCAACCTCTAAAACTCTGAAATGGTGTTAATGTAGTTCTGGTGGATGTGATGTGTTACACGCTAATGATCAATGCCCAGACTAAATTAATGGACCTAGACACATGACATTTGGAGGAATATTCTGTGTGTGATTTATGTGCCATCGTATAAAGTATTTTTCTTGAATTGAACACATAAGGGGGTTACTGGGCTTTAAAGGTTTTGTTGATGTTTCAGTGCTCAGATTCAACTATTACTTCTAAAAACGTGAAATGTAGTTGAGATAAGTCATTAAAGTAGGTGCCTACTAAATATGGATTTCGTAAAATACAACACCTGGTAATGTTAGTTGAACATGTAATGTACGTTAAAATTTTTGTTCCACCTCTCACACTGTGGAAAACTGATCGACATTTGGGTTGTGTTGTGGTCCCTTTCATTTTATTAATTCCAGAGTAAGAGTCGTAAATAACTGATAGTAACAGAAAACGAAAATGCATAGACAGGATCTGGAGATGTTAAGAGCACTCAACAACAAAAGTACTCAGCAAATGGTTATCTGAAATTCTTTAGTGTTTGAACATGTTCTTCTTATATGAGTATACAAGTAGACATTCTTTTTGCTCATTCTGTTTCTGATGCAAAAACCAATTTTACTTTAGTAAACAATTTCCAAAAAAGAGACAACATGCATGACCCCTCACTTAAATTGTATTGTGCTGCCTGGGAGTGGAGCTGGTCAACTATATTTCTCTAAAAAGTGTTACAAAGATAACAGTAAACTATTTTTAATCCTTTTGAGTTCTTTTAACTCGAGATTAAGTTAATGTTACTTCACAGATCGAAAAATTGTAGCAGTGTGACAATGAGTAAATATTATTCGAGTTTCTAGGAATAATACATCACATTCATGTGATTCACTCAAAATTTTTTATATTATTGGCTGACAGATGCTTTTTTAAATTAGTGTCTGCCAGTTTCGGCCATTCTTTTACATGTCACAGTGTATAGGTATTCTATAGTAAAAAAAATAATAGAAGTTTATCCTTCCTTGAATTATGTACAATACACATAACATTGAATCCTTCCAATGGAATTCTCTGCTTTCATATACAAGAAAATGTCAATGTAATCTAATTGATCCAAAAATATTTTATTGTTATTAATATTCGTATATTTTTGTTGGAAAAATGCTGAAAATACTTTTTGTATTTTTAGTCGCTCTTCTTACTATCTTCTCTATTGAATAAAACCCCAAGTTTTTCACTGACAGTAGCAAAATTAAATTTGCTCTAACAAGCACACTTTTATTAATTTTTTTCTAGTAGCTCAGTACTAGTACCTTCAGGAATGAAGAGCTCTTTTACTGTCAAATTGCTTGGGAGATATAAAGCCAAACCAAGGCTCTCAAGTGAATCTGAGCTTGCATTTAATCTTAATGAGTATTTGTATTCTGGTTAACGTTTTACAATTGGAAATTCATAACCTCTCTCGTTTTTGCCTGATATTTTACTTTCAGTACTTGTTTAATATTTTACATTCACTACTTGATGTTACATGAGACATCCATGTCATGTGTATCTATTCGTTTCTTGGAGTCCTTAGCTCACAGTCATTTCACTGTGAAGTTTTAACAAAAATGGGACAGAGATTGAGTTTCATTTCTATCTGTCAATATTTACCTTGTTTTATAAATATTTCCCATTATCATCCGAAAAATTTCTATCTTTCAGTTGGTGCCCTACTATATTGTGTGCTCTTATTTTCTGTAGTGAATTGTTTTCACTCTTTACAAACCTAACAGTAACTGATAATAACTTCAGTGGTGACCATTGAAGCATGTCAGCTCTATGTATTTAGGGGTAACACTAATAAGTTGTAAAAATGAGTTCAACATATTAAATCAGTTATATGGAGGACCAATGGAACACTCAAATTTCTGGGAAACGTTCTGGGAAAAGGCAGTGAATGTGTAAAGCACCAGGTGCTAGCGAGACTAATCTACAGTGATCGTTCAGCGTTTGGAGAATGACAGTGGGCATTTAATGAATTTAGAGGCATTCTACACAATCACAGCAAGGTCAGAATAGCCCACACTAAAGAATAACAGAGATGTCCAGAGAATTAATTATGTGAAAGTGAAGTAACATCATTAGCATTGGGGTAGATTTAGAGAACTGATATTCAAGGGAAAGTGTGTGACCACTGTGCTGCCACTATTGGAACCTAATGCAGGGATGAAGCTTGTACATTGGCAAATAGAGATTGATTTTTTCCTTCACTTAAAATGTGAAATGAACTGGACAGAATTTCACTAATACTGAATCTAATTAATCCTCCACCAAACACTGTCCATATTTTTGGGGAACATATATGTATATGTGAATGTAAACACAGAAATAGATGCAAGCTTTTTTGTCAAGAATAGTTTCAATTATTAATTCTTGCACGCCTTAATGTCGTGGTGGAATAAGCTTAGTTTTTAAGCACCCTATTTTATTTCTGTTTGTGAAGAACTTATTCAAGAGAGATTCTTGCTGTGATCTGCTGTACATAGTTGCTCTCTGCAGATTTACATCCTGCTCTGCTCCCATTCTACACATCTTTTCCACAGACAGGGATGAAACCTTAAGGTTATCCAACAAAATCGTTACACTGGACTACCAGAGCAGGGATAACTTTAATAAGTGTTTCTATTCTGGCTGCCCATACAAAATTTTAGTCTTCTAGTTTGCTTTTATTACATAATAATTGCAGCAACACTTACTCTCATTTGTTAACTGGACACAAATATGTGGAAGTACCATTTGACATGGCTACATTAACATATGCACATTATACACTTTAGTAAGCTGTTGTATTACAAAGTTTTCTTCATTTTATTCTCTACTTTGTGAAGCTATTTCACACATGTTATGTTGGCGCTACAACTAACAACTGTGATGTTACATTTATCTATGGTATGTAAATATTCCTCTTGACACATGGCAGATATTTTGATTTGTATTTGTATGCTTTTTACAACTCTACACACAACTTTACCAGTTTTATTACATTTATGTGTCATGCAGTGTTCACCTGTAGTTAATGTTAGTTCTGATTTTGGTCTCAAGTCAAATATTACCTTATAATAAGGGAACTAATTGAAAACTCTGTTTAAAACATGAGGATTTTAACCATACAGTGTGAGTACTTTCAGCAATCAGCTGTATACACGAAAAACAGCATTAATAATTAAGTACAAACAGCTCTGTCCATCACCGTGCATAAACTGAACCTACATTTATGAAGTAAGAACAGATATAAAACTAAAACCAACATTTCTTATCAAGGAATAAAACTGCACATTCAATGGCCCAAGGAGACGAAAGAGATCATCAATCCAAACTTATTTAAAAAGTCAGTTAAAAATACTCTTTAAGCCATATATTCTAAACAGTGAAGTATTACCTAGGTAAATTATAGCAGGAGTTTGATAAAAATATATCACAAATAATAATAACGAAAATAGAACCTCTATCATTTCACATAAAGCTATCACATTATTTTCTTTTCATGTTCTTTTCTTTCCTGGAAAACCTACCATCTAAAGCAATTCCTTATCCTTTTAATATTGCTCGTTATGAAGGAATGCTGGCTCAGTTTTTTAGGCTGTAAAAAAATATAGTATTGCGGTACACAAAACTAAAACCCAACATTGTTGCTACAGTCCTGAAGTCAGCTGATAGTATGTGCAGTCTCGTATTTTGTAATATAGTATGTGTAATGTGTGCAACAACTTGAGGTGCAAAATCAGTGAACAGGATAGCACAAGCATTTACATTATTAAATAACTTCTTTACAAAATATTGTGTACACTAAAGATAAACCGAAGAAGGTGGTACTGCTTTAAACCCACTGATCTTGTTTTATGGAGGGTCGAATTTCCGTCTTCATCTGGCCATACTGACTTAAGTTTTCAATAGTTTCCTTCAGGGAGATGGCAGGATGATTTCTGCTTTAAAACCACTGCCGACATCCAGTCCCTTGCCAACCGAGACCTATATGTACCTGTGTACATGAGTTTATTGTTCATAAATTACAGTAACAAGACATGTCCAACATTCTTGTAAAGATGTTCTTTGGATGATTAGAACTACTACTAATGCTACTACTAATAACATAGCACGCGATTTTTGCATATTGAGAGAATTGTGGTTACATGTTTCTTCCACTGTTGGCTGAGATCTAAATCCCTAAGAATCAAAGCTATTAGTCTTAATCCATATTAGCTATGTTTCAGACAGTTACTGCTTAACTGTTTATCTCCCTAGTACTAGACCTCCTCTGTTTGCCATCATGGTATATCCATTCACACAGACAACTTTATTCACTTTGTATGTTTTGTTCAATGTGGCTTAACTGAATAAAATTGGGGAACGCATTGTGAAAAGTTACTAGAAGAACCAGTGTTCTAACTAGCAAATTTTATACCTGTACATTAAGTAAAAAATGCTGAACTGGATTAAAATTCAGAACTGATGGTGAACTGCTGTTCCCTCAAGTTAAGTTGATTGAAAGATCAAACGAAAGTAAGAGTGTATTATCTTCAATATAAATATCCCTAATAAAGTACTAGGGTAGAAACAGTATTTAGGTGCAGCTGATCTTACTGTACATACAAATTATCTTCAGCTAACAAGCTCATACGTCTGTATGTGTCAATTAAATTTTACATCAGAATGACGTCAATATAAGATGACCATTTATTCTCACCTTCTTTAATCTTTGAAACTGATAATACTCTATTGTTCTTTGTCATATAATGTGAGAGACTTGAGGCAACATATGTAGACATTTTAAGATGCATAAAATCTAACTGACAAATGTCTAGCTGCATTCCTGTCCAGCTGGCATTTTCTGGCATATTTTCACTGTTTCCAAACATCACTTCAATTTTGGTCATCCCTAGAGACACAGTGACTGTTTTGTTGAGACCCAAGATTGTTTGTCTTTTATGTGTTACTCATAGAAATGCTCTTGAAGGTTTCTAAGGTTTCTAACCACATATTCTTTATGCTGGTACCACATATTGTTTCAGTATGTCTAGTTGAGCTGGTTACATTTGTTTTTAATGAGATGTGGGTAGCATGTATAACTTCCACTTTTTGTTATTAATCTAACTTGGAACTGTACTTCCATACTCGTTTGTTACAAATATAGGGAAGACATGTTACATCTGTGAAGATTTGCGATACATTCTTTACCAATGTCACAACAATCTATGTGATTTATGTGAAGAATGTCTGAGTGTGCAGTTTGGTAAGTACTACTGTAATTATAAAGAAATGTTTCCAGAATCACCAGATGAAACTATCACCTGTAAGTACATCATTTAATTCAACTTTATCAACCTTAAACAGTTTAAGTTATGAGTAGCTATTGGCAAATTTTCTATTTCTATGTTTTCAGTGCCTACACGATGTATCTTGTGGCAGAAATTTTTACAAGTTTTCTCAGTTATTAAAACAAAAGCTATATCAAATATTTTGACTTCCATATTGTGTCTTTCGTTGCAGTGTTTGAGCGCTTTAACTGTGTTGCGGTTGCACAATGAACAATTGAAAAAGTAATTACGCAGAGATTGCAGTTAACTAAATAACTGCACCATTTGTTCACTAAAATCTTTTTTAATCTTCTATGTGCAAACAAGTGTCCTCACTTCTCTCTATTTGATATGCACCAAGAGGTAATCTCTCTGACAACTGAAAGTACACAGAAGGATTGGCATGCTGCTATAAAAGAATTGCAATTCTTTATTATATGCACTAACTTCGTTCTTAACTCTATGTTTACTTAGAGCAGTTTTTATGAATGTGGAAATTATTTTAATTTAAGGTACAGATACGAAAGGTCAGATTTGTAGTATATTAACCAAGTAATGTTTGTTCCACTGAAGACTGAAATAATCATCGCCTTCAATCATGACTGAACAGTGGGAAGTGGGCTTTGCATGACTTCGTGCTGATGTGGTGATTGCTGACATAAGATTACTGTTAGTAGTGTGTCATATAATAATGTTTAAATTAGCAACAGTATTAACACGGTTCTCTGATACTCTATTAAAATTATTTCAAACATTTGTACAGACTCTGTGAAGAATATTTTGTAAAATTTTTTTTTTTGCGCCAATATCGCATGTAAAAATTTAGATATGCGCCTACAGTATGCCACATTTGTCTTTTCAGAAACAATTCCACAGAGTCATGACAGTTAAAAATCTTAGTTTCATTTACATTTACACCGAAACTAAAGATCAAAAGTAACAAGACGTATTTCATGAGCAGGTTCGTATCTTCAAGTAAAACATGCAACAGTGTATTTAAAGTATTTAATACTTTAACACCAAACGAAAAAGTAAAAGCGTCAGACTCAGCACGCATTGTCTTATTTTTCATTCAGTCAGTGGTGCCAGTGAGATACGAAAAAAACCAGGACTGCCAGCCCTGACGATTTTACTGTTTTTTTCGTTTTTAAAGCAACAACTTTTTTAAAACATTTTTGTATGTTTTACCAGAAGATCTCAAAATGCATCCTGTGACTTTCGACCATATCAAGAATTTTGTGTGATTGAGACAAATATTAAATTTCACTCTTTTGTTTATGGCTGAGCATGAGTGTACAGGAGAATGATTTCTTTCCACTGATTTTTGGTATCAGTTGCCTGATGTGTGGGAGGGTATGAGTGGTTGGGCGTATTGGTGCATGATTTTGTTTGTTTGTGTGTGTGTGTGTGTGTGTGAGAGAGAGAGAGAGAGAGAGAGAGAGAGAGACAGAGAGAGGGAGAGAGAGAGAGGGAGAAAGAGAGAGGGAGAAAGAGAGAGATAGTACTGACGTTATTTTAGCACAAGTCATGCTAGACAGGAGTCAAGTTTACAGATTCTCCCCCTTTAGCTGCAGATGAGAGACTGCTCTTAAAATGTTTGATTTGTGATCTTATCACGAATTTTATGTGAATGAGACCAATTTCATACATTATTGTGTTAGACAACGTTGGTCTCTTTATAATACTTTTTAGTATCTGTGTAGACGAAGTCATAGATAGTCAAGTAAGATGGAAACAAATTTCTAGTGCGATATAATGCTCTCTCCGCATTGTAACTGAAGTAGTATCTTACATGCAGACGATGTTGTTATTGTAGAAGGGACAGAACATAGTTCACGAAGGGGGCTATATATCCTAAGAAATATAGCAGAAGAATATGGACTTACGATGTGTCCACATAAATGAAATGTAATGGCATTTCTGGGAAATACATGATAAGACCAAAATTAAGATAAACGCCAAAAAACCGAACCGGAATCGATCTTTAACTGTCTTGAATGAGAAACATCCTCAACAATATACTGTGACAAATAAACATAACTTCGCAGGTTTAAATACATATGTGGAACAATTTATGGAACTCTGAAAAATAAAACCAGAAAAGAAACGATACTGAAGCTCTATAAGACAATGGCACTTATGGTAATATCGTATAGAAGGGAGACTGGCGTACACTCAAAGAAAGACAGAAGGAAAATGACGTCAGATGAGATTAAATTTCTCAGGGAAGTCTAGGACTGCACCCTGATGGACAAAAAGAGCAGCAGATTTTCGATTTGGAAAGCAAAATTTAAAAAAAAGAAAATATGAAGCCAACTGATGCAACCAATTAAATAGAATTCAGCAAGATCTTCTGCCAAGAACCGCCATCAACTACAAGAGCAACGTACAATGAAGTGTCGGACACGCGAGGACAAGATGTTTCCCGGAACATGCTATGCAGCCTGCTCCATGAAGTGAAGATGATGGTGACGACTATTAAGCATATGTCTGAGTCTATACGAGGTGCGGCTAGAAAAAAACCGGACTGATGCTGGAAAAAACATTTATTTACAATTATTTACAATTTCATGTTATCTGCTTCAATGTACTCTCCTCCTCGGTCTCTACACCGCTCCATACGAATTTTCCAGTGTTCATAGCAATGCTGCAGATCATTTTCGGTAAGTCCATACATTACTTCCGTCGCTTTTTCTTTTACTGCTTGAACAGTCTCAAATCTAGTTCCTTTCAAAGCTGAGTTGACTTTAGGGAAAAGAAAAATGTCACAGGGGGCCAAATCAGGTGAGTAGGGTGGATGATCTAATATGGGAATGTTGTGTTTTGCCAAAAACGTCTTCACTGACAACGCACTGTGAGCTGGGGCATTGTCTTGGTGAAGGATCCATGACTTTTTTCTCCACAAATCGTTCCGTTTTCTCCGTACTCGCTCACGTAGGGTAGCCAGGACGCTAACGTAGTAATGATGATTTACTGTTTGTCCCTCTGGTACCCAATCAATGTGCACAATCCCTTTGATGTCAAAAAAAACAATCATCATTGCCTTGAATTTCGATTTTGACATTCGTGCTTTTTTTTGTCGTGGAGAACGAGGAGTTTTCCAATGCATCGATTGGCGTTTAGTTTCGGGATCGTAAGTAAAAAACCACGATTCATCGCAAGTAATAACATTTTGTAAGAAGGTGGGATCACTTTCAATGTTTTCCAGGATGTCAGAACAAATCATTCTTCGGCGTTCCTTCTGTTCAATTGTGAGACACTTTGGAACCATTTTTGAACACACTTTGTTCATGTTGAAACTTTCATGAAGAATCTGCCTAACACTTTCCTTGTCAACTCCTGTTAACTCAGACACTGCTCTGATTGTTAAACGGCGATCTTGTCGAACAAGTTTACCGATTTTTTCAATGTTTGCATCAGTTTTTGCTGACAATGGTCTGCCAGTGCGAGTGTCATCACAGGTGTCTTCGCGGCCATCTTTAAATCGTTTAAACCACTCAAACACTTGTGTTCGCGATAAACAATCATCGCCGTACACTTGTTGTAACATTACAAACGTTTCACTTGCAGATTTTCCTAGTTTGAAACAAAATTTCATGTTAACACGCTGTTCTTTCTGTACACTCAACATTTTCCGACGCACAGACAAAACGTCAACTACTTAAAACAGACGCCACGGGCAGACTGAGTGCAGGAGGCAGATGAAACTCGAGCAGTAGGCGGAGCGAGAGTCACGTGACAGGCCACGCGACTTTCAGCCTTATTGCATTCGTTTTATTGTTTCACCAGTACTAGTCCGGTTTTTTTCTAGCCACACCTCGTATATGGTGGGGGTTAAGTTTTTTTCACTGGTCTCTGGTGTCTGTGACTAGGTGTGTATCTGTGTGTGTGTGTGTGTGTGTGTGTGTGTGTGTGTGTGTGTGTGTGAATTCTGACCAGTAAAGTCACCGAAAGTTAAGTTACTTAGGGGTTAAGTTAACCGATTTTCCCCTGGTTTGTGTGTGTGTGTGTGTGTGTGTGTGTGTGTGTGTGTGTAGGGGACAGGGCGAGCTTTTATGTCTGTTGCTTAACATGTAAGAGTGCCTGGATCATGTGTGTTGTGGAGATAATTTCAGCCGCCCTTAATAAAGGGGACCACTGTTGTACGCAGCCGCCTCTAACCGAAGAAACGGGCGCTACCTAGTGGATTTGAGGTAATTCCTCCATTTTATCCGCCATCAGTATGCATGGTCATCTCTTGCCTTCAAACAATTGATTCTCTTCACCTGTAACCCTTACAAGAAACCTTTCAAAGGTACTGGCTGCCGGGCTTTCTGGACCAAGCTTTACCACCCACCCTTTACACCAGCTCCAGACGCGTGGCATCTGGTTACTCAATTTTGGGCACATCATTAAAATTGCGGGCATAAAAGCATAGAGAACTCCATCTAGAAACACACATTGACTTCGTCACCTTCAAAAAAAGCATTTGATAAAGTTGACAGAAGCAAATTATTACAGATTCTGGCAAGTTGATCAAGTTCCGCATACCGATCATATACACGGTGATTCTCATCAATGTTTAAAAACATCCAAAGAGATGTAGATTACGCTGAGACAAGAAATTTAATAGAGGAGACTTGGGGCCACAAATGTCAGGAAGTACCCCAAAAGGGGAAGACAAATATTGAACACGTGACGTCACCAGGTGATGTGCCTCGCCACAAGTGCAGCACGGGCTTTGCCGACCGTACCCTCGCTGGTAGGGGTCAGTGCTACACGTCGCTCCACTAGACTACTCGGTTTTCATTGTTGCATTATTCGATGCGATACGGTAGTGCTCGCAGTAGTGGTACTACAAGACAACGATGAACCGGGTTATACTTACGAAAACAGGAAACAGAGTAGCATAACGGAGCAATGTGTAGCACAGCCTCCTACCAGCGAAGTAAGTTTGACAAGCCCAACTTTTGCACGTGCGGCGAGATGCGTCTTCTGGTGAAGCCACATGTTCGGCATTTGTCATCCACTTCTGGGTTATTTGCCGACATTTGCTAACCCTTGTCACTTATTTTAAATTACTTATCTCAGCTTGATCTACGTCTCTTCGCGGCTTTTTAAACTTTACTAGGAATCACTAAAACCAAACTCCGCACAAACTGGCCATGAAGGCCAAACGGTACCGACCGGCCGCAGTGTCATCCTCAGCCCACAGGCGTCACTGGATGTGGATATGAAGGAGCATGTGGTCAGCACACCGCTGTCCCGGCCGTTGATAAGACTCTCCCTGTATACAAAGTTTGGAGAACAAATTTAATCATTGTCAAGAAAGAGGACGAATTATCTGAATGGGACAGAAATCATGCACGAATAAGACGTGAATGCGGCCTTTCAACCCTCTTCTTTATTATTTGAGTCAATAACTTCATCCAAGTGTGGAGATAAATACCACGCGGCCTCTTTCAAATCCACAGTTACACGAGACTTTATTTTATGCAAATTATGTAGCTCTTGTAGCATCTTCAGAGGATGACGTGCAGTGTTTTGTAAACAATTTACGTATTATATCCGTGAAATACAGCGTGGATATTAACAACAAAAAAAAACAAAAAAATTGGCCTTCTGTGCAATGTACCCAGTACAAAGCAAGACTGACAAATAAAATTCGAGAAAGAGTGAACACATTTACGTTTTTGGGCTTTAAACTATCCCTTGTGGAAGAAACAGACTTGGCAATAAGAGACACCAGGTATAAAGAAACGATGGAAGCCGTTAATAATGTAGAGAAACTTTCCCTAGCCCGGATCACCCGTAATACGCCTTTTTAATGCCTTAGCACGACCTGTGCTGTGCCATGGCAGTGAAGCCTGTGACAGTAAATGCAAAAGACACTCCTGGAAATTGAAATAAGAACACCGTGAATTCATTGTCCCAGGAAGGGGAAACTTTATTGACACATTCCTGGGGTCAGATACATCACATGATCACACTGACAGAACCACAGGCACATAGACACAGGCAACAGAGCATGCACAATGTCGGCACTAGTACAGTGTATATCCACCTTTCGCAGCAATGCAGGCTGCTATTCTCCCATGGAGACGATCGTAGAGATGCTGGATGTAGTCCTGTGGAACGGCTTGCCATGCCATTTCCACTTGGCGCCTCAGTTGGACCAGCGTTCGTGCTGGACGTGCAGACCGCGTGAGACGACGCTTCATCCAGTCCCAAACATGCTCAATGGGGGACAGATCCGGAGATCTTGCTGGCCAGGGTAGTTGACTTACACCTTCTAGAGCACGTTGGGTGGCACGGGATACATGCGGACGTGCATTGTCCTGTTGGAACAGCAAGTTCCCTTGCCGGTCTAGGAATGGTAGAACGATGGGTTCGATGACGGTTTGGATGTACCGTGCACTATTCAGTGTCCCCTCGACGATCACCAGTGGTGTACGGCCAGTGTAGGAGATCGCTCCCCACACCATGATGCCGGGTGTTGGCCCTGTGTGCCTCGGTCGTATGCAGTCCTGATTGTGGCGCTCACCTGCACGGCGCCAAACACGCATACGACCATCATTGGCACCAAGGCAGAAGCGACTCTCATCGCTGAAGACGACACGTCTCCATTCGTCCCTCCATTCACGCCTGTCGCGACACCACTGGAGGCGGGCTGCACGATGTTGGGGCGTGAGCGGAAGACGGCCTAACGGTGTGCGGGACCGTAGCCCAGCTTCATGGAGACGGTTGCGAATGGTCCTCGCCGATACCCCAGGAGCAACAGTGTCCCTAATTTGCTGGGAAGTGCCGGTGCGGTCCCCTACCGCACTGCGTAGGATCCTACGGTCTTTGCGTGCATCCGTGCGTCGCTGCGGTCCGGTCCCAGGTCGATGGGCACGTGCACCTTCCGCCGACCACTGGCGACAACATCGATGTACTGTGGAGACCTCACGCCCCACGTGTTGAGCAATTCGGCGGTACGTCCACCCGGCCTCCCGCATGCCCACTATACGCCCTCGCTCAAAGTCCGTCAACTGCACATACGGTTCACGTCCACGCTGTCGCGGCATGCTACCAGTGTTAAAGACTGCGATGGAGCTCCGTATGCCACGGCAAACTGGCTGACACTGACGGCGGCGGTGCACAAATGCTGCGCAGCTAGCGCCATTCGACGGCCAACACCGCGGTTCCTGGTGTGTCCGCTGTGCCGTGCGTGTGATCATTGCTTGTACAGCCCTCTCGCAGTGTCCGGAGCAAGTATGGTGGGTCTGACACACCGGTGTCAATGTGTTCTTTTTTCCATTTCCAGGAGTGTATATGAAAAGAGTAACTGGCTGTGAAATGAAATTCTTGGGACTAATAGCGGATTACACCAAATTGGATCCCAAAAGGGAATGAACGTGTTCCGAAGGAATCCATGATACATTATATTACAAATATGCACCTCTCGTCCATTTTTATAGTAACGTATTTTACATAAAAGCTCACTTAATAAATGCCAATGTGTACTTGTTCAATAAATTCAAGATAACTTCACTACGTAAGTACTAGCTCAGTGAAGATATCTTGTCTGCTCACGTAAGCCAACTGCACAGGAAATGCTGGAGATGTGCAGTGACTCAGCAAAATGCAAAGCGAGCAGCGTTCTCTGTGGAGGAAGTTGCCTTTCCCGGGACAATGCTGCAACTGCCGCACAGTTTACAAAACGTTTTGTTCAGTTTCAGTTACTAAGTTAATATAAAAAATAGGAAGCATGAAATTGATGAAATCAACGCATTAACGTGAACAAACGTGTTTTGTAAGGAAAAAAAGTGTGGTGAAGACTCTAAATGTAATATGGTTTTTATAAAAATCACAGCCTGTTCCCCAACTTCGAAAGGTACAAATGTTGGTTATTTTTGTTGATATTCAACTAGTGTTTTCACAGTCGTTCTGTTCCAGATATCGTTACACACTACATTATGAGGCTGTAAATATTTTTCTGTAAATATTTCCAAGCTTTATCACATAACTCGTTGGTTAGCGTGGATTTAATCATTTGAGTATGAGGCAGAATCGAAAATGTGACCCCCATAATCAAACAAGGTGACGATTATTCAACTATATGAAAAAAGTGTGTTAGTTACAAACTACGGCGTGCATACACTTCATTCAACATGTAAACGTCACTACAGATATCAGATTTAGGTTATGACGTGTTCGATATGCCTGCCATCATTGACGATGATGTGGTGCAGACGAATAGCGAAATTCTGCATGACTCGCTGAAGTGTCGGAACGTCAACACTGTCGATGACCTCGTGAGTGGCTGTTTTCAGTTAAGCAATGGTTTTGGGATTATTGACGTATACCTTCTCTTTAATATAGCCCCACATAAAGGAGTCGCCTGTGTTCATTTCCGGAGAATACGGCGGCCAATCGATGCCCATGAAGTGGCCTCTGGGTCTCCCAGATCCAGAATGCGGTCCCCAGAGTGCTCCTCTTGGACGTAAAACACTCTCCTGCCTCGATGGTGTCGAGCTCCGTCCTGCATGAGCCACATCTTGTCGAAATCAGAGTCACTTTGAGCAATGGGGATGAAATCGTTATCCAAAGCCTTCACGTACCGTTCGGGAGTCACCGTGCCATCAATATCGTACCGATTATTCCGTGACTGGGCTTCGCCGATAACCCATAATACGAATTCCCATCATGCCCCGCGCCCAACCGTATAGTTTGAACGTGCTAACGCAGACCGTTCAGACGATATTATGTCGTATAGTTCAATAACTGTCACCCTTTATTAATTACGCAAAAGATGTAATTTACACACACACTAACGTAAAAAAATCGCAACAGCAAAAAGTAATGTAGAGTAATTAAATTTCGCGAATACATTCGTCTAGGTAGCATGTTTAAGCGATTAACACAGATCACAGGTTAACGCATGCGTGAGATAAGCCAATAAATGTGAACATTGTAACGGCCAGAACGTTTAATGCAAGCATGAAATCGTGCACGCATTGTGTTGTCCAGCTATTGCGTGTCAGTTTGTGCCTGGTGTTCCCTGTCTGTTGCACTTAGTGGTTCAGTGCAGGGGCTGTTAACGCTGTTTGTGGCTGGCGCTGGAGTTGTCGTCCAATGATGTCGACAGAAGGCAGATCTGGTGATCGAGTAGGCCAAGACAACATGTCGACATTCTATAGAACATGATCGGCTACAGCAGCAGCAGCACATGGACGAGCGTTATTCTGTTGGAAGTCAACCCCTGGAATGCTGTTCATGAAAGGCAGCACATTACGTGGGGTAAACAAGAGAGTGCTTGTATAGCAGACCATAACTCCAAGTGTGGGTCCAGTACTTCTAGGCTGCAAATATGCTGGTTGCACGCACTCGTCTCTTTCTAACCAACATACGGTCATCACTGGTTTTCGTCAGAAAACGCAACAGACCTTCACTCTGCCCTCCAATGAGCTCTCGCCCGACATCGTCGAAGTAGCAAACGGAGGTGGTTTGGGGTCAGTGGAATGCACAGTGCAGGGCGTCTGGTTCGGAGCTGTCCTTGAAATAACCGATTTGTAACATTTCGTTGTGTCATTGTGGTGGCAACTGCTGCTCATAATGCTACTGCGGTTGGAGTACGTCGTGCTGGAACGATACGCCGAATACGATGGACTTCCCTCTAGGTAGCGCCACGTGGCCATCCAGAGGCAGGTCTTCTTGCTATCATGTATTCTCGTGACCTCCGCTGCCAGCAGTCACGCACAGTGTCTACACTCCAGCCAATTTTTTCTGCGGTATCGCAGAGGAAACATCCAGCTTCTCGTAACCCTGTTACACGACCTCGCTCAAATGAAGTGAGGTGTTGATTTTTGCCACCTTAAAGGTATTCTTGACTATCATCACTTCACCACGTCCAATCTCAAAGGAAACGAACGCTCACGACCGCTATAGCGTGTATATAAAGCAAAGCGGATTTGCATCCTCATAGTATCGCTATTAGTGCCGCTCTCGTGCGACCGGAGCGAAATTTGAATATGCGTCATCTTTCAGATGTAGAAACACGCCTACCAACTTTCGTTTACTTGACACAGCTCCTTCTTGAAGTTGCGTTGCGATTTTTTTCCAGTAAGCTCGTCATTTAGGCTGGATTTAATCATATGAGAATGAAATTTTAGATGGTTGGAACAAAAAGGTAGCCTCCATAATCTTATTAATTAAGTAAAAGGTATGATTTCCATACATAATTGAATTTGTTACTGTTAAGATACCAAAGTGATCTATCTTAAAAATTATAATTTGATAATTTTCAATCATGTGAGGTTTAGTAAGTTTGATGTACCTCTTATCGCTCTACCGAGCGCGGTTGGCAAGCACTCAGCACTTATGAGGCAAATTGAGTAATTACTGGATTGAGAAGTAGCGACTCCAGTCACGAAAATTGACAACTTCCGAGAGAGTGGTGTGTTGACCGCACGACCCTCCATATCGGCATCCAGTGACGCCTGTAGGATCAGGATGACACGGTGGTCGGTCAGTACCGTTGTATCGTCACCCATGTCAGTACGGAGTTTAGTTTAGAGCAACTGTTATCAGAGAATTGCGAGGCAAGACTTTTTTTTCTAAGTCACCGAGTCACATAAGAATTGGCAATTCAGAAATTTGCCCCTTCTTGGATAAATTTCTGCTATCGCTGTAACGGCACATCCTCCACTAGCATTACTTTTCCCCAACAGTAGTTGTCGATACCAGTATTATTTTTAGAATTTTTGACTGGTGAATATTATCTCAGTTGCTTTTCTAAAAAGTTTCATATAATTTTATAAACAGTAATTATATTTCAAGCTAAAATTTATAAAAAGGAATTACTTTATAAAATATTTTAGTTTCGATGTTATAATCTATAAGTCATCATCATTTGGGACAGTTTCCAGCCTTTGGATCGATCTGTTTGGAACATAAGCCTCTCCATCGTCTTCGGTTTTGCCACCATCTCTCTGTCTTCACCTTGGTCCAGTTTCCTCTTTCCTTCTGGACCCATTTCTCCACTCCTATAATCCATCTGTCTCTCTGTTTTGCCCTTGGTCTCTTTCCTTCCAGTTTAGATTAGATTAGACTAGATTTACTTTCATTCCAATTGATCCGTAGTGAGAAGGTCCTCCAGGATGTGGAACATGTCAGAAAAACAACAATACATGACAAATATTTAAACTAAAACAAATAAGCTAATGTACCATTCCACAGGTCCCAAGTGGAATGATCGTCATTTTTTAATGAACACTAAGAGTCATTTTACAAATACTATTGCACTGAATTTAAAATAAAAAAGTTTTATATTTATTTATAAGGTAAGAAACATGTAATACAACTACTGTAATACTTATTTACAATGAACACATTACTGCACTGAAATGGTGCAGAAGTTAGATTATACTTACACACACACACACACACACACACACACACACACACACACAAATTTTCAGTGAACACAATACTGCACTGAAATTGTGCAGAAGTTATGTTGTACTTATATACAAATCAGTTGGTTTTCCTCAGAAATTCATCAATGGAGTAGAAGGAGTTGGCCACCAATAAATCCTTTAGGCTTCTCTTAAACTGAATTTCATTGGTTGTTAAGCTTTTTATGGCTGCTGGCAAGTTATTGAAAATGTGTGTTCCTGAATAATGCACACCTTTTTGTACAAGACTAAGTGACTTTAAATCCTTGTGAAGATTATTCTTATTTCTAGTATTGATTCCATGAATTGAGCTGTTGGTTTGAAAAAGTGATATATTTTTAATGACAAATTTCATTAAGGAATAAATATATTGGGAAGCTGTAGTTAGTATCCCTAGTACCCTAAACAGGATTCTGCAGGATGTTCTTGAGTTCACACCACATATAATTCTTACTGCACGTTTTTGTGCCCGGAAAACTTTAGCTTGGCTTGATGAATTACCCCAGAAAATAATCCCATATGACATTATGGAATGAAAGTAAGCATAGTATGCCAGCTTTTTCATTTTTATATCCCCTATGTCTGACAAAATTCGCATTGCAAACAGAGATTTGTTAAGACGCTTCAGCAGTTCTGTGGTGTGCTCCTCCCAGTTGAATTTATTATCAAGCTGTAATCCCAAGAATTTAACACCGTCCACTTCTTCTATCTTCTTGTCATCATATGTTAGACATATACTCTTGGGACACCCCTTACAAGTTCTGAACTGCATGTAGTGTGTTTTTTCAAAGTTTAGTGACAAAGAATTGGCTAGGAACCAGTGATTAATGTCTACAAATATTTTATTGGCTGATCTTTCTAAGACTACACTTGATTTGCTATTTATTGCAATGTTTGTATCATCAGCAAACAAAACAAACTTGGCATCTGGTAATGTTACTGATGAAAGGTCATTGATATACACAAGAAAAAGTAAGGGCCCCAAAATGGAACCTTGTGGGACCCCACATGTAATTAGTTCCCAGTTGGATGATGCCTGATAGCTTGATACATGTCTCTTTCCTAATAACACCCTTTGTTTCCTGCCAGAGATATAAGATTTGAACCATTTTGCAGCATTTCCTGTTACACTATAATATTCTAGTTTACTTAAAAGGATATTGTGATTTACACAGTCAAATGCCTTTGACAGATCACAAAATATACCAGTTGCCTGCAATTTTTTGTCTAATGAATTAAGTACATTTTCACTGTAAGTGTAGATAGCCTTCTCAATATCAGAACCTTTTAGAAATCCAAACTGTGACTTTGACAGTATGTTATTTGAGATAAGATGGTTATAAAGACGACTGTACATTACTTTTTCGAAAATTTTTGAGAATGCTGGCAACAGTGAAATTGGACGGAAATGTGATGCTATTTCTTTATCTCCCTTCTTAAACAGTGGCTTAACTTCAGCATATTTCAGCCATTCGGGAAATATTCCACTGATAAACGACTGGTTACACAGATAGCTTAATATGTTACTTAGCTCAGAATCACATTCTTTAATTAACTTTGTTGATATTTCATCATACCCACTAGATGTTTTTAATTTTAAAGATTTTATGATGGACATTATTTCTGTTGGGGTAGTGAGGGTCAAATTCATATTATGGAAGTTACTTGAAATGTCTGGTCTAAGGTAATCCATAGCAGCATCTACCGAACCTGACAACCCCATCTTTTCAGTAACAGTTATAAAATGTTTGTTAAAAAGTTCTGCAACACTATACACATCTGTCACCAATGCATCATTTACTCTTAATGCTATTTGTTCCTCTTCATGTCTGGTTCTACCGGTCTCCTCCTTCACTATATCCCATATTGTCTTTATTTTGTTATCTGATATGACTATCTTTTCCTTGTAATATATTTGCTTTGACATCCGTATTACAGTCTTTAATATTTTGCAGTATTTCTTATAATGTGCTATAGCATCAACATTGGAAATGTTTCGGATTGACAGATACAGTTTTCTTTTTGTTTTACAAGATACCCCTATTCCTCGAGTAATCCATGGCTTCTTTGTAGACTTTGCTCTAACCTTGGTAAGTTTTGGGGGAAAGCAGTGTTCAAATAAGGTAAGCACTTTATTAGCAAAAATGTTATATTTTTCATTCATGCCATGAGCACTGTAAACATCAGTCCAGTGAATGTCTCTGAGGAGTGTCCTAAAATAATCAATTTTTGGCTTACTGATTACCCTCTTGAGCTCAGATTTAACAGATTTTATATCCTGTTCAGTATTAACATTTAACAGAAGGAACTGCATGTCATGGTCTGAGAGGCCATTGACTATTGGTTTTGTAATATAATTTTGTTCATTTGACTTTTCTATAAAGATATTATCAATGGCTGTTTGTGAGCAAGTGGTTATCCTAGTGGGGAACTTTACTGTGGGAATTAAGTTGAATGATAGTGTTACTAACTCAAATAGGTTCTTATTGGGAGAGTCTTTAAGGAAATCTACATTGAAATCACCAGCAACCACTATTTCTTTGTTTTTGGTTGTTAAATGGGCCAGTACAGCTTCAAGGTGGTTTACAAACAGATTAAAGTTACCTGCAGGTGCTCGATATACACTTAATATTATGAAAGATTTTTTGTGAAAATCTAATTCTGTTGCACATGCTTCCATATGCTGTTCTAGGCAAAATTTATGAATGTCTATGTTCTTAAATTTATGACAGTTCCTGATGAATGTGGCAACTCCTCCTTTCTCCATTTCTGATCTACAATAGTGAGATGCTAACCTAAACCCTGTAACACTTAAAAGTTCTATACCAGTGGTCACATGATGTTCAGAGAGGCAGATTATGTCAGCTGGGTTTGAAGACTCTAATTCATCTATGCAGATAGTTAATTCATTAATTTTATTTATCATCTCTTGTATCCCCCTGGGGATCCTCTTCTCCTCCATTCGCTTAACATGCTCTTACCATCTCAGCCTTGATTTCTCTACCTTCACCTGTAATGGTTCCATCTTCATTAACTCTCTGATCCTCTCATTTTTTAACCTGTCTGTCTTTGTCATTCCAACACTGATCCTCAAGAATTTCATCTCACTAGCATGTACTTTCCTTTTCTGTCTTCCTTTCATAACCCAGGTTTCGGACGTAGTATGACGGGTATATAACCTTTTTACTGATTTGGGCTACATCTTTTTCCCATATCAGACTTCTCACACTCTTCCGAAATGCTTCTGATTTTCTCCCCCGCTTGTTAATTCTCTGTCGTTTCTTCCATCTTCCTGTATCAGGCTTCCTAGGTACTTAAAACTCTCCACTCTCCTGAATCGTTCCCCACCAATTGTTATTCCAATTGTTCCCCTCTCGTTCGATATTGCTGTGATAATCATCTCACTTTTACTTATAATAAATTACATCTCATATTCGTGTAATATTCGTTCCCATACGTCCAGCTGCTCTTGTACTTCCTCTTCTTTATCCCCCCTAATCGGTAAATACTAGTTCTGAATGTACAGTTAAAATTAATTTTGTTATAAACCTTTGAAATTAAGTATTATTCATCATCATCATCATTTAAGACTGATTATGCCTTTTAGCGTTCAGTCTGGAGCATAGCCCCCCTTATAAAATTCCTCCATGATCCCCTATTCAGTGCTAACATTGGTGCCTCTTCTAATGTTAAACCTATTACTTCAAAATCATTCTTAACCGAATCCAGGTACCTTCTCCTTGGTCTGCCCCGACTCCTCCTACCCTCTACTGCTGAACCCATGAGTCTCTTGGGTAACCTTGCTTCTCCCATGCGTGTAACATGACCCCACCATCTAAGCCTGTTCGCCCTGACTGCTACATCTATAGAGTTCATTCCCAGTTTTTCTTTGATTTCCTCATTATGGACACCCTCCTGCTATTGTTCCCATTTACTAGTACCTGCAATCATCCTAGCTACTTTCATATCCGTAACTTCAAACTTATTGATAAGGTAACCTGAATCCACCCAGCTTTCGCTCCCATACAGCAAAGTTGATCGAAAGATTGAACGGTGCACAGATAACTTAGTCTTGGTACTGACTTCCTTCTTGCAGAAGAGAGTAGATCGTAGCTGAGCGCTCACTGCATTAGCCTTGCTACACCTCGCTTCCAGTTCTTTCACTATGTTGCCATCCTGTGAGAATATGCATCCTAAGTACTTGAAACCGTCCACCTGTTCTAACTTTGTTCCTCCTATTTGGCACTCAATCCGTTTATATTTCTTTCCCACTGACATTACTTTAGTTTTGGAGATGCTAATCTTCATATCATAGTCCTTACATTTCTGATCTAGCTCTGAAATATTACTCTGCAAACTTTCAATCGAATCTGCCATCACAACTAAGTCATCTGCATATGCAAGACTGCTTATTTTGTGTTCACATATCTTAATCTCACCCAGCCAGTCTATTGTTTTCAACTTATGATCCATAAATAATATGAACAACAGTGGAGACAGGTTGCAGCCTTGTCTTATTCCTGAAACTACTCTGAACCATGAACTCAGTTTACCGTCAACTCTAATTGCTGCCTGACTATCCATGTAAAGACCTTTAATTGCTTGCAAAAGTTTGCCTCCTATTCCATAATCTCGTAGAACAGACTATAACTTCCTCCTAGGAACCCGGTCATATGCCTTTTCTAGATCTATAAAGCATAGATACAATTCCCTGTTCCACTCATAACACTTCTCCATTATTTGTCGTAAGCTAAATATCTGGTCCTGAAAACCTCTAAGAGGCCTAAACCCACACTGATTTTCATCCAATTGCTCCTCAACTAATACTCGCACTTTCCTTTCAACAATACCTGAGAAGATTTTACCCACAACGCTGATTAAAGAGATACCTCTGTAGTTGTTACAATCTTTTCTGTTTCCACGTTTAAAGATTGGTGTGATTACTGCTTTTGTCCAGTCTGATGGAACCTGTCCCGACTCTCAGGCCATTTCAATCATCCTGTGTAGCCATTTAAGACCTGACATTCCACTGCACTTGATGAGTTCCGACTTAATTTCATCCACCCCAGCTGCGTTATTGCACTGCAATCTATTGACCATTTTCTCCACTTCCTCAAACGTGATCCTATTTCCATCATCATTCCTATCCCATTCTACCTCGAAATCTGAAACATTACTGATCGTATTTTCACCTACATTGAGCAACTCTTCAAAATATTCCCTCCATCTGCCCAAGGCATCCACAGGATTCACCAGCAGTTTTCCTGACCTGTCCAAAATACTTGTCATTTCCTACTTACCTCCGTTTCGAAGACTGCTAATTACAGTCCAGAATGGTTTTCCAGCAGCTTGACCCAATGTCTCCAACCTGTTCCAAAGTCTTTCCAAGATTTCTTCTTGGATGCTGCAATTATCTGTTTGACTTTGTTTCTTTCTTCAACATAACTTTCTCTGTCTACCTGAGTAGCCATTTTTTATACGCCTTCTTTTTCCTTTTACAAGCTGCCTTGACTGTGTCATTCCACCAAGCTGTTTGCTTCCTCCTACTTTTACACACTACTGCTCCAAGACATTCTTTAGCCACTTCTATTACTGTGTCCCTGTACCTTGTCCATTCCTTTTCCAATGACTGTAATTGACTACATTCAACTAACTGGTACCTTTCTGAGATCGCTGTTATGTACTTGTGCCTGATTTCCTTATCCTGAAGTTTCTCCACTCTTATCCTCCTACATATGGACCTGACCTCCTGCACTTTCGGCCTCGCAATCCCAATTTCACTGCAGATTAAATAATGATCAGTGTCATCAAAGAATCCCCTGAATACACGTGTGTCCCTCACAGCCTTCCTGAATTCCAGATCTGTTATTATATAGTCAATGACAGATCTGGTTCCCCTGCTTTCCCAAGTATACCGGTGAATGTTCTTATGTTTAAAAAAGGAGTTTGTGATTACTAAGCCCATACTGGCACAGAAATCCAAGAGTTGCTGCCAGTTCCTGTTGGCCTCCATATCCTCTCCAAATTTACCCATAACCTTTTCATACCCTTCTGTTCGATTTCCAATCCTGGCGTTAAAATCACCCATGAGTAGAACACTGTCCTTGTCCTTTATTCTAACAACTACATCACTGAGTGCCTCATAAAAACTATCCATCTTATCTTGATCAGCCCCTTCACAATGCGAATATACTGACACAATCCTAATTTTCTTTCTAGACACTGTCAAATCTATCCACATCAGTCGTTCGTTTACATACCTTATTGCAACTACGCTGGGTTCCATTTCTTTCCTGATGTAAAGCCCTACACCCCATTGTGCTGTTCCTGCTTTGACTCCTGACAAGTAGACCTTGTATTCTCCCACTTCTTCTTCTATCTCACCCCTTACCCGAATGTCACTAGCAGCTAAAACGTCCAGCCCCATCTTACTTGCAGCCTCTGCCAGCTCTACCTTCTTCCAAGAGTAGCCCCCATTGATATTAATAGCTCCCCATCTCATTACCATTTGTTTGCCAAGTCGTATCTTAGGAGTCCCTGGTTTGTCAGTTAGAGGTGGGACTCCGTCACCTCCAAAGGTCCGAGGCATTTTGCTCTGATTGTTGCCAGCATCATATTTAAAGTACCAGGGAAGCAGGTTGCTAGCCTTACTTGCCCCGAGTCCCATTGGGTTTTACCCCTAACGGCTGAGGGACTAACTGGTGGATTTGGTTGTCTTTGCCGTATGAGCACAAAGGTGACCACGACTCAGAATATGTCCGAGATGCCCAGCCTTATTCCAAAGTAACTGGTATCCCGACTGTCGGGACCACTTACTTGGCCAATCATACGTTGCCCGTGGTTCATGAACTTGGACATTTGCAAGCTTAAACATTCCAATCATTAATTACGCAACCTTGTATTGTTTACTATGTTTATTTATGGATTCATTTGTGAAATAATAGTTTAAACTGATAATGTAACGAAAACTAGTAGGAATTCAGTTATTAAGAAAAATTGTAAACCCTTTGCAACATTGATATTTCCGCAGAGTGTGAGAGTCGTGAGCTTGCCTCTGATGTGATAGGACGTATTTTTGTATAATAGCTGCGAACAATGTTATTTCGACTTTGTTAATGCGAAAAATCAGAGTGCTGTATGATATACTTAAATGTGAGAAAATCAGTGGAAAATATATTTAAGTAAAAATTTCTACAACAAAAATCTTCCAATTTATCTAACTCAAAGCAACCGTGAGGATCTGATGTTAGATTTTCATCTTCAAGAACCAGACCCATAGACAAGAAGAACTGGAACCATCTCAACCTGACAAGCTAAGTAAACCTGAAAGTTTATTGTAATTTTCGCTCCCCTAAAATCTTCTTAAAAGACTTTGCTTATTAATTACTTGGACTAGGCATTGTTTAATGTGGAGAATACATGGAAGAAGGATGGTGGAGGGAGATTACAACGTGCACGGTCAACAGTCCTAATGCTAGGAAGGAAGATGATGACGACGGTGATGTGTTTCGTGTGCCTTTTACCGAAGTGTCTGCGACTGCGCGCAAGTGTGTTTGGAAGCCGGCGTGGCGAGTGATGCGCGTGCAATTACCACAGCGGTCTGCATATGCGGCCAGTCCCCGAGGAGCGTTCAGTTAAGCGGACGCGTATAACAGAGCCGGCCGCGCACACAGCAGGGGCGAGCGGCACCCGCCGCAATTCAGTTAGGCCGGCCCGCGGTGCCAGTCGCCTGCGGTCCCTGGCGGCTGTTTTGGGCGCTAATGCCGCACGCTGGCTGCAGCCCGGCTGGCACGGCAGTTTATTGCGCGCGGACCGGCTTTTTGCAGGCGCCCGAGCCTCCGGGCCGTCCTAAGCGGCTGCAGCCTGTCCCCAGTGCAGCGGCGAACCCTCCGCCGCTCGCACTAACTCACAATCTAATTTGCGCAGGCAGCCGGGCAGCACGCGCGCACTCTGCGGGCTAGCCTACCGAAGGGGCAGCCAACCAGACCGGCACAGCCCGGCGCGGGCCAGCCCTTCGGCTACGCCGCTGCCACATATTGGATTACAAGTTTCCTCAGAGGCGAAATATATATGTTAATTCACTTCCGCTTTCATTACTTCTAATTGCCCGAGATAGCATTCCGGCTGCGCAGCGTCGTGCCCGCTTCTTCCACTACAACTGCTACTCCTCTCTCTATTTCTCTCTCTCTCTCACTCTCACTCACTCACTTTCTCCCTCACTCCCTTCCCCCCTTCCTCCTCACACCGTCCCCTGTGTCCCCCTCACTCTTTTCTCTCTCTCGCCCGGAAGCGGCTTTGAATTAGCTTGTTTTTCCGAGGCTGCAAGCGGCGCTAGTTGAATTAAGCTAACTTTAATTATCGCGTATAATGACGCCGCCGCGGTGAGCGCCGTGCTGTTCGCGGACGGCGGCTCGCCGTTTTAAGGCGGCCGCTCCCGAATGTCCCGGGCGCCGCCGCCGCGCAGCGCCGCTAAACTTCGCAGAAGCGGCTTAAATTAATTTCCTTTAATCATGGCGTGATAACGTCTCTCGGCGCGCTTTTAAACGTCCGTCCACGACGCGATGCGGCGACGCTGGGAAGACGAGGTACAGTTCCCGTTTCCGACGACGCTGGCAGAGGAAAGAAGGAAGGACGAAGTGAGCGACGACATCCAGAAGGGGAGAGGGAGAGGGGAGGGGGAGCTACTGGGAAATAGTCCACCCCTGTACGTATCATCTCTGTCTCACTGAAAAATTAATCTCGTTTCTTTTAATTTGCCCAGAGTTCTTACAACGTTCTCTTAACCGTATCCTGCTTCCTTGCAAGACTTGTAAGGTATGCAGTCAGTGAAACAATTCTACTTAAAGTCGACTGAGTCTAGTATTTTTTAATTTATCCTTATTAATCTTCCATCACCAGATGCCTAATGTTTACTGCATTTTTTACATTTCTGTAAACTTTCTGCGAGGTACATAATATAATTAATCTGGTTGCTTCTTAATGTACTTATTACATTCTTATCATATAGTTCCTCGCCGGAGAATGACCATTTCAGCGACGTGTGTGCTGCTACTCTTGTTCCTCCTAAGAAATACAGAACATTTAAAAAAAAATCAAAGATAGAGGAAAAGTTTCTAAAATTATATACCCAGAAGCCAACACTTGTTACTTGTGATGAGTAATATATAACATTCTGTGGTGTAGTCTGATGATTTCCTGGACCGATTTATCCTTATTCTCTTTGGCTTATGATAAACAAGTCCTTGATTGATATTATGAAATAGAATACATCTACATACCTATATTTATACTCTGCAAGCCAGCGTACAACAATCATTTCCTTTCCTTTTCCAAAAGACGGGAGATAAGACTGTCTGTATGCCTCCGTATGAACCGTAGTCTCTCTTATCTTTTCTTCGTCGCCCATACGCGAAAGTCTGTTAGTGGCAGTAGAATCGTCCTGCAGTCAGCTTCAAATACCGGTTCTCTCAATTTTCTCTGCAGTGCTCCTCAAAATGAACGACTGCTTCCGTCAGATGAGTCCTGAAGCATCTCTTAGGTACAAGCGCGTTGTTCGAACCTGCTGGTAACAAATGTAGCAGCCCGCCTCTGAATTGCTTCGATGTATTCCTTTCAAAAATGGCTCTGAGCACTATGGGACTCAACTGCTGAGGTCATTAGTCCCCTAGAACTTAGAACTAGTTAAACCTAACTAACCTAAGGACATCACAAACATCCATGCCCGAGGCAGGATTCGAACCTGCGACCGTAGCGGTCTTGCGGTTCCAGACTGCAGCGCCTTTAACCGCACGGCCACTTCGGCCGGCATGTATTCCTTTAATCGGTCCTGCTAGGGATCCCAAGCACTCGAGCAGTACTTAAGAATGGGTGATACTATTGTTCTATATGCGGTCTCCTTTACAGATGAACAACACTTTCCCAAAAATTCTCCTAACAAATGGAAGTCGACCATTCGCCTTTCCTACCACAACCCCCATTTGCTCGATCCATTACATATCGCTTTGCAACGTTACGCCCAGAAACTGAAACACGTGACTGTGTCAAGCGGGACACTGCTAATGCTGTATCTGAACATCAAGGGTTTGTTTTTCCCATTCTCGTTCGCATTAACTTATATTTTTCTGCATTTAGAAATAGCTTCCATTTATTACACCAACTGGAAATTTCGTCTAAGTCGTCTTGTATCATCCTCCTACAGTCACTCAACTTCGACACCTTACCGTACACCACGGCTTAATCAGCAAACGCGGCAGATTGCTGCCCACCCTGTCCACCGAATCATTTATGTATGTGGAGAACAACAGTGGTCCTATCACGCTTCCCTGCAGCATTCCTGTCGATTCCCTTGTCTCTGATGAACACTCACCGTCGAGGCCAACATACTGGGTTCCATTATTTAAGAAGCCTTTGAATCACTCAAATATCTGTTAACCTATTCCGCATGCTCGTACTTTCGATAACAGCCTGCAATAGGGCGCTATGTCAAACTCTTTCCGGTAGTCTAGAAATATGAAATCTGCATGTTCACCTTCATCCATAATTCTCTGTGAGAATAGGGCAATCTGAGTTTCGCACAAGCGATGCCTTCTAAAACCATGGTGATTCGTGTACAAAAGTTGCTAAAGTTCAAATGGCTCTGAGCACTATGGGACTTAACATCTGAGGTCATCAGTCCCCTAGACTTAGAACTACTTAAACCTAACTAACCTAAGGACATCACACACATCCATGCCCGAGGCAGGATTCGAACCTGTGACCGTAGCAGCAGTGCGGTTCCGAACTGAACCGCCTAGAACCGCTCGGTCACAACGGCCGGCCCTAAAGCTGCTTAACCTCAGCAATGTTGATTGTATTCGAACTGAGAATGTGTTCAGAGATTCTGCAGCAAACAGAAGTTAGGGATATTGGTCTGTAATATTGCAGGTCCATTCTTTTACCTTTCTTATATACTGGAGCTACCTGGGCTTTATTTTCAGTCGCTTGGGAGTTTTTGGTGGGCGAGAGTTTCACGATAAATGCAAGGTAGGTAAGGGGCCACTGCCGTAGAGTGCTCTTTGTACTTCAGTGTTAAAGGAGAATAGCAGTGCAGTACTGACGTGAGTGAAACTGTAAGAACACTAACAGTGGAATCTAACTACTGCGAAATGCACACGGATTGTGCAGATGTTAAGACATTAATAACTGATGATACTGGATAAAGGCTTCAGTTACAATAGTTAGTTTAAGAAACTGGCTGAGGACAGAGGATAGCTACTGTAAACCTGCTGTCTTTTGAATATGGGAAAACCTAAAGAAGAGAGATTCTATACAGACGTAGCGAAATAAGTGAAATATGGATTCAGGAAGAGGATCCAATAGCGGAAAAGAAAGTGTAGATAGTGGAATTTCTGTATAGAGATGACGCAGGGCAAATAAAGCACTTGCGAATATTGCTCTCATATGAAGATGCTGAACTATTTTGTTCGTCCCTCACTTGAATTGTGAACAACAAAATTGTACTGTATCTACGATTAGATGCATTATACAAGATGTACACGGTACGGTAAGCTCGAATGTCGCGTACTGTTGATAAAATGCGGAATGTGTTCACTAGGACTGGTGATATTTCAGTTGCCGTTTAAAAATAAATGACAGTGTGTCTTACAACACGACAAAAAATTTTATGGCTTATGATGTGTTTCAGAATCCAAATAGATAACGAATTTAAATACTTTAGACGTAGTGGAAGAACTCTACTGATATCTCTAGACGTCTTACCCCGCCGAATGTCATATGAAACACGAAGAAAAAAGGTGCTGTAAAACATTCGTCAGCAGCTGTGGATGCACTGACCTTTGCTTTATAGGTTGCGGCTCACTGCGAGCGTATTACAGGCAGTGCCGTAAATATATGCTTCATCATATCCAGATTGTTCGCGGCCACATTTCATGGCTTTACGCGCATGGACTAAGTTGCTTATACAAATGGGGCTTGTTTGTCTAATGGAAAGTGCGGGGTTTCTGAAACAGGCCATTAAAGAGATTTAGTTTGTTCCGGGCTGGCCGTTTGTTCAGCAAGGTCTCGTAATTGTATGCAATGAGCCGGAATTTAACAGAGACGCTTTAGCCTGAGCAATTCGTTAAGAGGTCGCGGAAGCGCTGTTAAGTTATTGTCGAGGCCGCCGCAATTGTAATTACGCAGCGGTAATCCCGATGTTGCGAATTGCGCTCGTTAGGAGAGCACCGGGTGATAACATTATGCCCGATGTCGCGCATTTCCGCGCTTATGTTTACAGCATCTTTGCTTTCTCCGCTCCCCCACCCGTCCGATAAACTCGTTCTTCTGAGACGCGTACGCTGTGTGTGATGAGAAATCGCAGGATCTGTGCTGCATTTGTGGTCCTATAGCAAATAATTTTAGAGTGGTGTTGTACTAGCATTTGCTGTGACCTGTATTTTCACATACAGGTTTGGTACCTAGACTTTTATCTGTAGTGCCTTGAAGCGCGAAACTAACATCCACTTGGTGTCTACAATTTTGCTGACGAGATGGTCGGATCAAAAGCTAAGCTTAATTTGAAAACTCACTGTTTATTACATGTCGTAAGTTCCTTAATGCGAGAACTGATACCAGTCTTGTCAGATATTTTTCATTATTATACTCCTCCAAGGATTCGTTGCAGCTGACGCTTTCTCTGTTGAGACGGATGTATCGCTAAAGACCTTTGTGAGAGCTCACCTGTTCTTTACTTTCCTCATAGCCTGCCAAGTTTTGCGTAACCCTGTACCTTGACTTTATACACTAAATTAACTTACAAATAACGGGACATAACATGCTTTATTTAATACTAGAGTAAGGTGGCTATTGTTTGAAGATTTTATTGGATGTGTTATTATTTCTGAAGAAAAATGATACATTTGAAGAATTCTGGTCGGAGAAACAGTTATTAGGCAACAGTATTTGTGTCTGCGATGGCAGCGCTGTGGAGTCGCAGAATATTTGACAGTCAGTACTGGAAAGCTACGGTGTGGATCAGGCGGGTTTCGTTGAGTGTAGAGTGTAATGCATGGACACGATTTTGAAATTATGTGAGTTGCAGATTTATTACGAGGAGGAGTGATAACTCAGAACAATGACTGGATAGCGTACGGACGTAAAAAAGGTTTTGAAACGAATAACAAGGTATTATTAGATGAAGGAAAAAGTTTATTTTTATTTTCTTAGACTTCTGTTGTTGGTCCACTTCACCCTCGACGCACTCGAGTTTTTGATAATTATTCTATTAATTGATCTTCTGAGTTAGTTTACTGCACCATGGAAGTTATTAGACCAAATAATTTTTTTTATTAGAGTCTATAATTATTTTATTTTATAAGTTCCTTTCTAACTGAAATTTCAGAACCTAAAGGTTGCGTCATGTGTTTCATTGGCATTCCGTGTCAAGAATATGAACCAAATTTGTTTGTACCAACTATAGTTAGTTTTTAGCTGTTGCAGAGTCTTGCTGTGTTGATATTTCTTACAGTACTTCATTTTGCATGTGAGATTCATAACACTTAACTGTGTTTCGTTTCCGTTGGGGAATGTAGGTTCTGTCAGTTCCTTTATTTTAGCAGGGCCATGTGTCAGTGCAGAGATTTTAGTGTGTTTCAGTTTGGATTCTTACACAGGTCCACACTACAGTTTTTTTTTTTTTTTTTCAAACGGTTCGCACTGACCAAGCCAGCTGAGCGTGAAATTATTGGTTTGCTTATTTCTTTGCTTATGAATTTGACAGAGCACTGAAAGACCTAAGTCGAAACAAGGTCCCGGGAGTAGACAACATTCCATTAGTGCTACTGATGGCCTTGGGAGAGCCAGACCTGACAAAACTTTACCATCCGGTGAGCAAGATGTATGCGACATGCGAACTACCCTCAGACTTAAGAAGAATATAATAATTCCAATCCCAAAGAAAGCAGGTGTTGACAGGTGTGAAAATTACCGAACTATCAGTTTAACAAGTCACAGTTGCAAAATACTAACACGAATTCTTTGCAGACGAATAGAAAAACTGCTAGAAGCCGACCTCGGGGAAGATCAGTTTAGATTCCGTAGAAATGTTGGAACACGTGAGGCAATACTGACCCTACGACTTATCTTAGAAGAAAGATTAAGGAAAGGCAAACCTACGTTTCTAGCATTTGTAGACTTAGAGAAAGCTTTTGACAATGTTGACTGGAATACACTCTTTCAAATTCTGAAGAAGGCAGGGGCAAATTACAGGGAGCGAGAGGCTATTTACAATTTGTACAGAAACCTGATGGCAGTTACAAGAGTCGAGAGACATGAAAGGGAAGCAGTGGTTGGGAAGGGAGTGAGACAGGGTTGTAGCCTCTCCTCGATGCTATTCAATCTGTATATTGAGCAAGCAGTAAAGGAAACAAAAGAAAAGTTCGGAGTAGGTATTGAAATCCTTGGAGAAGGAATAAAATCTTTGAGGTTCGCTGATGACATTGTAATTCTGTCAGAGACAGCAAAGGACTTGGTAGAGCTGTTGAACGGAATGGACAGTGTCTTGAAAGAAGGGTATAAGATGAACATCAACAAAAGCAAACCGAGGATAATGGAATGGAGTCGAATTGAATCAGGTGGCGCTGAGGGAATTAGATTAGGAAATGAGACACTTAAGGTAGTAAATGAGTTTTGCTATTTGGGAAGCAAAATAGCTGATGATGTTCGAAGTAGAGAGAATATAAAATGTAGACTGGTTATGGCATGGAAAGCGTTTCTGAAGGAGAGAAACTTGTTAACGTCGAGTATAGATTTAGGTGTCAGGAAGGCTATTCTGAAAGTATTTGTGTGGACCGTAGCCATTTATAGAAGTGAAACATGGACGTTAAATAATTTAGACAAGAAGAGAATAGAAGCTTTCGAAATGTGGTGCTACAGAAGAATGCTGAAGATTAGATGGGTAGATTACCTAACTAATGGGGAGGTACTGAATAGAACAGGGGAGAAGAGCAATTTGTAGAAGAAGGGATCGATTGGTAGGACATTTTCTGGGCATAAAGGAATCATCAATTTAGTATTGGAGGGCAGCATAGATTGTAAAAATTGTAGAGGGAGACCAAGAGATGAATACACCAAGCAGATTGAGAAGGATATAGGTTGCAGTAGGTACTGGGACATGAAGATGCTTGCACAGGATAGAGTAGCACGGAGAGCTGGATCAAACCAGTCTCTGGACTGAAGACCACAACAAAATCATGAATAAGATCGGCTTTCACACTCAGTATTCTTTTCAATTTCGTGTAAGTGACGTGGCTTTAAGCTCATCAGCACATCTAGGTTGTCAATTCACATTAATAGGTAACACATAAGCAAAGACTACTCACACTAGCCGATATCCAAAGGCTTCGCTCGTGCACGCATTCTTCACATGTATTACACACATCATACTCATCTACATTTCTGTGGCCAGCTTTCCTGTCTCCACCACTCTGTCCCCCTCATGCTTCCACCTCCATATGTCCATCTCCTCCTCCGCACGCCCTCTGTCGATATTCATCTGCTCCTTCCGCTTCCTCTGCCCCGCTCTAAGCAATATCTTCCTTCCCAATCCCGCTCACGACATCCCCCTCACCCTCAATCTCTGCACCTCCTCCTCTCTCTTCCTTTTTTGTCCGCCCACTTCCCCTCTACATCATCCAAAAGCCTACTGCACTTCCTCCTATACACCCTCTCTCTGTCCATTTCTTCCTTCCCTTCAATCTCTGTCCATCTCATCCTACCTCTCGTGTTCTGTCCATCCACACAAGATCGGATTAACGGAATAAATCTAAGCAATTCAGGGGCGGGCTGGTAGATTTGTTACTGGCAGGTTCGAACTACACGCAAGTGTTACGGATACGCTTTGTTAACTCAAATGAGTATCCCAGAGGGAACGCTACGTCCTTTTCCAAGAGCATTATAGAGAAGATTTAGAGAACTGGCATATGAAGCTGCTTGTAGAACTAATCTGCAGCCGTCGACGTATATTTCGCATAAGGTCCACGACAGCAAGATAACATAAATTAGAGCTTGTACAGAGGAACATAGACAGTCGTATTTCCCTCGATGTATTTGCGAGTGGAACAGGAAAGAAAATGACTAATTTTCTCGATGAACTCTGTTAATTCTATCTGGTAAGGATCTCAGACCGCGGAACAGTACTCCAAAAGAGGACGGACAAGCGTAGAGTAGCCAGTCTCTTTAGTAGATCTGTTACATTTTCTAAGTGTTCTGCCAATAAAACGCAGTCATTGGTTAGCCTTTCCCACTATATTTCCTTTGTATTTCTTCCAATTAAAGTTGTTCGTAACTATAATTCCTAGGTATTTCGCTGAATTTGAGGCCTTTAAATTTGACTTATTTATTGTGTAACCTGAGTTTAACGGATTCCTTTTAGCACTCATGTGGATGTTCTCACACTTTTCATTATTTAGGGTCAATTGCCAATTTTCGCTTCCTTCAGGACATCTTTTGTAAATCATTTTGGAATTTGCTTTGATCTTCTGATGACTTTACTATGCGATAAACCACAGCATCATCTGCAAAAACCTAACATGGCTGCTCAGATTGTCTCCTAAATCGTTTATATAGATAAGGAATATGAAAGGGCGTATAACCCTACCTTGGGGAACGCCAGAAATCACTTCTGTTTTACTCGATGACTTACTGCGAACTGTGATCTCTCTGACAGGAAATCACGAATCTAGTCACATAACTGAGACGATATTGCATAGACACGCAATTTCACTAGAAGCGGCTTTTGTGGTACAACGTCGAAAGCCTTCAGGAAATCTAGAAGTACGAAATCAATTTGAAATCCCTTGTCAGTAGCACTCAGCACTCCGTGCGAATAAAGAGGTAGTTGTGTTTCACAAGAACGATGTTTCCTAAATCCGTGTTGACTGTGCCGGCCGCTGTGGCCGAGCCCTTCTAGGCGCTTCAGTCGGGAACCGCGCTGCTGCTGCGGTCGCAGGTTCGAATCCTGCCTCGGCATGGATGTGTGTGCCGTCCTTCGGATGGTTAGGTTTAAGTAAGTCTAGGGGACTGATGACCGCATTGTTAAGTTCCATAGTGCTCCGAGCCATTATTGTTCTTGTTGACTGTGTGCCAATAGACCGTTTCCCTCGAGGAAATCCATAATGTTCGAACACAATATATGCTCCAAAATGCTGCTGGATATCGACGTTAATGATATGGGGCTATAACTTAGTGGATTACTCCTACTACCTTTCTTGAAGATTGGTGTGACTTGTGCAATTTTCCAGTCTCTGCGTACGAATCTTTCGTAGAGCGAGCGGTTGTATATGATTGTTAAGTATGGAGGTATTGCTTCAGCATACTTCGGAAGGAACCTAAATGGTACACAGTCTAGATCGCAAGACTTGCTTTTTTTGAATGATTTAAATTGCTTCATTACTCCGAGTATATCTGCTTCTAAGTTACTCATGTTGGCAACCGTTCTTGATTCGAGTTCTGGAATATTTACTTCGCCTTCTTTGGTGAAGGAATTTCAGAAGGCTGTGTTTAGTAACTCTGCATTGGCAGCACATTCTTCGATAGTATTTCCATTGCTGCAGCGCAGAGAATGCATTGATTGTGTCTTGCCGCTAGCATACTTTACTTACGTCCAAAATCTCTTTGAATTTTCTGCCAGGTTTCGAGACAACGCGAAACCGGGAAGGCAGTGGTGCTGGACACTGAGGTCTGGACCAAAGTCGACTTTCTGACTCATACGACTGGGATCACGCCCTGGTTCTGGGTAGGCCAGTTCATTTCAAGAATGTTATCGTTAACAAATCATGTATCACAGATGCCATATTATGACAGGCTATTACAAAAAAAGAAAACATCATCTCCAGAGTGTTCCACTACTTTATGCAGTACACAGTGCTGCAAAATGAGTTCTTGTCCTTCCGCGTTTAGCGTTTTCTTAAACGCTATAAACGCATCGAACAATTACCACGAAAAATACCCCCCATAGCGTAACATCACCTCCTAGGTGTATCAATGATGGCACCACACGTGATGGCAGGTAATTTTTTATAGGAATTCACGAAACCCAAAACCATCTGACTGCCACAACGTACAGCGTGATTCATCGCTAAAAATCACTCGTTTCCAGTCTCCCTAAGTCCAGTGACACCGCTCTTTACGTCACCTCTAGCGCTGACTACAGAAATGTGTGGTTCATGACGAGCTTGACCATTGTACCCCATTCTTTTTAACTCCGTGCGAACAGTCATTGTGGTAACTGAACTACTGGTAGCACTTCGGCATTCACAAGTGATTGTTTCTGCTGATTTCATGTGTTTTTTGCAGTGCTTGACGGTCCCTGTTCGTCGTCTTTTCATGATGTCTGCCTGGTCTCGGTTTATCTGGTATTGTTTCTTCGTCTTTCCACTTTACACCTGCAGCACCAACCGTAGAACAGCGCCCATTACAAGTGTTTAAATGTATCTGATCGATTTGTTACTCAGCTGACATTTAATGACTAGTCCATGTTCGCAGTCAATGAGCTCTCCTGCCAGTCCATATTTTACTGCTACGGCCATTTTTTACTCGGCTGACATCCAATGACTAGTCCATGTTTGCAGCCAATGAGCTCTCCTACCCAATCCATTTTTTACTGGCAATGCCATTTTTTGCTCAGATGACACCCAATGACCAGTCCGTGTTCGAAGGCAATGAGCTCTCCTGTCCAGGTCATTTTTTTTACTGAAAATTAAGCTTTTGTATTGGCCATTCTGCCTCACATGATGTCATATTCGTATTACATAGTGTTTTGTTATCTGAAGACAGCAATTGGACAGCATCATATTTTGCTTGTTATTTCAACCATTTCATAACTGTCTCAAGATAGTGAACAGCCTCTTCACACTTGATAGCCAGGGCCATCAACATCACATTCGAGCCAGTCTTGAGTATTTTCCTGGTCGCGGTCTTCTACTCCTGAAGTTGTTTCGTCGGCCCAGCTAGTTCGGATAAAAACTGCCTTTTGTGTGGCTCCTCAGGTGGAATCATAGATTCTACATCTACATCTACATCTACATTTATACTCCGCAAGCCACACAGCGGTGTGTGGCGGAGGGCACTTTACGTGCCACTGTCATTACCTCCCTTTCCTGTTCCAGTCACGTATGGTTCGCGGGAAGAACGACTGCCAGAAAGCCTCCGTGCGTGCTCGAATCTCTCTAATTTTACATTCGTGATCTCCTCGGGAGATATAAGTAGGGGGAAGCAATATATTCGATACCTCATCCAGAAACGCACCCTTTCGAAACCTGGACAGCAAGCTACACCGCGTTGCAGATCGCCTCTCTTGCAGAGTCTGGCACTTGAGTTTGCTAGATATCTCCATAACGCTATCACGCTTACCAAATAACCCCGAGACGAAACGCACAGTTCTTCTTTGGATCTTCTCTATCTCCTCTGTCAACCCGAGCTGGTACGGATCCCACACTGATGAGCAATACTCAAGTATAGGTCGAGCGAGTGTTTTGTAAGCCACCTCCTTTGTTGATGGACTACATTTTCTAAGGAAGATTTGTTCAGTGTCTAAGTCCACTTTTTCTGCTATTTTCATCATCTACAGTATCAGATACACTTGCTTATTTTGTAATGGCTTCAGTGCTATTTTTAATGGCCGATATTCTTGCACTGTCAGCTCCGTATTCCCGAAGTTACTTCAAAGGGTCTACTATTTTTTTTATCGGAAAGACTCTGTACAGGGAGCAACAACAGAACAATATGTCAGAAACGAAGGTACATATGTTATCACGGAACAGCAACTATTATGATTGTCAAAGAGGAGTAAATCGTCGAACTCATGAGCTCAGCGCCAGCGGAACATCTAATAGCGCGCGTAGATTTCAATTTATCGACTAGAGCGGATTTGACTGACCGATGTTTCCGCTCATCGGTATTCGGGTAATCGATGCCCTACTATAAAAAATGTTATCAAACTTCTTCCCCATAGCCTCCAGCAGTGAATACTCAGCAGCCTCGTGTAACTTAATGACAGGATGCATTAGAGGCTACAGTTATTCCTTGCAGTCATTACTGTAATCTAGTGTCACTAATAACAACGTGTTTTTTCTTATTCTACAACTTCGTTGGAGACCCTTAATTAATAGCTTGTTTTTCATTTATTCAGTCTTCTCTTTCAAAGCTATTAATATCAATTCACCAAAACTTTCTATCAGTTTACGATCTTATTTATTTAACCTGCTCTGATTAGGATCATCAGGCGGACGCTTTCTTACACCTACCGTACGTTTTTACATAATAGGTTCCTAAGAAACAACAATTCTAATATGACAAATAGTATTAAAACCATATGAGTTAAATAATACTAGGAAGTAATAAAGTTAAGAGTGGCTGTGCTTATACTTCTGCAGCTGCTGCCACAAATGGTGATAATTTTAACAATGACAATAATGGTAGTGGTAGATATAAAAATTACTTACAAACAAGTTAGATTTTTCTAATGTAGTGAGTTCTGGGAAAAGTAAATTTCAGGAGACTGCTGTAGCTAAAAGAGACTGGGAAAAGAGGAAGATCTTATTGGAAAGAAGGATGTACAAAGGCGACGAATGCATACAGGGACAATTGTAATTCTTATTGATGCTTTAGCAGATACGACATTAACTGTTTCCTGAATCTGGAGATGTTATTTAGTTCTTTAACACAATGCGGTAGGTTATTCCAAAGTCAGATTTCTGCTAGTGGGATGGATTTCGACAAAGTGGCTGAGCGGTGCAGTGGGAGACAATGGATGGGAATGGGTAAGAGCGTGAAGGCTGAGGAGAGGTATGAGGGGCAATGTTCGTTGACAAGACAGTAGAGATGAAAGAGGGTATGGAAATATCTGATCGTGTCTGCACGCAGCCAGGATAGATGTGCATATGATGGTGAAATAAGATCAAACATTCGAACATCACGGTTATAGCGAACACAGGCATTCCTAACAAGTTCCAGGTGCTTTGTGCTTTCCTGAGAAAGGCTTTGCACGATACCATAGAAGGAATCAATAATGGGAAGTGTTAGAGTCTGTACAAGGTTAGTTTTCAGATCAAGAGGGAATAGTTGTGATGCCCTCTTGAAAATTATATCTACGTTCTCCGACCAATTTAGATTTTCATCTATTATTACTAGGCGAACAGTTGATATTTATTCCATCTAGGGTTAAAGATAGTAGGGATTCCTGATATTTCGAACTAGTGAGCCTAGAATGATCAACGAGTACTGCATGGGTTTTGGATGGGCTGAGCTATAATCCTATACCATGTGCCCGTTACGATAGTACACAGTGGTCGGTACTGAGATTATCAGTAGCCATCGTCAACTTTATAGGTTTTGCGCAGTTCTTTCCATTCATCCTGTAATTCTTCTTC